>NC_060120.1:849279300-849940061 GCF_021461395.2 Schistocerca americana
TTTTTTTTTTCTCGCGAAACACTATTGACAGAATTTAGAGAACCGACATTTGCGGCTGACTGCCACCAATTTCGAGAATAAAATACTTTATTTTGCTTCGTTTCCGAGTTAACCAATCAGGCCGTTGCACGCACGTATTAAAGTGGTCCTCCAGGTAGTTTGTTGTTCTCGTAGCTTAGATGACAGCGAACGAGGCTGCTCAGCCTTTGGCTCTGGTTCGATCCTTAATACCGTACCGTGTCCAATCTTTGTATCTCTCTTATTTTGGTTTTTGGAAACCAAACGAAGAAAGTTTGGCGACGCCTTCGCCGGCATACGGCTTGAATTTACGCGCTCATCGACCTGTTAGCCAACTTCACTGGTAATTAACTCGGAAACTGCACAACGTACCAAATTTTTCTTAAGTTTTTTTTTCAGCGCAACGTACCCTGCAACACTCTTACAAGCTTTTCAGACTGTTTCTGACCACCCTGTAGAACGTAAGTTTTTCCCTCTTCCATTTGCGCGTGGAGCATAAAGGAATTCCTAGTAGAAGTAGATAGAATCCTCCGCTGTGCACCGGTGGTGGATTCTGGGGTATTCATATGCTTGTGTATGTGGTACTTCCTTACACTTCCTAATTTTAAAGATAGCGAAGGGAACAAGTGCCTTTGGTTAAGCGGTAGTTTCATTAAAAGAATGACACATTCCTTGGAAGAAACTAAACCCTGCTGTGACCGATTCCAAAGAGACAACACATCGATGTCACATATGCACTTATTTTCCGGTGCGTGAGCACTGGCGGGCGAGGTACGTGTGTTCCATTTTTCAGGAAGTGTCGTCACTTTCTGTTCAGGGGTACTGCAGAAGGCGCTGACGTGTGTTATTGAGTATACGTGTACCAGCAGCGCGGTCGCGCACCGGAAGCAGTCCTCGGCTGACCTCGTTCCAGTGTCAATGCCACTCGCCAGCGCTCCGGCCGCAGTTCTGTAGTGGCATGAGCCGTCCCAACTCGCCAGGCCTGTCAGCGAGCGAGGTCACCGGTTTACGCAGATCTGTCGGCCATATTCTTCTTTCTTCCGTTGCCGCTTTGTTGCTTTCGCAACGAGTTGGAGCTTCTCGGCCGACTTCCAGAAAACAGCCTGTCCTCTACAGTGCGCATCCATTGTATGGCGCGCGTTCTTTCAACACATGTTTCGCCATCAGCCGGATGTCAGGACCTCGCGTGAGCAATCTATCGCGAAAGTCATTCGCTACAGTAGGGCACAAACAAAGCCGACCGTCTGTTCAAGGATACACAGGGTGTTTCGAAAAAGTTACATCCGATTTCATTTCACTGTCTTACCTTTTACAACAATGAAACAAAAAGTAAATTTTACGTTACGCACAAAGTAATAAGTCTTTGTTCTGAATATACAGGGTGAAACCTTCCCGTCGAAAAAAATAATTTAACTTAATGCGTTTAGACGATAACCTTCCCGTCTAGAATAAAATAATTCAACTTATTTTCCGTCTAATGAAAGAAAGAAAGAGAATTGAACTTCTGCTGCCTTGCAGCTTTCCTGTCTGGACTTCCTTTTGACAACGTGTCTGATCTGATAGTCTATAGCGTACACAATGTTGTACGCCTTCTGCCTTTATTGGTAGCAGTATTAATGTGACTAATAAAAAGATTATTTCGACATGAACACACAAGCTTACGCCGTGGCCCTTAGTACTGGTTGTCTCTGCAGTGAACCTGAAAACATACATATATATTTTCCTTACCTTCTATTTTACTGGTCGCCTCTGGATAACCTCATCTGACTGCATGTCTGAAAATACTCACTATGATCTATTGTTGGTAATTATTTGGGTTGGTATTTGCAAATATGTGAACTAAAACTGTACTTATTATTCATTTGCGCCGGCCAGGGTGGCCGTGCGGTTCTAGGCGCTACAGTCTGGAACCGCGAGACCGCTACGGTCGCAGGTTCGAATCCTGCCTCGGGCATGGATGTGTGTGATGTCCTTAGGTTAGTTAGGTTTAAGTAGTTCCAAGTTCTAGGGGACTGATGACCTTAGAAGTTAAGTCCCATAGTGCTCAGAGCCATTTGAACCATTTTTTTATTAATTTGCTTTTTCGATTGAAGTTACTGAAGAAAAATTCAATGTCATTATTAAATTAAAAAATTAAGAAAACTCAACAAAAGTTAAATCTTGTGGTTACTGGGTTCACTAAAAATAATACGATACTGACTAAGATAAAGTGATCTATTCTGAAAATGATTTATATAAATTTTTAACTCTTTATAATGATTCAATTTATAAAACTTTAGTTTGGGGATCGTTCACATAAAACAGATTAAAAATGTAACAACGAACTTACAATATGCAGTTAGCGCTGAAGTACCTTCGATGTCTTCATGACGTCGATTTTTAATAATTCATAAATAATTACGAATTATATAATTATAGTATTCTTCAAGTAATACATAGCTGGTGGCGAACAAGCACACCGCTCTCTCTACACAGAACTTCGCTGCACAAAGGTTGACTCAAGAGTGTTCTATCGACAATGCTGCGCGCTTCTCGCCGCGCTCCTATGTATCAATGCGCGGGCTCTCCCGCCAACAAAGAGCTTGGTGCAGATACTTCACTGTCACCATCGATATGCAACGAGCTTAAATAAATTTTACAAAACATTTTTCTTACCATTTTCCTTGCACACTATAATTTGATTTTCTATTGACATATTTAAAGGGCGTATCAAAAAGAATAGTCCAATTTAAGACTGTTTGAGATATGTGCGTGAACAATATGCTGTTGGGAAGAGTAAACTTGAGTTTTACATGGTTCTCGCTAGGTAGCAGCAGCGTGCGCCCACTTCAGTTACAGTAAAAATGGTGTCGCGACAACAGAAAGCGTTTTGTGTTCCACGTTTTGCGCAGTGCGGATCGCTGATAACT
This sequence comes from Schistocerca americana, assembly GCF_021461395.2. Taxonomy (NCBI): domain Eukaryota; kingdom Metazoa; phylum Arthropoda; class Insecta; order Orthoptera; family Acrididae; genus Schistocerca; species Schistocerca americana. The sequence continues at coordinate 849,282,228 of NC_060120.1, forward strand.
GCTCAGCGTGACTTTCGTACCAGGTATTGTGTGGATCATCCTACAGCGCACAGCATTAGTTAATGGCATGAGCGATTCCGAGAAACAGGTTGTTCCTGTAAATGCAAATCGCAGGGCCGTCCCCAGTGTCCGACACAGACGTCGAACGCATCCGCCAGTGTCACAAGGAGTTCGCAGAAATCCGCTTATTGAACGCCTATGAAAAGGTATTAAAAACAGTTTGAGTTTCCCGTTCAGCAAAAAACAAAATTCATTGTACATGTTTATTAGTTTCAGAAGTACAGACTTACCGAATCGGATGGTTCTTTTTTATACCCCCTGTATATAAAAACACGACCTCGATGCGGCTGTAAAAGCACCGAAATGTATGCAAAATTTTAAAGTATTTCCGACGTGCGTGCGTTAAGTTCGCAAACGCGAACGATGGCGACATTAGTACCAAATGTATCGAAGCAGGACCAACGTGCTGTTATTCTTTTCTTGGCTGCCTAAGGAAAAACACCGGTAGACAATACATAGGAGAATGAAGAATGTGTGTGACGCAAATGTCTGTCAAAACCACCGTAGTGGAATGGTGTGCCAAGAGTGCAGCAGCAGCTGCTGCTGCTGCCTCCTCGTAATAACACGTCCCCATATCGCAAAAGTCGTGACGGAGAAGGTACACCAAAGAAAGTGGGAGACACTAGAGCAGCCGAACTATATGGTACTGATATCTGCCCACGCGATTATCAAGCCTTCAGTCCCTTTAAAAAAGGCCTTCCTGTTGGATGAGAATGTGCAGTAGCCAGTTATGAGTTCCTTCACGCATGATGACACAGTGTGTTACCAAGCAGGTAAGTGCGTCGGTGGGATGATCCTCACGGCGATTTTGCCTGTATGAACATTGTCTGATAACTTTTGGAGTCATGGAAACTTCGTAAATTTGTTCGTAAAATTCATTGTTGCACTGGAACTAGGTAGTAGTAAGACAGTGTCTATAGAAATCTACTGAAACTGCCAGAAAAGAAATCTACTATATGTGAAATAGCTTAAAGGTCCCTCGATTATATTCAGTATCTTTTCATTACACAGTCCACACATCTAATCTTCAGCACGCATTTGAAAAGCTTCTGTTCTTTTGTTTAGGCGCTGTTCCTCCTCCACTTTCCACTTCGGTACTAGTCTTTACCTTTACCGAGGACTAATACTTACAAACAAGATTTCATAATGCAATTTTGTCGTATGATGACATGGTTCGAGACCGCGGCTGTTATTTAAAGGCAAATGTTGGTGTTGGGAAAGCAACCAGCCACAAATTTACTTGGTTCCTTTATTCAAAGGGTACCGGTACCGTTACTGGGTTCCAATGTTATGATTCATCTTCAGCCGGTTTACACGCTTTGCTTATAACATGTGGAGCGTTTTTTACAGATTAATTGTCCTAAAGTATAATACATAATTATAAGCACGCCATACACAGATGGTGGCGTTACAGATTTTCGTTGGATGTGACTTACGTGAAATGTCGGTTTGGAGTTTTTGTTTCCGTAACATTCGTCCAACAGATGTGGATACATTCCCAATGCATTCTTATTGTTGCACACGTAAATTTTTCTCATTGAACACTTTAGACTTGTAACTGAAAAGATTTCTGCTACGTACCACATGTTTTGATACATACAAAGAGCTTACAATCATACGTGTATCAAACATGCTATGATATATCGTAATATTTGAAGATGTGTGTTTGGAAGAGGATCATATATTCACTTACGCAACTGAAATGCTTTTTACACTAGTACAGAGACATTAATACTGTTACATTAATTATAAAGTTGTTTCTTTTTTTAGTACTGTATACGTAAAATAGTACATAATTCAATTACATTTAGCATCATGAGGATTATAGTAACAAATAAATTTTGCTACTTCTGCAGATACACGTAGGAATATTATTTGCTTTGGAGGTTGGAAAATAATTTTTGGAAATTTTTCAGTAAAGGGATGTTAGCTAACTCTGTTCATTAAGGATATAGTCCGGGGTGCTGTGTGTGTGTGTGTGTGTGTGTGTGTGTGTGTGTGTGTGTGTGTGTGTGTGTGTGTGTGTTTCTATTTCTTCTAATATATTCTAAGATTTCATAACACCATACGTTCGACCTAACCAGATTTCTCTTTCATTAGATAAGTTTTTAAATACATTATCGTATCCTAGTTATTTCTGCCATCGAAAGCTATTTTGCCGCCCAAATAGTAAAAACTCCTCTGCTGTTTCTAGTGTCTCATATTCAAATGTAATACTCTTAGCATCGTCTCATATGACCACAATCTCCGGCCGGCGACCGCTACGGTCACAGGTTCGAATCCTGCCTCGGGCATGGGTGTGTGTGATGTCCTTAGGTTAGTTAGGTTTAAGTAGTTCTAAGTCTAGGGGACTGATGACCTCAGAAGTTCAGTCCCGTAGTGCTCAGAGCCATTTGCACCATTTTTTTATGACCACAATCCATTACCCTTCATTACCTTAGTCGGTATTAAATTTGTTTTTTCAGGACACTGTCCATTTTGTTCCACTTATTTTCAAAGTCCTCTTCCGTCTGACAGAATTAAAAATTCACCGGCAAACCTGTGTTCTTATTTTTCCTCTCTCAACTAAAATTCCTTTTCTGAATTTCTCCTCTGTTTCCTTCACCGAGTGCTCGATATATACGTGTAGCAAAGGCTTTGGATCAAATCTCAAGGACTGATAAATCGCGTCGTGGGGAATAACTTCTCTTGCGCAAGTTTGCTGATACTTTCCGGCGAGATTTCATGAAACACGCACGGTCTATTAACAGGATGTTCTGCACGTTACCTATCCGAGTAAATTGATAACGGTTTTTCAAGCAGAAAAACCATAAAAACGTCTGTAAGCAGCGAATCGGCAACTTTTAATTTTGCTCGGCCTACCCCCTTTTGATACGGAGTAAACGACTGGATTATGGGCCCCACACAAGGCAAACGCAAGCCGCGGACTGCCTATGCCCTGGCGCCACTGGCGTAACCCATATCAAAGGGAAGCTTACGCCAACATTGTCTCTATCATCCCTATAAGTTCGATGAAAATACTTCGAAACACGCTGGATAACATAGAACATGAGGGAGATTGCCTGCAATACTCAATCATTTCCTTATCAGCGACTGCCTGTCTACCACGCCCTTCTTCAAACAAAGACCTATGTTTTGGGTTGAAACTGAAGATAACCTGTCGCTCCCTGTATTTTATCAATGATATCTACATACCTTTGAAATAGTCATCCCGTCACTATTGTAGAAAGACCATTTTCTAAACCTACCAATGCTACGTGTGCCTTCCTTCAGTTTATCCTGAAAGGCTGTAGGGTCTTCCCCGAGGTCCACTTCCTATCAGTTTCACATTCTTCTGTAAATCGTGTCAAGAGGTTTGTTTGAGCAATTGACAAACCGAGCGAATGGCGCAGTGGTTAACGCACTGGAGTCGCGTTCGGGAAGACGACGGCGTCTAGACATCCTGAATTAGTATTTCCGTGACTTCACTAAATGACGTCTGCCAAATGCCGGGATGATTCCTCTGAAAGGGCACGGCTGGCTTCCTTCCCTGACCCGATGGGAGAGATGACCTTGCTGTTTGGTCCGCTCCCCCAAATCAACCAAGCAACCAGTTATCAGAGCGCGCATGCGCAGCTACGATGACGTAGGAAGCCCGTCCTTGGTGTTCGCCGTGCTCATCCACCTTTCGTCGCATTTCTGTTAGGAATTTCGTGAGTGCTGGGGCATCACGTGACCATGTCAAATCCTCTCCAAATAAGGAATGCAAAGTAAGGAAGCAGTTCTTAATATTAATTTGAAAACTAGAGTCCGCAGCGCAAACTATCCTAATATTTTGTTGTATAGTGACTTTAACAGATATTTTTACTCTGCAATACTGTTATGTAGAACTCCCAATCAGGTTTACATTTACACAGCAATGCAGAAAGCTAGAGAGAGAGAATATAAAATTATTACAAAAATAAGCAGTTGCTTGTAGTCCCCAGACAGTAAGTTATTTCACGACTATTTCAAACTGTGTAAAAAAATTAACGATTTGTTTGTGAAGCCAAGAACCGGTACAAGTGGCAATGTGTATTCTACTCCAGGAGTAAATATTAACCCATGTTTTAAGTTAAAGTGATAAAAGACGATGTGCTCTTAGCCTAGAATTCACCAAAGAACGACATTCTGTAAATTTAAGACGTAAGAAACACAAATTACGAAATAACCTCAAGTCTATAGAAGGTACCAGACAAGTGTCTTATGACTGAAAAAATTTGTTTCACAGAAGGCAGTCTTGTAAAGTTCTGCTAAAGCTCTGTGTATTTAAAACTATTTTATTCAATACAGCTGCCCAAATTTGCCTGCTTTGTCATCAAGTGAACTTTTACGCACATTCGTACGTACATAGCATTAAGATATCTTACATTGTCATAAAACAATAGAGAATAGCCCTGGAACATCGAAATTTTGTGAACCATACTAAACTGCATAATTCGGCTTAAAGTGCTCATTAGTATGCCCAGAGTCCCACTTAAGTAACTATAGTACCTGGTATTATGCTTTCCAGTGTGGTTTTCGGGATGCCAGTTCTCTTGGTGTAAGTGTACTGTATTATCTCTTGTTTTCTTTGTTGTGACATGCCATACATGCCAGAAAATGAATTTGTGCCATTGGAATTCAGCGAACAGTGAAACTAGCCACTACTGTGGAATAGAAAGAGTCGTTTCCAATAAATTAACTGCCACTGCGGAAGAGATGAATAAAAGCCATATTTCTCTAGCGAACCGACAAAAATAAGTTCATTGTTCTGCAAGACGATTAATGCTAGATTGCTAATTATGTGGAAATAAAATAAAAAATCAGGAAACAGAACTAACATTTTAGTCTTCCCGTAATTAGGTGAGCATGTTTTAATTCACTCGATAGCTCCCAGCCACAGGAATTCGTATGGTTTTCATTTGACGTGAGAGCTGTAAGCGAAAACAGCGGAATCACGGAACGTAAATACGGCTTGCGTGTAGACTACCTCACACTGCAACTCAGACTGGTTTGCGAATCTGGCAGCTTAGGCGCCCCAGAAAAAAAAATTCCGGGTAGCATCTGGCTGCTTGCTGCTACTGCTCATACAGCTGACAGACTTCACTTAGCCAGAAGAGGGCGCTGCGCATACCGTACTCCTGTTCTCCGCATGCGCGTGAATACACTGGCACGTGCTCACCGTTTGTTACCTAGTGGACTGGAGCTCCTACTGCAGTTGCAGTACGTTGAAAGGAACGTCATGTTGATGTTGGACTGCCACAGAAAATGATTTGTACGGGAACAGTCCCACAAACAATGTGGAATACGTCAAAACAGCGAGGACTCCCGCGGCGGTGAATCAGTGTTGAGCAGTTGCGTTCCCGGAGCATGAAGCGGTGTGCTGGCGCCGCGCCAGACACGCAGGCTGCAGCGGCACGGTTGCCTAGCAGCGCCGCTAAGTGGCGAATTCGGCAGCTCGCTCACCGCTGCGCTGGCCCTTCCGAATGGAAGGAAACACGGTCACCTTCACGCTCAGGCCATTTTCGCTGCAGCCTAGGAGCCCACACCACAAATTATACAGGGTGGGTGAAAGGTCTCCCTTCTAGTCTTAAATGTTAATAAACTTTTTCATTAATGAAATTTTGTAGTCGGTTCTGAAGACAATGAGAATGTGTAGTACACTGAAATTCCAAAGTAGATACGAGCGTAGTGTACGCAGTCTCTTCTGTAAATGTTATTCTTCTTGCAAGTGTTCTGCCAATAAAACGTCGTTTCCGTTTCCCATCCCCAGTAGCGTTTTATCTGATTGTTGCAGATAAAGTGAAAGTACTTGAACAAAAATTAGTATAACAAGACTAAAGACTAAAGTATAAAATAATTTCTCCTGTCCCATACTGATTCCTAACCTCATATAGTCCTGAAAATCTGGCTTGTGAATTTTTTTTTTACTGTGAGAATATTTGCAGAATTTATAAGAAAAATGTGGGGGACATGATATACATAACTGAAATCTTAATAGGTCATCTTCTGTTAAGAGTATTACATGCAGCTCACATTCGTCGTTATTAAAAAAATTACCGGCACCAATTTTCAGGACTGTAGGGTTAGGATCTGAATGGGGCTATGAGAGATCGTTTCTTTTTAATCTGGTTAAAACGTATTAAAAGTATTAAATTTTTAATTAAATTTTCTGCTTTTCAGTGTTCTGTGTAGGTGTATGTTAAATCTATTGCATACATCTCCTCCTCCTCCTCCCTTCTCCTCCTCCATCCCCCCCGTCCATTTATTATTATTTATTTATTATTATTTATTTATTTTCTGTCTCTCTCCCTCCCCACCCTCAACTGTGCCCGTTCGCTCATACCGCCTGGATTGCATTACAATGCTATCTGCAAAACACGTCGGTCCTTCAGCGCACCCGAGATGTAAACATTACCAAAGTTTCACACCCACAGCTACCGCACAGCCCGACAAGAAAGCGAGTTAATATTGTATTTTTGTCCAGTTCTGAGGTACGTTTAAAATTTAAAGTCACTAGCTCACCAGGAATTTAATTTAAAGTAAATTGGACAACTTGTACTTAACATACAGACAAGAAAGCGATCTAATGAAAAGCGTAAAATGTGTGAACATGACGGACTATTTAATTGTCGAAGTTGGTATTTTCGTGTCGTTTATGTAATGGAAACAGCTCAGTAGGTAATGTACTTGGAAATGAGCTAAAAGCGCACGAGCTGAGTGCGCGGTCTTTTCAAAGGCCTGCTGTGTTTATCAGAGCGTCCGGTTTAAGGCGTGGGCGTTCTGGAGTCGATAACCGGCTGACCTGTTGCGTCTCGGCGCAGTGTTAGCAGGACGCTTCCCACCACACCACACACCACACCACATCACAGTACACAGAGGCCCATATTACTGACAGATTTGGAGCAGGATTTAGTAACACATACTATGCTCCAACATTATTTCATACGTCGAAGAAAATGATCGGGTGATAACATAACCAGCACGCATTCAGAAAATTACGTTCTTGTGAAACTGGTTGTTTATTCACGCAAAGTCCTATGGAGAAGGGATCTCAAGTTGATTCCATATTTATAGTTTACGGGAAGGCTCTTATTACTCTTTTTCACCAGCGACTTGTAATTAATGTGCGCGTCTATGGATTACCGTCCTGGTTCGTCATTTCCCGTCAGAAAGTTCATAGGTTGCAGTAGCTGACGGTAAGTCATCTAGAGAAACCAAAGTGATGTCTGGGGTCCCCACACAAATGTGTTACAGGATTTCTGCTGTTATTGGTCTATATAAAGGATTTAAGAGACCGTATAAACAGCTCCCTCACACTGTTTGCGGATGCTGTCGTTCGCCGTCTAGTAAAGCATCTAGAAGACCAAAATAAATTGCACGATGTGTAGAGAAGTTGACACTCCCTGGCAGATTAAAACCGTGGACTGGAGCGAGACTCGATCTCAGGACCTTTGCCTAAAGACTCGTCGCAGCTTTACTTCCGCCAGTACATCTCTCACCCTCTAAATTTAACAGTTCTTCTGAGAAACTTACGGGACCAGCACTGTTGGGAGAAAGGATATTGCGGAGATAGGGCTTAGCCACGGTCTGGGGGATTTTTGTAAAATGAGTTTTTCACTCTGCAGCGGAGCGTGCGGTGATATGAAACTTCCTGGCAGATTAAAACTGTGTGCCGGACTGAGACTTGGCAGTTAACCAAAACTATAAAAGTAAGACATGATCTCCATGCAAGTACTAAAATAAAATCCTTTAAATTTCGGTTACACTGTCACACAAAGTTAAAGGTTATAGATTAAAGTAAATACCTAGGGACAACAATTACGAAGAGCTTAAAATGGAACCATCACATGGAAAAATATTGTGGGGAAGTCTAACAAGAGACAGCGTTTTGATGGAACACTCAGAACAAGAGTGCTCAACCCGTCTGTCTGGATCGACCGGTCGATCGCCGTGGCTTTGACTCGGTCTTTCGAAAGTTTTGTCCAAAATCTGTTCTAATAACCTGGTTTCGCAAAATACCAATTTGATGACAGTGAGTTCTGCACGGTATTTGCAGACGGTAAAGCTGACAACACTGTCTCCCTCTCCCCCTCCTCCCCCGCCTCTTCCATGTTCATCTGCGTTCCACCGCCTTTAACACTTGCGTCTAGCGAAGTCACTACTCGCGATCTGTAACTTGGTGCCTTGTGAGCGAATGTGTGGTTTTAGGGGCGGGGAGAGTGCTCAGGGCTTCCTATGATCAGTTAAACACTTTGTTATCGAAACTGAGATTGCCGTTTGTATTGGCATCTCAAATAACCGCCTCATCACTCATTTTCGAAACATTCGCGATCTAAATAGTGCGCCGGCGGGGTGGCCGTGCGGTTCTAGGCGCTACAGTCTGGAACCGAGTGACCGATATGGTCACAGGTTCGAATCCTGCCACGGGCATGGATGTGTGTGATGTCCTTAGGTTAGTTAGGTTTGATTAGTTCTAAGTTCTAGGCGACTGATTACCTCAGAAGTTAAGTCGCATAGTGCTGAGAGCCATTTGAACCATTTGATCTAAATAGTGCAACAATATCGTAGCGACATCAATGCTAAGCATCTCACCAAATTTTTTTCGTATGTGTAATATATTGAACATTAAGTAGCAGTCCAACTGTTACGTATTTTGTGAAATTAAAATTAACTTTGGCTTCGTTGGTGTTCTTTTTATGTCAGCAGATCTCTAAGAAAGTGCCTTAACTATACCTGTCCGCCCTCTCCTGCAATATTGCCACGCGGTATGGGCTCATTACCAGACAGGATTATAGAGGATACCGATAGTGCAAAGAGCATTACGTTTTCTATTACTATGAAGTACCAGAGAGAGAGAGAGAGAGAGAGAGAGAGAGAGAGAGAGAGAGAGAGAGAGAGAGTGTCAAGATATGGTAAGACAGTCGAGATGACGACCATTAAAACAGACGTTTTTCCTTGCTGCGAGATCTCTTCACGAATTTTTAATCAAGAAAATATTTTGACATTCAGAAGAGAAAGCTGATGATTCCCAGCCAATTCATCGCAATGAAAATAATATTATGCACGGAAAGATTTAGGTGTTAATTTTCCTTTGGTGCTCGTAGTGGAACGATCGAGCAGTAGTCTCAAAGGGGTTCAGTGAACCCTCTACCAAACACTGTGTGAATTGTAGAGTAGACAAGTAGACGTAGGTAGGGGCTGTCACCCTTCCGCAGGGAGATTACTACTGTTCACACGGAGAGTACGACCTGTTTCGCATTCGGACGTTTTCTTCACTACTGTAACCAGTACCTCACATTCGATTGTGAGGAAAGTAACCGGCACAGAAAATTGATTTCTTTCGTGTCTTGCACTTTCATATCATAGCTCGATGACGAAGCGTCTAATTTTTTCGATCTTGCTCATAGTTATTGCAATACTCAATTAGCTAGTATTTTGCAGAATAAAATTTGAAGGGTTTGTGCACTGAAAATTTCGTCGCTACCTACTTTACCTTTAGTTTCTTAATTGCTGTACTACACGTAGCGGACACATCGAAATTGTTTTTAAAGTTGGAAGGTAAGCCATATATCACGACAACATGGAGAAAATAGAAATTAAAAATTCTATGTGAACGCAATGCCTGACTGGGCTATGTGCAATTTGCCTGCAGCACAGTGGTGAACAGTTCGCGCAAGTAGTGCACAAATCTCTAATTATTGTTAGTTATTGCGGGAAGAGAATGATGAAGAGGATGGCATTCCACGCCAACAATTACAGAAACATATTTAGAACAGAGCTCAGAGAAATTTTATTATCGACACTTATCAATCGTCCATTTACTGAACGAATGTGATTCATATTACATGTTAGTGGCCTTGTAGATCTGGGCCTTATTCAAAAAAATTGTGTAAATTATATTTTAATGTCGACTACTGTCTTCGTTTAAAGTAATAACTATGTTAATTCGAAATAAATTTACTGTCTGCGGATATCTTGGCATCAGCTGTGGTTAGGTGTAGACGTATTAACCGGGCACAGTCCCTTAACGCATGGTTTTTTACTCCGGCGGGAGGACCCCCCCAATCTGCAGTGCTTGTGGCTCCAGATTACTGTCTGCCACATTCTACTTGACTGTCCTTTATTCTCTGACCAGAGGGCGGTGGTTTCCTTGCCACCGGATTTGCCCTCTATTTTGCAAGACGACGCAACGACTGTGGTTAAGGTCTTATGGTTTTGTGTCCTGTCCAATTTGTTGTCTCGGATTTTAGGGAGAGGATTTTAACGTGCTGCTGGGTGACTGGCTCACCCAGGTTTTAGGTAAGAGGTCCGCCAGTCACGATTACCTACTTGTTTCACTTCGATTTCTGTTCTCTTTTCCTTGTGTTTCCTTTCCTTTTTTAGTGCGTTTCTTCTCCTATTGTTTTGCCTCGGTATGTGAGGATTTGAAACTGCGTCAGGTCTGTGTCTTTTAGCCATTCTCCTTGTTCGCTGTCCGTCTTCGCCCCTTCACTGCATGTGTTCCTGTTTCTATGCGTTTGGGCGCTGATGACCACGCTGTTTAGCGCCAGAAAACCTCAAACCACACACACACACACACACACACACACACACACACACACACACACACACACACACACACCTCTTTTAGTGACATACGAAAATTTGTGCCCTAGCGGTATTCGATGCCGGATTTTCCGCTTGCGGCGTGGTCACCTTGATCACTTCGGCTATCCGTGCACGCCAATTTATTTCGAATAAATTTCTGACGGCTGTCAATCCTCATTGACTGTTCATCTAGACATGTATGTAAACAATACCTGCGTGTGACTTTCTGGTTGAAAACATGAAAGTAAGTTCCAGCACTGGTACAATCACTGAACTCCTGCAGTATAACACTCCCATAATAGCAGGTTGTGTTAAATGTGAAGTTGATTTATCAGCTCAACGTCCCAGAAGAAAAATAAGTAAAATAAAGCTGCTGCAAGGATAAAACAGATACTTACAAAACAAAGTAGTTTCATTGTTATCCGAAGCAAAAGCAGTGGAAGCTCACGGTTTGCAGATGTGCACACTAACGAATTCTAAAAACTTACGTGATAAATTTTTAGCTAAAGATTTATCACAACTTGTTACATTAGCGTTTTCTTCCCTAAAAGTTTTCGTTTAGTCGGTTGGATTACTTTAGTTTCCTCAGAATGTCCATTTCGAGCCGTAGTGCTATGCAGTTATCCTTACGCGTTTGAGTAGGTTTCAATATGGCGTTGAGCACAACGCTTGACTTCATAGAAATCAAAGGAGCCGCCCTATGCTTTCCTTTCTGTATACTGTCTCTTCTATGCCGCCGTCTTGGCCACCGAATTCGTCAAATGTGAATACATTGTAACATATGACGGACGCTATCGAGCGCCAAATGTGCACCTATTGACCAATGGGTACTAATTTACGGGAACTGGGTGACCTGTTTGTAAAGACCACTGCTGTTTACCTCTGTAAACTACCGAGGACTTGTGGAATCCAGGACACAGATAATCACTGCTGTATTGAGCTCCAAAGGTGGACAAGCACGATGCTACGCATCTGATCAACATGTTTTGCGTCATAGTGTACTCTTTAATCACATGAAGAAACTCTGGGACTTGAGCCGTGAAAATTATTAATAATTGCGTCTAGATTTCTAGACTTGTTGTTTGCTGTTACATATTTCACCACATTTCTGCGAAATCGCGAACCTTCATTTACGGTACGCTAATGATATTTAGTTTAGACTCCGAATAATGGTTAGAATTCGACACGAGATTATTTTCGTCTTGCCGCCGCTTGACTGTTCCCTCGTTATTCAGTGCTGTAAATAGAACCCCCCTTGATCCCCAAACATTTTAAGCTCACGTGTTATGACATTTCTGTAGTCCAAAAATACCTGTAGGAATCAACATGGACTCTGCAAACAACGATCGTGTGAAACACACAGGTCGCTCTGTTCGTCCACGATATCTAGAAAGCGGTAGCGGCGTCCAGGTTATAGTTCCTTGACTTACAGAACAGTTCCGCACTGCCACCTAATGAACAAATAAGACGGTACACAATATCAGACCAGCCGTGTGACTGAAGAGTTCCTAGCGAACATAAAGCGTGCCATTCTCAGAAGAGAGAAATCTTCAGGTATAAAAGTAACTTTGGGCGAGACTAACTTTGGGCAAGTCCCGAGTGAGTTTGACAGGACCATTGTATTGTGTATTTAAGCCGGGGACCTAGAAATGACGGAGGGGCTTCGTCCCGCTGTAGCCCTCAGTTATTCAGAACCCACAACAGGCCACACCAGTCCTCACCCAACAGCCGCCCAACACCGAATCCAGGGTTATTGTGCGGTTCGGCCCCCACTCGACACCCCATCCCCCACCCCCCTCTCCACCCCTCCCCCCGCGAACGTCTCACACCAGACGAGTGTAACCCCAAATGTTTGCGTGGTAGAGTAATTATGGTGTACACGTACATGGAGACAGTGTTCGCGCAGCAATCGCTGAAGCATTGTAACTGAGGTGGAATAAGGGGAACAACGCGCATTCCCCGCGGCAAATGGAAAACCGCCTTAAAAACCATCCGCAGGCTGGCCGGCACACCGGACCTCGCCACTAACCCACCGGGCGGATTCGTGCCGGAGACCGGCACGCCTTCCCGCTCGGGAAGAAGCGCGTTAGACCGCACGGTTAGTCGGGCGGGCTGACAGGACCATTACTTCTCAATATATACACGGACCAGTCGCATTAACGTGACCACCTGTTAGAAGCCTGAATGACAACCTTCTGCAGCGCGGACAGCCGGGAAACGTGCAAGAAGAATGATTCAGATTCTGGAAAGTTACTGACAGCTGCACTAGATTTCGCAGTTGAGGACCTATAGTGCCCGATCCAGGTGGTACCACGGATTCTCGACTGGTTTTAAATCCAGGGAGTGTGGTCGCCAGGGAAGTAAGATAACACTGTTGCTGCACTTCGGACCATACACATACATTGCCAGCTATGTGACACGTTCCATTGTCCTGCTGTTAGATGCCATTGTGTCTAGGTAAAACAAACTGGATGAAGGGACATGTCCTCCAGGGATAGATGCATAGTTTCTGATCCATTCTGCCTTCCAGATTGACGACAGCATCCTGGGAACGGCACTTGAAACATTCCCGACACCGTTACGCCTGCAGGGTGTTTACTTTCAAACTTTCCACACGGTACACGCCAACAGCCATCTTTCGCCACTCACGGGACATTCAGTTGCGGTATTGGGGTGAAAATTCCAACCTTCGTCATCGATGAACAGTCAAAAAATGGTTCAAATGGCTCTGAGCACTATGGGATCTGAGGTCATCAGTCACCTAGGCTTAGAACTACTTAAGCCTAACTAAACTAAAGACATCACACACATCCATGTCCGAGGCAGGATTCGAACCTGCGATCATAGCAGTCGCGCGGTTCCGGACTGAAGCGCGTAGAACCGCTCGACCACCGCGACCGGCGATGAACAGTCAGCATGGGTGTATGAACGCGATACTTGCTGCGGGGGCCTACAAGCAACATTCGCTGGTTCGAGGTGCAGTTGTTGGTAGTCTCGTGGTTCATCTGGGTCAGCTATTCGACAGTTGCACGTCGATTCGCCGCCGTCGTTCACCCTTGCCATCTGCAGTATGTGCTGCACCACTATTGCCTCGGCGTCGGTTTTGGATAGCGCCGTTTTGCCAGGCACGTTATACTTTAACCACGGCTGCATGCGAACAGCTCTGAAAGACAGCCGTTTCGGAAATTCTTCCACTTTTGGTCCGAAAGCCCCAATGATCATGCCCATATGGAAGTCAAATAAATCGGCCCGTTTCCGTGTTACAACTACTGCACCGTTTTTCCGCTTCCTCCAGACACGCGTTGTATACTCTCCATTGGTATTGCTGCCACCTGCTGTCTGAGAGTGGTTATTGCAAGTTGACGCCGAAAATTAGTGGTTGTTGCAGTACTGTGACTACACCATGTACGATTACGCTTGTGGATAACGTCTGACGTCCCTTGCTGGTGTTTGCGAATTATGATGTTGCAGAGGGAGCCGTCCCAGCGGTAGAAATTTGTAGCGAAACGCGGGAAGACCAGCAGAGGATAGGCAGTAGCTGCAGACACTGGGTGCTGACAATCATCGTAATCAAGCGTAATGTATTACGCACAGATTGGGGAAAGTACCCGTTACGGAAGGATTTTTCAATTGCAGAACAATGACTCCAGTCACATCCATAAAATAACTAGGCGTTGGTGTAAGAAGAGATTTAAAGTGGAATGAGCGCATAAAATTAATCGGATTCATTGAAAGAATCCTCAGGAAGTGTAATCTACTCACCATTGAGGTAGCTTTCCACAATCAATACAGGAATATTGCTCGTCTGTCGTGGACCCGTACCAGATAGAATTGATAGAGGTAATAGAGATCCAAAGAAAAAAGTGCAAACAGAGGCCTATAAACAATCGTTCTTCCTACGGACCAGGCGCGACTAGAACAGGGAAGATTGAACTGACTGTATCACGAAGTATCCTTCTCACACACACGCTATATTTCAGGTCCCTAGACTTGACTGTACGATAGTGTTTCTCATTACATCATGTATGTATGGTGGCCAAAGAGTTTCGTTCATGTCGCTCGTTTCTATCACAATTTTAAAAAGGCGGTGCTTTTGAAAGTAGTCCGAAGAAATGAGATTCCTGAAGATCCTTTTCCAAGCGTCCGTAATGAATAGCAAGTGAGAACGTGTTCCTGGAGCACTCTGTTGTGGAGCGACGAGAAACATCCCTGTTGCTACCCGGAAAGCGGGGATGCTGCAGAGCCCCGAAATTAATTCTCTCGCTCTGAAAAGTACGGTATCTGTTTTCAAACGAAGTTATCTTGGAGAGGGAGCCCCAAAGAGAGAAGCCGGCGAAGAGCGGAAATAAAAACTTTGCGCTTTGTGCAGCTCGGTAAATTCCAGCGTTAACAAGCGCACTCATCGTCTGACTTCAGCGAAAACGCTTTACGGAATTAATCGCTCTTCTGGTAGCTCCTTACGAAAAAGCTCATAGTCTCGTAAATATATTATAAAAAACTGTTGCTTCTTCGTGGAAAATTTAAGGAAAAGGATAGTGCGTCGTGAAAACGTCATAGAAATCAATACCCATCTAAGGACCAATCTTGCTTATAAAATATGAACAAAAAGACTTGGAAAACGGAAAATTAAGGGCAGTTTTTTTGTACCTACTGAACAGTTGCTGCAGGATCACAGAACGTGCAATTGTCACTATAGTGACATACATAGGGGCCGCATTACGAGGAGACTATAATAGCCATGGGGTGGTAAGTTGCGGGGGTTTATACATTTTATTACATACCTGCAGAAGCAACTATTTATTGAATTTTATTATAATCGATTGGTAAATTGTACACCTTGGCCTCTTTATTTAACCTATCCATCACGCTTAGTAGACTAGTACTACATGAACTTCATAGACATGGACTATCATGACGTGTCTCATCCCCGTGTCAGCTGCATACTTTAGCATAGGATCTTTGTGTCTGTGTTTCTGTAGTTCCATATCCACATAGATCATTGTGTGGTAACAATGTGTAATTCAAAGTATTGGTTGATGGAAATACGTGTAATTCTAAAACTGAGACGTACACACATTCTAATGGTGCTAATGATACTTGTTGCACGCCAAGTGTGATACCCGCACTCGCAAGCGCAATGACAGTGGACGGCTTTCAGTTATCACAAGTTCAGAGACAAGTGCAGCGTAATGTCGTCGTTGAATTTTTAAACGGCAAGTTTTCGTTAATCCTAGGACATTTTAAGATCAGATTTGTTACTATGTTTAACTTTCAGCCAATTGTCAATGCACGCAGACAATATTGCTCCGTTAACAGGATATTTGAAAATGGTTTAAGTTAAGACCGAAATTATGTAGTAGTACAACAAATAAAGAAAATATGACCTGCGGAAAGTATCGAATCATTTAAACAACTCAGTCGTTAATTTAGTGTCTGAGTCAAATAGAAAATTACCAGGTGGTTACGCACGCGGTGGTTACAACTGCGACAAATCGCAGAAAATAAAGCGATGGTAAGTCTCCAAGCGTATGAGCAAGTCGGGCACCGCCAGCCGTTTTGATCAGTTGATTATAGGGTGTGACAATAATTAAGCCTAAGTTTTTACTTTAGGAAGAAAATGACAATGATTGTTAGAAAATCCTCCCCCAGCGTCCGTATTGTTCCGCCTCCTCGTCCTCGTCCTCCTCCTCCTCCTCCTCCTTTCTTACAAGGGAACCTCCCCATCGCACCCCCCTCAGATTTAGTTATAAGTTGGCACAGTGGATAGGCCTTGAAGAACTGAACACAGATCAATCGTCGAGAAAACAGGAAGAAGTTGTGTGGAACTATGAAAAAAATAAGCAAAATATACAGACTGAGTAGTCCATGGCAACATATGCAACATTTGGCCCCGTGGTTAGCGTGAGCAGCTGCGGAGCGAGAGGTCCTTGGTTCAAGTCTTCCCTCGAGTTTTTAATTTTTTATTTTCAGACAATTATCTGACAAACTCTTATGTTTTCATCACTTCTTTGGGAGTGATTATCACATCCACAAGAAAACCTAAATCGGGCAAGGTAGAAAAATCTTTTTACCCATTCGCCAAGTGTACAAGTTAGGCGGGTCGACAACAATTCCTGTCATCTGACGCACATGCCGTCACCATTGTCGTATAGAATATATCAGACGCGTTTTCCTGTGGAGGAATCGGTTGACCTATGACCTTGCGATCAAATGTTTTCGGTTCCCATTGGAAGGCCACGTCCTTTTGTCTACTAATCGCACGGTTTTGCGGTGCGGTCGCAAAACACAGACACTAAACTTATTACAGTGAACAGAAACGTCAATGAACGAACGGACAGATCATAACTTTGCGAAAATAAAAAAAGTAAACTTTCCACTCGAGGAAAGACTTGAACCAAGGACCTCTCGTTCCGCAGTTGCTCACGCTAACCACGGGACCACGGTGCTCTTCAGCTCGCGCTATCCTTGATGTTGCATACCTTGCGCATGGGCTGCCCAGGTTGTATATTTTGCTTATTATTTCATAGTTCCATACAACTTCTTCCACTTTTCTCGATTGATCTGCGTTCAGTTTTTCAAGGCCTATCCACTGTGCCAACTTATAACTAAATCTGAGGGGGGTGCGATGGGGAGGTTCCCTTGTTAGTAACTCTGTTCAACCTGTGCAACTCGGCCGCTGCTGTAACGCTGCAGACCCCGCATGAGCGGACCGTAATTGGTGCCCTAGTTCACGCTCCAGTTGCCGCGCGAAGTAGCTGCATGGAGCCATTCACAGATCGTTTGCACACTCAGCCTTGAGCATTGTTCGCAGTTTTCGCTAACCGTATACGGTAGCATTGGACGCAGGGAAGACGTGTATGTCTGAATTCCTATGTCTGGTGTGCTGGGATCCACAATAGTAGATTGGAGAGGTTTTGTAACAATGCAGTCACAATCCAGTAACACACAATTTCATCGTGTTTTATGTACAGAGGTCTCGCAATTATTCCTGTGCGGATTATACGTACATTGTTCGGCGATTATTTAAAAAATGGAAACTTAGAGTATTGTTACCTTCGGAACTAATATTCTCGGCAGTCCACTGTTGTGCATGTTGCGTTATGTCTCAGGAAGACTATGAGGCTCACAGTTCCACAGTCGGATATCTCTTCTGCTGTTCCCTGTTTGATTTTCAGGTAAATGAGGAAAGGCGGAGAACGGGGTCGCAAACTTGTAATTTGTTTGCGGCCTACATATTGATCCTGCGTATCTCTTTCCCTAGGAGCTAAGTTTCTGATGTAAGCAGTGCAGTAGCCTTTCAAATATGACGTGTAGCAACACAGTAAAATTTCCCGTAAAAAAAAAAGAAAACAAACTGTTATGGATTATCCAAGGAGGTGGTAGACTTAAGAGACAACATGACGAAAAGAAGACTACTCTCTCAGCACATCATGTTAAACTGATGATGAATTATTGTGGAAATCGAGAGAACTGTGAGAGCTAAACATTGTACAGGATGACACAAGCTTGAATATATAAGCAGATTACAGCTGATGCAAGTTTCCTTGGTTATGCAGAAATGACATGCACAGGATAGAATGGAGAGTTGCGTCGAAACAATCGTTGGTTGTTAACTGACAACGCACTAATTGTATGACACTGATGGCCGGGAGCCCCTCCCCCATGGGAAACTCGGCCGTCGAGTTGCAAGTGGTTTTAGTTGCCACATTGGGCGACTTGGAGGAGGATCGTGATGATAAAACTTCTAGTCCTCGAGCGAAGAAAGTCTTCGAACCAGCCGGGAGTCGAACCCAGTCCCGCTGTATGGCAGTCAGCTAAGGGCCTGACATTGTGACAATGCAATAATGTCTCAAGTGTCTTTATCGGGCAGAGACTTCATCTGTTATGGAGTAATAAAACCGTTCCTTATTAACGACACAGCGGGAGGATTACTACTTCCTGTGTATAAATGCAAATGAGCACTGATGCTGCAACCACTTGTAATGTTGTTGCTTTAATTTCTTCTGAAAGCGGTGCTGATAGACAATAAAAGCGGGTTAAAAGCTGTGAGCTGTCTGGGGAAGTTAACCTTGCATTACTGAGCAACTGTTTCACCAGGTATCCAGTCTAGCTTACCAGACTAACATAATTATAATCTTTTAATAGTCATACGACAACCGGTGATTACATATATATAAGAGAATTTAAATAAAAAGAAATAAATCAGTTTATATTTGGAAATTTATTTTAACATTGATCATTGAAATTTCAGCATATTAGACTTGATTCATAACTAAACTGGTGCCTTATTTAGGATTGTGAAAATGTGAGTTTGTAATCTTACAGAACACATCAAATATAGAGCCAAGATTGGGAGACTGCATACAACACTGCATTCATAAAATAACACACGAAGAACGTTGAAACATGTGCAAGAGGAAATTAACCACTACCAACTGATTCAATTTTCACCCAAATAAGTTGCGTTCGTAGCGCAATCCTGTCCATCATGTAATTACCACACACTGGTATACTAAATTCATACTAACTCTCTGTGAAATCTTCTCGAAAAGAATAGCTGAGGGCTACTTTGATGATTACACCACATGCTTCACGTGGTCAACTTGGTTTACACAAAGAGTGTAACTCCACAATAATTTTGATAATTAAAATAAATTAGATCGAAAAGCAATTTACAAAAGAAAAACCTCGAACTGGTTACTAACGTCTTACTATTAACCTGACGGGTCAAACAATTGTATAAGCACGTGGTACTGGTCTCACAAAGTACACCCCACGTGGGTTGAACATAAGTTGCTATATTGAAAATATTGTCAAGACCACACATTATCTCACGCACATTCGCATTTAAGATTGATGATCTTAGAGTTACTGATCAACACGTGGTTCCACTTTACTCACAAAGTAGTGACAAAGCAACTACTGGAAGATATTCTGAACTGTACACTCGAATCACACTGCGTTGCAATTTAAGATAGCATTAGATATTTTAGAGCTAAACCTGAAATAAAGGTGATTAAATTTTCAGTTAGGCTG
Organism: Schistocerca americana; assembly: GCF_021461395.2. NCBI lineage: Eukaryota > Metazoa > Arthropoda > Insecta > Orthoptera > Acrididae > Schistocerca > Schistocerca americana. The sequence continues at coordinate 849,301,914 of NC_060120.1, forward strand.
AACTTAAGAAATCCATTGTCCTACAGACTTAGCAGACACGCGCTTAGCGGGAGATCTTACCACTTCGGACGCTTGCCGCGGACAGACTGCCCTGGGCTCCTACCGAGCGTGCTTAAAACATACAAACAGAAGTGACCAGAGAGGCAGCTTCCTATACCAACATGACAACGGACGGACAGGACCATACTAAGAATAGAAACCTCTGCTTTTAGAAAGCGTAGCTACCTGTTCCGACGTTGGTCCTACTGTTGTCTAGCAGACAGGCTTGTCTGCTACCATCCAGCATGCAACTACAAATACATTTGCTCATTCATCCTCTCATACAGAAGGGAAGGGGATGACAGTATCTTATCATATACAGTATATAAAAGAAAGCGGATGTAGGTTCTGTAGGAGACTGTGTGACATGAATTACATATAAACTGTGCTTTAAAGTGTAGTAGTGTGACAGATCGTTCTTGTTTGTGTAAAAGTAACACGTTCCGCTGCTCAGTCTCCTCCCAGATAGTCAGAAACGCCACAGTAAATTTAGAAAAGGAATTTATGCCGTAAATAACAGATTGAAGAAATTAACATGAAAGGAATCCAACAGAGACCTTTCACACTTAATAGTAAGGATATAGAAGGGTCCGGTAGCAATGCTGTCACCTCTGCTGTTGAGTTGTAGACTTGCTGTGATGTTGGAGGTGGTTTGAGGTCAGTAGAAAGCACGCTACAGGAGCTGTCCTTGCGGTAACCGATTTGTAACAGTCCATTGTCACTGTTGTTCCAACTGCTGTTGCATATGCAGAACGATGCGCCAGAGCCACACTCTGAACACGATGGTCTTACGCCTCGGTTGTGCCACTTAGCCGCCTGAAGCCCGGTCTTCTTTTGATGGTACATGTTTGCTGGCAACAATACACAGTGGCTACACTCCTGCCACATGTTTCTGCAATATCGATATTTTTCTGTGCTGATGGAATGGGCTTCCAGAAATTTTTCTTCACTTAGTGTATAAGTGGCGTGCAAACGTCACCTCGAAAGAGTTGTCTGGAGTGCATGTAGATAACTGTGATAAATGAGTGTAATGTGCCATGTTTGTGATCGTCAGAGAAAATGGATCCTAGTCCAGACGTAGTCTGTGTATCTAATCACCAAATAAATGCAGATTTTAATGTACCCATCCAGAATGGAAGAACCTTAATTTACAAAATTTGCCCTATAAAATGGTAGAGCTCGCGAAAAATATCGCGGCAGCGGCGCAGAAAGGCATTCTCGTCTTTAGCGCAGGGCGGGTTCATCCTGTGGTTCCGAAGGGATGGCCGCCTCACTCGACTGTCGCTTGCCACATGTGCACTTGCCGTGTTACAGCGTTTCCTTCGCTATATTTTTACTACATAGCCTGGCAACGCAAACTCAGCGCATCACTCACGCAGGGAAAGCTCTTCATAGTTGGGCAATGCCATTGCATTTTTGCCAGATGAAGCAAAAATATCATTACAAACTATAGTTAGAGGGTTGCAGGAACCGCTCTATTCTGCTCGGTTAATGAAGAGAATGGGAGGAGTAAAGCGTAGCCAAAAATCCTTCCCTAACTTCGGAAGAACGTAGCAGGAAATTTGGATAAAATTTACGAAGAAATTGTCAGGAGTTACACTCCTGGAAATTGAAATAAGAACACCGTGAATTCATTGTCCCAGGAAGGGGAAACTTTGACACATTCCTGGGGTCAGATACATGACATGATCACACTGACAGAACCACAGGCAACAGAGCATGCACAATGTCGGCACTAGTACAGTGTATAACCACCTTTCGCAGCAATGCAGGCTGCTATTCCCCCGCCGGCCGAAGTGGCCGTGCGGTTAAAGGCGCTGCAGTCTGGAACCGCAAGGCCGCTACGGTCGCAGGTTCGAATCCTGCCTCGGGCATGGATGTTTGTATGTCCTTAGGTTAGTTAGGTTTAACTAGTTCTAAGTTCTAGGGGACTAATGACCTCAGCAGTTGAGTCCCATAGTGCTCAGAGCCATTTGAACCATTTGCTATTCTCCCATGGAGACGATCGTAGAGATGCTGGATGTAGTCCTGTGGAACGGCTTGCCATGCCATTTCCACCTGGCGCCTCAGTTGGACCAGCGTTCGTGCTGGACGTGCAGACCGCGTGAGACGACGCTTCATCCAGTCCCAAACATGCTCAATGGGGGACAGATCCGGAGATCTTGCTGGCCAGGGTAGTTGACTTACACCTTCTAGAGCACGTTGGGTGGCACGGGATACATGCGGACGTGCATTGTCCTGTTGGAACAGCAAGTTCCCTTGCCGGTCTAGGAATGGTAGAACGATGGGTTCGATGACGGTTTGGATGTACCGTGCACTATTCAGTGTCCCCTCGACGATCACCAGTGGTGTACGGCCAGTGTAGGAGATCGCTCCCCACACCATGATGCCGGGTGTTGGCCCTGTGTGCCTCGGTCGTATGCAGTCCTGATTGTGGCGCTCACCTGCACGGCGCCAAACACGCATACGACCATCATTGGCACCAAGGCAGAAGCGACTCTCATCGCTGAAGACGACACGTCTCCATTCGTCCCTCCATTCACGCCAGTCGCGACACCACTGGAGGCGGGCTGCACGATGTTGGGGCGTGAGCGGAAGACGGCCTAACGGTGTGCGGGACCGTAGCCCAGCTTCATGGAGACCTTTGCGAATGGTCCTCGCCGATACCCCAGGAGCAACAGTGTCCCTAATTTGCTGGGAAGTGGCGGTGCGGTCCCCTACGGCACTGCGTAGGATCCTACGGTCTTGGCGTGCATCCGTGCGTCGCTGCGGTCCGGTCCCAGGTCGACGGGCACGTGCACCTTCCGCCGACCACTGGCGACAACATCGATGTACTGTGGAGACCTCACGCCCCACGTGTTGAGCAATTCGGCGGTACGTCCACCCGGCCTCCTGCATGCCCACTATACGCCCTCGCTCAAAGTCCGTCAACTGCACATACGGTTCACGTCCACGCTGTCGCGGCATGCTACCAGTGTTAAAGACTGCGATGGAGCTCCGTATGCCACGGCAAACTGGCTGACACTGACGGCGGCGGTGCACAAATGCTGCGCAGGTAGCGCCATTAGACGGCCAACACCGCGGTTCCTGGTGTGTCCGCTGTGCCGTGCGTGTGATCATTGCTTGTACAGCCCTCTCGCAGTGTCCGGAGCAAGTATGGTGGGTCTGACACACCGGTATCAATGTGTTCTTTTTTCCATTTCCAGGAGTGTATATCAATACACTGACGGAAAAAATGTAACATCAGAAAATAGGGTAATGAAATTTCGTGAATACATTTGTCTAGGTAACATTTTAGGTGATTAACGTTAAAAGATCACAGGTTAGTGTAAGTGTGAGAAGACGTGGCAAATGTGAAATGCTAGTACATTAATAACGGGTTTAACAGTCAGAATGTTGAATGCAAGCTTGCAGAAGTGTGTACATTCTATTGTACAGGTGCCAAATGTTGGTTTGTAGGATGGAATTCCATGCCTGTTGGTCTTGGTCGGTGTCATGAGGGCGGTTAATGCTGTTCGTGAACGACGCTGGAATTGTGGTCCGATGCTGTCCCATAGGTGGCGACTGGAGTCAGGTCTGGTGATCGAGCGGGCCTAGCCAACATGTCGGCACTCTGTAGAGCCTGTTGGGTTACAACAGCGCTATATTGCCGAGCGTTATCATGTTGGAAAACACCCTCGGGAATGGTGTTCATGAGTGGCAGAACAACTGGTCTAATCACCAGATGGACGTACAAATATGCAGTCGGGAATAACCACGAGATTGCTTCTGCTGTCATACAAAATCACACCTCAGACCATAACTCCAGCTGTAGATTTAGTGTGTGTAGCACACAGTCAAGCAGGTCGGTTGCAAGCCCACAATTAGCCTCGTCTCAACAAACACCAGGTAATCACTGACACCGAGGCAGAACCAGCTCTCATCAGAAAAGATTACAGACCTCCACCTGCCCTCCAAAGAGCTGTCGCTTGACACCAGTGAAGTTGGAAATGGCGATGGTTTGAGGTCAGTAGAAAGCACGCTACAGGAGCTGTCCTTGACGTAACCGATTTGTAACAGTCAGTTGTCAATGTGGTTCCAACTGCTGTTGCATATGCAGAACGATGCGCCAGAGCCACACGCTGAACACGATGGTCTTAGGCCTCGGTTGTGCCACTTGCCCGCCTGGAGCCCGGTCTTCTTGTGATGGTGCATGTTTGCAGGCAACAATACACAGTGGCTACACTCTTGTCACATGTTTGTGCAGATCGCGTTCTTTTAGACCTTTCCGTTTTTGAGATTTCCTTCTGGCAATGTGTGGTCGGACTAACGTACCTTCCGTTGGTCTTTAGTTTATGCAACGGTTTCTTTCTTGTGGTATAGTGAAAACTATTGGCTGATTATCGATTTTGTCGAATTATTGGCCGCTCTAACGTGACCGGTCAGTAAAATCATTTGCAGGCTCGCTAGCTGTAGCTTAATGGTTGAGGGAGACATACGTTTGTGCATAGATTTTGCCGGCAGCGGTGGCCGAGCGGTTCTAGGCGTTTCAGTCCGGAACCGCGCGACTGCTACGGTCGCAGGTTCGAATCCTGACTCTGGCATGGATGTGTGTGATGCCCCTTAGGTTAGTTAGGTTTAAGTAGTTCTAAGTTCTAGGGGACTGATGACCTCAGATGTTAAGTCCGATAGTGCTCAGCCTGTTTTTTTCTTTTTTTTTTCGCTCCTGTCTCACAGATTTCTACTGTGGAACAGCACCTCCCCTACCACGTGGTGATGTTCACAACAGAATCGTAGTGCTGCTACTGCTACTACTACTACTACTACTACTACTACTACTACTACTGTCCCCTACCGTACCATGGCGTCTGCCGCGATAAGGGCCAAGTTATTTAGTAGGCACTGTAAAGTTGGCATCGAAAGTGAACTAGCGTTCCTGGGGACTAGTAGAGATCACACCTGAAGGGATAATATGTACAGTATCCGCGAGTGGCCTGGCATCGACCACTCAGTTGAGGTCCGGCAGGTAAAGCCAACATGGGAGCCAGGCAAGTAGTGCGCCCTCGGAGGTGCGCGTCAGAAATAGCGGCTGTTGCTCTGCCTCCCTCGTGCGCTGACCCGCGACCTTTGTCAACGCCGGCTGCCAACCGCGCTGCCGCTCCCGGGCCGGACCTTTCGCTGCCCCGATGGACCGTATTGATCGCCGCCATCTCCCGCCTGTCGACGCGCTGCGCTGACAGCAACAACTCTGCGCATTCCCCTGGCCCAAGTGTTTGTGTTTGTGTTGACGTCGCTCAGCGCAGCGCGCTCACAGTGACGTCACATAGGTCACGGGCAAGGCTGCCGCCAGTGCGCCGCGGCCCCTCACCCCCCCCCCCCCACCCCACCGCCATAATTCTCTCTCTCTCTCTCTCTCTCTCTCTCTCTCTCTCTCTCTCTCTAGGATTAACATATGACATTGGGGAAAATGACGTGTATTCCCTCTGTCTCTCTAACCGACGAAAGATATGACCTTGAACAAGTACTTTTGTCTTAGCAAGTGTGTGTGTGTGTGTGTGTTGGGCCGCATATTGTGCGCGAAATTTTGTTTCTTTCGTGCATTCATGATGCAAAAGTGGACTACAGCGTATATACAAGGCAGGGTCGTTGCTCACTTGGATTTTCTGCTCATGGAGACGTGTGCTCATCGCCAAAGTTGTTCCATGATAATGACTAGAGTTGGCATGGACTTGGCATCTTCGAGAACGGAGTGTGCTGCCGCTAGATAGAGCAAGACAGCCAATCAAACAGTTAAGAGAGAAGAATAGAAACTTGTAACGTTTCTAGTCCACTTCCATACGACGCCTGAACAGCTGCAGACGTGTTACATTCCAAAGCACGCGTCAGTGTCCCCCCCCCCCCTCACTCCGCCATCACACGCACACGCACAACTGTGATCGAAAAGGCTTCCGCTGTGACTGGATTCGCCTACAGATGATCGGAACAAACACCACTCAAATACGTTAAGGTTGTTCTATACTGCGTAAATGAGATGTGGTCATTAATACACGATGATTCTTACAGAGAAGAAAACAGCAACCAGCCGTTGTTAATAATGCCGCCGTTACTATTTCCAACTGTAATAGCACGTATATGAATAACAGCAGTGTCATTAATTTCAGGCTAATGTGTACGCCAGCGACTGTATTGTGCTGGAAGTCCAGGAAGCTATATCGAGCAATTGTGGAAGATTCCGTGCTAGAACTTGTACCCATTCGTTGGTTACACGACATATGAAACTGAAGTAACTTAGGTCTTTTTTTCCCCGTTTTCGACGTGTTAGTCATTGTACAGCCCATTCTGATGTCTGATGCACTCCGCGACTTGTGGCTGAAGGTGTGATGCGGTGTTTCTGTGAAAGATATATCGTCTTCAAATACTTCGTAAATCGGTTATGAAGAAACCAACCTTAACTCGATGCCCTGAGAAGTATCACTAATTGATCATAAATAGTATGGCCTTAGCATAGAATAATCTTTCAGACTGAGTGAAGTAAATTATAGTAGGCTTTCGCAATGAAATTGTATCAGGTGCGCTTTTTTATAAAGCCAGTGAATTTTCGCCTTTAGAATTTTTGAAGCAAGTAAACGTAGCCTGCAACCTTCAGTAACGAGTCCTTGTTTATCTGGTCATTATTTACAAATCCATACATATGTTACTAACTGTACCACATGAAACGCACCAATTTAGTTATTACACTTCGCTGTTTCGGTAAATGCAAAAAAAAGAGCCAATTACAAGGCGGTGTATCCACTAGCAAGTAACTTCCGCAAGGGCTTGTTGAGGTATTTACATTAGAACAAAAAACTTGGACAAGATCACTTCTCCAATTAGCTTTGGCGGATTAGGTTCAGGAGCTTACTTTAAGTATAGGGTGATTATAGTCAAACTTAGTTACTTACGACTGTAGACAGTATGGGTACCCAACGTTACAGGAATGATTAGACTGCGCTGCAGGGTTAACATTGTTAGTAGTCCTCACTGTAAACAACAGCCAAACAATTGCAGGATAAAGTTATTGAAACCCTTGACCACGGTTTCGGTATATCTAAATATACCTTCATCAGAAGCAAAAATACACATGAACAGGAAGACACCTTCATTAGCAAAAAACTTAGCACCATAACTGAGACAGAAGAAGAAAAACACTTATAGCTTTAAGTAACCATGAAAATTACCAACGTATTAAAAGCACAAAAACTTTTGGTCACTCACTAAAATCACATCGTGCAGTGGAGGTACATAAAACAATCGTGTCAACGGCGTCGTCTGTAGTTACAATTAAAATATCACCTCCATCTGTACAGCATAATTATGAAAAGATGGTCGATGCGAACACTGAGTATTACCAGTACTCAGCTTGTGAACTAGCGTGAAGAGGGTCTGGTAGCACTAGAGCAAACACTTTCACCTAGAGGGCACTTACGGTATGCGCAAGACACTCGCGCACATTAAAACACATGGATACATACTCATGCACATCAAAATTTTAAACGTTGTACTAGTTAAAAGCCTCTGTTTTAATAAATAGTGTTAGTGTCATGACTTGCCATTAGACGCCGGTACTGGTACGACGACTTAGTGTTCAAAAACGAACATCACTATGGATAACAATTCCAGTCGGCCAGCATGGGTCTGGACAAGGTGAGCAGGGCTTTACTCGTAAAGCTGTTCTGTCAAAACAGTAGTGCTGCTCCTAATCACGAGTATCTGTGCCTTAAAGGAATACCGAGAGATCCTCACTCCGCACGAAAATGATGCAGAAATTCGGATTACCTGGCGATTTGGGAATTGCTTCAGGGAAAGGCCGACGGCCAATAATGCCAAAAACTGAGTTTATGCTGCCATAGCTGAGAATGGAGATCACACACTGTGTCCAGCAATCAGTACACGAGCTGTGTCAAGGCAGCTGAACATTCCATGATCCACCGATCGAAAAGTGTTGCGAACAATTGTAAAATATTATCCATACAAACTTAGAGGCTGTCGTGGAAAGAGGTGTTTGTCATACTGAGTAACGTTTGTAACCTGGAACGTGAACATGGTACGCGATTAGCAAATGTTATCTTCTCATGTGGAAATTCAAATGTTTCTTTCAATATTTTATTCGTTATTTCTCGTCCGCACGTCCTTTTAAATGTTTCCTATGATCACTCGTTTTTCCGCAGGGATCCCCTCGGTAGCGGAAGTTTAATTCTAACTACCTTGTACTTGCAGAAATGTTTCTACTAGAGTTGCTGCGTGAGACAGGCAAGTGGAAGGAAGGATTGACAGAGGAGATCCAACGAAGAGCGGCGCGTTTCGTCACGGGATCGTTTGTGGCGAAAGAGCGTTGCGGAGGTGCTAAACTAACTCCACTGGCAAACGTTGCAAGAGAGGCGTTGTGCATCACGGAGAGATTTCCTATTCAAATTTCGAGACAGCACTTTTCAGGAGTCGGACAACATATTACTTCCCCCCACATACATCTCACGTATTGACCACGAGGAGAAAATTTGAGAAATTAGAGCCAGCATAGAGGCTTACAGTCAGTCATTCTTCCCACGCACTACTCGCGAGTGGAACAGGGTGGGAGGGATCAGATAATGGTACCGAAAGTACCCTCCGCCACAGACCATTAGGTGGCTTGCGGAGTATGATGTAGATATTTAGTGTCGTGGCCGACAAGGTTGTTGCGTTTTTATTTATGAAGAAATATCGTTAAAGAACGAAATTAAAAAGTTTTGACGAAGAAATAGATACAAAGACGTAAATATTTGCATTAAAAGAAAACGTTATTGAATGAAATAAAATAAAGACCTCGCTCGGATTAAAACCTGAGAATGTTGTATGCAAGTTTCGAACGTTTCTTCTGTTGTACAATCAAGCGTTCGAAAACAGGATACAAAACTGTGGTCAGCCGTTTCACTAAGAGATGACTTTCTCATTAAATTTTCAGTTTTTGAAAACAGTATTTATTAATGTATTAGTTTCTTGTGACATTAAAGAAATCGGCTAACATTTAGGTGTCTGTACAGTTATTTTACTTCCTCTTCTGATGAAACAAAGTAGTCGGTAAGTTCATTTCGCACTTTCCTGGTTGCGGTGACCAATTATACAGTATATGTTCGTCAGTTCCAGTGGTCTGTGTATTAGATTTCAGTCCATCTGTCTTTGCGCCATTCTCCTACTTAGGTTCTCAAAGTTTGAGAAAAACTTTCAGCAGTGTCAAGGTCGGCAAGAACTTGCAGCAAGATGAAAGAAACTGTTTCCACTAACCTGCATAAAGAAGGAAGGAAAGGAAGAAAGAAAAAGTTAGTCCCGGAAGTTTACTTGACGCACGCCTTTACGCTTCGTTAGGAAAATGCCAAAATACAACGTCGCTTTAACATCGGAATTACTGTTGGTTATTTTCTCTTGCATCATAATGTGTTGTTTTTGGTGTTACCGTAATTACGTCCACTCCCAGCAGTAGTGTGGCGTAAGTAAATAGTCAGTGCTGTGTTTGGCTGCCACAGTACGAGCTCGCTAGCACGGCAACACGGCTGACTACGGATAGAGCGCTTCCAGTACTCAGAAAACGCCAGCGCTGTCTTCAGCGTCACAGCTCTGACGCGTCAGCATCCGCACCCGTTTTTTTCCGGAAACGCGGAAGCAGTGTTTTCCAGCTGAGTGGCAGGTAACACGTCACACAAGACACTGTTGCGGTTGCCTCTCCACAGCTGTGCAAATCGGAGGCAGATAACGCTCAGGAAGAACTGTTATTTGTCAGAACGAACACATCAGAATAAAATTACAAGGACTATAAGATTTTGTTCATTTTGATGACGAACTTGGAAGTGGGTCGCCCAACTAAGTACGGAATCCTGACATACTCAAAATTATCCTCAAACACTTAAGATTTATTTAGGACATAACTATTTTAGAGAGATTGCCACTCGCTCTTGAATGAAATATCACAGAGTGCTTAGCTGGTTACTGCGTGATAACCGCTGCATATGAGTTGGCACTCTAATGTTTATATCCACTGCCAAGAGGAGAGTTTTTGATCTTATTGTGAGTTTTTTCAGATGGATTCTTTCTGCTAGTTTATAATTAATGAAAATCGAAGATATCTCTCTCTCTCTCTCTCTCTCTCTCTCTCTCTCTGTGTGTGTGTGTGTGTGTGTGTGTGTGTGTGTGTGTGTGTGTGTGTGAGAGAGAGAGAGAGAGAGAGAGAGAGAGAGAGAGAGAGAGAGAGAGAGAGAGAGAGAGAGAGAGACTTAAATTTAGAGAACAAAAAGCTTTACACTGAGGTTATAAAAGTTACGGGATACATCCTAATATCGTGTCGGAGCACCACCTGCCCTGCGTAGTGCAGAACTTTACGTGGCATGGACTCAACAAGTGGGAAGTCCCTTGCAGAAATATCAGCCATGCTCCCTCTTTAGCCGTCCACAATTGCGAAAGTGTTGCTGGTGCAGGAGTTTGTGTACGAATTGACCTCTCGATTATACCCCTTAAATGTTGGATGGCACTCAGGTGGGCGATCTGGATGGCCAAATCATTCGCTCGAATTGTCCAGAATGTTCGTTAAACCAATCGTGAACTGTGGCCCAGTGGCATGCATAATTGTCAACCGTAAAAATGAAATCCATGAATGGCTGTAAATTCCTTCCAAGAAGCCGAACATAATTTACAATCGATGATCCGTTTTGTTGGACTAGAGGACCCAGTCCATTCGATGTAAACGTACCCCACACCGTTATGGAGCCAGCACCAGCTTGCACAGTGCCTTGTTAACAACTTGTGTCCATGGCTTCGATGGCGTCTGCGCATCAGTCGAAGCTTACCATCAACTTGTACGAACTGAAATCGGGACTCATCTGACCAGGCCACGATTTTCCAGACTTCTAGGGTACAACCGATATGTTCACGAGCCTAGGACAGGCGCTGCAGCCAATGTCGTGAAGTTACCAGGGCCACTTGCATCGGTCGTCAGTTATTTTTGCCGCAGTGTCCTAATGCATATGTTCGTCGTACGTCTCACATTGACTTTTGCAGTTATTTCACAGTGTTGCTTGTCTGTTAACACCGACAACTCTACGCAAACGCTGCTGCTCTCAGTCGTTAAGTGAAGGCCGTCGGCCACTACATTGTCCTTGGTGAGAGATAATGTGTGAAATTTGGTATTCTCGGCAATTTCGCGACATTGTTGATCTCGGAGTATTGAATTCCCTAACGATTTCCGTAAGGTCCCATTCGCCTAGTTTTAAATACCATTCTGCGTTCAAGGTCTGTTAAATCTCGTGCGGCCATAATCACATCAGGAGAACTTACCCCATGAATCACCAAAGAGCAAATGACAGCTTCGCCACTGCACTGTTCTTTCTTTTATACCTTGCGTACGCGATACTACAGCCATCTGTATATTTGTATATATCGTAAGACTTCCGTCATGTCAATGTAAGACACGTCTACCCAGTGGCAAAGAAGTTGAATATGTGTTTGTATACCATCACATCGTTAATTGCGTACTACCTTTACACTGCTGGTTAACCGTTGCCCAAATGTGTAGACGATGTCGTTGACGTTTATAGTGACCGCACAAGACAGTCAATGATGTAGGTAATGACTTCACGTGCGCCACACTCACAGGTGTGATTCAGGGTTATATAAAGTTTATATAAACCATCCGTGACTGAAGTGCAGGTGGGACATCGTCATATATCACTGGAAGTTTCTCGCAGCAGTCATAGTACAGTCGTGATGTGTGATGGACGCAGTTTGCTGTTACTACTGTCTCTAATTTGCAGCAATACATGTTGAAATAGATCTAGTACTGTGAGATCTGGTACTATTTCTTCTTGCCATTTTGCGCTGTCTCCTTCCAAGGGTGTAGGCAATTTCATTTCCTTGTATGTAGTAGTCTCTTCAGTTACATCATAATGGTCTTTTCCAGAAATAATAATTGCGCCACTTGTTCTACTGTTACATTTACCAAGTAGTCGTGTGGTTGTTCAAGAGCATTAACGCAGAACGCGACACTGACGCAATTAATTGTATTACCAGTTTTCAGCGTAGTCAAGTACTACTACGGCGGTAAATTTTAACCGCCGAACCCCCTGTGACTTTTCAGTGTGAACCACAGGTGGCTATAGTCTGAAGCTACCCATCTGTGTAGACGCTGTTTTTTTTCCATTTCACAACGAATTATGAATAAATGTTAAATGAAGTGTAGGGTGCATGTGTTTTTCCATCACATTCCAGTATTGTATTCCGATAATCCACAGTTACGCTGGGATGGTGAGAGGTGCTGCAATTCTGGGGTACCTCTATGTACTGCAGTGGTTTATTATTCTTTCCTTAATTGCACCTCGAGTGATGTTTGCGAGTAACGAGGTGATTATTTCCCGTACAGTGGCATCGGTTTAAAAAAATTAACCTGTGGTAAAACTGATACTCGGTGATGCCCTAACGAGGGTAAACGTGAAAAAGTAGGTTTCTATAAACAATGGGAAGAGCAATCAGTTTATTGTAGGCAGAAACGGTTCGCCAAAGTATTCTGTGTCAAATCAGAATATTGCAGTTAAAGATAAATAATTTGTAACGTCATGTCTAATTCTAACGAGCTCAGTAAAGACAAGTATCTGTTGCTTTGGATGCTGGCACAACATATCCAGACTGCGTACCTGTCCATTTTTTTTCAGTGTCGTTAGTCTTAAAATTAAAAAAAAAATTAAATTCCTTCCTTAATGTAATAAATTTCTTGGTTGATAACCATCTCTACACAATGCGGCCCTCTTTTTTTTGAGTCAGTTACGTAATTTCGCTGCTCCGAAACACATGGTTAGTGACCATCTCTACTATAGAAACTTTTGATTGGTTTTCGTGCCTAATAGAAAACAGAGGGTGAATTTATAACCAGATAATTAGACATTACAAGGTCTGTTTTCTTTTTCAAGGCCCAGTAAGTCCAGAAATTAAAATCATTGTGAAAATCTAATGAGACTTGGCGCAGATGTACTGGGCAGTCTCTCTAGTAAACCCGTCAATTATGTCACGTCGCCCTGCACAGTTCTGAGCGCACAATAGTGTCTCCCGCTAAGTGTGAAGTGCGGCTCTTATTTGATTTCTTCGTACTGAGGTTTTCCGCCTGATTTAATGCAGCCCGCATAACGTAACTGTCATGCTTGACAGCCAAGTGCGCGGGAACCTTGAAGCAAGACGACAGATTTTCATGATGCAGGCGGTCAGGGAAGCAAGGGAGTGTCAACCGATGATCTTCTCCATGGATTAGGACACTCGAATCGAGAAAATGGTCTACGATAGGCCATTCAGAACAAGGGAAGGGAAATGTTTTCATTAATCACTGTCCTTAAGGGCAGTGCTCGGTAGCTCACTGCAGCTACAACCAAGAAGCTCCTGCAACGTTTTCGATGGGAAGTGTTCAATAACCTACTATACAACCCCCAACTGACTCCGATTTTCAACTTTTTTGCTGACTTGAACCGCTGGCTATGAGGGCAGTACTTTGGCACAGACTACGCACCGCAGACCACCGCAGAGAACGGGCGGAAAGCACAGACGGCTACCTTCTATGATGAGGGCATAGGAAAGTTAGTACAACACTAAGTAAATATTTAAGTGGGACCGCAGACTATGTTGAGAAGTAACTGAAATGTGTAGCTAAATGTTCCAAAGAAAACATTTTTGGTTTTCATTGTGGTCTTCATATCGTAGAAAAAATAAAACTGAATTCGTATTAAGTGTAGAACCGCGTGTCATAACTTAACTTTCTTAAAAAAAAAAAAAAAGTTTGCTAAGCGTGTATGTTTCTTAGCAGCCGTGCGCGGTCGCCGCAGAAGATAAGATCGCTACACATTGTAGCTCCGTGTTTACTCAGTGCAGCGTGTTACGAGGCCACAGCAGCACGTGTTTTGTCTCACGTCTTAGGGCGTTGCTCCCATGTACCGCCGTGATGAACGTGGGCCGCACCTGACAAGAGAATAACGCTAGTTTCGCGCTACCTACACAACACTCGCCTCGTGCCGATAGTAATTGCCTCCTCTTGTGGCGTTACCACAATGCCGCCAAAGTACGGCGTAGTCTGTTTGGAACATGGAGGAAATTGCTTCCTGAGATAAACACCGGAAGTCTTCCCCTCCCCCCACCCAACTCTCTCTCTCTCTCTCTCTCTCTCTCTCTCTCTCTCTCTCTCTCTCTCTCTCTTTCATACATTGCAAAGCACTGTGGAATACGTGGCATATGGAGCGCGGGAATAATGTTTAAACGCCTGTGCATGCTGCAGTTAGCCAAATCACGTCCTCGCGGTCCTTAATGGATCGATGCGTATGGGGTGGTGGCAGGGGAGAGCAGACCAAAGTGGTCGTGGGGGGCGAAGGGGCTATTGGGGATCCTGGGCGCTATAACGTGCTGACATGGTGCGGAAAAAGCTTTTAACGTGTCAGCTCATGAAGTCTAACCTGTTCGCCGTGCTGCTGCTCATAATTGTTGTGGATTTTACTTATGATGATATACAGTAAGTGGTCAGTTTCTGTATTTACGATGGAGGAGGTACGTGACTTCAGTGTTTTTAACGTAATGGTGTTGAAAATGTCATATCTTGTCTCGATAATCATCCTTTAATTAACGAATTTTCGGTCAAACTATACAAGGTATACGGCTTTCGTGTAACGGCGTCAATGCGGACAAGGTGGCGGCTTCTGGAATCTTTGTGCGAGGGGAATGCGTAAAATTAGGGGCCGAAAGACTTGCGATGCTTAGCAAGTCTTTATAACAGTGGCCTAGAAGCGGCAAATAAAGGGAAAAAAATAAAAAGGGAACATGGAAAACATGGAAAGCAACTGAAGAGAGACAGTTTAGAGTACGACGAGCGGGAACCAAGCACTAGAAAAGCACTTTTTGACGACAACGATGCAAACAGTGAACTTGCTGCGAAGAAAAATTTTAAGATTAAAGGCCAGAAGAGCCGTGGATTTAGTGCCAATTATGGTCCCTCTGGGCCCACGAACTCTTGTCAGAAGTTGAGGAGCAGAGTTTATTTGTGAAACGTGTAAACAGTTTAATTCGAATCTTGTTTTGCAATGAAATGTTCAGTTTTTAAAACAGTTTTATTTCTTATTTTTGAGATTTAGCTAAGTGGCCACTTTTCCTGCTGATATCTGGCAAGGTAACCATTCTGCCACATTTTGAAAATGGAACTGTTCAAAGTACTTTGTTTGACCCTAAGGCAGTTAAACTATTCGATATTACACTTGAGCTGTAGCATACTAAAACAAATTTTTATGAATTTTCGAATGTTGCCACTCAGCTTAAATAATAGGATACCACAGCCTGGCCACTTTCCCCGAATCTCCCCTGTATTAAATAGATCACTTAAAGCCGGTTCCTGACACTTCTGAAGTAGTTTCTTTTTGGGTAGATCGTCTCTAAGTGTCTGCCGGTTCAGTTCCATCGTTATTTCGGCGACAGTCTCCTACAGATCAAACCTACTCCTGCTGCCTTCTCTGTATACAGTCAATAACCCCTGCTAGTTCTATTTGATACGGGTCTCTCACTTTCGAGCGTACAGATTCAAAGACAAAATGCTTGCGTTCATTCCTTCTGAGTTAGTTTGGTCAGAATTGTAAATCAGCTCGAAATAGAAATATTTTGATTATGCTTACTTTAGTTTCCTTATACACTCCTGGAAATGGAAAAAAGAACACATTGACACCGGTGTGTCAGACCCACCATACTTGCTCCGGACACTGCGAGAGGGCTGTACAAGCAATGATCACACGCACGGCACAGCGGACACACCAGGAACCGCGGTGCTGGTCGTCGAATGGCGCTAGCTGCGCAGCATTTGTGCACCGCCGCCGTCAGTGTCAGCCAGTTTGCCGTGGCATACGGAGCTCCATCGCAGTCTTTAACACTGGTAGCATGCCGCGACAGCGTGGACGTGAACCGTATGTGCAGTTGACGGACTTTGAGCGAGGGCGTATAGTGGGCATGCGGGAGGCCGGGTGGACGTACCGCCGAATTGCTCAACACGTGGGGCGTGAGGTCTCCACAGTACATCGATGTTGTCGCCAGTGGTCGGCGGAAGGTGCACGTGCCCGTCGACCTGGGACCGGACCGCAGCGACGCACGGATGCACGCCAAGACCGTAGGATCCTACGCAGTGCCGTAGGGGACCGCACCGCCACTTCCCAGCAAATTAGGGACACTGTTGCTCCTGGGGTATCGGCGAGGACCATTCGCAACCGTCTCCATGAAGCTGGGCTACGGTCCCGCACACCGTTAGGCCGTCTTCCGCTCACGCCCCAACATCGTGCAGCCCGCCTCCAGTGGTGTCGCGACAGGCGTGAATGGAGGGACGAATGGAGACGTGTCGTCTTCAGCGATGAGAGTCGCTTCTGCCTTGGTGCCAATGATGGTCGTATGCGTGTTTGGCGCCGTGCAGGTGAGCGCCACAATCAGGACTGCATACGACCGAGGCACACAGGGCCAACACCCGGCATCATGGTGTGGGGAGCGATCTCCTACACTGGCCGTACACCACTGGTGATCGTCGAGGGGACACTGAATAGTGCACGGTACATCCAAACCGTCATCGAACCCATCGTTCTACCATTCCTAGACCGGCAAGGGAACTTGCTGTTCCAACAGGACAATGCAAGTCCGCATGTATCCCGTGCCACCCAACGTGCTCTAGAAGGTGTAAGTCAACTACCCTGGCCAGCAAGATCTCCGGATCTGTCCCCCATTGAGCATGTTTGGGACTGGATGAAGCGTCGTCTCACGCGGTCTGCACGTCCAGCACGAACGCTGGTCCAACTGAGGCGCCAGGTGGAAATGGCATGGCAAGCCGTTCCACAGGACTACATCCAGCATCTCTACGATCGTCTCCATGGGAGAATAGCAGCCTGCATTGCTGCGAAAGGTGGATATACACTGTACTAGTGCCGACATTGTGCATGCTCTGTTGCCTGTGTCTATGTGCCTGTGGTTCTGTCAGTGTGATCATGTGATGTATCCGACCCCAGGAATGTGTCAATAAAGTTTCCCCTTCCTGGGACAATGAATTCACGGTGTTCTTATTTCAATTTCCAGGAGTGTATTACCGTACTGATCGTTAGGGAATTAAATACAGGCAAACTTTTGTCTGTTACTGGCAATGAGAGCAACCAACAAAAAAAAGTTGGACGCCGGTCCTTTTTACACTGTTTCCCGTCCTCCACACTCCCTCCCCAACCCCCTCCTACCGCCGCATTTTAATCCAAAGCCACTTAAGAGACGTGAAAACGCCCCTGAGGAGACTATAGAAATCTACAGAACTCCTGGAGTCCTGAAGATAGGTACGTTGACGCTCACCTCTAGATAACAGATAAATCCGCTTGGAATTGTTCAGCTTTTTGTGAGAAGAAATACGGATCTAACCTGTAGTAAATACGAAAATTGCTTGGGAGCTGGACAGAGAGTTGATACGCAGCCTGATAATAGCAGCTGGTGTGGTCTCCGCCTGCGTGCGCTGCTGTTGGCGGCGCCTGTGTAGTGGTCGGAGCTCCGTCGGTGTCTGAATGCTGAATGCTGGTCACGAGTTTGACCTTGCTGTGGCAGGTCCGCGCTCCTAAGTAAGCGATGACGTGCGCGCAGCAGCATTCCTCTAGAATTTGCCGGTCACCTCTGCGCCGAGCAAATTAAGACACTCTCCTCGACTCGTGCAGTTTTACGCACAACCTATTCGAAGTAGTCAGGAAATTTTACTCGAAGTATCTTGTGCCTCAAAAAGTCACAAACGCAAAGCTAGAATATTAGGAATTAAGGAGTCATTACTTTTACTCTTGCTACTGACGCGTCGCAGTTATCTCTGTGTAAAAGGATCCAATCTATTTTAGCTAGTGGAAAAAAAGAGGCATTTCTATATGGAGAAATGTGACGGTAGCTTTAAGGTATGACCTAGTCAGCAGGAAATAAGGCAACAAATCTTACATTGCAACGAAAATTTCTTAGTTATTAATCAAAAGTAGCAGAAACAAAACTGAGCAATTCTGAAACAGTTTTTTTGATCTCATTGATTTTTATCGACAGAGACCAGCGTTTTCAGGCTCTCCATAAAATTAGACATGTTTACTGTGTTAACACCGCATTGTGCACAGTACATGAGCTACATTTGTTGTTGTTTCTACTCTCTCAAGTCCGATGACAAGCTTGGTACAGCTCTATGCTAGTCAGTACCGTCCAAGCATTTTAATTTTTGCACTACTGCAACCTACGTCCACCGGAAGCTGCTCACTGTACTGATGTCTTCCAGTTTTCGCCTCCTTCCATTACCAGATTAAAAGTTCCTTTATGATTCAGAGTGTAATCTGTCAACCAATCCCAACTTTGTCAAGTTGTATCATAGATTCTTCTGTCCATTTCGATTCAGTTCATCTTCATTATTTATCAGTTCTGGCAACCCAGTTTTCTGTAGCACCTCATTTCAAAAGCTTCGAATCTCTTGTTGCACCCACTGCTGGTCCTCCACGCTTCACTCGTGTATAAGGCTACACATAACACAACTGTTTCTAGATGAGATTTATCAACATTTAAATTTGTGCTCGGTGTTAACATACTGCCAGCCTGCATCTTGTATCCTGTATTTTCGCTGTCATGTATTTTGTAATAATGCATTGCCTTGCTGAAAAGAAAGGGAAACTACAGCTGTTAAACTTCCCGATAGCATGAAGCTCTACTGTGGTAATCATGAAGATGATGATGAAGATGATGATGATGATGATGATGATGATGATGATGATGATGATGATGATGATGATGGTCTGCGTCGAATGCCAATGAAAGGGCCGAGGGGCGTGGATGTATAGCAGTTGGTCGCGAGAGCTGTATGAATGTTCACTGCGGAACATAAAAAAAACCAAGATTCAGTGCAATTCATCTTCTAAATCTAGTATGAGCTCCCTCGTGAATTACATAAGATTACCATGTACAAGGCAGGTGTCACTGTCATGACCCCCCCCCCACCACCTCCACCACCTCAACCCCAAGAACACTTACTGTACGCTGTCGTATTTTCTCATATATTTTCCCCGAAAATTATCTGAGAAATTTGGAAATTTGAAGTAGCCTGACAATAAGAATTTCTAAAATTCATTTCAAATGAAATACAGTATTTCTCTTAACTACAGTTTATTGGTTGTTACCCTGAAGCAGTGTCCTAAGTACTGATGCAAAAAATTATAAGATTGAGACATTTCCTGTGTTTTGTTCATATATGCAAAAATTCACCAGCCGGTTCTATTCCATAATTTCTAATTATTACTTTCTTTCCGATATCTTTATTTTTAAATGAATTTTGTTTCCTCGTAAATTACTTACAGACCAGTTTTAACAATCAGTGGAAGAATTTAAAATAGCAAGTTTCAAGGTCTATATGCTCTAGAGGCAAAGAGTATGTCATGAGTAAACCGTTCGTTGTTGATGTAGGTTCCATCAACATGGCTTCAGTCTTCGTTTTCGCAATTTAGGATTATAAAAAGTTGGTCTGTAGCTGGTACGAATAATTTCGTTGTCTGACGTAAGTTTGAATTATTATTTAAAACTAGGGAAATAGCCGTTCAGCATTAATGTACTAATTTCTCTCCCTGCCTGTTACTTCGCAGAGATGTTATGAGAATAGACTAGTGATTGTGTCAACGGTGTTTGGACGATTAGTATACATGTCGTATGTTGATGGTGATTTCTATTTGAATATTATTGGCTAATAATGCCAGATACTGAATTTCGGACACGATGGGGCGCGATATGTGCCTTGGGCCGCAATGTTAAACTTCCGCAGCTAAGTTCATATGTGAAATCTTATGGGACTTAACTGCTACGGTCATCAGTCCCTAAGCTTACACACTACTTAACCTAAATTATTGTAAGGACAAACACACACACCCATGCCCGAGGGAGGACTCGAACCTCCGCCGGGATCAGCCGCACAGTCCATGACTGCAACGTCCTAGACCGCTCGGCTAATCCCGCGCGGCAGCTAAGTTCAAAACTGGGTCCCTTCCGACGTGACGCTCACTCAAGTGACCTTTTTAGTTCAGAGGTCCATTCTGGTGATTCTTCTGTAGCGTAGGTAGATGGCAAAAAGAAAATCTTGGACTAATTGGCCGGCTACAGCAAAATTAACAGATCTTAAAGCTTTACATATTAGGTCCAGCACACATTAGCTACACGTCTAGCTGATGTAAGTCTTCAGCATGTACAGTCACTCGGCGTCGTCGTCCGTGGAGCCGAGCTCTGAAACCGCTTTGTTTACATGATTGTGTAATATGGATGCGCACTGGACCATTGTTCCTGCCAGAGCGCTTACGCGTTCCCGAATAGACACCCGGTTGGGCGGGGGTCGATATCTGGCGCACCGCGTGCTAGGCCTCGTTCCGCACTGCAACGTGGCGAGGCTACCCGGGGCCCGACCTTGACACCGTGACCTGCTCCCGGCAACAGCCCCCGGGACGCCGCCTGCTGACGTCAGCAAACAAAGGCGCAGAGCCGGCAGCGAGACGGTCCAGCGCGCAGAGCGCTACTCCAAAGATACTACCCCTCGTCAGACAAATGACACGCCGTCTCTCTCTCTCTCTCTCTCTCTCTCTCTCTCTCTCTCTCTCTGTGTCTGTCTGTCTGTCTGTGTGTGTGTGTGTGTGTGTGTGTGTGTGTGTGTGTCACTTGTTTGTACGAGTTCACTTCACTTCAGTGGCTTGGTGGTGGCCATGGTGGATGAAGCAGCACAACAGGAACTCTGTAAAACATTCGTTTCGTTATACGTCCCACTGCGAAGGATATTTGAAAGGTTGACGCTCACAAACAATTCTTTTTCGACAAATAGCGAATCCTACGCCATTAACTACGGGCAGAGTGGCTAAGTGGAAGTACTGGGACTGTTATCAATAAATAATTTGTGTCTTACTGCAACCAGGATTACCAGGTGTCCGACTTTAACCGGTCATGTCCGACCAAAAATATACAGTACGGCCTGTGAGGCATTTTAGCGGTGAAGCAGAGGACGCACAACAATGGCCCTTTCAAAGTTAACGAGTGTAAGCACGGGTATCGGTAGGAGGAGGAATAAGTTTATATATGTTCGAACCTTATTTTAAATTCTTTTCTGTATATTTTAAAAGTGCGAATAAGTTTAAAAATCTGCATACTGATTTTTTTTGTGTTAGAGGCACTGGAACGGGGTACCGGTGCATATCGTCACAAATCAAGGGCTCTATATATATACATCAACCCCGTCAATACTATTCTAGAAAAAGTAAAATTGGACGACAGCAAATTCTTTGATCACTGCAAAACTTTATGAACAAAAGAGTTGCCCTACAAAAAGCTTTTGACTCCTGACAAGTGGATACTTTATTTCAAACCACAAAATAATAGAGAATTGTATTCGGAATTATTTAAACTGGCAGAATAATACTTTCCCGTCCAGGCCCTAATGCCAACGCCGAGAGGGTGTCTCTCTGTCCATAAACGCCCAGTGGACACAGAGGAACGCAATAAATGAAAACGGCCGTTGTGGCCGTGCGGTTCTAGGCGCTTCAGTCTGGAACCGCGTGACCGCTATGGTCGCAGGTTCGAATCCTGCCTCAGGCATGGATGTGTGTGATGTCCTTAGGTTAGTTAGGTTTAATTAGTTCTAAGTTCTAGGCGACTGATGACCTCAGAAGTTAAGTCGCATAGTGCTCAGAGCCAATAAATAAAAATCTTAAAAAAAAAGTTGTGGAATTTAAAAGTATGGTTTCAAGAGTTCCATGGAAAATACTTCAAAGGGAAAAAACAGTTTTTGATAAAGTGGGTTCTAATAAGAAATGTTAATACATAAACTATAGTTTATTTCCTTGTACAGTCACTTGAAATGACCGTATTTCTTTAACATCTTTTCGTTTTCCGTCTAAGAAAAATAGATGATTATCTGTTCTGTTCAGTGATTAACTTAGCAGGGAGACTGAGCAATTAGTAAGCAACGAGCACTTACTTGCTGTAAGTTCGACGTAATCGCTTCCCCACACCATTTTCTCGCAAGAAGTGTCTGCGTTCGGATTACGTTATAGTTTGCAAATGATCACGTAGCTACTTCAAGTTATTTCAGTAATGTGCCTAAAAAAATACGAAGAACGCATCGCAATGTAGTCAACCAAAAGAATTAAATGTGACTGATACCGATACAAAACAAATTATTTTATGAATTCTACGTCACTTCTCTGCCCATAAAATTTAACAATTCTGGGCGGAGATAGAACTGTAAGCTCTTTAGTTTGCAAAATATGATTATGTGACGCCCTACTGTGTCACAAATATGATTATCCTATCTTTGCACAGAAAGTGGGTTTCCGATATGTTGGTCTCAGTTTTCCGAAATCTATGTAGTTACAAAATATAAATTTGTGTAAAGTCTCATTAGTTACTTCCAGTGCGTTACTTCCAATGTGTAAAGTTAACTTTCCCTGTACGCGAAGCCTACGAGGATTCGAAAGGTGTGCTCCTGTGCATGGGCGCGTAATTTCATTTAGTCTCTCTTCGATTTTCTAGGTGACAGAAATCATACAGTCCCAAATTTTTGAACAGTGCTAGGAGAGAGGTATTACTGAAAATCCTGACCGGGAGAGAGGTATTACTGAAAATCCTGACCGGGAGAGAGGTATTACTGAAAATCCTGACCGGGAGAGAGGTATTACTGAAAATCCTGACCGGTTGTGTGTGTGTGTTGAGATGCATTTGATGCGTTTGATGTTCACTTCTTATGTTTTTCTCGAACAATTCGAACACCGCTACTTCCAGCGATAGTTTCTCAGTACAAAATTAAACTGCACTAAATTTCCTACAAAAAGCCCCATGAAACCCACCCCCACCCCCGACGCTCACACCCCACTAGTCAGGACGTCTAGTATGATGATCATATTGTCCTCCTTCCATCCCTCCTCCCCCACCCTCCCCAAGCACCGTGAAAAAATTTGGAACTATAGGAGTTTTTCTCCTAATTTTCTTCGGTTGACTGTACTGAACAGCTAAAAGGCTCCCTTTCCACCGGATTCTGAGTCCTGATTTTTGCAGCCAATCAAACTCGCTGCTGATCTGCAGCAAGCCCTCATAGATTCCATGTCTCCACCTTTTCGTTGGTCTGCCTAATGGTCATCTTCCACAGGAAGTAAAATCCGTGGATTTGAAAGGCAGTCATCGGTGACTGTTTATCCGACTGACGTGCCCTGCTCACACAAGCCGTTCGGTTCTCATCGGGCCTATAATATGTTGTCTGTCGTAGAAATTATCTATTAGAACCTTAAAGCAAAAAATGTTATGGGGCAAGGCGAACCAAAGACTGTTTTATTGACAGAACAGCTAAAAGATGTAACTGGTCTATTAAGGATACTGCCTACACTACGCTTGTCCGCCCTCTTTAGGAGTATTATTGCGCGGTGTGGAGCTCTCGCCAAATAGAACTGACTGAGAACGTCGAAAAAGTTCAAAGAATGGCAGCTTGTTATCGCGAAATGAGGGAGGGAGGGAGAGAGAAACAGCTATGACATCAGAATATTGGTAGCAGTCATTAAAACAAAGTAGTTTTTCACTGCGTGGAGATACTTCCATAGAGTTTCAGTAACCATGTTTCTTCTCAGAGTGCGAAAACATAGCATGATTGTCAATAAAACCGCCAAACTGCAGTGACGGATTCCTGACTGAAAATGGAGGAAAAAGGTCCTGTGAACATGTGTCCGGAAATGCATCGTTGTTACGGTAGATGGCGCTGACGAATGACAATTCCTCTGACCACGTGCTGTGTGTTCCTTGGGTGCTGTGGGCTGTGATTGACCGCAGCGTACTGTAAGCAGCAGAATGGTCCGGTTTTCATGTCTGGAGCAAGCCAAGGTGGTGGTCGTGTACGGCCAAGTAGATGGAAACGGTGGACGGGGAGCGCTGCTATACCAAAACAGGTACCCTCATAGACAACGAGCCACATCACACATTATTTCATATGTGATCATGGGTCCTATCAGACAGACGAATGTACAGGGAGGCGGCGGACTTTGTGCACACGAGATTGGGAGGACCAGGTTCTACAGAATTTTGAGACAAATCATCTTCCTCGGTAGTTGGATAGGGTGCGGAGGCGATATAGCGTAGCCTGCTATATCACGGACCTAAACCCCCGGGTTCTTACCTGTGAGGGCATCTGAAAAGCTTTGCGTACGCTGAGCCAGTTCCTGGTGTGCAAACCCCACAAAAACGTGTCCACCTGCGAAAGAGTGCGGCAATCCATGATGCGGCCTGTGAACGCGTGTACTGCATCCCATGGAGCCACTTCGAACATACGTTGTGACGTGGATGGGATGCAGCGCTGTACTGTGTCCCGGGATGAGTAGTTGTCGTTGGACGCATACCTTCCATTTTCGGACACATGTCCACAGAACCTTTTCTCTCAATTTCCAGTCGGGTATCTGTCCCTGCAGTTTGTCGATTTTTATTAATGTTAACCGTGTAGTTCGTAGGCTCCCGCCCGCATAACATGAAATGATCATAGTAAATCATTTGACGTGATTCCCCAGTTTCATGAGAAATCATAGTTCACACGAAAATATTTAAGTGTTCATTTTTCCCATGTGCTGTTGGAGAGTGGAACAGTCGAGAAATTGGTCCTATAAACCCTGTACCAAACATTTGCTACCTGCAGTGTAATTGTAGATGTTCAGACGAGAGTCGCCGAGCAGCCCGTTCGTGACGTGGTGGGATATTATCCCGTGTGACGAAACGCTACAGCGTACGGAAGTCTGTTAACGCCCGAGTAGTCGTTTGTTTGTGTGGCGGTGCCTCAGACCTGGGAGGGTGATCTAAATATTGCTTCAGGCCGGCTGGCGGGCGGCCAGCAGTGTGTCTGGGCTGGATCATCTGCCCGCGGGTCTCCACACAACCGCCGCCCGCTGGATGACAAGTGTCTGACGCGTCTAGGCCGCTGCACTTTCTCCTGCCGCCTGACCGGGGAACATCGTGCGCGCGTCGCAAGTAGAGGGGAGGCGTGGCGATGGCAGTGGTGCGCATGTGGGCAGTATCTGCATCCTGATCCTGACCAATGGAGGTAAGGCCAGGCGGATACGTGAGTTTACATTATAGCGCCGATGTTCGCCGGGAGCTTTGCAGCTGTGTTTATCGCTAACTGAAAGGGATTACTAGCAGTGGTGCGAAGCTAAAACCACGTAATCACTATTGTGGCAGTGAGTCGTACATGACTAAAATGTAGTTAGTAGTGAGCGAAAAAAAGTGTGCTGTGCACCTTTTAACACAGAACGTTCACAATACGGAATATCTACCACTTCTATCATCAGCTCAGCTTCCTTTAGACATTTACAAATGTCACAAAAAGCAACAGGAGATTCAGCTGAACATTGATAATGCAATATCTGTGAAAGAGCGATTGGCATTCGCCGTAAGAAAATATTCCGTCAATTCTTTTTATCGGCGTCTACTTCATTTGCTACATCTGTCACATGTTGGTACTAGTTTTGGTATGTACATGGGTCATGTACTGACGCCAGTCAAATAATTCGTCATGGCGTTTTATTTTCTGAGCATTACAAATAGTTGCCTTAAAGTAGGCAAGCATTAGTGTTTTCATAGTTTCACCGGATAAAAAGTTAGTCACCCTATTGCCGTCGCACAGACAAATCGTTAAGCCTTAACAGGTGCGCAGCGATACACACGCGCTCTCCCACTGCCTCTACGTGAGCGTAAGACAGTAGCGATCTGTGACACATTAACGTTTCAACGGACATTGTACGTAAAGATGGGTAAATGTAAGGACGTGACAGTGTGGCAGTCTCGTTTCGCCGTGCTCATAGCCATACGGTGTGCGAAGTTGCTGGATTTGTTGGTGTTTCGCGGCGGACTGTTAAATGTGTCGGAAAGCAGTGGTGTAACTCCCCGTCGCCACAAAACACGACGTACGGTTTGTGATCGGAAAAAGATCCTGACTAGGAGGACCGGAGACACGTTTCACGACTTGGGAATCAAAATAGTTTCCAAGCCCGGCAGGAATTGCTGCAGGCAGTGAATGAAGGTCCATACCAAACTGCGAGCGAGAGAACATTACCATGAACATTTGCAGTCGGTAGCCTGGCAAAATGCCGTAGCTCACACAAGGCTCATAACAGCAATATTTACTGTTCTGGAAGAATATGTGACTGTTTCCTTGAACACACACCCGCGCTATTATCTCTCGACTGGCCTGCAAAATCATTCTGACTGGATCGCTATAAGTAGTTTATGGGGTATGTTTGAACAACAAATAAAACGCTGACGTAAGCATTCCCGAAATTTAGTGGATTCGCACTACCAAATCCTCAGCGAATGGCGTAATTTGGATGCGCCGTACGAGCATAACCTTGTAGATAGACTCATTTGCTAATTGAATTCAGACAGTAAGTCCAGGAGTGGAAATACTAGGGTATTAAATGATGCTTGTAAAGATTTATCTAGGGATGGCTAATTTTCTGTCCGGTGAGCAAATATCACTAATATACTTCTCCCATCTGGACACATCTGTATTTTCGTTGCAAAGGTGACATACGCTTCTTGTACGGCCTGCCTGATTTATGTTAGCATAAAAAGAATAATTGAGGCAGATCTTAAAAGAAGCGTATTGGCCACCTTTTGAAACGAAAACAGAGATGATCGCAGATTACAAGCGCTATTCATATTTCTCATCCTTGAAATTGCGTTTGAAGACTACATCAAACACTGCTATCGGGGTGTGGTGATAGAGGACCTGCGAAACGAGAAGCAGCCTTTTAGTCGAACAACTCTTTAGATTTGCTTCGGAAGGTAATGGTCGACTACGGAGGTGGACATACGTTCATCGTGATAGCTGATGGACTGAAAAGTAGAGTCTCGACAGGAAAACGGTAATAACCCGTCGGCGTCTTTAAACTGGACTGCGACAATATAGCTACAGATACGGTGGTTGGCCGGTGGTTTAGCAAGGCCGTGTATTGGCAGTCGCACAGTCGACTCAACAGTCGATCTGCGACCGTTCACTCGTTTAAACAGTTCGAACGTTATCTCTTAAAACTGTGGATATTACCATCGACGACACGGACTCTTTTACGAAATGTATAAACAGGCTACGAGATGAATTTGTCACCACAAACGGTACTTGTTTTGTCATTATTCGCAGTCTGTTTACTTTAACTGACCAATTAAAATGTTTGCGAATACGTTTATCTTAAATTTACACTTAATCTGTCTTCCGCTGATACAGATGTTACAGCGTTGTATGTGTGGACAATTATTTATTTACACGAATTGGCCAACTAAGGACTGCGTTACAGTTTTTTTCATGTTCACTTTTTTCTTTCTCTTCTCTCGGGCTGCTCTTCAGCCTGCTGACATTTCTTCCAGATGTTCGGCTGTTAGTTTCCTGTTGGTCTTCGGTTTTGGAGTCTCCTGAAAAACTTAGAATTCAGTTATTGCCTTTCTGTATTCGTCCCTCTTCATTGCGTCCATTTCTGTAAGTCCAAGTTCACCGAGGTCTTCCTTTATTCCTTGCAACCAAGAGTTGGGTGTTTTCCTGTGTTGAATTATATTTGATTTTCTTCGTTAATCTATCATCCATTCTCACCAGATGACCAAAGAACATAAGCCTTCTGTTTCTCATTTTATGGACCAATTACTGGCAGTATTTCATCAAATTTTTCAGCCATTCTGCAAAAATCGTAAGACTTTCCTGAACTGAAATGTATCTTGTTTAATGTCGTAAATAAGGTACAGTGAAAACTATTGTGTTAATGATCGAAGTAAAGGGGCCATTGGGTAAGAGATTTTGATAGTTTTGCAAAGACGTTATTACACTGAAAATAGACTTGTTTAGCCTCTTGGCTAGACAGTCCCTGGTTTTTTAAAAAAATAGGTCAGAGTTGGTGACGTAAAAATCATATTTTCAAAGGTATACATCGAAAGAGCGTCCAAAAACATTTGTTAATACAATATGGGTCCCAATGTTAATAACATTAGTTATTAACGTTTTTGTTTCCACGCTGTAGCTTAGGTACACGTCATTCAATGCGTTTAGCACAGCGAGCAAGGCATCACATTACGAAACTGCCGGTCTGTGTTAAGATTTTTGGCTTTTCATTCATTGTTTTTTCAGTGTATAGGCTATTGTGATAATTGTAATACATTTCTTTGCCTTTTTTAAAAGTGAAGCATCGGGAGGTGTGATGAGTAATCAAATAAGTATACATTATAATGTAATAACAGTTTCATTGTGACATATAAAACACACACAAATCTAAGTGACCGTCTACTCGCGAGCGTTCTCTCACTCAATGGGGTGGAAGTTGTCATAGAAACAGGCAAAACGTTAATATTTTTTGCAGCATGGGCAACACACGAGCGAAATATCGCCACATTGACATGTTTTCCGCTGTAAATAGTTAGTGGAAAAGATGTCTGATTCACGTTGCTAAAAACGGATTTGAGAGATACCAATTTGGATGTGTCCCAAGCGTATAAAAGCATATCTTGAAAGACAGGCGCGGGCAACTCGTTATGGGCCAACGCATGAATTTTAATAGCCTCCTGCCCTATCTTGTAATTGTCTACTCCGCTGTGATGTCGCATGACACGGACCAGCTGTCTGGTAGTAAATGCCTTGACCGCTCGACCGCCGAACTCGCTCTGCTAGACACATCGAATGACGAGTACCCAAGCTAGAGCACGAAAACACAAAAACGTTACTAACTCTAACATAATTATCTGTTTTTTAGACGATTTTAGATTATACCATAGAAAATACGAATTTCGGTCATTAACATTGACCTAGATTTTTCAGATATTAGGGAGTGTCTGGCAAAAGGCGAAACATGTCTCTTTGTTTCCAGTACTGAACGTCCTTGGAAAACTGGATCAAAATGGGTGTCAGACATGTCAAACACTCCACTTGTTAGTAATTCATAGCGCGAGCAGGAAACGCGCACACGAACACCTGTTAACAAATGTTTGTGACAGTTGATTGGCTGTGTGCACACCGCTTTCAACTAAACAGTTATGTCGAATAGAAATTGCGAGGATCCTAGATTCTGACGGCGCCTAGCCTAAGCTTTATGAGAGGGAAAATTTTTTCCTGAGAGAGTAGTAGGTAAATAGGGAAGAATACTGTTTAATCATATACGCGACAGGAATCGGTAGGGAAAAGAGAGTTGCTGAAAAGGGAGTGAGCTGAGAGAGACTTAGGGTGGTGGTGGTGGTGGTGGTGGTGGTGCAGCGAGGTGAGGGTTGGAAGAAACTAGAGCAAAGTTCTTACCTTGGGTGTATTAGAAAGCACGAAAGGTCTCTCTGCATATTGCAGACTGTTAATTGCTTGGTGAAAGTAACTGAATGCTACGACACAAGGTAAACACGCCAGCCTTCTTTCGTCTCCAGGTAAAATTGATAACTCGTAAACGGTGGGTCGCGAGTTAGTCATTCCTCAGGCCTTAGCTCCGATTTTAAAGGTAGCACTAAAAAAGGAAAAAAAAGAAAAATTGGAATCAAAATGATAGATAAATCGTTGGAAGAATTGTAATGGTGTGGTACATGTTTCGAAAATGTTAAAACATGGCTATACGAGCAAGTAACAATGCTGCCTGCAGTGAAAGTGTGTGGTGGAAGTGAGCTAGCTACACTACAGGATTGCTTCGCACACTAACACGAAGTGCTCGTCACGCACTATTGGACAGGAACGATATTTACCTGGCTGACCTCGGCTGGCTCTTCCTCTTTAACCTACAGTATCCATTGTACTTTATAACATTCTGTCATGAAGCTTAGTACGAGACCGCATCTTACTGAAAACAGTTTTCATGTGTACCGAAGCACGCCGCATGGTCGTAACGCCTGTCAGTGCTCTATGAACGTGAGCAGTAGTGAAAATAAAAGCATTTTTTAACGGCACCAGAGGTGGGCATTCACATATCTTTGAACTATTAACAACTAAACGATGATATTCTGATCTACAGGGAATTAGTCTGGGACACCTTTCGGCGTAAAATTTGTGATAAGTTTGCAAAATAAATCTCCTGTAATGTAGCTAACCATTGCGACATCTGATTCGAACTCTTAAGGTACCCAGATACTAAGCAATAATGTTGAAATATCCTTCAACAGTATCATTTCGTCTTTGTTCGGCAACAATACCAGTTTTTGGTGCCGCTACATTTGCCTGACTTAGCATTAATCTAGAGTACGTCACATTTAGAACGGATGGAAGAGTAACCAGGAAAGGAACGTTAACAGGAAGGTCTTAACTTAACGAAACATACTTTACACTGATTCGTGACATCAAAACTGCTGTAATATTATTATTAAACGATTAAAAGCATAAACAGCTTATAAGAACGTGTGCGTGGTTCTGTTAATTTCTGGCTCTGGATTTGCTTCAATTCTGTCTGCATTCCACCGGAACAGGATTACTGCGTCTGTGGGTTACACACAGCCATTTAATCTTATCTTCTGTACATAATGAATGCTTGGGAAAACAAGGTTCTTAGAAGACTGCAGCACTGTTGTGGGGTTTTCCTGATACTTAAAATTGCCCTGTCACACACATGTATATTATATTACTTTGAGGTATGTACTGTTTATGTGAATGCAGCGGTACAAAAAAGTAATATACATGGTCTTGGCACCATATGGAACTAAATACTTGAAGATGTTCGAAATAGAATAAATGTAGGGGATAAAGAGAACGTCTTCGAAAACAGAGTGAAAGCGGATAGGCTTAAAACTTCATTGAAATTTCCAGCAAATGACTCAATCTATTACGTTCTATTTTTTAAGTTTGTGAAAAGTAAGACACAGATTTACCAAACAATTTTAGGCTTTTCAACAACATAATTATTGGACGAGTAGCATTCAGAAATAGTTAGAAAAGATGGTTACATCGGATACAGAAATTAAACTGAGGGATGTTAAGGAAAACCTTAAGTTTTTACAAGGAAAGATACAAAGGGAAATGCATCATAACCGAGAGACAGAAAACACAGGAAAATAATTTTAAAACTTGGAAGAAAGGAAAAGGATACCTCTTGGGAAAAATAAGACAATTGTTTCACGTGTTCTGCAATTGGCCAGATATGGTAAATTATGCAATAGTAAGTTTTTGGCACAGGCAAAGAATGCATGGTTGGTTTGCTGATGAACGGTATTCGGCGGATTTGCGATAAACACTGCGTATGGATAGCGCAGTGATTAACTCAACTGCCTAGTAAGCAAGAGGTACTAGGTTCGAATCCCAGTGTGGCACACGTTTTCGCTCATCGCCGCAGATTCCGCATAGTCCCGATGCAGCTGATATCATTAGTTGCTTCACTTTGCTCTCTACCTCCACCTTCAGTTTAGAAAAAAGGGATAGTTCAATTTATTAGAGGCAGAAGCGAAATTCTTAACTTATTCTCCTGACAAAGTTCGCATGGAACAGAATTGAAAGAATAGAAAAAATGTCATCCAGACATTCCGGAACGTTCTTTTGCCGGACAAATACACACATAAAAACGTAATGCGAGATTTAGATGGCAATACAATACAAATCACTTATTTTAGACTGCGCCTTGTTTTCTTTTTAAGTGCCAAATAACGTTTAGAACACACTTCTCATAAGGATGTTTGGTATCTTAACACGGGTAGGATATGTACCACTGCTATCATTTAAAATGGATTGTGAAGTATTGTGACGTTTAGATCTGAAAAGTCCAGTATTAATCGACCTCTTATGAGAAGTTCTTGAGGGTATTCATGAAGTTGAAGATATTGAGGTTACCGGTGTGTGGCATATTGACGCTCTACGGAGTTACCTAAGTTACTGTGATAAAAGGAAACTGTTAACCTGGAATCGTTAAATGAGAGAGAGAGAGAGAGAGATCCATCAAGTGTGTATTACGTGCAAGATTGAACATATATTCATTTCACTTGAAAACAGCTTTGCAGCATTCTGTGCCTGAAATTTGAACTTCTTAGTTTTCCAACCTACGTCGGTTACCTTCATGGTAGAACATGCTGCCGTAATGCATTCTAGAACATACCGGCGCTCTATAAATAAGTAAAAGATTGTGGGGATCTGCCGCCAACCATATCCGTGTCTGATCCTAATACATTTCTGCTATTACCGACTTCCTCAATAGGAGAATTTATACAGGGTGTTTCAAAAATGACCGGTATATTTGAAACGGCAATAAAAACTAAACGAGCAGCGATAGAAATACACCGTTTGTTGCAATATGCTTGGGACAACAGTACATTTACAGGCGGACAAACTTTCGAAATTACAGTAGTTACAATTTTCAACAACAGATGGCGCTGCAAGTGATGTGAAAGATATAGAAGACAATGCAGTATGTGGGTGCGCCATTCTGTACGTCGTCTTTCTGCTGTAAGCGTGTGCTGTTCACAACGTGCAAGTGTGCTGTAGACAACATGGTTTATTCCTTAGAACAGGATTTTTCTGGTGTTGGAATTCCACCGCCTAGAACACAGTGTTGTTGCAACAAGACGAAGTTTTCAACGGAGGTTTAATGTAACCAAAGGACCGAAAAGCGATACAATAAAGGATCTGTTTGAAAAATTTCAACGGACTGGGAACGTGACGGATGAACGTGCTGGAAAGGTAGGGCGACCGCGTACGGCAACCACAGAGGGCACGCGCAGCTAGTGCAGCAGGTGATCCAACAGCGGCCTCGGGTTTCCGTTCGCCGTGTTGCAGCTGCGGTCCAAATGACGCCAACGTCCACGTATCGTCTCATGCGCCAGAGTTTACACCTCTATCCATACAAAATTCAAACGCGGCAACCCCTCAGCGCCGCTACCATTGCTGCACGAGAGACATTTGCTAACGATATAGTGCACAGGATTGATGACGGCGATATGCATGTGGGCAGCATTTGGTTTACTGACGAAGCTTATTTTTACCTGGACGGCTTCGTCAATAAACAGAACTGGCGCATATGGGGAACCGAAAAGCCCCATGTTGCAGTCCCATCGTCCCTGCATCCTCAAAAAGTACTGGTCTGGGCCGCCATTTCTTCCAAAGGAATCATTGGCCCATTTTTCAGATCCGAAACGATTACTGCATCACGCTATCTGGACATTCTTCGTGAATTTGTGGTGGTACAAACTGCCTTAGACGACACTCCGAACACCTCGTGGTTTATGCAAGATGGTGCCCGGCCACATCGCACGGCCGACGTCTTTAATTTCCTGAATGAATATTTCGATGATCGTGTGATTGCTTTGGGCTATCCGAAACATACAGGAGGCGGCGTGGATTGGCCTCCCTATTCGCCAGACATGAACCCCTGTGACTTCTTTCTGTGGGGACACTTGAAAGACCAGGTGCACCGCCAGAATCCAGAAACAATTGAACAGCTGAAGCAGTACATCTCATCTGCATGTGAAGCCATTCCGCCAGACACGCTGTCAAAGGTTTCGGGTAATTTCATTCAGAGACTACGCCATATTATTGCTACGCATGGTGGTTATGTGGAAAATATCGTACTATAGTGTTTCCCAGACCGCAGCGCCATCTGTTGTTGAAAATTGTAACTACTGTAATTTCGAAAGTTTGTCTGCCTGAAAATGTACTGTTGTCCCAAGCATATTGCAACAAACGGTGTATTTCTATCGCTGCTCGTTTAGTTTTTATTGCCGTTTCAAATATACCGGTCATTGTTTGAAACACCCTGTAGAAGGAATGAAAATTGAACTTAGCATTTGATGTTGACTGAAGTCGCTATGTGCCCTTTTCTAGAGTATTATTTACCAGTTCCTATCTTCGAGGCATAAATATCGTTACAGTAGTCAGTTACCGGAACTTAATGGGTGGAAAATGCTGATTAGTTGATTAAGGTAGTTTTGTATCTTTCGCAGGATCTTTCCCAATTTATACAACAGAAGTTTCTTAAAGCCACCTGCGTAAACATTAAACATAACGGAGCTTAAAAATTCTCCCTGAGGGAGGTCCATCGTTTCTGTTCGCGAAGTCCCTTCAGAACGGCGTTCATATATTGCTCTCTGAGCCACAGAACTAAGGACTGCGTATGCGAAATTTTAGTGGAACCCCAAATAACACAAACCCATAAATCATCGGTTTTACTCGCCGAGAACGTCTGTTCGGAAATTCCCCTTCACTTTGCCCCTTTCCCCTTCCCTTCTCGAGGACTCGCGCGCTGGGGTTTTCGTATGGACTTCATTATGTATATAGGTACTTCCTCTATTTTGGAAATACGGAATCTCGACACATACTCGCAAGATATCGGTCCCAGTTATTCCAACAACTTCAGAGATTTTATGTACGTAGACTGAGCGGCGAATGAAAATTT
Source organism: Schistocerca americana (assembly GCF_021461395.2). Taxonomy (NCBI): domain Eukaryota; kingdom Metazoa; phylum Arthropoda; class Insecta; order Orthoptera; family Acrididae; genus Schistocerca; species Schistocerca americana. The sequence goes on from NC_060120.1 coordinate 849,336,326, forward strand.
GTACCACGGCCTGGAATGGACCCTGGGTCTCGTGTTTACTAGGCAGGTGCTTAGCCACCAAGTAGGTCATCATGGCACAGCGGTTCACACAACGGCACGGATTACTCTGACACGCCCCCTTCCTTGATCCCCATTCTCATTGCCGCACCAGTCCACTTTAAATTCCCTCTCACACGCGAATAGAACTGGCGAGAATCTCAATGTACTGGAATAGCACCTTAGCACCGAATGTAAATGGGGGTTCCAGCCTGAAACCCAGATGCAGGTACTTCCACAAATGAAATGACGCAGTTTCAGACTCTTCACTGGTCTCTCACAGATATGATTTCAATACATAGATTGAAGCGGCGAGTAAATATACCAAGTTTGAAGTTGGGTAACAAATGAAAAAATAACTTTTTCGTGTGATGTGATTACAAATTAATAATTTTCTGATTTCTTTTTCCCCTATACTTGTACTATGAAATTTTACTTCTTGCGAAATTTAACGTTTGTACATAAAGGGGAAGTACCCTACTGATTTTCGCTAGCGAGTATCAAAATACGTGACATAAAGGTCGTATCTTTTGATGGCATTAGCTTAGATTTACCTTTCTTTCCTCACCAAGGGATTGTAGAACTTAAAACGTTGACAAATTTCTGATTGTCTACCCCTTGACAAATTTCAGATTGTCTACCCCCCCTTCACAAATTTCAGATTGCCTACCCCCCTTGACAAATTTCAGATTGCCTACCCCCCTTGACAAATTTCAGATTGTCTACCCCCCCCTTGACAAATTTCAGATTGTCTACCCCCCCCTTGACAAATTTCAGATTGTCTACCCCCCCCTTGACAAATTTCAGATTGTCTACCCCCCCCTTGACAAATTTCAGATTGTCTACCCCCCCCTTGACAAATTTCAGATTGTCTACCCCCCCCTTGACAAATTTCAGATTGTCTACCCCCCCTTGACAAATTTCAGATTGTCTACCCCCCCTTGACAAATTTCAGATTGTCTACCCCCCCTTGACAAATTTCAGATTGTCTACCCCCCCTTGACAAATTTCAGATTGTCTACCCCCCCTTGACAAATTTCAGATTGTCTACCCCCCCTTGACAAATTTCAGATTGTCTACCCCCCCTTGACAAATTTCAGATTGTCTACCCCCCCTTGACAAATTTCAGATTGTCTACCCCCCCTTGACAAATTTCAGATTGTCTACCCCCCCTTGACAAATTTCAGATTGTCTACCCCCCCATGACAAAGTTCAGATTGTCTACCCCCCCATGACAAAGTTCAGATTGTCTACCCCCCCCCCCTTGACAAAGTTCAGATTGTCTACCCCCCCCCTTGACAAATTTCAGATTGTCTACCCCCCCCTTGACAAATTTCAGATTGTCTACCCCCCCTTGACAAATTTCAGATTGTCTACCCCCCCCTTGACAAATTTCAGATTGTCTACCCCCCCCCCCCTTGACAAATTTCAGATTGTCTACCCCCCCCCCCCCCTTGACAAATTTCAGATTGTCTACCCCCCCCCCCCTTGACAAATTTCAGATTGTCTACCCCCCCCCTTGACAAATTTCAGATTGTCTACCCCCCCCCCCCTTGACAAATTTCAGATTGTCTACCCCCCCCCCCCCTTGACAAATTTCAGATTGTCAACCCCCCCCCCCTTGACAAATTTCAGATTGTCTACCCCCCCCCCCCCTTGACAAATTTCAGATTGTCTACCCCCCCCCCCTTGACAAATTTCAGATTGTCTACCCCCCCCCCCCCCCCTTGACAAATTTCAGATTGTCTACCCCCCCCCTTGACAAATTTCAGATTGTCTACCCCCCCCCCCCCCCTTGACAAATTTCAGATTGTCTACCCCCCCCCTTGACAAATTTCAGATTGTCTACCCCCCCTTGACAAATTTCAGATTGTCTACCCCCCCCTTGACAAATTTCAGATTGTCTACCCCCCCCTTGACAAATTTCAGATTGTCTACCCCCCCCCCTTGACAAATTTCAGATTGTCTACCCCCCCCCTTGACAAATTTCAGATTGTCTACCCCCCCCCCTTGACAAATTTCAGATTGTCTACCCCCCCCCCTTGACAAATTTCAGATTGTCTACCCCCCCCTTGACAAATTTCAGATTGTCTACCCCCCCCCCCTTGACAAATTTCAGATTGTCTACCCCCCCCCCCCCCCTTGACAAATTTCAGATTGTCTACCCCCCCCCTTGACAAATTTCAGATTGTCTACCCCCCCCCCTTGACAAATTTCTGATTGTCTACCCCCCCCCTTGACAAATTTCTGATTGTCTACCCCCCCCCCCCCTTGACAAATTTCTGATTGTCTACCCCCCCCCCCCTTGACAAATTTCTGATTGTCTACCCCCCCCCCCCCTTGACAAATTTCAGATTGTCTACCCCCCCCTTGACAAATTTCAGATTGTCTACCCCCCCCCTTGACAAATTTCAGATTGTCTACCTCCCCCCTTGACAAATTTGATTGTCTACCCCCCCCCCCTTGACAAATTTGATTGTCTACCCCCCCCCCCCTTGACAAATTTCTGATTGTCTACCCCCCCTCCCCTTGACAAATTTCTGATTGTCTACCCCCCCTCCCCTTGACAAATTTCTGATTGTCTACCCCCCCCTCCCCTTGACAAATTTCAGATTGTCTACCCCCCCCCTTGACAAATTTCAGATTGTCTACCCCCCCCTTGACAAATTTCTGATTGTCTACCCCCCCCCTCCCCTTGACAAATTTCAGATTGTCTATCCCCCCCTTGACAAATTTCAGATTGTCTATCCCCCCTTGACAAATTTCAGATTGTCTATCCCCCCTTGACAAATTTCAGATTGTCTATCCCCCCTTGACAAATTTCAGATTGTCTATCCCCCCTTGACAAATTTCAGATTGTCTATCCCCCCCCCCTTGACAAATTTCAGATTGTCTACCCCCCCCTTGACAAATTTCAGATTGTCTACCCCCCCCTTGACAAATTTCAGATTGTCTACCCCCCCCTTGACAAATTTCAGATTGTCTACCCCCCCCTTGACAAATTTCTGATTGTCTACCCCCCCCCCCCCCTTGACAAATTTCTGATTGTCTACCCTCCCCCTTGACAAATTTCTGATTGTCTACCCCCCCCCTTGACAAATTTCTGATTGTCTACCCCCCCCCTTGACAAATTTCTGATTGTCTACCCCCCCCTTGACAAATTTCTGATTGTCTACCCCCCCCTTGACAAATTTCTGATTGTCTACCCCCCTTGACAAATTTCCGATTGTCTACCCCCCTTGACAAATTTCAGATTGTCTACCCCCCCTTGACAAATTTCAGATTGTCTACCCCCCCCCCCCTTGACAAATTTCTGATTGTCTACCCCCCCCCTTGACAAATTTCAATTTGTCTACCCCCCCTGGACAAATTTCAGATTGTCTACCCCCCCCCCCCCCCCTTGACAAATTTCAGATTGTCTACCCCCCCCCTTGACAAATTTGATTGTCTACCCCCCCCTCCCCTTGACAAATTTCTGATTGTCTACCCCCCCCTCCCCTTGACAAATTTCTGATTGTCTACCCCCCCCCTCCCCTTGACAAATTTCTGATTGTCTACCCCTCCCCTTGACAAATTTGATTGTCTACCCCCCCCCCCCTTGACAAATTTCTGATTGTCTACCCCCCCCTCCCCTTGACAAATTTCAGATTGTCTATCCCCCCCTTGACAAATTTCAGATTGTCTATCCCCCCTTGACAAATTTCAGATTGTCTATCCCCCCTTGACAAATTTCAGATTGTCTACCCCCCCCTTGACAAATTTCAGATTGTCTACCCCCCCCTTGACAAATTTCAGATTGTCTACCCCCCCCTTGACAAATTTCTGATTGTCTACCCCCCCCCCTTGACAAATTTCTGATTGTCTACCCCCCCCCCCCTTGACAAATTTCTGATTGTCTACCCTCCCCCTTGACAAATTTCTGATTGTCTACCCTCCCCCTTGACAAATTTCTGATTGTCTACCCCCCCCTTGACAAATTTCTGATTGTCTACCCCCCCCCTTGACAAATTTCTGATTGTCTACCCCCCCCCTTGACAAATTTCTGATTGTCTACCCCCCCCCCCTTGACAAATTTCCGATTGTCTACCCCCCTTGACAAATTTCAGATTGTCTACCCCCCTTGACAAATTTCAGATTGTCTACCCCCCTTGACAAATTTCAGATTGTCTACCCCCCCTTGACAAATTTCAGATTGTCTACCCCCCCCCTTGACAAATTTGAGATTGTCTACCCCCCCCCCCTTGACAAATTTGAGATTGTCTACCCCCCCCCCTTGACAAATTTCAGATTGTCTACACCCCCCCCCCCCCCCTTGACAAATTTCAGATTGTCTACACCCCCCCCCTTGACAAATTTCAGATTGTCTACACCCCCCCCCCCCTTGACAAATTTCAGATTGTCTACACCCCCCCCCCCTTGACAAATTTCAGATTGTCTATCCCCCCTTGACAAATTTCAGATTGTCTATCCCCCCTTGACAAATTTCAGATTGTCTATCCCCCCTTGACAAATTTCAGATTGTCTATCCCCCCTTGACAAATTTCAGATTGTCTATCCCCCCTTGACAAATTTCAGATTGTCTATCCCCCCCTTGACAAATTTCAGATTGTCTATCCCCCCCTTGACAAATTTCAGATTGTCTATCCCCCCCTTGACAAATTTCAGATTGTCTACCCCCCCTTGACAAATTTCAGATTGTCTACCCCCCCCTTGACAAATTTCAGATTGTCTACCCCCCCTTGACAAATTTCAGATTGTCTACCCCCCCTTGACAAATTTCAGATTGTCTACCCCTTGATCAGGATTTCAGACACAGATACAACAAAGTGATTCTGTAAGGACTCCTTTCTTACTGATTGATATACTGAACCCTAAAAAGCGAAACCCTTAAGTTTGACACAACAAACTAAGTAAATTGTTGCAGGAATTTGATTTTTGACCTCGATTTTATTAGTGCATGAATTACAGATGTACAAGGGTTGTCCAGAAAGTAATGCACCGCATTTTTTCCTTCAACAATTCTTTATTGGACGTAATGAGAATTAACAACACGAAAGAATGGTGTTTCATCAACACAGCAAATTTTTCAATGTTATTTCTATCCCGTTCTATGGTCTTCCTCCAGCGCGAAACAAGGGTGTGTATGCTCTGTCGATACACACTTTTGAATATCCAAAAGTGCGGATAATTGCGTCCACACTTCCTTTGCTGATTGACAGATGCAGCTCCAACTGCAGAGTCGTAATGCGTCTGTCCTCGCGAAAGACGTCAGCTCGCTGCAACATGTCAGGTGTGACTGCCGTGGATGGTCTCCCCGACCGCTGCAAATCGTGCAGCTCGACCGAACCACCTTTTGATGGCCTCACCCTCCGTGCCCAGCGACCAACTATACTTCTGTCAACGGCAGATGCTCCATAGACTTTGCACAAGCGTTTGTGAATATTTCCCAAAGTTTTTCTTTCTCTGCCGTGAAAAAATTCAATGAAGAGACGGTGCCTTTGACATACATCATCTACAGCCGTCATTGTGAAACTATCCTGCAGCAATGCTATCTGTCGGAAACTTCGCGCGCCCACTCAGGCGACTTCAAATAATACGGGGGTGATTTGAAAATTTCTCGCAACGGAATAGAACAAAAGTACTTACATTACTGAAACTTTTTGAGTGTAGTCTCCTTGTAGATTAATACACTTGGTTCCAGTGCGTTGATCCCATCTCAAAAATGAGTTTCCTCCAGGCCTGTAAAACAGTTGTCAGTTCTGGCTGTCAGTTCTTCGTTTAAAGTGAATCTTCGTCCACCAAGAAAAATTTTCAGTTTTGGGAAGAGATGGAAGTCTGACGGAGCCATATCAGGTGAAGAAGGCGGGTGTGGCAACAATTTATACCTTAGTTCGTGTAATTTTGCCATGGCGACGGCACATGTGTGCGGGCGCGCATTGTCTTGATGGAAGATGACTTTCTTCCTTGCTAAACCTGGCCGTTTTTCGTGTCTTTTGTTGCAATTTGTCAATCTACAAACGGAATCTCCTTTGCATCCCAGAACACTGATGCCATGAGCTTTCCCGCAAGGAATTGTCTTTGCTTTCTTTGGTGGCGGACAATCAGCATGTTTCCATTGCTTTGACTGTTGTTTTGTCTGTGGGGTATAGTAGTGCACGCAAGTTTCAACTGTGCTCACAAACCGGCGCAAAATATCCTGTTGGTTTCTCCTAAAACGGGCCAAACATCTTCCGATATATCCATTCTCATGAGTTTTCGATTCAGCGTCAAGAGTCACTAATCTTGCAGCCGGCCGCGGTGGCCGAGCTGTTCTAGGCGCTTCAGTCCGGAACCGCACGACTGCTACTGTCGCAGGTTCGAATCCTGCCTAGGGCATGGACGTGTGTGATGTCCTTAGGTTAGTTAGGTTTAAGTAGTTCTAAGGGACTGATGACCTCAGATGTTAAGTCCAATAGCGCTCAGAGCCATTTGAACCATTTGAACTAATCTTGCAGATACTTTTTTTCATTTCTAATTCAGTTAAAATGCGATATACCCTTTCAGGTGACACCTGGCAAGCGCGAGCAATTTCACGCACTTCAATCGGCGATCCTCCATGACCATTTTGTGCACTTTCGCAAATCATCTAAGCTCTTCCGACCAAATTTAAATTCACTAGTCCACCTGAATATGAAGCAGAGTCCGCTAGTGTGTTCCGGCAATCGGCATGAATGTGCTTTGCTTTCATACCTTTCTTTTCGAAGTACTTAATCCTCGATTTTTTTCCATCTTGCAAATCACTACGCAGGAACATCAACAGACACACGTCACAGCCACAGCTTCCTTCCAAGAGCACTGTCGTGGCATGTGTTTACAGGCAACAGTCCAATGAATATCACGTGAATAACCCGTTGCGCTAGCGCTGACCTCTCATAGTGATTTCGAGAACTTTTCAAACCACCCTCGTACATACGTAACGTTTCGCATCCATAGCATTGTTTTTGGCTGAGAAAGAAAAATGCGGTGCATTATTGTCTGGGAAATCCTCGTATTTGGTTTGTTACAGAAGCATCTGTTAGTTAATGTACTTGTTACGGTAATGCCTTTCGTGTTTGCACGAGAACATTGATGATGCCATTACAGGTAGTCGTTCAATTAATCGGAGATATTCGCGTTCTGGCTGTTCGGCACGCCAGGGGAAGGCGGAGGGGAAGGGGTGGTCGAAGGCTAATGCGACTGAACGTTACAGTAACGACAGGGATGGCTGGCTAGCAGTGCTGATGTAATTGGAGGAACTGCATTAGCGTCCAAACTCATTTCGCAGGCCGTTTGGTCTCGGTTGGCTAATCGTGTTAGCAGATCCTCCTAATGCAGCACTACCGTCCGGAATAAACCAGTGTGCAACGTTACAAGTCAATGTGTGCCAGTACCTTCATTAATTATATAAACAAAAATGAGCGTCACTCACGACAATGTTGGTGGAATACGCGTTTCATAACATTCTTTGCACTTTTAAAGTCCCGTGAGATTGAAAGGCGAAATTAAGGGCCTTAGTAACTGTTACAACACTGATGGTAGACAGGTTGAAACTGTTTCGGTAAAAGTCAAATGTATTCACCATTCGCGACCGGTACGTGGAAAGCTTCCGAATAAGCTGTAACTACTATCCTCCGCTTGCTACCGTATCGTACTATACTTCTTTCATTATAAGAATAAACCGGATGGAATCAAAACATAAACACGGTAGTTGGTCAGAGGCGTATCACACTTACACTGGCGATGTTACGCTCAAGTAAGTAGGTCCTACTTATAGATTAGATATATTATTAGTGAGTTACGGTAAATGAAACTTTTAAGATATTGTAATGTATGGATAGTTTTTTTCCTTAATCACGCTGTAGCTTTGGAGTTTATTTCAAAAATCGTGTAATGTAGCAGTGTTTTAACAGTTGTGGTCTAATTGTCGCGTTGTTAATACGCAGTATGAAAACGGCTGGGGCTGCTCCCTGCTCCGTAGTGACACACACGCAGAGAACATCGTTACAGCGTAACGAGAAACAGGTTGTTCCTCATATTCTAAAATGTACAGAAAAAATCAGCGTAAAAGTTTTCCGAGGATCTGTATTTACTACAGTTAAGGCGTTTACAAAAACGTGATGCATAACTGAATCAGTAGCGTCGCAGATTGATACTCAGTCCATGGATCGATGTTTGAAACATCATTTGGTCTTTTTTTCTGATCAGATTGAAATACCTACATGTTTTATGTGTGAAATTCATCAACCAAATGCTAATTAATACAAATCTAACCAATTTTATAAAAAAAACAACTTTTGGTTTCGGATTAAGTATTGCAAGAAAAATTAAAATTTTCATTGCGAATATATTCTTGATTATCGACATTTATAACAGATTGTTAATAAAGGTTGTTTAAGGAAAAATAACAGATTTTTAGGACAAAAATGAAAAATCAAATACTCTGTTTGGATCGTGCCCATTATTTTACACCACATATGCTGGCTCACATGAGCTACCGTCGTAGAAACATGAAAAATACGAATTTGCACACCGTCTAGCTCACCTTACAAACGCTGTGTTTTTACGGTTGCCACCAGACCATTGCAATATCAACCCAAAAGAATCGAGCAGGAGCCAAGTTACGGAATTTCTCTCGAGAAACACGCACATGGCAGACGTGCCGGAATTGATGCACGAAGCTTATTTCGCACGTAACTGCCGAACGCTGGCGGGACACAGAGGGGACGTAAAAGAGAAAACACAGCGCTTGGACGGTTTCGTGGGTTCTGTTTGTCATGGACACATTTATCAACGTACCAGATGACAGTTCCAGCAACCGAAGTGTGTTCCTCAGGTTTAGATGCGGAAGGCGTTAGAGATTAGCAGACGACTGACTGTAAATAATTCTTCAGTGGCTTCAGTATTTAAGTGTACGGTGAAATCCCTGGAATACGCTTTTGCGTCACACACAACTCGCTCAGAAAAATTACCCAGTGTTTGTCAGATTTTCATCAATGTAATTTTTAATTACAGTATCATGTTACCCTGGACTCGCATTCGGAAGGACGACGGTTCAATCCCGCGTCCGGCCATCCTGATTTAGGTTTTCCGTGATTTCCCTATATCACTTCAGGCAAATGCCGGGATGGTTCCTTTGAAAGGGCACGGCCGATTTCCTTCCCCATCCTTCCCTAACTCGAGCTTGTGCTCCGTCTCTAATGACCTCGTTGTCGATGGGACGTTAAACACTAATCTCCTCCTCCTCCATCATGTTACCCTTAACGAGACTATGTTAAGCTTCCTATCTGGTCCCCTAAGAAGCGTGCGGTATTACTGGAGTTTTGCCTAATATTATTTCATTCTCTTTGTAAACTAAATCACATTCGAAGCTAATTGTTTATCTGCTAGTCTTTTTTTATGCACGCATCGCGGCAGATGGCTGGCCACTGCTGTCAGAGTTAAACACAGGTATGTCGGTAAAGCTGTTGTTATCACTTAGTCGATGTGCGCGCAATGCACAACGTAAAACCTATACTTATTATCGTACATGACTGTACTTGACAGTGTGGCTTCCGCTAATGTTCGTCCAGAAATATACGTATGTATGTATACTTTAAAAAATCTGGGTGTGTGGTCGCTGGGTCACTTGTTAAAGAATGAGGAACTGAAAGTTAGAACACTCACGACAATACACAAAAATCCATCATAAAATGGACTACGGCACATCTGTACAGAAACAGTTGTAACATTTCCTTATTGCAAGGATCAACCGTGAGAACTGGCAGAAGTTAATCCACTACTGTTCAGTTGTCCCGGAACGCCAGTCAGTCGACCAAATACTGTCAGGCAGTCGTCATTACTGGGAGTTCCGCTCCTATCCACAATTGTCAAATCTGATAGACAAAAATAAACTTTTGCTTCTCAAGATACTTCCAAGAGATCGACATTCATCTCTAAATTCAAAGATGTGAAGTCAACAGGCCACAGCAACCCCATTTGTACTATGGTGACTCCAGAAGTGTGCACTAGCCACCAATAACAGAACTGTACGTCAACGATGACCTATCGTGGGGATAGGTCATGATTCCACTATCGATTTCTTGTAAATATTGTAGAAGCAGCATTACGAGAAAGGAAAGCGATAAATAATGCAAGAGGCAATTAAATTAGCTTATAACAGATCCAAATGGAGAGTTGTATCAACTCAAGAGATTGACGATGAAGAATAAATGCCCATTAATAACTGCATTGCCTAAATGGAAGTAATCATCATTCCTGATGGAGCTCTACCAATCCATAAAGTTATTCTGGGATTAAATGCTCCCAGTTAGCCTACTTAGCCACGTGATGGGCTTCTCATGCATGCTTCAGCAGGAGTGATGTTCATCGATGACTAAAAATACTCGGGGTGGCAGAAGCCGCGGTCTATGTACGCCAGGAAAACAAACATGGAGCAGAAGACGCGAACCTCGAAGCGGAACAGATCAATCAGGACGAAGCAAAGCGGTGCGACAGACCCGTGGCGTACCGGAAGGAGGTCAGAGAAGCACGCAAAATAAACGCCGTCTGAAATATTTACGGAGGTCATCACGCGTGCTTCCGGCAGGTATCGACCGTGTACCTAGAAACAGATCGCCTTTGGTCGAACGAGAAAACTTAGTTCATGGACGCTTCGTGCGTGCATTAATCCACAAAGGATGTTTAAAAATCGTCTCACTTTCTTACAACAGATAGTACTTGCAAAAAGTAGGAAAAATGTGCTATAGACATACATGATGCCCAGGAAAGGATTCACTGATTTTAAATTATTACGAAAACAAAGATCGATGGAAGAATGCAACAGACGATACGTTTATTGCGAAAGTTGTAAGAATTTTGTACAAAATTTTCGTAGTGGTAGTTACAAAAGCAGGTTATAGATGCCGGTGTGATCGCAATGTATAGTGACTGTAAATAGTGCGCCATATTGTTACTACTATTACTGCTACTACTACAGATGGTGGAACAGGGTGGGGGCAATGGACCGTCTCGCGTATCTGGGGGCGGTAATCTTAGACATTTCCAGAGCCTTATACAGCTCGTGTGACGGCCTCTCGTACAAGATAATAGACTCGGCACAATCGAGGAGAGTACTGCAGCATGTTATTTTTCCTTCCACTCACTTTTGCTGGAAGGAAACTACACACGGATGTCGTCTCTATATCGCTCATAACAGGTTAACCCATAGTTCCCTATCATGTAACGAGTCACCCTCACATTGTGGTCGTGGAGCCTTACAGAGAGTAGCTCGTGTCTTGGTGGAATGACCCCTCCTTTTGGACATCCGTGCTAAGTATGAACTTCTCATTGCCTCTACAATTGGCGGACGCTTCACAGATGGTTGACCTGGTTATCACGTAACAGTGGATTTTATGCTCAGTTAAAGGTTGTAAACTGCTTCCGGAGAGCCCTGGACTGGTTGGGGATGGAGCGTCTGTCGCTGTATGCTCGGTCTGGGACTTTGCCGATCCTACCTCCTTGACCAGGCTACTCTTTCACTCCCTCTTTTATTATGTTGTAATCGCTTTTAGATTCGGCTTGCCTCCTTTCAGCCGCGCCCAGTTTTCTATTCCGGATGTCGCACTTTGCTGAATAGCGGGCGTTCTTGACCATAATGGATCATGGGTGGCACAGGTGTGGGTGGGACGTTTCCTTTCACATGCAGAGCAAAGGGGACGTCCACATATCTCTCTCTCTCTCTCTCTCTCTCTCTCTCTCTCTCTCTCTCTCTCTCTCTCTCTCTCTCTCCTCCCCCCCCCCCCATCTTGTTCGTATTATTGACGGCACAAAAAATGTTCATTACGGCTTTAGCCTTCTCACGTTTACTGTTACGAATCTCCCGACTAGACCGGAAAACGTTGTCGGCGGACGTCTCTACTTCTGAACGCACCATTATTGAATTGAGGGACTAATGACCTCGTTGTATGGAGCCTTGCGCTCTTCCCCCAGTAAACCAACCGTGGTGTACGGCGACCGCCGTTATGTACGAGCTGTTTCTGCAGTCAGTACGTGTCACACGTCCGCTTGCTGCAGTCATACCGGAGTTGTCGCACCTTCCATGTGCTGACGGGGGCACCTCAGCAGCACGCAACATCAGAGCGAGAGTGCGTTGGAATCTGTGCTCGGACCGCTCCTTGAGTGTCTCCGACGCCGACGTATCGAAGACGCCCAGAGCTCAGCTGTCGCTGCAGGCCTAAAAGACCATGCACGGAGCCTGAACGCACAGTTGACGCGCCTCCACCCGTAGCAACGAGCTTGGATCCTAGGTTAGCAGATAGCTCAAGTTCAGCCAAAAGCCAGACGATGGTCATCACCAGAAAGAAGCCTCCAGTTGATCTACAGCCAATGCGAATCATATATGGCTCCATCCTTTTGTCGCTCATTGGTAAATACCTCGGCGTCACCTTGCATCTGCGCCTGACGTGGAAGACGCATATACGGGAAGTAAGGGGTAAAGGGCTTGGCAAGATGCACTTAATATAAGGCTGGTCGTCGCCTCCACACTGCAGGCATCACAGTGCACCTGACACTTTCCAGACCGGTGCTTGAGCACGCTGCCATGATACGGAGAAACGTTCCCATTATTACAAACGGTGCAGAACAAAGCCCTTCGGTAGGAGCTGCACATTCCCAGAAATTTCCCGATGAGGGGAAATACATCAGATATTGCCGGAAATCCGACGTCCAAAGATAAATGCAGGCAACCTGCAATAAGATTTTATACGGCAGCGCGAGAATCTGGCAACATGTTAGTCACAGGGCCAGGCAATCAGGTGCACTGGCGGCAAAACACGAGGTGTCCATGGCCAGATCAGATACGTGACGAGTCATGCCTCGCAGCAAAAGGAAGAGGAAAAACAATGAGACAGGGCGACGAAGAAACCGTGAACGAGAGGCAACACAATCCAAGGCAGAAGCAGGAACAGCAACATGCGTTGAAACTGCAAGAGAACCTTGCAAGTCTACATTTATATCCTGCAAACCACCGCGAAGTGCGTAACAGAGAGTACGTTTTATTGTACCAGTTACTAGGATTCCTTGCCGTTTCATTTGCGTATGGAGCGTGGGAAAAATTGTTTGTGCCTCTGGGAAAAATTGTTACAGTGCCTCTGTGTGTGTTGTAATTATTCTAATCTTATCCTCACGATCCCTATGGGAGCCATACGTAGGGAGTTGTGTGTTCCTAGAGTCGTCATTCAAAGCCGGTTCTTGAAACTTCAATAGATTTTCTCGGGATATTTTACGTCTATCTTAGTCTGCCAGTTCCGTTTCTTCAGGTCACTGTAACACCCATTGGTCAAACAAACGTGTGACAATTAGTGCTGCATACGTCCGATATACGCTGTTCGTTCCATTTGGTACGCGTCCCACACTCTTTAAGCAATACTCCAAAACACATCGCACAAGTGATTTGTAAGCAATCCCCTTTATCGACTGATAGCACTTTCCCAGTACCCAACAATAAACTGAAGTCTAACGCGTGCTTTACCCACAAAAAAGCCTATGTGATCATAATTAGTGAGTGAGAGCGATCTGATGAAACGTGAAAAGTGGTTAACGTAGCGAAAGACGAGGCTGAAATCGTGAATAACGAAGCAACAAGATAGTTTTCAAAGATAATTTAATGTTCCTAAATGATCCGATGCGAAAATCATTCGCCAGCCTTATCGCTGCATTCGTACGGACAGGCGGCGTAGCTGTTGATCTAGTGAGGAAGTGTGGTAATTTTCCGAAGAGACCTACAACCATTAGCGTTCTTTGCCATTTGCTGTAATTGTAGATGTAAAACTTATGTACGGGGGTCTTAGTGACACAAGATTACTAGAGACGCGCTTGTCTGTTACTATATAGAACCTAGATAAAAGTTTTCACAACTGTATATGTGAACGTATACCAGAAACTGTTCTAGTAGGACTAAATACTTTGAATATAGGTGTGCTGGATACTCTGTGTTAATGATCGTGCAGTATCAGTGTATGAAGTTATGGAAGTAATGGCAGTGCTGGTGGACTAAAGATGCCAAGTGCTTTAATTACCGTTGACCGCAGCACTCTCCTCGAAGCAGATATCAGCGTTGAAAGCCACCAACGACGCAAGAATAAGTCTGAAAAAGAAAATGGAGTAAAATCAGAAGCAAGACGAATATGGACCTGGGATGTATTATAGTTTCACAGGATATATACAGAGAAGTTTTAAGTGCAAATTGAATTTCCCAAATTTCACTTTCTTGATGTTCTCGTACTCATTGGTTAAAAACTAATACAGAGTTGAGATTTTGTATATGATCTTAAAACATACTTAAAAGTAGACCATTCTTAGACCTTTAATTCGGAAACTGTCAAAAATTACAGTAATCCAGCAGTTTTAAAGAACCTCAAACATAAATTTTGAAATATAATTGATAACATCATCTTCACTAGTCTACTCCAAAGGTAATAGTGTTAACTGCGCCGGCCGTTGTGACAGAGCTGTTCTAGGCGCTTCAGTCTGGAACCGCGCGACGGCTACGGTCGCAGTTTCGAATCCTGCCTCGGGCATGGATGTCTGTCTGTGATGTCCTTAAGTTAGTTAGGTTTAAGTAGTTCTAAGTTCTAGGGGACTGATGACTTCAGATGTTAAGTCCCATAGTGCTCAGAGCCATTTGAACCATTTGAAGTGTTAACTTCAGAAAAAAATTGTTTTATTTGTAGACATGGCTACCTATGCCATACGTAAATAATTTATATGCTTTATTTCCCTTGCAACATAAAACACAATTCAGAAAAAGTTTGCCAAAACTGTGGTTCATATATCAAAAGTTCCCTATACGTTTGAGTTACAATATTTTAAAAACTAACAAATTTTTCCAAGTTTCACCATTTGTTCACATATCAGTCCACTTAAAGTTGTGTGTGACGTACTTATTTGCGGCAGCACTTCAGAAATTCTACATCCGTTTTCTGTATTAAATGATCTCGCCTAACAGTGAATGTCTACTGTAACTGTTACCAGCAGGATTATTCAAATAGCTTATTGTAGCCATAGGGTTCGGGGTCACTGATATAGCACTGAAAAATTTTTCTCAAGGATAGTAACTGCAGTATTCCAAAATTTCCGGTAAATGAAAATGTTCTGTTAACTGTCATGTGTCCGATCATGAATGTGAAGAATGATCAAAACAATTTTAACTCGTTCCACGTAGCTCAGCATGCACCACTCCAATGTCATCTGCTAGAAAATGGAATTTTGAATACGATATTTCTTCTCATTTACTTATTTCCTTCCTGCATTGTATTCAGATTTTAACTGCATTGGAGAACGCACAGATACTTAAAATCAGAGTAACTTTTTACCAGTATGGGTATCTTTGCACCACGCACTACTTCTGTTTCCAGTTGTTGTTTTCGAACTACTTTTATTATTTTGCACTAATAGAACAGTGTCATTACCTCTGATTTCTAGTTAGTTTTCTACTTTTCAGTTTCCTAAAGCTTGTAGGCGTGTGATTCTTTTAATTGCGATGACTGCGAAGAGAGCTTCTGGCGACATTAAGTTGGACGAAGCCATATCGATACAGACATCTTCATACTTAAAAGTAAACTACAGTACCGAATTAAAACTGGTTTTTTCTTCTTCCTAACAACTGATTCCTTCTGGAACATCTAAAGTTATCCAGAGGTATACATTTATCCAAGTTCTCAGTAACTGTAGATGTAAAATGTTACAACGTTCGAGGTGACGCGTAATTTATTTTGTACCCAGTATTTTCAAAAACGGTAAAAAGTGGTACAAAGTTTCCCCGATTGACTGTGCTCTTGCACGCTAAAAATACGCCTGCACGTTTTAAATTTCTGTTTGGTTTCTCTTCAAGTAAATTGGGGTTTTCTGTTGCGAAATACGTTGTTATTCCATATTTTATTAAAATTCTGTAGGTGCAGACCATGTGCTACTCTCAATCATACAAGACACTAGTATTGAGCCAGTTAATTCGCATCATGCATTTGTTTCGCCGCTGTTTCATCAAAGTTATCTTTGATTACACGTTACACAATTTTCAGCCGTTAAATCTTTGGAAATATTTTTGTAAGAGTGGTTTATTTTACGCCACTGGCACTGTCGTTTTGGATGAGCAGCACACCGCGATTTTTTATATACTTTGTGCCAATTTGATGTAACGGTGGTGAAATGTAGCGGATGTATCGAAAATGAGCAACATACCAAGTAAGTTTTAATGTCAGTTTTGAACATATTTCGTACTACGGCCGAACCCACATCAGAAATTATGATCTCGCATAATAAGTATCTCGTATTACTAGCCAGCGTAATCCACTTAAGAACGTGTTTACACTATTTCACTATAAACTGGTAATGCACAAAGCCTGTCATGGAGGGAAGAAACGATTTTATTTTTCGGATAGTTAGTGGTAATCATTGAAATATTGTGGTTAAAATAAGCCTTCTAGACGTTGGGTTTAGAGGAATTAAATCTCTGATTAACAGGGTTCAGTGGAGCGAAATTTAGAGCTTGTGTGTTTAATACTACTGTGAAATACTTAATTTTCATGTAGATCTTGCTTAGCCTAGAATTTGAATATTGGTCCGAAGGAAAGCAGGCCACGATAAAAAAGCTGTGGTAGCGCCTCTTCCGGATAATCTGAGAGCTGGTTTCGGATTGTTCAGATGTAGCTCCTCTGGCGGAAGGTATATAAACTAAGTGGGAATAATATTTCGTAAAATATGCAGTAACACGGATTTGTATAGAGGTTTTTACGAAGTGTATGGTGTGCACGTTTTTCGGAATGTGTAGCGACTTAGAGCACTGCGGTCTCCCGTGTACAGAGAGAACGTAAAATACTGATACTAGAATACTTTTCTGCCTGACTGTACGTATTTCAAACATCATAAGAAGAATTAAAAAACGATCGCAAACATCAGGAAACATTGCTGAAGGGAAAGACGCGGAAAAGTTACAAATATACGAATCCTCCAGCAACAAAATAAAGAACACACTTAACTGGTTAAAAAAGGGAATAAACACACTAAGTGAGCTTGTTAAACCACACAAGTGGACATACAGTGAGTTGTCGCTGCATTTCACGTCAAATCCAAATTTGTCACCCACATACGTGGAAATGCTGGGCTTCTCTTCAAAAGTACTTCTTCCTGATGGCACTTGGGGGGGGGGGGGCACAGAAATTTATTATCTTTCGCGGTTTTTTTTGAAAAGAGTGACTCGTGAAATAAAAGTTTGTAGTAAGTAGACAGGAGTACGAGGGTTTAGAGAACTTGGGTATCTCTTAAGGTTCATTTTTATAGTCTTCTTTTCTTGTCAATTTTTGCGGCCCCTCTGTACTTGTTCCCTTGGAAGCGACCTACAACTTTACATATTAAATTCAAATATGACATCCCAAAAGCAGCTGTCGCATTATAAACATTTTCTAATGCTCTAGCAGATTAATACTGTAGGTCTGGACATTTATTGATCCACGAAGCGTAGGAGGCCGAAACTAGAGCTCATTTCTTATTGCTTATCTTAAAATTTAACTCTGGATTTTGGTTCTTGGGGCCTGTGGTTGGAAAGAAGAAAAACGAAGCAATACTTATGTAACAGAAATAACTACACTTCAGAATTTATGTTTGAACATTTTTTATATACCGTGTCCATGTAATAGAGGAAGTAAATAAAAAATAGTTGACATTGTCAAATTCACTATCTTGTATTTATACAGTTTTCTGAAAGTAGACATTACAATACTTAAGAAACATTACTATTACTAATTATATAAATACCTTATATCCGTATGATTCTTCCAAACGTTGACATACTTGAAAACTACTCAAATGCGAAATAAAGTATACTATCAGTGCCATCCACAATGTCAGCGTCAGAAGTTAAATTTTGGTAAAACTGTCTGGGATCTCCTGGGATCTCCTGGGATGAGATGCATTTTCGATTTTATGTCCTCGAATTTTGGCAGTGACACTGGTTTATAATTTGGACATAAAGGTACCAAGAATGCTGACAAGTCTGGCGAAGACTTTGGGCGGCCTGCAGCAGGGCTCTGAATATTTACTTCAATGGAATTAACATAGTTCTTGTTCATGACAGTTGAATAAGATTTTCATCTTTTATTCTCATTTGACGAAGTTCCAACCAATTAACTTTATTGTTCTGTGTGTCATGCCTTGCTTAAAATTTTAATCTCTTTTTTTTTTTTTCTTTTGTAACACTGGTACTCAGTTTCCCTTTGCCATCCTATGGTTTTCAAGAGGGTGTTTTTTCTGGCTTCTTTCACGACTGTAATCATCTGGGGAATGTAGCATTTGTTGCTTTTTTTAGTGGACTTTCTGTATGACAACAGTCGCTGCCATTTGGTAAGAATGAATAACTGGAAAAAAGTAGTTTTATGGAAATCGTCAGAGCGGCATGTTCCTGTAGAGCAATCTTAAACATGAAAATCATTTTTGTGTCTGTTTACCCTCCACAAGAACCAGACCACAATTAGTGACTTAATGTTAGCATGTATTTTCTACCGTACCACAGACACTAAGGACTTTCGACTGGATAACATTTCTAAGAAAACATTCTTATTAAACAATAACACACAGGAAAACACACTCGTCATAGTTACTAATTACTTAAATTTAAACGCCATTACCGAAACAAGCACAACACGTGACATTCTTAAGAGGATTTGGTTCCATATTTCAAATCACTGCCGCATGGAATAGCAACTGATAGTTCGTGTCGACCTTCCTAGAGAACAGCACATTTTGGAATGGACTTGGTTCTATTTTGCATGACATACTACATATATTCCATCATAGCTTGACCTAAAAATCTGAAAAATGGTAGTTGGTTCCCCACTGCATAACTACGTCCAATTGCAATGAGAAACCAGTGAAAACGTCAACCGACCCATGTGCAGGGTTTATGTGCCAAGGAACACAGCAGCTGCAATCTACTGAGAAATCACAGATGTAAAACTGTTACTTATGATTTTTTCAAGCTTCGGTAAAAACTCAGACACCAACATTTTTTGCGCTCCTACGCCATTTCGCCTGCTCCGTCAGAAACTGTGCACTCGTCATGGAATATCCTACCTAATGTCATAGCTTAATGTGTACATTGAAGGTGAAAGGGGGTGAAAGGAAAGGAACTATTGATGTCAGCTGTGTCGGGACTCTGAGGAATCAACGGCGACGAGTGAAAATGTATGTTGGAACAGGGCTCCAACTCCGGATCGCCTGCTTACTAGCACTGCACCATCTGGACAGTTTCTAGCAGTTGCGCGTACTATCTCGTCACGCTTTTTGGCCGACCCACATTCCCACATAGCGACGACTTCTATTGTCCCCGTCTATGCCCTCCGGGCTCCTTACTTCGAGATTCTCGCAGGAGGCCGAACGTAGTAGTGCATCCGCACTGAAGGTGGGGCAAATTAGTTAAATGACAGTGTGGTGTCTGTTCTTGCGGACATGTCCGAAAAAAACGCACTCCACGCGGAATAAGCAGTTGTGGTACATGCTATGTTAATTGGTGGTGGAGGAGGGAGAAAAAGTAACGCAGCGTTTAATTATATGCTGATTTTCTCGTGTCAGCTTTCATTCGCTCCAGCGTAAACGCTTGTTCAGAGATAGCAGCAAATGGTGGTATAGTGCGCGCAAAATGCCGTGGCCCGTAGATGTGCAGTCGGCTGGGGAAGTGTGGGGAGAGAGGGGTCGCTCAAAGCGCTGTTCTAAACTGAAGTCTACGCTCACATTTTTTGTAAATATTAAGTATGGCCCCTCCATCACGACTGCATGCTAACCATAAAAAAAAGTACTGCCACCTTTGCTTTCGTTAATATCTAAAAAGAATTCCGCCGAAAATGCAGAGATTTATTTTCGCCTGGCCTGGTGACCATTTGTGACTTTCAGAGGAGCGTCATGATTAGAGAATTTAGAGTACATGTTTCTCTGGCCGCCTTGTCAAAATTTGCTTCTTTTGCCGAAACAGCAGAGTTAACATCGCCTCACCTCACTAACATGTTGTGCAGACACAACTGCCGAGGTTGCCTAAGTGAGGAACTTAGGCAAAGTAAAGCCAGTGGCTTAGGAAAAAGCGCATACTCGGTACAAAAAAAGACGTTTCACTTAACATATGTTGTTTCAAAACCCATAGCATTTCTCATTTCACCAGCTATCGATGGCCCTTAAAAATTATTCTTTCATCGAAAAAGTCTGTAATTATTGGAATAACAAGGTAGATAATGAAGATTTACATAATTACGATATGGTAAAATCTCCTCCTTCCACGCTATCATTTGCCAAAACCCGATTTCGATATTTGAAAGAGTTTATAAAATATGAGGCATGTTTTGGACATTTCACTCTAGCTTTATCGCCGGCGCGTCGCGATCGCAAATCAGTGTTCTAAAGCAGATCAGTTTTCTCGAGACGAGTGACACATACATACCTCTACCCAAGTCTAAAGAAAAATGCAATATGTTAACTAAATTAAATACTCAACAACATATTGTATAATATTCACCAAACGCAAAATCATAGCGACTCCTACGTTTCGTTGCACACTATTCCGAATTGCGCGCAGTGTCTTACTTTCACGTAAATATCACAGTAACTATGACCATTAACGAAATGATTGGCACACCATCATTAACCTTACCTATAAAGCTATAAGTAAAGGAAAAATGAAATTTTTTACCGAGTAGTTTCTGTAAAATCGTTTGAGAAAGATTGTAGGGTGCGTGCCTCGATTGTGTCATCAAATGGTTCTGAGCACTATGGGACTTAACATCTGTGGTCATCAGTCCCCTAGAACTTAGAACTACTTAAACCTAACTAACCCAAGGACATCACACACATCCATGCCCGAGGCAGGACTCGAACCTGCGACCGTAGCAGTCGCGCGGATTGTGTCATCGCTGACCGGCAAAAAAGTGGAAAATACGTATCGGCCTCCCCTTCCAAACAAACGAATGAACTCGCCCAGCGCGTTGGGCGAAAACTGGTCATTGCGCATCGGCCAGCGTATCCTGAGCGAGCTATAAACAGAGGCGAAATGCTTGCTTATTCCGGTGCAAACCAGGCTTTACTCGGACGTACTTCGAACAGCTTCGCATTTCGGATGATGTACACTGAAGGGCTGAATACATTGAAAAGTGTAGGTGTTCCTCGCGTTTCCTGCGTAACGTAAATTGGACGCGATTGTTTACGGTGTCTCCCGGGGCGCGTGCCGAAGGATGTGGGGTGGGGGAAACATGGCAGTCGGTAGCGCTGAGAGGCCTCCCGGGGGGAACGCAGCGGAATGGAATGGAGTGGTGCTCCTGCCGTTGCTTTTTATGGCGCGCCAGCTATCAGCCACCAAGTAGGCCAGCGGCGAGTGGTAGAAGCTGTCTACATGGCGCTCGGCTCTTCAGATAAACCCCGCGCCACCAGCTGCTTTGCTGTGTCGCTCGAGCTTCATCATCGCACCTGGTTTTCTACACTTCTCCATCTACTGAAAAGTGGAAGTAACGTCATGGTAGTGTCGTCACTCTTACTAACCGCAGCCTCTTAAGCAAGAATATGTACGTAAGATTACGCTGTGCCATGTCCTATTAAAGTCGATCAACTCAGTGGTAGTGCGCGAGCAGTCTAGTAGAAAGGTGAAAAAAGTCGTATTCACAGTGTTATGAAGTGAAGTGAAGAAACTACAAGCGTGTTATGAACGGAAGGAACTACACTACTGGCCATTAAAATTGCTACACCACGAAGAAGACGTGCTACAGACACGAAATTTAACAGACAGGAAGAAGATGGTATGATATGCAAATGATAAGCTTTTCAGAGCATTCACACAAGATTGGCGCCGGTGGCGACACCTACAACGTGCTGACATGAGGAGTTTCCAACCGATTTCTCATACGCAAACAGCAGTTGACCGGCGTTGCCTGGTGAAACGTTGTTGTGATGCCTCGTGTAAGGAGGAGAAATGCGTACCACCACCTTTCCGACTTTGACAAAGGTCGGATTTTAGCCTATTGCGATTGCGGTTTATCGTATCGCGACATTGCTGCTCGCGTTGGTCGAGATCCAATGACTGTTGGCAGAATATGGAATCGGTGGGTTCAGGAGGGTAATGCGGAACGCTTTGCTGGATCCCAACGGCCTCGTATCAGTCGCAGTCGAGATGACAGGCATCTTATCCGCATGGCTGTAACGGATCGTGCAGCCACGTCTCGATCCCTGAGTCAACAGATAGGGACGTTTGCAAGACAATAACCATCTGCACGAACAGTTCGACGACAGGACTATCAGCTCGGAGACCATGACTGCGGTTACCCTTGACGCTGCATCACAGACAGGATGAATGGTCAGGTGCACTATAAAAATGCTCAAACACTGAAAGTGCTACAGCAGAACACTGAAAACGCTGTTGCTGCTATCCCTCAGTCCGAGTTGCTACTTGTCTGTTTGATGACTCGAACACATCGGTGGATCGACGTAAAAGGTGGCCATTTGCTGCATCTCATGTGATGTTCATTAGTAAATATCAGTCCCGTGGTAGTGTTATTATACACATTTCCCCTTTTCTGTTTTGCCCGCCTTGCGACAGGAGACTAAATTTGCAAGAGGACGAGAGCTGTAGTGTTTCCTATACTCAAGAAATACTGGCCGCTCGTCACGAAACATCTGCTCCTTGTGATACATTTATGGGGCAGTATGGTAAAAATACCCGAATTTCAGGAAAATAGTCAGAATTACAGTAATTATGGGAGATTTATCTGATTCCTCATTCACTTTTGAACTTTTTCCCCATGTTTCTCGTTCAGCTACGACAGTTTCGTTCACGAACTGGGGAGTATGGTATCATGTGAGTGGTGTAAAATTTCACGTATTCTCTTTAGCGCCGGCCGGTGTGGCCGAGCGGTTCTAGACGCTACAGTCTGGAAACGCGCGACCGCTACGGTCGCGGGTTAGATTCCTGCCTCGGGCATGGATGTATGTGATGTACTTAGGTTACTTAGGTGTAAGTAGTTCCAAGTTCTAGGGGACTGACGACCACAGAAGTTAAGTCCCATAGTCCTCAGAGCCATTTGAACCATTCGCCTTAGCGAACTCTGTCAATATCTTTCTGTAACTGTCAATCTTTCTGTCTGTCAAGTCTCAGAGGTATATTAAGTGCTGATGAGACATACGCCAGAAAAATTTTGTTTTCGACCTTCGCAGTTTTACGATCAGGCATCTAAATTACATCACACTGTTTTGGCGACGTGTCATTCTAAATAGTTTGCCAGTAACATGATGTACATTTGCCATATGTACGAGGGTAAGTCAATTATTATCCGCAAAGTAGTTATAAAATGTTATTGTAATCAAATAGGAAACTTACAAGAACATCATTTTTCGACATAGTCTCCTTGCATTTCAACGCACTTGGTCCATCGTTGTACAAGCTTCCTGATGCCCTCATAAAAGAAGGTTCTCGGTTGATCTGCGAGCCAGGAACGTACCACTTCTTTCACTGCTTCGTCCAAGGCACATAGACGGCCCCTTAATGCCTTTTTGAGTGGACCAAACAAGTGAGTCACAAGAGCAAGATCGGGACTATATGGAGGACGATCCAGTACTCCAAATTTGAGTTTCTGGAGCGTTTCAGCAGTGTGGGCAGCAGTATGCGGACGGGCATTGTCTTGCAACAACACACCACCTTTTGACAGCAAACCTCGGCGTTTGCTTCGAATTGCAGGCTTTAGCCTGGCAGTAAGCATCTCACGGTAACGTACACTATTTATTGTTGTGCCTCTTTCCCCATAATTTTCCAGTACTGGACCTTGTGCGACCCAAAAAACCGTGAGCATCAGTTTTCCTGTGGACGGCTGGGTCTTGAACTTTTTCTTACACGTCGAATTTGAATGTTTCCATTCCGTTCTTTGCCGTTTACTCTCCGGCTCGTAATGATGGATCCATGTTTCGTCACCAGTAATGAAACCCAAGTCTGTTGTGGATGATTTCGTAGGCAGACCCGTGACTAATTTGCAGACAATGTGCCACTTCGTCAATAGTTAATCGTCTAAGTAAGAGAATCATTTCACGTGAACGCTCGATGGTTTCTTCATTTGTGGCGGTAAAGGGTCGTCCGGCACCTTCGTCGTGCTTAACACTTGTGCGACCATTTCGGATCTTTTCAATCCATTCATACACAGTCCGTTGTGGCAAAACACTATTCCCGTGCTGTACCGAAAGTCTTCGATGAATTTCGGCCCCTGATACGCCTTCCGACCGCAAAAAAAAAAAAAACTTATCACTGAACGTTGCTCTTACTTGGTGTAAATAGACAGAGGAGCAGCCATGATTAACAGCAAGACAGCGATAACGAAACTAACCTAGCAGCTTGAAAATTGCAAAGATATAACAACAAATAAACATATCATGCTTTATCAACATAAATTAACAGTACTACCAAAATAAAAAATATAACTAAATTGCGGATAATAATTGACTTACCCTCGTAACTATTCTCGTAGTAAACTGAACGGCCCATACTCGTAGCGATATAAACAACGCTGTTGATTTAGTGAAATGCGTACATAAACATAAAAACTCAGGATGTATTGCATAGAACATGGTTCTCCAGTGGTTGATTCGACATTGTGTCAAATGAACCCATGGAGAGCTATATGTGTGCGTGTATAGGGTGTTTCCGTAAGAGCGTGCAAAAATTTAACAGGACATAGAGGACGCTCCACTGAACAATTTGAGTTAGGGACCTGGGATCGGAGAAGCCAGCTTAAGGAGGGAACAGGAATAAAATCACATTACTGTGTACTTTTTTGTTTACATTAGTTACAGTTAACTGCAAATACCATCATTGACGCAATGAACATGCCATTTGTACTGTATCTTACAAAATGTGCTGCAATTGACGGCCATCAACCTCAATGCAAGCATGACGTCTGAGAACAAGATTCTGACGCACCCTGACAAGTATCCCTGGTTTGTTTCGAGTCATAGGCAGCTGCAATTCTGGCACTAATTCCTTCTTCCTATCTTCTGGGATCTCGTACACAATTGACTTTAGATACCCTCAAAGAAAATAATCAAGGGATTTTAGGTCAGGTGACCTCGCAGGACATGGAATAGGACCTCCCTTTCCTATCCAGCGACCAGGAAATACAGCACTGAGATGGTTGCAGACATCCCCACTGAAATGAGTTGGTGCACCGTCATGTTGTACGCACATCCTCTCATGAAGAACCAAGGGTGTGTCCTCCAACTCTTTGTCCGCAACCCGTGGGATCTGGATGATGGGATCCCGGGTTCGATTCTCGGCCGGGTCGGGGATTTTCTCCGCCCGGGGCTGGGTGTTATCATCTCATTAACATTCAGAAAGTGCCGAGACTGGAAATGGAAAGATTTGGAACTTGTGCGGGCGCTGATGACCACGATGTTGGTCGCCCCACAAACCAATATTATCATCATCCGACAACTCAGGTAGATATCTTTGCAAAGTAGATCTCTTTGCAGGAACTTAAAGTACAGGTGGCCATTCAGATGGCCAGGTGGAAGATATGGCCTAATGAGATGGTCGCCTACAATGCCGGATCAGATATTCGCTGCAAAACGTACTTGATGGTTTGAGTGCTACAGCGTAAGGAGGTTTCCTCATCTCACACATGGCTGTTCCTGCTGTTAGAAAGACCATCACGATCAAATGAGGCCTCGTCAGTAAACAGCACGATTTGGTGGAAATCTGGTCGATCAATCCACTGTAGGAGCAACCACTGACACAATGCAACCCTTGGTGCAAAGTCACGTCACAAGAATTGCATGGACTCGTTGTGGGGGTAATTGTTGTTCGTGGAGTACTTACCACAAGGTAGTATGTGCAGCGCCCATTTCACGTTTAATACGGAGAGTACTTGTAGTGGGGTCCGCTGCAATACGTTCCAACACCACCTCTTCAAAATCGGGCGATCGAGTGGTCATGTTGCAAGGTCCCTCGTATCTTCTTTCCAACGAACCAATCTCCCACATTCGTCGATCGAGAGAAATACTCGTCGTGACCGATGATGCTTGTTCGGAAATCGTTCCCTGTACAGCATCCAGCAGCGAGAGCATTGCGGAGTACTTCCCCACACACAGGGTGCATGTCAATGAGTTCTGCGAAACTGTACCGGTACTGCTCCATAGTATTATACTGTACGTCTGTGAATAGCACTGGATAATGAATGGGTGTGTCGTAGATGCATAGCACGTTCTGTCGTGGAACATTGTAAATACAATAGGGCCACCTTATGGACAAATAAACAAAACATACATCATGACTTCTTTGCAATCAGGCTAGTTCTCCTTGTTTCCTTGCAGGAAATAATGTGCATGTTAACAGTACAGTATGTGTAAACTTGTACGCATGTTAGTTGTAAATAAACTGGAAAACAGTAATTCAAGACAAAGCTGTAGACACGTTGACTTAAATATCTCCGTAAGCAGGCTTCTCCGACCCTAGGTTCCCTACCTCCTATTGTATCCTGTTACGTATTTGCACACTGTTACGAAGACACCCTGTATAATGCGTTTTTTGTGTTTACGTACGTATCCCACTGCAGCAACAGTGCTCTTTAAATTGCTGACGAGTACGGGGAACTGTTTAGAGTTAACTAACAGGAGTTACATATTTGACAGATACAAGCGCTTTAAAATGGCACACCCTCGTAATCAGCTAATAGTGTGCAATAAATGACTGATCGTAATACAGCCAAGAGGGGAAAATGGTATTGTCTTTTGATCAGTTTGTCACTGTGGCAACCCATGTGCAAAAGCTTGTAGAAGTTTACATGATATTTTTGAAATTAACACTGTGCCGTCCGGCGACACCACGGAGGTGTCGTGCATGAAATAGAGGCCAACAGTCGGCGACACCACAGTGGTGTGAGCATAGTATCGCTCAGTGGCCGGTGACAGCACTTTAGTATCTTTTTCATTCTGCCGGCCGAGTGTCCGTGCGGTTCTAGGCGCTTCAGTCTGGAACCGCGTGACCGCTACGGTCGCAGGTTCGAATCCTGCCTCGGGCATGGATGTGTGTGATGTCATTAGGTTAGTTAGGTTTAAGTAGTTCTAAGTTCTAGGGGACTGATGACCTCAGCAGTTAAGTCCCATAGTGCTCAGAGCCATTTGAACCTTTTTCATTCTGTTGTTCTGTTTAGGTAACAATAAGTTGCGTACGTCAACAAGTTTTTAGTTTTTATAAGAACTTGTGCACTTTAATCACGGCAGACGAACGAGATGATACGATTACTTACGGCGAATGCGCGGACGTCTTGTCTGACATTCCGGACGACAAGGCCGAATGGGAATAAGACATTGGATATCAAAAAAATGAAAGTGAAGCAGAATCGTCGGAAGATAGTGAAATACGTCCAAGAAGAATTCGACGAACGCTACGGCTGCCAACTGATTCGGATGAATCAGGCGAAGAAGACACTCAGATTTACTGAGGACCAATAATAAATTTGAAGGATCTCCGGGTCCACACATTTCCCAAAGATATGCATAGGGTCGTGGATATCGTAGAATTATATACTGGGAACGATCTATTTGAATATATTAGCAACGAAACCAACAAATTTGCAATAGAAGGAAACTGGATTTAAAAAATGCCAAGTTTGTCGACGTTACGGGATCGGAACGTAGGAAATGGTTTGGGCTTGGTATCGTTATGGGAATTGTAAAAAAGGCAAGGAGCGATGATCACTGGCCAACGAATCCGTTGACAGGTACACACATATTTCGCAAAACGATGTCCCGCAGCACATTCAGACAAATATCATTTTTACATTTTTCCGACAACAAAAATAAACCGGATACTGCCGACCGGCTTTTCAAAATGCAATTAGTAATTGATTATTTCTCCAAAAAGTTTAAAGTAACGTCTAATCTAAGTCAAAACATCTCAGTTGGAGTGATACCTTGGCGTGGACAGTTTAGTTTAAAGTTTACAATCCGTTAAAAATTATGAAATATGGCATACTGATTCGGATCCTGTGTGATTCAAGATATATTCCGGCGCTGGACAGCCTTTAGCAAATACAGTGATGGATTTATAGACATCTTATGGAAAGTGGCATCACCTCTACGTGGATACTTATTATAACAGTGTAGAACTTGCAGAAAAGTTACTTGAAAAGAAAATTCGAGTTTGTGGAACGATATGGCAAAATAGAGGATTTCCGGAAAAATTAAAGCGCGCGATAGTCAATGTGTTTGAATCTTGTCATCAATGAAAAGGTGACAAGCGGCCGGCGACAAGCCAAGTAATTCGAATTAACGCTGCCGGCGCCAAGCGAATAAATTTGTACGAGACGTGCGGACGGCAAAGTGTTAACATTTATTGACACACTTAGCGTATGGGAAACTGCATACTCCTTGATGAAAAACTCCAAATTATTCCAATGTATCAGAGAGAAATAATTGATTTTGTCATTTAGTTTCAATCGTGATGCAGCGAAAACTGAAGAGTTCGTATGTATCTGTAGAGTACTCGATGCCATAGACATTCTTCAACAGTTGAGTGGAATTAAGAGAGAATTTTAGAAGTCCACTGGTTCGGTCCAAATGAGGTGTCGTGGAAAAACGAGTTGAACGTTCTAGGTTAGCTATGACGGCGGATGGCTGAAGGAAGTGAGTTAACTAACTCGGCTTAAGTAATAAAGGCAGACTTGACCGAACAGTTGCTAAACTGCCTCAGCGCAGTTGCGCAGTTTCCAGCACTCAGCAGGGCGCGTGCTGTAGACGTTTGGGGCCGGCAGTATCTCTGTTCACACACTCCTATCAGAGCCATAAACTGCCGCGGCTCAGTTCCCTTGCAACAGCCGAGTTTGCTCAGCCTTCGCGGAAGAGGCGACGCAGTCGTCGGACCACTGAATCACTACAGTGTTTGCTCGACAATTCAACAGATCCACTTCGATGTTCCCCACACTCCTGACACTGTCCAGGAGCTCCATGCACAGGAGCCACTGCTAGAATAGCGGCACGAAACTTGTTCCGCAGTCTGTTCAGTGCCACAGACTGCTTGCCTGCAAATATAGGGACACTAAATTTCCACCGAAGATCCTCACTGTGAACTTCAGATATCCCATTCCACCTTCGGGTCAAGAGGGACTAAAAACATTAGCGGTCAAGAATCTGATTTTTATTGTTATTATTCCCATAATAAGAAAAAAGCCCGGTTGGATTGTTTGATCAATTGCCAATCAATCACTGGCAGCAGCCACGTTCATTAAATGTCTTTGAGTAAATCGCTCCGTACACACAAAGCGGCGTGACCACAAAAACATGACGGCAGAGATTCCTTGGAAGAATACTTTGGAAGTGTTCACTCACTACGGGGAAGCGTACAGAATCCTAGTTTGACCGATACTTGAATATTGCTCGCCAGTTTGGGATCCGTACCAAGAAAGATCCAAAGAACAGCAGCGTTAAAAGTTCGTTCTAATAGGCGCGAAAGAGTCACGGAGATGCTCAAACAGCACCAATGGCAGACGTTGAACGAGGGGCATTGTGAATCACGGCTTGGTTCACTGTTAAAATCTAGAATGCGTACGCTCCAAGCAGGGCCAACCAATACGTTGATTTTTCCGACGTTAGCCGTGTTGAAAGATCAGTGAAGAAGGTAAAATTAGATATTCAGACTTACTCAGGTTTACTAACATGCCTCCTGAATATTTCGTTCATAAAGGAGGGTATTACGAGGGTGGCGACTACTGATAAATACAAAAGTTTTCTGCATCGGACACTCACTTTGGAGCTACAGCTTTTGATGCTTCACACTTCTATCTTCAGGTGGAGAGTGATTTATTTACATAACTGGTGCTGGTGAATGGTACAGACGTCTTTTCACAGCAGCAGACCTAGGGACAGTGTAGGTTATGTTGGGTCTTCGGAATAGTCGTAAAATACCTGCATAATGCTGCCTAATGTCTGTCCTCCATTGTACATTATGTTTACACTCTGGAGAGGACATACAAGAGGCAGCAGCATGCGAATATGTTACACTATACCGCACCTCAAAAGACGCAACATAACCTACACTGCCTTTGGTCTGCTACTGTGGAAAGAGGTCTGTACTCTTCATCAACACCAGCTATGTAAATAAACCATTCTCCACTTTAAGATGGTGCGAATCAGAAACGCGTAACGGTAAAATAAAAAATTAACTGACGCAGAAATTTACTGTATTCGTAACAGTCCTCATGCTGCCCCCGCTACCAAACTATTCCGGCATTTTCATAGTTACCACCTTCTTTCACTTGATACGTTACGGAAATCTCTCCCTCCCTCCCTCCCTCCAGAGGCCAGAACAGGCTGCAGTTGTCGAATGTTTGAAAAAGCAGCCTCAAGTTTTCATGGTTAGCCTTTGCAGTACGCAAAGGATACGTACAAGAAAGTGTATAATAATCACTTGGACACAAGTCATGTAGCGCAACCGGCCTATTCCTGCGTTTCCACCCTCTTTCACTTCGTACATTATGGAAATGGTTCGTACACTATACGACCAACGGGCGCGTTCGGACGAATAAACTCCGTTAAATATTTACAATATGGTGGTTATACGTATGAGTTAGTTTTATGTTCTTCCCACTTTAGGTTTATGAGCTATGTGGAACTAGCGATAGCTCCCTAAGTGTAGGGTTGCGTGAAATATAGTGCATACTTTCCGGTTTTCTCATTTTTATCTGTACGTCGTTTAATTTTCCGTACATAGAGTACTGGCAGGAGTGGGTTTCACACATACGCAAGAACAAATAGCATTTTCTTTAGGCTTTTTTCCTGGGGGGGGGGGGAGGGGGGGGAGGAGAGAGAGAGAGAGAGAGAGAGAGAGAGAGAGAGAGAGAGAGAGAGAGACTGACTTTTAGGCGAAAAGCAGTAACATATGATAGAACGTTGTAACAAAAGGTATAGTCTGAGGGGGGAAGAAAAGCGTCCCACAACCGGCTAACTCATATCGTTACAATAATATTACCTACAAGTTTTATTACTTCAGAGCAAAATAACCTTTTACCTCGCGATTCAATGCCGGATTTCTTATGCGCCTTTTAGAACCTCAAAAGTCGCACGTAGGCTAAGCTGACTTTTGAAATACATCGCCGTTACTCACAACTGTTAATTCGTGGCGCTTGGCGACTAACTGTTAACATAACGGTGGTGTTTCTTTGGTCGTCCCGCCGCAGCGAGCTATCAGGAGCCCGCCTCTCCTCTTTCACAGGCGTAATTGAAGGCTTCATCAGCTTTGTACTTCAAACGAGCACCTGCAGCTGCGCCGCCTCTACCAGCATCTCGCTTTGTGATGCAGTCAATGGAGGTCTCGTTCATTGTCACGCTTCGTCTGTCGGAGAAGGTGGCTGCGACGCCAGAGCGCTCTGCCGCCTTTCCGAGAAATCAAATGAAACAAAGGGCGCGCGCCGGCGAGATGACATTATTACTGGGCCTCCATGTTCCCCACTAACGACGACGCGAGCTCCCGGCGTTGCTACAGCCCCAAGCGGCCGTAGAGGCCCACTATGAAATTCTTTCTTTGTGAAGATAGGAATGAAGTGCGGCTAACCGTTCATTACTCAGGATAAATGTGCAGCAGCAAGTCGCCGTTTATGATATTAAATTTATTACCAAAACCTTCTGAAGAAGTTGCTCATTTTGTTTATCATATAAAAAAATTGGTAGATCCAATATTTGTTCTGGAACCCGGGTTTTATTACTATTTCGTAAGTATGGCTACAGAAATATGTACAACACAGTGCGTTGTAAACTGTGTGTGTGTGTGTGTGTGTGTGTGTGTGTGTGTGTGTGTGTGTGTGGTAGGCTGAACGCCTCGTAGCATAGCGTTCATCATGGAAACTGGGGACGGAATAGCGACAGACAGACTTCTTCGGCACTCGGGTAAAAAAAATCTTATCAGGTAGTCTTAAGAAGGTTTTATGTATTTCAGCTTACAGCATATTTCTGTATGCAGAGGATATACAGAGTAATAATAATTAAAGTTCCAGGTCAAATATCTCGAAAAAAACATTGCTCAGAATAACGCCAAATTCGAGCGGAAGATTATCGGTAAGCGCCATAACGTAAAGTGGTTCCACTATAGATGGCAAACGAATCGCAATACGACAGCTATAGTGTGTGTTGCACATTAACCCAACCATAGTGTGCAGTGTGCAATATGCATTACTGGACAAGTTTGGTATCCAACAGTTGTGGCACTGGTAAGCCCATCAAGCACGGCAAGGATGTACCGCATCGGATGGGAAAAATGGTGTTAAATTGTCCTGGGGCCAAATACCGCATAAGCTGCATTGAGGTAGTCAAGTCGAGCGTCTCACCCGTCAGACGCAAACTGAAGAACAGCCGTGCATCAGGCATCTTTTATTTTGCATATTTTTCCTCGTACATTGTTGTCCATAAAGTTCCACTTTTCTTTGATAGTATTCCGATCAAATTTGATGTCACTCTGAGCATTTTTTATTTTTTTACTGCGGTTTGAAACTGGGACTTCGATTCTGATCACTCATGCGTTAAATTTTGCGTTAGTTTGCATGCATAGGAAAAAAAAAATTACATAGCTGGAAAAGTCGGGGGAAATCCAGGTACACTGAGGTGGGGAGGGGGGGGGGGGGGGGCGAGGGAAGAGAATTGAATTCAGGTTCCGGTTCGTTTTTACTAATTTCAATGAAGACTTTATAGCGCATTGTCATGGTTAAAGTTGAGTAACCGTAGGGTAAAGAGCGTCCAATTCAAACCACCGTGCGTCGTTGCTATAACGTCTACTGGTATCACAAAAATGGTTCAAATGGCTCTGAGCACTATGGGACTTAACTTCTGAGGTCATCAATCCCCTAGAACTTAGAACTCCTTAAACCTAACTAACCTAAGGACATCACACACACCCATGTCCGAGGCAGGATTCGAACCTGCGACCGTAGCTGTCGCGCGGTTCCAGACTGTAGCGCCTAGAACCGATCGGCCAACCCGGCCGGCCTGGTATCACATTCCAGTGTCAGCAGTTGGAAGCGTGTTACTGCGAGGACGTATTTGGGGTTGGGGAGACAAAATGTTTTTGTCCTTGAAACTCGAAACTTGGGGATTTCAGAGGCGGAGGGTTGTGGATGATGCGGGCCGCAAGTGCGGCGGGGTGGATGGAGGGCAGGATCCGTGGTGCCATTAGTGTTTAATGGGGCGTAACTGGGGCGCAGTGCTCAGCTGAAACCCAGTAAACGCCAGGCGTAACACACATACTGTTTACACAACGGTGCGCCTGCTAGTTAATGCTATTCAGTACAGCCAGTGGCGATCCGTAGGGCATCTACCTAGCCTAGTCGCCTAATTTTGAAAATTCGGCCCATGCGTGTCACAATTTAGCCACGACGAAGTGTTTATTTCTCCGCGGAAACATGAATTTCGAGGAGAAACGGTGTACTGAACAGTCGAGACAGAAGTGGGTAGGGGGCCACGCAGGAACGATTGTCAATCATGACCATAAAACAGCAAAAGGCAATGAAATGACACAAACACAAGATTTCAAAGTATCTCAAACTGAAATTAACAGCATCATTAAAAAAAGCTTTTCAAAAGTGGGAAAGCAGTTGCAATAGATCTAAAAATGAGGTAACAGTAAAAAACGAGGTCATATCTCGGAACATATTGGTTTACTTCGTTCAACGGAAACGGAAGACTTAACAACATAGATAAAAACAATATGATTTGAATAAGGCTCATTAGTCATCTAAATTTAAAGCAAGCCTATTGAGCTCCTGTTTTGCCTCTGTTTACATGCGACACATCTTTCGAAAGACGAAAACCGAATTGCGATGTCGTGTTTACATGTTCCGGTCTGAAGCGGATTTGCTAGCCCAGTTAAATGTGGCGTCTGGAAGTCAGCAGTCCCCGTTTCTGACTGTCTGCACGTTCCCTATTTCTGTTTATTTAGAGGTATACAGTTTTGAGCTCAGTCTAATGTGCCTGCTTCTCGTTCACTGCACAATAATTCACCCGTCCATATTAGTCGAATATTTTGAAAGCAAGACGTAACTCGATAGTCCAAGAACGCTTCAAAACCGGTTGCGTTTACATGTGAGCGAAAATACATTTCGGGATTGAAAAACCGGCAACTAGAAGCCGATTTCCAGAATCGATTTTGAAGTGTTCACATGACCACCCAGAGGCGGTACTGGGAAATCGGTTTATGAAATCCTGTTTCGGGAGCCCACGTAAACGGTGTGTGATAAAACTACAAAGATTTGAAGTAGTTTTTAGGATTCAGTACCGCAATCGGTTTTAGTGGTTTCGCGATGCAAAAAAGTGGTTTCTAAGTAAATACAATCAACATACTCTCATTTATGCCTCACAGTTTGATATTCGCAAAGTCTCATCAAAACCCACAGAGTACTTCCCGTTGACATAGAATCATAAAAATTTGCCAAGAAGCAAGATTTCACAGTACAGCCAAAGGAAAAAATACGAAAATTTTTAATCTGTAATTACACAAAAAAATTGTCATTTGTTGTGCGACTTCAAACTCGAAAGTTTTGAAGTCTGGGACCGATATCTTGCCGATATCAGTGTCAATTACATGCAAAAATCGTAGAGATCCGTATTTCCGGAATGGATGGGCTGTCTATAAACATAATAAACTTCGAACGGAACTATCAGTGCGCGAGTCTATTCACACCTGGTCAATTTTTTAAATTATAGGCGCTAAGACAGTGGCTTTTAGTAAACTGTGGCCAACAGCTACAAACTTCTGTCCACTATTTGCTATCCACGAACGGTTTGAGAA
This sequence comes from Schistocerca americana, assembly GCF_021461395.2. Classification (NCBI taxonomy): domain Eukaryota; kingdom Metazoa; phylum Arthropoda; class Insecta; order Orthoptera; family Acrididae; genus Schistocerca; species Schistocerca americana. The sequence goes on from NC_060120.1 coordinate 849,371,187, forward strand.
CGCATGAAACAGCTCAATGTGTGTGACTGCAGTTGTAAACGTGAACCTAAACCCACTCCCGCATCGCCATGGGTTTTATGCGCTTTGGTGGCCCTCCATTTCCCATTCACGAAGGATGTTGCGGTTTCTACATGCTGGGGTTCAGTTTGAAAATCTGGATGTCAAAAAAGTCATCGCACCAGCGTAGTTCTTATTAGAACTCAGTGAAGCGGCTGGAAATCGTTCGCCGAAGTGGCAGAGACCGGCCAAAAGTTTCCTTCGAGAAAGTTGTAGAGCTTCCTTTAACGTTCTCGCACATTAATGAACGCTCTCGCTGAACTGTAAAAAAATTAGTGAGTGAGAGTATTTCACATTAGTTTGTTGGGTACTTAAGTAGATTTGAGAACATTTATGCGTATCTTTGAGCTTGAAATACATGTTTAAAGCTTTTTTAGTTTTAATTTTTATGATCATTTCGAATGTTCTGGAGTGGTCTCAGAAAACAAATCGAAGACTGATCGAAGTGGGTCTTTTCCGGCTAATAAATACAATATACATTGCTTGGTTCATAATCGAGACGTAACGTGGAACGACTGGGACTTAATAAATAACTGTCGTGTTTGATTTAAACTCCAGAGTTGTCAAGACGTCCATCCTTCGGTGGTCTTCTTGGACTTCAATCAACTAGTTTAGAGCGGGATATTTTCTCATCCTTCTCCGGAGTTCCTTTTATACCTTTGTTTATGCAACTTCTTGCCAAAATCAGTCAGGATGTGGCGTAGTCAGCTGTTCTTGACCTGACATGCCATTGACAAGTATGAACGTACTTTGCAGAACGAAACCTCTTTCATTGACATTGTGGGCTCTTAATCAAATGCCTAAGTCACATAGACAGCAAAAGGGGAAAAAAGAACGCTGCTGAACAGATGACTGAAAAGTATGAAAGTGCCCCTCTGCGCCAAAGATTTCTTTATACTTGTCGTTCATGCCATCTTCGGAGATCTCCAGAAACTATACATTATAGCGACCTGAAACTTTCACCTTAGTCTGTAACGGGCCCTTAACATTTTCTCCACCAGAAATTGATTGTAGACTTTTTGTGACTTATGTTGTTACCATGTCCACGTCTAATTGTGTGTGTTTTGCCTGCAGGGTGGTGGACGGCGCATGCGCAACTATCATCGGTTGGCGAGACCCCCTGCACGCGGCAAGATGTCCAGCGGCTGTGGAACAGCGTTCGCGAAGTACTGCCTCTGCCTCTTCAACTTCGTCTTCTTCGTAAGTACTGCTGTTCATTATTTATGCACCCGACTTCCGCCCACCTTACGCAAGAGTGTAGACTGAATGTTGCCACTTGGGCTCATCGGCTAAAACATTTGTCTATATATACGAGGGTTTACTGAAAAGTAATGCCTCCACCTTCGTAACCCTTCAACAGTTGACAGCATTGGTATGCGGCAGGTACTGGCTTGTTCCATAGTCTCTTCTCTACAGCTCCAGTTAGCGGGCAGCCTTAGCATTGAACGGTTGTGTTGTTACACTGTAAAGTATGGAACCCTGCGCAGACTGTCGGTCAATGCGATTTAAGCAATGTGCAGTCATTGAATTCTTGACAGCAGAAGGTGTCACCCCAAAGGAGATTCATCAGAGAACGAAAGCAGTTTACGGTGATTCTGTTGATGTGAGTACTGTGCATCGTTGGGCGAGTGAGTTTAAATATCTTCAGGCGGAAACATCCGACCTGCTTGACAGAGTTGGACGTCCCATGACAGCAACCGGCGAGTTACACAAGCAAATGTTGACAGATTGATTCAGGACGATCGTCGTGTCACTCAGAAAGAAATTGCAAGAACGTGTGGGTCACATTATTGCTTTGCTTGGCTATCGGAAGATCTGCGCACGATGGGTTCCCCGGATGCTGACTGCTGAATCTTGCCCATACATCCAGAAGCAGGAAGGTCATAGAACTGTGATAACTATAGCACAATCAGCGTTCCAGCTCATGCACTCAAGGTGCTTACAGTAGTATTGTCAGAAGAATGAAAAAGAGTAAAGATCTGTTTGACTATCGCTTTGTTTTTCGAAACGTTAAAGCGCCAGGGGCGCTTTATGTTGTAGACGAGACTTCAGAAACATACACACGTTCTTTCGGTGTTATCTCTCAGATTTTCATTTCGTGAATAAAACGCAAGTCTAGATACTATTTCTTCATGTCGTTTCGGTTACTGCTATTACAAGATCTTCAATTAAAATTAAGGAAACATGAGAATGAGAATTGTTTGTCTATCGGGCTACATGAGATGAAAAATCTATATTTTCAGAAAAAAGTTCACTCAACCAAACTTGCAAAACGAAGTTTAGTGTCGGTGAAACATGCCTAAGCAGTACGTCAGCTCAAAATTTGAGCCGAGATGAGACAGCTGGCACTAGTGCAACGACGTCTCTTTCTTTTGTTTTCCTTTTTCTTTCCGGTCTTAAAACAACATACTTCAAAATTACAGATATTCTAAATTGTATTACAAGATGAAAAGCGTAGTGATACCCCTCAAAAAAATTAATTTCTCAGATGACAGCAGCCAAGTTCATGAGTAGTTCTCCAAAATGGCACCTAGTCTCCATTAAATCTGCTTTGCGTTAGGATCGTGTGGTTGCAGTTGCCTTAGGCTCGACGCGCGTGAAACGGTTTTCAGTCGGCCGATCACAATGTTTTATCAAAGTGTTCTATAGTAGTTCTTGCATGAAAGGTCGAAAAAATCGATCCATAGTAAAGAGTAGCAGCACACTATTTTCGATCGATCGTCGGTAGAGGGGTCAAGCACGCAACTTTCGTGTCCGGCCGCGGATGTGTTGGTCATTTACGTTTTGTAGAAACTGCGCACTGATTATCTTTGTCGATAAGTTCTACTTAAAATTTTAAACATGTTGTACATAAGGTCTCATTTCGTATATGTATACATCGTACTTGCATTAAGGTAAAGAAAAGTCTTTCAGGTCTCGAAGTACATCACAAACGACATTCTGATGGGTGATATCAGATTAAATACTGCCAACATCGTATCAAAGCCAGGGACTGACATTGTGATGTGCTGTAGTTCCGAAAATTTTCAGATACGTCGAGTCTCCCTTAGACAAAACAATTGATCTTTCACTTGCCTTAGTACTATCCCTTGATACGCTCTCAGTTTCATAAGAGAGCTATCCAGTGTTCATTTAATACAACTCTCCATTCCTGTCACGGACAACCGATCCTCATCTCAGCATAACTACTCATCGCACAACATCGATGATCTGTCTTACGTACACATATCTAGGCCTCCCCCGGTGGTTCTTTGTAACTATGTCATCCCTTTGATTACTGTTTACAGGAGGGGGGCAGGAGGAGATTAATGTTTAACATACCGTCGACAAAGAGATCGTTAGAGATGGAGCACAAGGTCTGATTAGGCAAGAATGGGGAGGGGATATCGCCACGCCTTTAAAAGTAATCATCCCGGCATTTTCCTGATGTGATTTAGGAAATCAGGATGGCCGGATGCGGGTTTGAACCGTCGTCCTTCCGAATGTTGTCTAGTATGCTAACCACAGCTCCATCTCGGTCGCATCTGTTTTCAGCAACAACTCGTTTCGTAATACGTCCAACCATTCTCTCTTGTCGTTTCATTACATTTTTCATTAGACATTTTTTTTATCGCTGGTTTGTTTCAGGACGAGCTCGATCACTTCATCTGATCCTCAAGCCTTCTGTAACACATTACGAGGATGAGTATGTCAGACTTCTATCTCCGCCACCGTCCATGTTTCGCACACTACGCATCCATAAATAGGCCATTCGCGCAATAAATTATGGTCTGGTTACCGAAGATGCGCGCGCGCGCACGCACACACGCACACACACACACACACACACACACACACACACACACACACACACACACACTGATATCCTTCATAGGCCGAATAAAGCCGATCGATCGAAAAATCGCTAGTGCGCGCCCTGCTTGAGGCTGCGGCGGATGGTTCTAACTCGCTCTTGTCGGGCCAGTAGTTCATCCAGCATCCTCCGTACTGTGTACTGATTGCAGAAAGGCTGTTACTGCGGTAACAGTTTTTATGAGAGTGGATTAATGTGCTGACATCAAACCTTATCTTCTGGACGTCAGGGGGTAGGAAAGATGTGCAGACATTGTTCCATTTGAGGACTGGGAAGGCAAACCCACGCTTTTCACCGGTGATTTAAATAGCTCTTTGAATTTCCTTAGGTCGGAATCATAAATACACGGAATGAAATGTTGCCCATAATTTGTGCAGGAATGACACTGCATGTACAGGAATCAAAGGGCATGAAACTGAAGCAGTATTTACGGAGTGAGACAGGGATGTAGCCTGCAATCGATTTTGTTCAGCCTGTGTATTCAACAAGTTGCGAAGAAAATAAAGGTGGTATTCGGAAAGGGAATTAAAAGATCGCCAGAGACGTAAAAGACCAAGATCAATTGAACAGAATAATAGTACGAAAGTGTCCAATTTCAGACTGCATTATTTTCAAATTACTGCTGCCCATCTTCAGAACTGTTAGAAAGAAAAGTTATTTCAGAATTATGTTCATAAAATTCCAGAATTTTAAGATTCTTTAAAACCTAAAACACCATTTTCTACAATTATACAGTAAGCTTTAAATATGTAACTGTGTCTTCCTTGCCATAATTAAAAATACTAGCCTGCTAACACTTCATATATCATTTTCAAGAAAACTGATTAGCGCATCGTTTGTAACGCTAAAAAGTGCCCACTCTCTACAGGAAATGAATTGACATAACAAATTTCCTAACGCATCAGCATTGATGAACATTCGAGGTATGAATTAAAAAACGCCTTCAGTCAGAACTTTTCGTGTTTTATTCATTACAGGATGCATTTCGGAACCTGTTAGTAGTGATTTCCCTAAATCACTCCAGGCAAATGCCGGGACGGTTCCTCTGAAAGGGCACGGCCGACTTCCTTCCCCACCCTTCCCTAATCCGATGAGACCGATGACCACGCTGTCTGGTCTCCTTCCCCAAACCAACCAACCAACCTGTTAGTAAACAATGTTTACGAATGTGCATCTTGAATGAAGTGATATGTTTGGAAACGATGGAGGAAAAAAATGTATGTTGTTGCTAAAACGTTAAAAAAGCATTTCTTGGATTATTTGAAATATGCATTTAATCTCGTTAAAGAGAAAAATGAAGCATGCATTAAGACGAATTACACCACAGGGTCCGAAATGCGTCGTATAATGAATAAAACACGAAAAGTCGTCACTGAAGTTTTTTAATTCATACCTCTAGTGTATTGAGTACAGTCACGTCTGAAGCTGCAAAATATGGATAAAATTAAAGTGACGAACATAATTCAAAATAATTTAAAATAATTGAAAGATTAATTTATAAAGGTATTAATACATTAAAAAAGTCTTTAAGAGTTCTAAAATTCGTCTTGTATTCTCACTATATTGTGATCGTAGGGAGATCTTCCCCTGCACGAGGCCGCACGAGGCCCCACGCTGTTATTTCCTCTCGTGTGTCTGTTTCGCCCCCCCCCCCCCCCCCCCAGCTGGTACTCTGCATAAAAAAATCACTTCGCGCGTTAAGCAGTTTTTCTGCATTTTTCATTTGATGAGCATCAGTTTCCAGTTCCTTCAGCTTATTCAGGTAAAAACATTCTTTGTAAAATGTAAACCTTTCACATCCGGAAATGTTACAGTTAATAAAATGTTCCAGACTATTATGCTGCGGTCGAATGGATTTCACCTTAAAACCCGACTAGCTGACGTCCTAAGTCGTCATGGATATACGAAGATTAAATATGACGAAGATTAAAACCCGACCTTCGGCTCCATCTGCGGAGGGCATTTTGAAGGGGGATCGTAGCTTTGTTGAATGTCCGCTTTGTTGAATGGCTCGTTGCTGACTACAATAAAATTCCTCTTCCGCACAGTGGCGTGACGTCACATGTTTTGAATACGCGAGCGCAACTGGCCGTTGTCGACTGCTGTCGTCAGCTGTTATCATCCCATGGTGGAAGATTGGTAGACATCTCCAGCACCAGAATCCAGATGTCATTGTTTCATGCCCTCCTCCTTCCTATTGAAATTCCTGTGGTGTTTTGCAATCTCTATGGCCTCTCTGTAAGCTTCCATGGTATGCGCTTGTAGCTGCTAGTAATTGAGTCCTATCAAAATCAATGTGATGGTCTCCTGACTGTAAGGCATGTTCCACAGCAGCTGATCTGTCAGTCTGTCCATCATAAGAACGTTGGCGGATAGGGAAAAGAAAAGTCAACCAGAACAGCTTGTCGCGGAATTAAAACATCTTACCAAAGCATTGCTCAAGAATGGTTATACGCTCACTGAGGTGAAAAGAGCGTTAATACCACCGCGTAGGAATTATAGCGATGCTCAGGCGTCAGTGAAATCGAAAGTTTTCCTGCGATTCATTAAGGACATCGCTGACAGCACAGGAAAACTGCTGAAAAAGGTGGAACTTTGCGATAATCTGCACACGTACGCGGAAGATAACAGATCGCCTAAAATCAGCCAAGGATGCTCGCCAATAGCTAAAAAGAGCTGGAATTTATAGGATTCCGTGTAGTTGTGGGAGGTGTACGTGAGTACTACAAAAAGCACCGTCAAAAAGAGTCCTCACATCAGCTGTTGCGGACCATGCCTTACAGCCAGGAGACCAGTACATTCATTTTAATAGAACGCAAGTACTGGCAGCCACTAGCGGATGGAAGGTTATACAGAGAGGCCATAATTATAGAGTGCAAAATAGCCCTGGAATTTCAACGGGAAGGAGGAGGGCGTGAAACTGATTGACATTTGGATTCCGGTGTTGATGTCTACAAGTCTTCCACCACGGGATAACAACAGCGTACGACGGCAGTCGACAACGGCCAGTTGTGCTCGCGTATTCAAAACATGTGATGTCACGTCACTGCGCGGAAGCGGAATTTTGCTGCAGTCAGTAGCGAGCCAGGGTGTGAATCGGGCATTAAACAAAGCTACGATCCCCCTTGAAAACGTCCTCCGTAGATGGGGACGAAATTTCGGATTTTTAGGTGCAAATCCATTCGAGTACGGCATAATAGCCCGGAACACTTTATTGATGGTCAAAAACTTTTTATTTTCAGGGTTCTCTGTAACACGTATATTTGTTCACAAATCGTAATATCCTCATGTTTGCTATTTTTTACACGAGCTTCAAAATCTGTCTGATTGTTGTGTGTACAATGGTACCGGTAACTGTTCTCAAAACTTCGCCCATTCTTCCCTATATAACACTTACCACAGTCCGCACATTTAATCTTGTATACCTCGGAGTTAGTGTTATTTTTGCTTTGTCGCACCTAGTTTTTGCCTCAACCTATGCGCCATTTGCCCTGTTTTGGAATGCCGCGGTAACTTTTTTTCGGGAACAATTTAGCAATTACCTTCGACACATGCTGTTGTGTTTGAAAGTGACAAACTACTACTTTTATTTTCTTACTTTCATTACACATAGCGTTAAAAATTGTGATTTTAGTAAACATACGCCTAGAATCTTGGGTCCTTTTTCATTACCTGTGGCTACTTCTTTAATAATGCCTAATTCTCTCAAATGCCCCTTCTTCGAGGGGCGCTCTAAGCGCCCTGTTGCACATAGCATAAAGGTATGCTTGTATCTTGTGTTGGGTGGCGTGAGGTTTCCCCTGCAATACTAGATGAACACGTATCCTTTCTATAGGCGCTTGAAGCATTCTTTCCTCCTTCCCTTCTTACGGTACAATCCAGGAAGTTAACTGTTCCATTGTCCGCCATTTATAATGGGAATCGCATTCTTAGATCCTACTTGTTTAATATTCTCACCATTTCCACTACAGTTTCTTTCCTCCCTTTGAACAGTGCCTTAGTCATATGTAATAATCTGTAAGAGACATTGATAACAAACCATCTTCCCTCCGATTTCTGGAAAGGAGGTGAAGAATAACAATTTCAGCCAAAACCCGTGATATGCAATATCCAACGTCTAACGCTTCATCTTGCATAAAGACCTTGACATCGAAGATAGGACAGTTAAAAGCCCATGAGAACGCTAGTGCAAAGATTTCATCCACGTTCATTGACATGTTTTTTATCGGGTGATTCTAAATAACTCTTACCTTGTCAGGAATTCGTACGTCAGTGTTGACCCCCCCTGATCACTTACGAACTACGGTGCAGGTTCACAATGTTTAGCGTGGACACATCGGCGTCTTATGGAATTGCTAGACCCTTCATTTCTTTCGCGAAGCACACATTATTTTGGACATTGTAAGCTTGTTGGAACGCGTACGCGGACTTCAACCAACATTACAAGGCTTTATTCGAGGGCTCATTAACTGCGTCGTTGCTATTGCAAATACCATGAACTACTTTGTTCTCTTTGCGTAACTTCGTGTTCTCGGTTCTGCTATTCTTGGATTTATCCTAATTAAACTAGATTTGCATTATGAGCGAACAAAAATTTGCCCTGCTTCAAATTTAGCCATTAATTCTACCTGGAACTTGGTCAGATATTTTTTGATTGCTTTAATTCCATTCTCCTGATAAAACTGCATTGTCTTACGTAATTAAACTTTCTCATAGATAACAACAGAGAATGGAAATGGCAAATCGCGTATGGAATAAGGCATACAGCAGCCATGACAGAATAAAAGAAATACAATAACTTCGGGGTATACAAGATTAAATGTGCGGACTGTGACAAGTGTTGTACAGGGCAGAATGGGCGAAATTTTGAGAACAATTGGAGGGAACATTGTAGGCAAAGCAATCGGACAGCGTTTGGAGCGCACGTAAAAGATAGCAAACATGAATTTATCGCGATACGTGAATAAACGGAGGTGCTGCACAAAACTGAGCAGTTTTTGTCGGATATGCTGGAGGAACTGGAAATCTAGGCCCACCAAAGACAAAAGCGAGAAAAATTGCTTAGTGAGCAGAGTAATTTCATGCATTGCTCCAGCTGCGGCGGCGACGCAGATACGGGGAGAGGAAATACCAGCCTGGCGCTATTTGCGGCCTGGCGCAAGGGAATGTCGTCCCACGATTATAATATCGTAAGAAGAGAAGGCACAAATTAAATAAATGTCTAACAAGGGGAGGCCGACAATTGTGAAGTTCAAATTCGATTCATACTGCGCATAATAAAAGTTCATGGCCAGAGGTGTAATGTGGCAAAGCACCAAAATGCACTTCTCAGCCGTTGTCGAGAAAATCTACAGTTAAAAGAAACCGTTGCGGTGAAATACTCTCTACGATTAGTAATTTTCTACAGCGTGGTGGTGCAGCGGTAAGCGCTCGGGTTCGTAATCCGCGGGTCGCCGGATCGAATCTCGCTCCATGCAACTTTTTTTAGTATTTGTTTTTTGTAATTGAGATATATATATATATATATATATATATATATATAAAAAATTCCCGGCAATCAGTTGCAACAATTATGCATATAATAAGTTGTTGAAAGTCGTTTGTCGTGGAAAAACTGGCGTCTTCGAACATCATTATGTTTTCCGCAAACAAAGTTGTATTTCACAAATGTTATTAATTTTCTTCATAATGTTAACCACGTATAGTTAACGGAAGACGTAGAAACGAATACGTATAGCGTAAGTCAAACGTTCGAATTAGAATAGAGACCCCACGAACACAAACTTGCTGTGGCAGGTATGAAATATAAACTCCGTTACTCGCTCGTTACACTTGAAGGACAGATGTTGAATGGGCCGAAACGAGCCGCCCCATAACAGCGTAGTTGCCTGCTAACTTCGAAAGAAGGTAGATGCGGTCCCTAGCGCAACTTATAACATCGTCGAAAATCAGTGCGGACGGGACAGCTTTGGTACACCCTGTTAAACAGAAAAATGGAGGCGGTACAATTGGAGAGCGATCCGCCTTCACCAACATGCATAAGCAATTCATTAATTTATATATATATATAAATTGCAAAAAACTAATAATATAAAAATATTGCATGGCGCGAGGTTCGATCCGGCGACCTTCGAATTACGAACCCCAGCGCTTACCGCTGCGCTATGACGCTGTAGAAAATCATTAACCGTAGAGAGTATTTCACCGCAACGGTTTCTTTCAACTGTCGATTTTCTCGACAACGGCTGAGAAGTGCATCTTGGTGCTTTGCCACATTACACATCTGGCCATGATCTTTTATTATGCGCAGTATGAATCGAATCTGAATTTCACAATTGGCGGCCTCCCCTTGTAAGACCATTTCTTAAAAATGGTTGTAATGTTCTTAAAGTTTAATTTTTCAATTCATTATTTTAAATTATATTCATCATCTAGATTTATATGTTATACTTCGGAAATTTTTGTGCAAATTTCCTGCGGACAGAGTGCGCTTCTCAGCATTACAAACGGTTCACCAATCAGATTTCCTGAAAACTGTAATATATTAAGTCTTAGCAGGCTAGTGTATGTTTAGTTATGACTATGGCCCGGATTTTTACGTTTTTAGGAAATGGATTTTAATTCTTGCCTTCCTTGGAGAAGCCATTTGTAGGTTCAGATAAACTATTTGTCGTTTTGGGGGTCTTTCAGTGAAAAATTTAATGAACAATAATATTCATGTAGGAAAATTTTATAATTATTTTGACTCAGTCTAGTTCCTTTTGGTGAATAAACAGTATAAACTTACGTCGCACCCATAACATGCCTAAACAACTGAGATATTTACTCCAGCTAAAATTATTTTTCTTATTTTATAATATTTAATGAAGTCTATAGTGCAATATTTTTTCATGTGATGAGCACAATCCGTGGCATTACTCTATATAACTAACACGAAATTTTACATTACATTTTGATATTGCATTACAAAATTAACATTTCTTGGTTTCCTGAAGTGACGGTTCTCTCTCGGTACATATTTGTAGGCTGAGAAAGATCTCTCTACAGCACAAGAGGTAAATGGCGTATGTTTAATCGACGCAATTACACGTGGCCCAAACTACAATCCACTCCCGAACTTCTCTCCATGAATAATGGACACTTCGTTCATATCCGCGATTCCTCACAAGAATGTTCCTTAAATTAGTGAAGCATGCTGAATCCACTCAACCAGATATTTCCTCCAGATACATCTGTACTTAGGAGATGGCCTCTTCGCCTTTCGGTGGTGTAGATTCGGACTGAGGGCGTTGAATGCAACTGGTGGATGGGGAAACGAATTCTTAAATATGCCAAGGATGAAATATTCTTGATATTCTTAAGGGCCGTCTTGGCTTTTTCAGTAAAAGGTGATTCACTTTATTGAATGTGTCTATTACCTGTTTGACTTTTTGATAGTGTTAGACATAATATAAAGCTCCAAGAACCAGGTGCACAAACATATAAGTATGGTTCAGGTGGAAAGGGAATGGTTGGAGATCTTTCGTTAAAGAAGTGCACGCGGATAGCTTTGAGAAATCTTTCTTATCACGGTAAATGATTCTGGTAATGAGAAATTATTCCGGACTTCGTCTGCTACACGGTGTAGGCCATCGACAAGACAGATGCAATGGACTGATCTGGGATTGAATTCTTTAGTGTTTTTTCCCACTTTCAACATAACAGGCATCACAGTCTGTCACCAACAGCGAAAACTTTTCATCCCTATCTTCTCCTGGCCATGGGACGTGTAGGGCATTCGTAACAGTGCTTCCTACACAGGAGTACGGGGTGTTTTCCTGGTGTTGTAAAATCCGTTTTCTCTGCCATGTCATTAGCTATAAATCTGACACAACTTACGTGTTCTCTTCGACTGAGAGCCAAATATGATGGTTACCAATATCTTAGTATCAGCAATAGCGTTATCGTACGGGCGTTTAAAATAATTTTGGCACAACGTCGACTAATCTGGTACCCTGCAGCTGCTATACTCTCCAGGAGGCATATAAAAGTAGGTTTCTTTAGCGCGTTCCCTGGCACATTAACCGATACTAAAGCTCACTCAGGTCTACGTTAAAGTTTTCCATTGGACTTCTTGTCGCAGAGGAAATTAATGACTGAAGCTGCTGTTAGTTTTTCTTCCTAGTGACGCTCGTAATGTAGCTGTTGAAGGAAATGACTACTTATCATGGTTTACCTAACATTAAAACGAACGAACACTAAGATGACAGTAACCAAAAAAATAAGACCGTGATAATGTAAAAAAGGCAACTTCAGATGAATCGCAAATGCAGGTCAGTAAACTTTACTTAAATTTCGGTTTGAAAATCTGACTGAAGCCGACTTTTAAATAAAATTAATGATAAAAATAACCTTTGTTCACTTGCTTTTGACAGTCTTGGCAAAAAATTACTTGACCGTCACTTGTGAAATTGGAGTCTTCCCCAATCCACTTTCGAAAAAGACAGATTTTTGAGGTTTCCTGTGGGGGCTTGAGAGAATTAAACTCGAGCACACTTCTCGGTGCGAGTCAACACACCACGCAACTTTACTTCAAAACTAGAGTCAAGGGCCACATTTATACTTTCGATACACTTCTCTAATGTCGGCTGATATTTCAATAAAGGCTGGTTCGGTTTGGTCCAACGCAACGGCATGTGTGTACATTACCAAAGGGACAATGCGGCGACGCTCTGCTATACAGTGTCGATTTCAGTGCAGTATAATATATTTCTGATACCTTCCGAACTAAAGAACAAGTGCACTCAGGTGTCGCCGATGCAACAGCGTACTGAAACATACACTCCTGGAAATGGAAAAAAGAACACATTGACACCGGTGTGTCAGAACCACCATACTTGCTCCGGACACTGCGAGAGGGCTGTACAAGCAATGATCACACGCACGGCACAGCGGACACACCAGGAACCGCGGTGTTGGCCGTCGAATGGCGCTAGCTGCGCAGCATTTGTGCAGCGCCTCCGTCAGTGTCAGCCAGTTTGCCGTGGCATACGGAGCTCCATCGCAGTCTTTAACACTGGTAGCATGCCGCGACAGCGTGGACGTGAACCGTATGTGCAGTTGACGGACTTTGAGCGAGGGCGTATAGTGGGCATGCGGGAGGCCGGGTGGACGTACCGCCGAATTGCTCAACACGTGGGGCGTGAGGTCTCCACAGTACATCGATGTTGTCGCCAGTGGTCGGCGGAAGGTGCACGTGCCCGTCGACCTGGGACCGGACCGCAGCGACGCACGGATGCACGCCAAGACCGTAGGATCCTACACAGTGCCGTAGGGGACCGCACCGCCACTTCCCAGCAAATTAGGGACACTGTTGCTCCTGGGGTATCGGCGAGGACCATTCGCAACCGTCTCCATGAAGCTGGGCTACGGTCCCGCACACCGTTAGGCCGTCTTCCGCTCACGCCCCGACATCGTGCAGCCCGCCTCCAGTGGTGTCGCGACAGGCGTGAATGGAGGGACGAATGGAGACGTGTCGTTTTCAGCGATGAGAGTCGCTTCTGCCTTGGTGCCAATGATGGTCGTATGCGTGTTTGGCGCCGTGCAGGTGAGCGCCACAATCAGGACTGCATACGACCGAGGCACACAGGGCCAACACCCGGCATCATGGTGTGGGGAGCGATCTCCTACACTGGCCGTACACCACTGGTGATCGTCGAGGGGACACTGAATAGTGCACGGTACGTCCAAACCGTCATCGAACCCATCGTTCTACCATTCCTAGACCGGCAAGGGAACTTGCTGTTCCAACAGGACAATGCACGTCCGCATGTATCTCGTGCCACCCAACGTGCTCTAGAAGGTGTAAGTCAACTACCCTGGCCAGCAAGATCTCCGGATCTGTTCCCCATTGAGCATGTTTGGGACTGGATGAAGCGTCGTCTCACGCGGTCTGCACGTCCAGCACGAACGCTGGTCCAACTGAGGCGCCAGGTGGAAATGGCATGGCAAGCCGTTCCACAGGACTACATCCAGCATCTCTACGATCGTCTCCATGGGAGAATAGCAGCCTGCATTGCTGCGAAAGGTGGATATACACTGTACTAGTGCCGACATTGTGCATGCTCTGTTGCCTGTGTCTATGTGCCTGTGGTTCTGTCAGTGTGATCATGTGATGTATCTGACCCCAGGAATGTGTCAATGAAGTTTCCCCTTCCTGGGACAATGAATTCACGGTGTTCTTATTTCAATTTCCAGGAGTGTAGTTGCAAAGACAAGCGACATTGTGCCAAACACATTCTTGATTTCAGTACGATGTACAAATTTACGAGTATCATGTCTTTCATTAAAATGTCCACATTCACATTATTGACTTTTCGTAGTAGTAAATCAGAAAATGTATTGGAAAACCGTGTCGTCCTTAACCCCCTACTTTTACTGTGAAAGTTCTATTTAGGTTAGATATTGAAGAGCCAAAGAAACTGGTACACCTGCCTAATATCGTGTAGGGTCCCCGCGAACACGCAGAAGTGGCGCAACACGACGTGGCATGGACTCGAATTATGTCTGAAATAGTGCTGGAGGGAACTGACACCATGAATCCTGCGGTCCATAAATCCGTACGAGTACGAAGGGGTGGACATCTTTTCTGACCAGCACGTTGCAAGGCATCCCATATTTGCTCAATAATGTTCGTCTGGGGAGTTTGGTGGCCAGCGGAAGTGTTTAAGCTCAAAGAGTATCCCTGGAGCCATTCTGTAGCAATTCTGGACGTGTGGGGTGTCGCATTGTCCTGCTGAAATTGCCCAAATCCTTCGGAATGCACAATGGACTTGAATGGAAGCAGGTGATCAAACAAGATGCTTACGTACTGTCCCCTGTCAGGGTAGCATCTAGACGTATCAGGAGTCCCATATCACTCCAACTGCACACGCCTTACACCATTACATCTCCAGCAGTTCGAACATCCCCTGCTAACAAGCAGGGTCTATGGATTCATGAGGTGTCTCCATACTGTATGTCCATCCGCTCGATAAAATTTGAAACGAGACTCGTCCGACCAGGCATCATGTTTCCAGTCATCAACAGTCCAATGTCGGTGTTGACGGGCCCAGGCGAGGCGTAAAGATTCGTGTCGTGCAGTCATCAAGGGTACACGAGTGCGCCTACAGCTCCGAAATCCCATACCAATGATGTTTCGTTAAACAGTTTGCACGCTGAAATATACCCATGGCCATCAAAACAGCAATACCAGGTAGTATAGCAAACAACGAAATTTATACTGTGCGTGGTACAGCGCAGTAGAACGAATACATGATTAAATTGTAATTGATTTTGATCGTACACAGGGTGCGAAGTTTTGTACAGAGACATACTGACCGTGGCATCCACCCCTACTGAGCATGGATGGTAGATAATGGTACGTCATTCAGTTCTGCTTCAAATCTATGGCAGTGTCTGGTGAGTGGAGGCGTTCCATATTCTCGGTAACTCACGACCAGATGTATCCAAAATATCATACACTGAAATATACAGCAGTGTGTGGAAGGGTTGCAACCTCCGTCACACTGAACGATTGTCTTCAGTCGTCGTTGGCCCCGTTGTTGTAGGATCTCTTTTCGGCCGCATCGATGTCGGAGATTTAATGTTTTACCGGATTCCTGATATTCATGGTACACTCGTGAAATGGTCGTACGGGAAAATCCGTACTTCATCGCTACATCTGAGATTGTGTCCCATCGCCCGTGCGCCGATTCTGGGTCCCATCGCTCGTGCCCCCCCGACTGTAGCACTACGTTCAAACTCACTCATCTTGATAATCTGCCAGTGTAGCAGCAGTAACCGATCTAATAACTGCACCAGACACTTATGTCTCCCATAAGCGTTGCCGACAGAAGTGCCATGTTCTGCCTGTTTACATACCTCTGTATTTGAAAACGCATACCTATAAAAAGTTTCTTTGGTGCTTCAGTGTGTAAGGTAAAAACTTCAGAGTTCGGGCCCTCGTTGTGAACTTTGTTTCGTATCGACAGGTTACTCTGTAACTGTAATGTTTCGCATTGTGATTGTTGTTGTTGTTATTGTCTTCAGTCCTGAGGCTGGTTTGATGCAGCTCTCCATGCTACTCTATCCTGTGCAAGCTTCATCATCTCCCAGTACTTACTGCAATCTACATCCTTCTGAATCTGCTTAGTGTATTCATCTCTTGGTCTCCCTCTACGATTTTTACCCTCAACGCTGCTCTCCAATGCTAAATGCATTGTGATTAATTTATTAAAATTCTGGAGCTATGTGAAAGTAAGTCATGAATCAATTGTTATTTCTATCAGGTATGAGTATGGGCAGCTGGCCCGAAACTGGTTATTTGAAATTAAAGAAAAGCGATTTGCAGACTGAAATTTAATGATTTTGTACAAATAATGATCGCGGATACTCCTAATGATAAACATGCTAGCTTATTATCAGCGAAAGTGAAATAAGAGTAACGCAATGCAATCAAATTACATCAGGTGATGTTGAGCGAATTAAATTAGGAAATACTGCAGAATGATAGCAAACCCCCTGCTTTTCATTTATTATAATGTTGTCCTGCCAAGAACAGACGGAAGATTCAGTTAACTGTTAACATAATAAGTAAGACACTGAAGGTAGTAAATCTCGGCAATTTCGGCAGCAAAGTAACTGATGATGACGAAGCAGAAAGTGAATAACATACAGACTGGCATTAGGAAGACGAGTCTTTCTGAAAAATATTTAACCACTTAAATAAATTTGTATTCTGACGTTTTGTGTTAGGTGTTGGCTGCATTTTAGCCTTTTACGGTAGTTAAACTGGGACGATGACAGTTCAAACAGTGGAAGCATTTGAAATGCAGTGTTGTAAGAGTATGCTGAAGACAGATAACTAGGTCGATGCAGTACCTCATTAGTTATTTGAACTGGGAAGACATTTTTTCACAACTTAAATACGAGAAGGAAAGAGTTAGGCAAAATTGATGACACATTTTGACACACCGAACACAATTTGGTAAGTGGGGAGTGTAGGGGATAAAAATTGTAGTTGGAGACAATGGCTTGACTACAGTAATCACTTTCGAATGAATTTATGTTGCAATTTTTGCGCGGAGATCAAAAGAACTGCACAGCATAGAACGAATAAAACTAGTCTTGAATGACGACGATACTGATCCGTAGACAAAATGTTGGTGTGCTTCAGCTGGGGACTCCCCTGCTCGCCTTTGGCAGATGGATTGGCCCAGGCAGGTCATCGGCACGCAGAGAGCTTAGTCAGAGCTACGTTGGCTACGGGCCACGGTGGCCGCAAAACATTCACGCTCCGTTACGCGTGGCTGGTGCGCCCGCACTGCTCCCAGCGGCGGGTTGGCGAGTTATTCCCGACTGGCGCCAGTGCAGATCTGCCGGCGATAGTAGGCACGCCGGTCACTGTTAAAGGCGCGGTAGTTTTTGCTTCATCTGAGCCGTACTGCCTCAACTAATGAAGGAAGCCGGTGTTTCCTCCCGTCAGTGAAAGATTTACCTTTTTCTACAGAGTGATACCGTTAAATTATGCTTGTGACCGGAATAAATGTCAGAGTCGATATATGGCTTAAACTCCGGGGGCTGCAATTTTTTTTTTCCCTCTCCGGAAACGTGCGCGGTCTTGCTCGTAATGAACAACGTACCTAAGTCCAGTCGGAGAAAAGTAGGGTGATGGTGGTGTAAAACTCAAATTAGTTTCATATAAGCTGCAGGGGTATAAGAAACAAAGCAATTTCTTATAAAATAAAACCGAAAACTATGAAAACGGTTTGTCAATCGTTAAACTGCTACTACCACTTTATAACAGATGCCTACTGCCTAAGATGTTTTTAAATGACAAGGCTAAGTTGGTATGAAATTTATACCTATTATTTTGTTAGGCGTGTAACGTTCACATTATATTTTACTAATTTCTGACACTGCGTGGCGACACGAGAGGAAAAACACCGCAAGCTGAAGATACGATACGAGAAGCTTTTAGAACCGAGAGCCCGCTGACTTCTACAGGTTCCAATAGAATAGCGGCGAACAGCGAAATAGTTTTGGGGCTGCACAGCTAGTGGCTCTGAGTACACTTGCTCCCAGTCAATATCTATTAAATTTTCTGACTTTGTTGAGGGAAGTACGTAAACTACACAGCAGTTTCTGTTTTTGCGAAATAATTTCAAAACATAAGCTATACACAAATTCAAGAGTTTTACAGATAAAGGACTTCGATGATCGATAGAAGTGACATACCTCCGTGCATTAAAATAGTTTTAGTAAGTTCCAGCTGTTCGTGCTGGGGTACGTCGTGAGTACAGCTTCAGAAAATTTGGAGCTGGCTTTATAACTTACAGCTTCGTTTTTGTTTCATAACTTACAGCCACGTGTTGGTATGGTCAATCTGTGTGGTGCAACTCTGACTTTTTATCAGTGTCTAAAGCAATTCCATACCATCAGTTTGTTCCAGAAGTAGCCTTTACGCAAAGATAGTTTGTGATGTATCTTAAAGTAAGATTATGAAATGTGACCAAGAGTGCTTGGGAAACATCTACATCTATACTCCGCAAAACTACAAATTGCAGATAATACGGTACTTTTAACTGTGCTATTTTTCAGGGTTTCAGTCTTCCCGCACGGTTTATGGATGGGATGTGGGGCAAACGCTTAATTCGTCTCCGCGTGTAATTAGTTCATTTCCATGGTTTATACGGAAATGACATGTAGGGGCAGAAAATTTCCTTAGATTACACCCATTAAAAGATCTCTTTCGCGCCGTATGTAGAGGCTTGCAGTTGACACCTTGATAATAAAAAAAGCTTTGTTGTAACAGTCCTTGTTTGTAGTGGCCCGATGTCCTTTTTAGTTTGACCTGATACGGGTTTTTCACAAAGTAGCAGAAATCCAGTGCATGCCGAACAATAGCTCTGTAAGCGAAATCTTGCATAGACAAACTGCAGTTCTTTTGCATACCAACAATGTATCAAAGCTTGGCCTGCAATTTGCTCTAAAGCCAAAACTACACACTCGTTACGCTTAGTTTTCTCACCCACTGTTGCGTTACATTTGCCCTCCGCAAGACAGAATAAGGCGGACGGCACTTCTATGGCCACTAATCATCATGATTACCCCTCTCCATCTTGCACACTTAACTGTTCCATTCACTGATGGTACGCTGAAGAGTGACCGTTGGTAAGCTGCTGTATTTCTTTGATTTTTCTCATCGTCGTTATCCTGAGAGACCTTAGTGGTAGCCACGTACGCTGTCAGAATTTCAGCACTGAACGTCTTTGTGATGCACAAAGCCTCACACTGGACTCGCATTCGGGAGGACGACGGTTCAATCCCGCGTCCGGCCATAGGTTTTCCGTGATTTTCCTAAATCGCTCCAGGCAAATGCCGGGATGGTTCCTCTGAAAGGGCACGACCAACTTCCTTCCCCATCCTTCCCTAATCCGATGAGACCGACGACCACGCTGTCTGGTCTCCTTCCCCGAACAACCAAACAACCAACCAACCAACCACAACGCCTCTTTTGTATCATCTGTCACTGGACTTTGTAGAGCATCTCCATAACACTCTTGCGCTTACTAAACGATCCCGTGAAGAAATGCTCAGCTCTAGGTTCGATCTCCTTTATCTCTTTTGTGAATTCAACCTGTAACTATCCCGTACTGACAGTATTTAAGAATCGGTGCAAAAAGTGGTTTGTAACCCACTTCTTTCGTGGACAAATCACATTTTTCTTAAGATGCGTCCAATAACTCTCTGCTTGACATTTTCTTTTCCTATGTTTTCATGTGGTCATTCAACTTCCGGTCGCGTCATATGGTTACTCATAATACCTTATGTGTAAATTGATTGTGGGTTGAGATTAAACCGAAAAATAACGAAAGCAATTAGTTGTAGCAAAAAGTGAGATTACTGACGAACTTAATATGAAGTTCCTAGGTAGTAACTAGGCAGCAAAATAGCTCATGATGGAAGGAGCAAGGATGACATAAAAAGCAGACTAGTATTGGCAAAAAGAGCGTTCCCGGCCAAAAGAAGTCTACAGTATCAAACGTAGGCCTTAATTTGAGGTAGAAATTTCTGATGTTCGTTTGGAGCACAGCATTGGATGATCGTGAAACATGGACGGTGGGAACACCAGAAGAGAAGGGAATACAAGCAGTTGAGATCTGGTGTTGGGCGTCCTGGGTTTGAATCGTGATGAAATCAAATTTTTAATCTAAGGTGTATATGCTATGAGCATTTCTGTGAAGCGTGAAATACAAAAAGGTAGACAAAATCTAATTTGTATCTTTTTAATCATACAGTCTTAACGAGCTTTTGTAGAAGATCGATAATTAAGGTTGTATAATTTTGTGTTCAATATATAGTGGAAATAAGGCGAAGTCCATTTTCACAAAATGACGACTAGATGAATTAATTAGCATATATTTGATGAATTTTGTATGTATTTGACGCGGGCATTCAGATTGAACGGAAAAACTACAAAAATGACCGAAACGTGACTCTAGAGATTAGTCTCATGCGCTCTACACGTTCTATGCTTCACGGAAATGCTCGTAGAACATCCACCTTCTTTCAAAAAATTTGGTCGCGCGGTCTCAGGCACCCCCGTCGGAGATTAGATTCCTACCTCGGGAATGGGTGTGTATGTGTTGTCCTTAGCGTAAGTTAGTTGGATTAAGTAGTGTGTAAGCCTAGGAACCGATGACCCCAGCAGTTCGGCCCCATGGGAACTTACCACAAATGTCCAAAATTTTAAAAATTTGGTTCCGCATGGAATCGAACCCGAGAGCGAGGGAGCACTCCATCACAGAGCTTCGTTGCTCCTCGAGAAATATGTACCATATTTTAGCATATTAAACATAATCATAGCGTGTAGGCTTTCATGGCCGGCGTCTTCAGTAATTAAAACTTCCGGGCTAAGAGGCCGTGGTCCAATAGTAGAAATACTTCTCCCTGACGTTTCGTTGCCCGCAGCTGGCAACGAAACGTCAGGGAGAAGTATTTCTACTATTGGACCACGGCATCTTAGCCGGGAAGTTTTAATTACTGATATTAAACATAGTTGCATTTTCTCGAGAATTTTCCAGAGTTGCATCGAACTGCTCTGGAAGAGGTATATTTGCGTTCTGAATTTCACACAACATAAAAATAAAAATTACAAAAATAAAATTCCATGTATCATCAAGGAGAGACGGCCAATGATGTCCTCAGTGCGGATGCGCATCAGACTCGAACTCTTAAGGGAATCGGCGAAATGACGCGAGTAATGAGAATAATAGGCAAGGGACACTAAAATAGTAGTGTGAGAATTTGGGTCTGAGTGAGGCGTGCTATGATAGTACGTGCTGTTGAGCTGAGCACTGTGTGCGGATGGCTCGCTGAGTGGTCAGATCATCTGCTTAGTAAGCAGGAGACTAGAGTTAGAATCCCGGCCCGCACTAATTTCCAAATTTCCCCATGGATTTCAATCATTGCTCGCTTGCAGCAAATGACTGCAAGTCCATTGTGTCTTAAAATAAAGATTACCGAATAGTCCCCTTGTAAGTAAGAGGGCTATTCATAAATTAACTCAAGAGTGTCTCTTAAAATAAAGATAAACAAATGCTTGTTCCTTTGTGGCGCTTGTGTGGTTGGAAATGGAGGCACTGAAGACCATGTTCCACCAGTCAGCTTGTTGTTTTCGTCAGCGTGTAAGCAACAAGCGATGGAAGTGGACGTTGTTACCGCATCTCAGGCCAGTTGCGAAATACCTTCTGCCATTCGTTTCCCAAAATTAGTAGTAGTCATTGCTGCAGAGATGGGATGGTGGTGGTGGTGGGTGGTGGGTGGTGGTGGTTGTGGTACATCATCTACATGGAAACCCTGCAAATCACATTTAAGTGCCTGGCAGAGGGTTCATCGAACAACCTTCACAATTATCTATTATTCCAATGTATCCTTCCGTACGAGCTCTGATTTCTCTTCTTTTATCATGGTGATCGTTTCTCCCTATGTAGGTCGGCGTCAACAAACTATTTTCGCATTCAGAGGAGAAAGTTAGTGACTGAAATTTCGTGAGAAGATTCCTCCGCAATGAAAAACGCCATTGCGTTAATGATGTCCATCCCGAATCCTGCATCATTTCAGCGACACCCTCTCCCCTATTTTTCGATAATACAAAACGTGCTGCCCTTCTCTGAACTTTTTCGATGTACTCCGCCAATCCTATCTGGTCGGGATCCCACACCGTGCAGCAGTATTCTAAAAGAGGGCGGACAAGCGTAGTGTAGGCGGTGTCCTTAGAAGAACTGTTACATTTCCTAAGTGTCCTACCAATAAAACGCAGTCTTTGGTTAGCCTTCCCCACTATATTTTCTGTTTGTTCCTTCCAATTTAAGTTGTTCGTAATTGTAATTCCTAGGTATTTACTTGACTTTACGGTCTTTAGATTTGACTGATTTATCGTGTAACCGAAGTTTAACGGATTCCTTTTAGCACTCATTTGGATGACCTCACACTTTTCGTTATTTAGGGTCAACTGCCACTTTTCGCACCATTCAGATATCTTTTTTAAATCTTTTTGCAGTTTTTTTATCTCCTGATGACTTTATTAGTCGATAAACGACAGCGTCACCTGCAAACAACCGAAGACGGCTGCTCAGTTTGTCTGCCAAATCGTTAGATAAAGAACAGCAAAGGGCCTATAACACTACCTTGGGGAACGCCAGAAATCACTTTTGTTTTACTCGATTACTTCCGTCAATTACTACGAAGTGTCACCTCTGACAGAAAATCGCGAATCCAGTCACATAACTGAGACGATATTCCATAGGCACGCACTTTCACTACAAGCAGTATGGTATAGTGTCAAGAGCCTTCGGGAAAACCACAAATACGGAATCAATTTGAAATTCGTTGCCGGTAGCACTCTAAACTTCGTGCGAGTTAAGAGCTAATTGTGTTTCGCAAGAACGATGTTTTCTAAACCCATGTTGACTGTGTGTGAATAGGCAGTTTTCTTCGAGGTAATTCATAATGTTCGAACACAATACATGTTCCAAGATCCTGCTGCATATCGACTTTAATGATATGGGCCTGTAATTTAGTGGATTACTCCTAAGCTTCTTGTGGTAGGAGTAGACTTGGGGAACATATTGGCGAAATTGTGCTTGCAAAACGTCAGTTCACAATTTCCGAACTTTCTAAAGCTGTGGCACAAATTTTAAGAACAAAGCTCTTTAAAATGAATAGAGATGTCAGGTTACAGTAAGTTCCGTGAGCGATGAGTACCAAAATGTCGAACCTACGTTCACAAAACTGAAAGAATCGGTTCGGCCTTGACATTCCCGACAATTCGTAAGAATATTGTGACATCGCAGGTTCACTGAGAGATTATTACCGCACTCCACACTATAGCTAAATTAAGTGCAACTGAATACTGCGAATCGAACGAACGAAACACATTTTTTGGCTGGAAGGTCTCAGCGTCCTCCATATAGTCCACGCGTGGCATCATGTGACTTTATCTCTTCCTCAAAATGAAGGTCTAACTAGCTGCCGAGCGCTTGACCGACGATATGGTTCAAGGATGCTGTCAACTGCCTGAAGCACCAGGCGGCATCATACTTAAATGAAGGGATAAAGAAGCTTGTCAAGGAACGTCAGTTGTTTTAATTTGTGTGGTGCATATGTGGAGAATTAACGTAAAAATATAAGTGCAGATTAAATGCCAGTCTGACGTTGATTTGCGAGTAGCCCTCGTATTTCCGCCATTTGGAGATCAATTGCGCCTTTGCAAGTTTCCTCTCAGTGCAAAAACCTTAT
The DNA here is from genome assembly GCF_021461395.2 of Schistocerca americana. Taxonomy (NCBI): domain Eukaryota; kingdom Metazoa; phylum Arthropoda; class Insecta; order Orthoptera; family Acrididae; genus Schistocerca; species Schistocerca americana. Next base: position 849,394,918 of record NC_060120.1, read on the forward strand.
TACACTTCACACTTCAGTCGCCGACAATGTACACAAACAATTCATACCTCAGCACACGTGGTTAGGGAGGGCATTGGACGAGGCAGGGATGGCCAAAAGTTGGTCTTGCGAGCCGTGCCTTGGTAAGTGTGTCGTAACACTCAGCCTCTGTGTACATTTCCCCCACCACCACGCCAACTGTCTGAGCGAGTGGAGGGGGAAGAAAGGGACGTTGCGAATGAGCCGCATTTAAATGGCAATTAAGTCGTGCTGCGTATGACTTGGTTTTATATTTAACATTTCTCTAAAACAGATCAGAAACGAAACAACTTTTCAGTATTATTTATTTATTTTTGGTGCAATGAAGGCACAATTTTTATCTGGTACAAACTGTTGGTATACGGACAGATAACGACAATTTTACAGATTTTCGCACTCAGGTCGCCATGTAATCGTGACTTATTTAGTTCCATAATTGAAAAAATACCTTTCGTACACGTGTATTAGTCGAAATATTGTAACACTTTTGCGATGTCTTTATGGAAATTCGGAAGTTCCACCTAAGGAAAGCAATGTAGACGTGCGCGACAGTTTTAACGTTAAAGGGATTTGTCTTTAAAAGGGGAATTACTCGCAGATCAATCAGTTATATCTCCACAGGGGACGTCAGACTGAAACGGGAAACGGTCTCTAATGCAGTCGTCAGATTGCCAGTGTACTACACTTCTAATCCTTTCAAGGCCACAATGGATTCTTCCAGCCTCACGTTTCCTTTGGCGCCAGTGAGGTTAGAGGGCTGGACTGTCAGGATGTGTTCCTTCAACAACGCGATTTTATTATTAAATGCATACTCTTCAAGTCAAAAGAAGTAATTTCTCACTTCGCAGTATCTTACTGTGGACAGTGTGCAGTAAGGTCACCTTAAAATGGAAAGGTCTGCAGTCCATCCCGGATGTTCTATGTTTCGTTCCTGCACGTCTTTTTCCTTCATAAATTGAACAGTAGCTAGCTTTAAATCGAAAAATCGTTTCAGGCGTGGCCCCTGTTTAAGCAACGTCCTTTGCAGTAATACATGAAGTCACGGTGCTCTTCGGTCAATTCCATCAAAAGCTTTTGCAGCTGACATTGGAATAATGCATGCGATTTCAGAAGTATTACTATCCGTACCACAAATTTTTTCACGTGCTACGTGCATGCACATTTAGCACAAACTGTTTCTTGATGTGTAGAACAATACTTACCGTCTGTCGATCGTGGTAAGTTTTTGCATTTTTAACATCAAATCTTTAAATTCTTTCTGCATGGTACTGTAATATCGTTTCGTAGCAAATTTCCAGTACCCTTAGATTATGCGACTGCATAGTATATACTGAGAATCCTCATCCCGCTCTCCTGTCATTCCCGTTCATTTTTAAACGGATGCCGGTTAGATCGCCAGACTGCATCTTTTCGTGCTAGCAGCCACTGGACCCGTGAACAAGCTTCATACCACGAACAAATAGTGAAGGGTAAACTACGCGGACATCACGATTCTGTCGAATTGAACGGTGCTGATCGAGAAATGCCACACCGCAATACTCGATTAAGTGTCGCGCTCTGCTGCTTACGTCCGAGGACGACAAATGGCTCTGAGCACTATAGGACTTGACATCTGTGGTCATCAGTCCCCTAGAACTACTTAAACCTAACTAACCTAAGGACATCACACACATCCATGCCAGAGGCAGGATTCGAACCTGCGACCGTAGCAGTCGCGCGGTTCCGGACTGAGCGCCTAGAACCGCTAGACCACCGCGGCCGGCTCCGAGGACGACAGATCGAAGCCGAAACAGGCTGGGCAGTTGCCCGCTTGCGGTCCACACACCCTGCACCCGAGAGTTTCGGCACTCTGTGACCGATCGTGGACTAGGCTATTCTGCGGAGCAGTGTTAGCCACAATCCTAGGGTGGTAAAGTGGATAGCACATCTGCCTAGTAAGCAGGAGAACCAGGTTAAAGTCCCAGCCTTAGCATAAGTTTCAGTTCATTCCTTCAGCTTTTATCCTTAACTAAGGTAAAAAGTTGACTCAATTTGTCTCCAGCAAAATGTAATTACCTCACGCTAGTAAGCAGGCGTTGACAGATGTGAAAATTACTGAACTATCTACAAGTCACGACTGAAAAATACTAACGCGAATTCTTTACAGACGAATGGAAAAACTGGTAGAAGCCGACCGCGTGGAAGATCAGTATGGATTCCGTAGAAATATTGGAACACCTGAGGCAATACTGACCCTACGTCTTATCTTAGAAGCTAGATTAAGAAAAGACAAACCTACGTTTCTAGCATTTGTAGACTTAGAGAAGGCTTTTGACAATGTTGACTGGAATACTCTGTTTCAAATTCTAAAGGTGGCAGGGGTAAAATACAGGGAGCGAAAGGCTATTTACAATTTGCACAGAAACCATGAAAGGGAAGCAGTGGTTGGGAAGGGAGTGAGACAGGGTTGTAGCCTATCCCTGATGTTATTCAATATGTATATTGAGCAAGCAGTAAAAGAAAGCCGGCCGAAGTTGCAGCGCGGTTCTGGCGCTGCCGTCTGGAACCGCGAGACCGCTACGGTCGCAGGTTCGAATCCTGCCTCGGGCATGGATGTGTGTGATGTCCTTAGGTTAGTTAGGTTTAACTAGTTCTAAGTTCTAGGGGACTAATGACCTCAGCAGTTGAGTCCCATAGTGCTCAGAGCCATTTGAACCAGTAAAAGAAACAAAAGAAAAATTCAGAGTAGGTATTAAATGGAATGTAGTCGAATTAAATCAGGTGATGCTGAGGGAATTAGATTAGGAAATGAGACACTTAAAGTAGTAAAGGAGTTTTGCTATTTAGGGAGCAAAATAACTGATGATGGTCGAAGTAGAGAGGATATAAAATGTAGACTGGCAATGGCAAGGAAAGCGTTTCTGAATAAGAGATATTTGTTAGCATCGAGTATAGGTTTAAATGTCAGGAAGTCGTTTCTGAAAGTATTTGTATGGAAGTGAAACATGGACGATAAATAGTTTGGACAAGATGACAATAGAAGCTTTCGAAATGTGGTGCTACAGAAGAATGCTGAAGATTAGATGGGTAGATCACGTAACTAATGAGGAGGTATTGAATAGAATTGGGGAGAAGAGGAGTTTGTGGCGCGACTTGACAAGGAGGGACCGGTTGGTACGAAATGTTCTGACGCATCAAGCGATCACAAATTTAGCATTGGAGGGCAGCGTGGAGGGTAAAAATCGTAGGAGACCAAGAGATGAATAAACCAAGCAGATTCAGAAGGCTGTAGGCTGCGGTACGTACTGGGAGATGAAGCAGCTTGCGCAGGCTAGAGTAGCATGGAGAAGTTCAAAAAATGGTTCAAATGGCTCTGAGCACTATGGGACTTAACACCTGAGTTCATCAGTCCCCTAGAACTTGGAACTACTTAAACCTAACTAACCTAAGGATATCACACACATCCATACCCGAGGCAGGATTCGAACCTGCGACCGTAGCATTCGCGTGGTTCCGGACTGAAGCCCCTAGAACCGCTCGGCTACCGCGGCCGGCCATGGAGAGGTGTATCAAACCAGTATCAGGATTGAAGACCACAACAACAGCAGTATGATTTTAAAAAAACCCTCACTTCGTTTGTTGCATTCAATGTGTGTTCGCAGTTTTTCTGGCATTTGTAGTGCTGAGTGAGTGTGGGCTGACAATTGGCGGGCGGCGTGACCGAGATTGGAGGCGCGGCCGACTGCGCAGAGAACCCGACACCGCTGGCTCAGCGACCGACCGCAGCGGGTCGGCTTACGGCCGCTGGCGAAAGCGATACACCGCCAGACGCGGAAAAACCAGCCGCGCCGACTGTCTGCTGCGCACGCGCTGTCTGTTCAAAGGGCTGCCAGCAGGTGCAGCAGCCTGTCATCTGTTTATATTATTTAGATGCGACACTGCCGAGCGGTATAAAAGATGAACCCTTGAACAGAAAACCGTGCTCAGTAGTTGTAAGAAAGCGCAGGTCAAACCAGTTTACAAGAATGGTAGTAGAAATGATCCAAAAAACTTACATTGCAATATTCTTGACATAGGTTTGTTGTGGAACCTTAGAACATATTCTCACCTCAAACTTAATGAGGTATTTTGAACAAATTACCTGTTTCATGCCAGCCGGCATGGATTCCGAAAGCATCGATCACGCGAAATCCAACTCGGACTTTCGTCACACGATACAGTGAAAACTGTGGGTCAAGGCAGTCACGTTGGTGCAGTGTTTGTTCCCGGAAAAGCGTTTTACCCGGTATCACATTCACCCTTCGTGTTAAAAGCACGATCATATGGGGTATCAAGCGAAATTTGTGACTGAATGGAGGAATTTTTGGCAGGGAAGACGCAGAAATATGTTGGATGTAGGGTCATCGACAGATGCAGAGAACTTCGGGTGTGCCCCAAGAAGTGTGTTGGGACCCTTGATTTTCATGTTGCCCTTAATGACCTTGCGGACAATATTAATAGTAACCTCAGATCATTTCACAAATATGAGACTACCTATAATGAAATAATAGCTGAAAGAAGCTGCACGTATACACTGATGAGCCAAAAAAAAAAATAACCAGCTGCTAAACAGCTTTGTTTGTCCAGCTTCGTTTGTCCATCTTTGGAACGAAGTGCATCACTGATTCTGCGTATCAGGGATGCGACAGTTTCTTGATAGGTTTGTGGAGTTATATGGCATTAGATGTCTACGAACAGGTCATGTAATTTACGTAAGCAGCAGGCCACTGCTTTGCCTACGTGGTGACAGCGTTCGTTAGCGACCGAGATCGGTTCCATAGGATTTATATCAGACGAATTTGGTCGCCGAGACGTCAACGTGAGTTGACTATAATGCTCCTCAAACCACTGTAGCACAGTTATACTGCTGAAAGATGACGTCGCCGTCGGGGAAGATGACAAGCATGGAATGGAAAAAATGGTTCAAATGGCTCTGAGCACTATGGGACTCAACTGCTGAGGTCATTAGTCCCCTAGAACTTAGAACTAGTTAAACCTAACTAACCTAAGGACATCACACACATCCACGCCCGAGGCAGGATTCGAACCTGCGACCGTAGCGGTCTCGCGGTTCCAGACTGCAGCGCCAGAACCGCACGGCCACTTCGGCCGGCCAGGGAATGGATTCAGGTGGTTAGCACCTCTCAGCGTGTCTTCGATTACTACCCAGATCCCATGCAAGCGCAGGAGAATGTCTCTCCCCATAGCATAATACTGCTCCCTTCAGCCTGCGTTCGTGGATTGCTGCACATTTCGATCCGCCATTCACCTCGAGGGTGGCGTTTATGGAGACAGCCTTCGACCTAGTATAGCTAAAATGTGATTCACCTGAAGAGACGAAACGTTTCCACTGATCGGCGGTCGAATTCCGATGGTCATGTGCCCACCTCACAGTCGTAATTCACATCGTCGTTGGGTCAACATGCGAACACGTAGGGGTGGTCTACTGCGGAGCTACATGTTCAACGGTGTGCTCCGAAACACTTGAGCATGCTCCAGCATTGTGCTCTTTCGGCAGAGATGCTACAGATCACCATCTTCCCACTTTATAGAGCAGACAAGCCTCCGAACCCCACGTTCTGTAAAGTCATAGACGCCCAACCATTTAGCGCGTAGTGGTAGTTTCACTACCCTACCTCTTTCCGTCGATGCTCATGGCAGCAGCACGTGAACATAAGGCCATCTTCGCCGTTTTCGAGATACACGAAAGCTCTGTGTAATAATAATCTGCCCTTTGTCAAAGTCACTTACCTCAATGGATTTCCCCATTTGCATCCCATACCTTCGTTAGGGCGATCCCCCGCCCGTGTCGGTTCCGCCACCACGCGGCATTCCAACGACGCAGTGGGCAGTGGTCATAATGTTTCGGCTTATCAGTGTACTTATTTCTTGACAAGAGTGGAAAGTGGTGGAAAGATTGACAACTTGTTGTAAATGTTCAGAAATGTAGAATTGTGTACTTCAGAGAAGGAAGTCGTCGTATCCTAAGACTAGTACATCAGAGAGTCAAAAGTTCGAATTGGCGAGCTCTTATTAGTATCTGGATGTTACAGTTTATAGGGATATGAAATGGAATGATCGCATAGGCTCAGTCGTGGGTAATCCAGATGGTAGACTTCGTTGGCTGTAATTGTAATGTTACAATACTAAGCAGGAGGAAGTCGCGATCAGCCGGTGAACGAAAAGGACGCCTTAGCGCATGCCGTAGCTGTATGTTAGTGGAAGCAACGGCCCACGTGGCTTCCATTGTAGCACCAAGGGAGGTGGCGCAGTGATCAACCGCCTATATTCGCATTCAAATGTACGACGGTTCGTATTAGGACAGTTGATATTTTCAAAAATATCGGATATGCGATATATCGATACTTGAAATAAAATATCGTCAGCTGCTCTCGACACATCTAAAAAGTATCGATACACCGACGGAAATAAAAACGTCTTACCAGCTTATAAAAATATTGGCTGCATATTGTTTGAGTACACTGTGGACTTTCCAACAAGCAAGCTGCCTGTTTATCCCCATTAGAGCAAGAACTGAAAGGAAAACGATGCACGTTCACCCTTCGAGATAACCACTTCGCTAATAATGGTAACTGCATGTAAGTGGCACAATAAAAGGTGTCTGACGGTCCGTCGTTTGGTTCCGTCACATATGATTTGTCTGGAATACTTAATGCCGACTTCCCTTGTTTTTCATTTCTGGAAATGCTAGCGACCTATAGTCAAATTTGCGGGGTGGAGTTAAACGTTGCAATTTCTGTTGGTAGCGTCGGGCGCCGATAAACGTCAGCAATTTCCCGCACATTTCTGCGCCCACCCGCAAAAAACCAATCTTGTCGTTTAAAGTCTTGGTTTCGAAGAATGCCGAAACCGAAGAAATAGCTCACTAGTGGTGTTTTTTAACGCAACTGGTGTGCTGTTTCTCCACATCGGAAACCTTGCTATTCCTTTACACCTCCACCGCGTAGTGCAAAGTGCTACTTCTTTGTTCCACCTATACTTGCTTCACACTGTGAAAGAGAACGACTGGACGTGATGGGAGCTCAAAAAGTAGTAAGACTTCTTGACACAGTGAAGTAAAATTGCGCCATACTAAAATTTCAAAAGAAGTTTCACATATTTACCGAAAATTGCGAAAAAGTATAAAAATATTGGGAAAAATATCGTCTATATAAATTGATATTTATGGAAAGTTATCGAGATACCGATATATCGATATATCAACAGCCCTAGTTCGTCTCTCCGTCCAGTCCTCCAGATACAGGTTTCCCTTGATTTCCCTAAGTCGCTCCAGGTAAATGCCGGTATGGTCCCTTTGAAAAGAGCAAGACTGATTTCCTTCCTCTTCCTTTTGTAATAAGAGCTTGTGCTCCGTCTCTAATGACCTCGCTCCTTTGTATTTTTGTGTAATTACCGTTAAAGCCGCCATTTTCTGAGGTGCTCAAAATTCTCCCCCCTCTCCCCCCAGTGACTAGCCGCGACTTGCCTTAATCATCTCATTCCATGGTGGTGGCCGAATCTCGCGTCCATCAATTAGCGTTTCGTGTTTTCTTTTGTAGTCAGGATCAAATCACGGGAGGCCTGTGACTTTCATACAACGACCATCAAAGTCATCAATTAATTCATTCAGTCAGCGGAAACACTATAGATCAGTAATTTGTAGAATATGTGTAAATCTAGAAACACAGTAAATACAGTAAATTTTAACGAAGCTACAGGCTAGCTATATACTGAGTGATTCAGCCGTCCCTATCGATGTTTTAGGCAGCCAGCAATGTTACAACCATCCTTCAAAAACTATTAGTCCTACAGAAAAAAATGAAAGGGCCCTTGCGTTGGAAATCTGATGTACTTAAATTTTGTACCGATATACATGCTCGCTAGAGGTCGTAATTTTCCAGTTACTAAAAAAGTAAAAACTTTCCTCCAGACGCACACTCCCCCTAACTCAGCATTTTTAGAATGTTGTTCATGGCATGCCCTCCAGCCACTGCACAAAAATTTGACAGTACGAATTATTTTCCATATTCGATCTTTTTTGTTCTTCACTGACTGGCCTTACTACGCCAGTCGAGCACTTACAAATTGTTAAATTCGCGTGTGTAAATTTTACCTAACAATGCTATGGATTTTAACAGCATTAAATAATCAGCAGCGTTTTATTCGTCAGGCATTCAGACTACAAAACTACTATTCTTTTAACTGCTAAGTTTGGATCCAATTGTAAACGTAATTAGTTCTAGCGTAACGTTTACAGAAGTCGTTTTACCTTAGATATGCTCATGGGCATGTTTAAATTAATAGTTCTAATGAAATAACACGCTATACCCCAATCAATAGACCAAAAAGATTTCGAATATTGGGAACAGTTCATGTAGTCTGCAAGTTTTGTAAAGTGGTAGGAAGGATTCCCGCGAACAACATACTAGAAATACTGACCGGTGAGGGATGGGTGTGGGGTAGAGGTCCGTTTGAAGTTAGCTTTAGCTAACTAGAAAAGATGACCTCCAGTGAAAACGTATCACAGTACAAAATTTAACTACATTAAATTTCCTGCAAAAAGGTCCTATTCATATTTTTTTCTGTAGGACTAACAGTTTGCGCGTAGCGAGCGAGAGAATATGAAAACCTCGCGCGTGGTTTTTGAAAGATATAACATTGCGGGTGGCATAAAACAACCTCGTTAGGATCAACTGATCACCCTGTATATTAAGTAACTAGACTTACGTCTAAACATCTCCCCTCTTCAGTTTTAAAATTTCATTGCTATTCTTTTGAAACGTAAACCACACATCTTTATGATGCATGATTCTTCTTATCGAACCCTTTAATGCGCGATTTTTTGTATTAAGGATTTTTTGTTGATGAACTTAGGAATCATAAATGTCAGAAAGATTTTGTAAAATATTTTCTTGTTGCAGCTTGAAGTTGGTACCTTTAATGAACAAAAGAGTACTTCTGAGAGCAGTTGTACCTGTGTACCCATTTACTTAGAATATAGAGTAATACTGGAATGAGATTTTCACTCTGCAGCGGAGTGTGCGATGATATGAAACTTCCTGGCAGATTAAAACTGTGTGCCCGACCGAGACTCGAACTCGGGACCTTTGCCTTTCGCGGGCAAGTGCTCTACCATCTGAGCTACCGAAGCACTACTCGCGCCCGGTACTCACAGCTTTACTTCTGCCAGTATCTCGTCTCCTACCTTCCAAACTTTACAGAAGCTCTTCTGCGAACCTTGCAGAACTAGCACTCCTTCTGGAAACATCCCCCAGGCTGTGGCTAAGCCATGTCTCCGCAGTATCCTTTCTTTCAGGAGTGCTAGTTCTGCAAGGTTCGCAGAAGAGCTTCTGTAAAGTTTGGAAGGTAGCAGACGAGATACTGGCAGAAGTAAAGCTGTGAGTACCGGGCGTGAGTCGTGCTTCGGTAGCTCAGATGGTAGAGCACTTGCCTGCGAAAGGCAAAGGTCCCGAGTTCGAGTCTCGGTCGGGCACACAGTTTCAATCTGCCATGAAGTTTCATAGAGTAATACTGTTGTAATAACTGAATTATTTTTCTAGTCTGGCATTCTAGGCCCTTAAGTAGATGATTTTTTTTTTAAATTCCAGACGCTATAAATTTCACGCACTGAAACATTCTGCGCTATTAGGGTGTGCTCGAAAGAATTTCTCTGGTTGCTAAAAGAATTTAATTCAACGTCAATGTAATAGTGTGGATATTTCAGTAAGTGTAAATTTTCCGGCCTCTGAAGTTAATGTTTTGCACCATCTACTTCGTATAATATTACTTTCGTATGATAAATGCATTGCCTTCCTAATGATGGCGCTTTGTTTACTTCAGACTTCTTAGCTGATTTCGCTGTCATGTGACAGCATTAGTTGGGTGACGCGACGCGTCAGTGACCCCAAGATAGTGAAAGGGCAGAGCGGGGGTTTCTTACGTAAAAAGAAACAGATTAGTGGTCATAGCTTATGTTTTGAATTTATCAGTAAAATTGAAGAAAGCTAGTTTTTTTAGCAGTCACGGCGAAAATGAGACCTGAAGTTCATGCGTTGAATATCCCTATTTATTTGAGAAAGGAAACTTGTGAGCAAGCAGAGGCAAGAGCAAATGGAATAAAAACTTACACATTTTTTTGAAAATTAAGATAATAAATCTAGTACTGATTGTGTTGTTGATTTTACACAAATTTCAGTAGTTAAAATTAATATGGTATAGAACAGGCAAAAGGTGAACGAAGATCTCGATAAACAGAGTTTGCAACTGTGTGCTAGTGCGTTAGCTTTTGACAAAACTGAATCAAATATGAGAAGTATTGGATGTACTTAACTTCTACTAAAACATGATAGAAAAACATCTCTTTTATTGTTAACGTTGCGAGCGGCAGATCTATGAAAAAACAGGTCCGACTACAACAGTCTTGGAAAAAAACTGAAACGCTCGCTCGGGATCGAAGTTAAATTAGAAACTTCAGTTCAACACGGAAAGATCAAGAAACATTTGGATAACCTTTGTCTCGAACCGTCAAGAATGTTTCAAATAGTTTGACACAGCAGCCTAGACAAAATAATACTGAATTTTTAGAATTGCGGTCTGTCTTGTTGACACAACATGTCGCAGAGTATCTTTCCATACTTCACGAGCTATCCATCGTACAAGGGGATGTCGAAAGTTACTTATTGATTCATATTGTATGTTTCGTCATGAATTGGAATCATCACAAGATGATTTTGTATTTTCGTCTCTCTGTGTATGAGGGTGATTCTATGCTTCTTCTGAAGACAAATTATTATACTTAAGATTTCAGTATTTTTCTTTCAAAATTTTGCATACACATTTGTATACTGTGAAGCCATGATTCACAACTCTCTCTCTCTCTCTCTCTCTCTCTCTCTCTCTCTCTCTCTCTCTCTCTCTATATATATATATATATATATATATATATATATATATATATATATATATAATCTGAATCTTGGCATCATGGCTTCGCAAAAGTTGGTCATTTTGATAGGTGTCTCCTGTTGTCACCTTTGCCATCTTTGGACCTAAATTGTCTTCGGAATCAAACAAAAAGGAAACTGTTAAATGCAATGAATTGTGAGGAAGAACCGTCAGGCGTAAATATTAGTGTGTTCGATGTGAAATAGATAAAATTTCAGAAATTGTCGTTAATGGAATTGAATATTTTGTTCCTATAAAATAACAACGTTTTACTAGATTTGAATTGCGTGATAGGTTCCTTAAGAGAGTTCCTTCAAATGCATGAAAACAGATTTGTTAGTTATTATACAGAAACGGACTGTTGTAAATTATCCGGCTGGGAGAGGCGTAGAGCTTGTCGACGATTATAATAAAAAAAATTATGAAAAACGAGAAACAGGTTGTGTCCGCGTAACAACCACGTTGGATAATGCTACGTGTAAAAAATGAAGATTCCGGTATTCCGGCAGGCATACCTGGATCCGTCCGGCGGATTAACAACGACGGGGTGGCATGTGGTTTTTAGGCGCTTTCCCAAATTCAGCTACGTAAATTCTGGGTATGTACTCAAAGTCCCCCACTTAGGATTCGCAAAGATTTAGAAAACGTTCGCGCGCTTTGACACGTCTAACACTAGACGCAGACAGTTTGGTTACACAAATTCTGAATTATTGGTGGTGGTGGTATTTTGTTTGTGGGGCGCTCAACGGCTTGGTCATCAACGCCTGTGGAAATTACCAGTCTTCCCATTGTCCAGTTTCGCCATTTTCGAGAAAGATATTGACATAAGGTGTACACAAATACCCAGTCCCCGGACAGAGAAAAACCCCGACCCGGCTGGGAACCGAACCCAGGAACCCATGACCCAGAGGCAGCAACGCTAGCCACTAGACCACGAGCTGTGCACTCTGCTTAGAGGGAAAGGGCGGCGGCGGTTAGCGACAGGAAAAGCTTGGCTATCTTATAATACAGTGGCATAGGTATGCATATTCAAATTCAGAGATATATAAACAGACAGAACACAGCGCATAGGTCGGCAACGCATATATAAGACAACAGGTGTCTGGCGCAGCTGTCAGATCCGTTACTGCTGCTACAATGGCAGGTTATCAAGCTTTGAGTTTTAACGTGGTGTTATAGTCGGCGCATGAGCAGTGGCGCACAGCATCTCTGAGGTAGTGGAGATTTTCCCGTACGACCATTTCACGAGTGTACCGTGAATATCAGGAATCCAGTAAAACATTAAATCTCAGACATCGTTGCTGCCGGAAAAAGATCCTGCAAGAGCGGGACCAACGACAACTGAAGAGAATCGTTGAACATGACAGAAATGCAACCCTTCAACAAATTGCTGCAGATTTCAATGCTGGGCCGTCAACAAGTGTCAGCGTGCGAATCATTCGACGAAACATCATTGATATGGGCTTTCGGAGCCGAAGGCCCATTCGTGTGCCCTTGATAACTGCTCGGCACAAAGCTGTAAGCTTTCATGAGCCCCTCAACACCGACATCGGACTGTTAATGACTGGAAACATGTTGCTTGGTCGGACGAGTCTCGTTTCAAATTGTGTCGAGCGGATAGACGTGTAGGGGTACGGAGACAACCTCATGAATCCATGGACCGTGCATGTCAACAGGGGTATGTTCAAGCTGTTGGAGGCTCTGTAATGATGTGGGGCGCGTGCAGTTGGATTGATAAGGACTCCCTGATACCTCTAGGTAAGACTCTTGATAGGAGACACGTATGTAAGCATCCTGTCTGATCACCTGCATCCATTCATGCACATTGCGACATACTTGGGAAATTCCAGCAGGACAATGACACCCCACACGTCCAAAATTGCTACGGAGTGGCTCCAGGAAAAGTGTTCAGAGTTTAAACACTTCCGCTAGCCACCAATCTCCCCAGACATGAACATTATTGAGCATATCTGGGCTGCCTTGCAACGTGCTGCTCAGAAGATATGTCTATCCCTCGTACTTCTACGGATTTATAGTCAGCCATGCAGAATTCAAGGTGTCAGTTCCCTCCAGCACTACTTCAGTCGCGTCCATGCCACGTCGTGTTGCGGCACTTCTGCGAGCTCGCAGGGACCCTGCACGATATAAGGCAGATGTACCAGTTTCTTTTACTCTTCAGTGTATTATTAACAGTGCAACATCCGATAATAAAATGCCGACGCCGTGTAGGCACTGGACCACGCCAAAAGAAAAACAAAGTTGTATCTGCATATCGTCATAAGTTTCCGGAGTACAGAAAAGGATCTTACAAAAAATAAGAATTTTTAAAAGAAAGTTTTTTTTTCTCTTCAGTTGTGTACCACAAACATAGCACATAGTAACTTTTGCATAGTGTACTATTAAAGTTTACGTGGGAATATTTTTGTTGCGGTGGAAATAGGAAATTCCTGAAAGAGTACGTCTGGAACACATGGTATGTCCGCAGCTCGTGGTCGTGCGATAGCGTTCTCGCTTCCCACGCCCGGGTTCCCGGGTTCGATTCCCGGCGGGGTCAGGGATTTTCTCTGCCTCGTGATGACTGGGTGTTGTGTGATGTCCTTAGGTTAGTTAGGTTTAAGTAGTTCTAAGTTCTAAGGGACTGATGATCATAGATGTTAAGTCCCACAGTGCTCAGAGCCATTTGAACCACAACATGGTATAAAAGTGTAACGTGGATCAATGGAATTTCGGAGGAAAAAATGCGATGCTATCCAAGTGCGTTAAAAATTAAGCAAGCAGGTGGGTTACTTAATAGAGAAGCAGCAAAAAGAATAGCTGGGGAATAAAATATATCGATAACACCGTAGGAACTAGTTGCAAGACAGTCTTGCTAGGAAGTTCCTGCAGAACGTTCGGCGTGTGTTCTAGTAGTAAAGTGAAGTAGAAACAGGAGCCGACAGATAGGCAGTGAGCGGTTAGTCCTCCTCTCGCATAATGAGCGTGTGAATATGTACGTGTGCCGAAATAATCAGGTTCCCTCTTTTTCCTGCGCGAATTGAATTAGACAGAAAGCGGTGGCTGATGCTGTAGGTAGAGAAAAAGCTGTGAAGTAGAATGTGAAGCTATATTAGATAAGATACCTTTATTACTTAAAGGTGACGATAGTGATTCCAGGTAATGGCATTACACTTTTAATGGCTGTTTCGGTCTTAATACTAGCGAAGTGCAGCGTTGTATTGTTATACCCAATTTCGTTCATTCAAGAACGCTCCAGTGAACATAGATACATTGAACAATATATTATCAGACAGGAAAGACGGTATCTTCGAGGTTATCGAGAAAGGTTAGTTCAGTAGCACAATGGCTCCGCGTTTGTAAGGTAGTTGTAATGTGGAAACTACTGTTAACGAAGGTAATCCCTCCATATTGAGGTCTGTGGAATTTAAAAACTTTACTCGTTCTACCTCCGCGTACTTTGATATTAGTTTGCGAAACGGGAAAATTTAATGGAGATATCAAACAAACACAAATAAAAAAAATTAGATTGCAACTTCACGTGTTTAAGTACAGCGACAACATGGCTTTGCCGGTGTGCAGTAGTTGTACGTTGACTGTGAGCAGAATGTTGGCTCGTAATGGATCTCATGAATGCGCTCGCGCTACTTTCAGATGCTGGCGCTTCGCCTTCGCGCCAGTGACGGTCCGCTGCTATTCATTACCACTCGCCTATCTCCGCTTTGAACTCGTTCCAGGCCCTTTCGCTCTCAACATCGCATGGCTTGGCAGGCATCCATGCCAATATTTATAGGCGGGTGAGGGTAGCCTCCTGACGATTTTCTCTCTCTCTCTCTCTCTCTCTCTCTCTCTCTCTCTCTCTCTCTCTCTCTCCTCCCTCCTCCCCCTCCTTGTCTGTGTTCTAGCTGTACACCACCTGTTGCAGGAACTCTGGCTTGACATGAAGTGTGGTACGTGCTGTGACTCATATTTTCCCCGCCTTGACTGACTACTGATTGACAAATGCAGGTAATTGCCACAGGTGCCGGTGGAGTTAATTTGTCGACGTCATCCTGCACCGTTTAGGGCAGCGGTCTCCAAACTTTTTAGTCCGCGGCCCACATTGACTCCTCCACGAAGTCATAAGGGCCAAGATCTACCTAGTGGGATTAAAGCACCCTAGCACTGCATGATCACCGTAATGTAAGGCTAAAGGAAAGATCAAATCGCTAAAATCTAAGGTTGTGGGAATAGCTAACACTGAAACGAACTAAGATTTTTATTTAATTACATAATTTTGATTGGTGGACGTACCTGACCGAAATTCTGGCGTATTTTATTCTGGCCAATTTCACCGACAAAAAAGTATGTCACCGCACATTCTTCACGAAAGCGTCCTTCAAAGTTAACGAAATCTCAAAATCATTGTTAGCAACACTATTACTGCAAGATGTAGAGGTAGAGAATGTCAGCGCATTGTTATTTCAAGCGGCGCAACAATAAGTTTAGTCATGTAGTCTTGTAGCGAGTAGCAGAGCCAGAGCATATATTTGATGGTTCTGTTGCTTGATTGTGTCCGACAATGTCGCCGTGTATTTGTCGCGATAGGTCTCGAAACTCAGTTGTTGGCAGTATAGGTAACACATCCTCCCCCCATGAACCATGGACCTCAACGACACAGATAGCCGTACCGTAGGTGCAACCACAACCTGAAGAGGGGCAGCAGCCTTTTCAGTACTTGCAAGGGCAACAGTCTGGATGATTGACTGATCTGGCCTTGTAACACTAACCAAAACGGCCTTGCTGTGCTGGTACCGCAAACGGCTGAAAGCAAGGGGAAACTACAGCCGTAATTTTTCCCGAGGGCATGCAGCTTTACTGTATGGTTAAATAATGATGGCGTCCTCTTGGGTAAAATATTCCGGAGGTAAAATAGTCCCCCATTCGGATCTCTGGGCGGGGACTACTCAAGAGGACGTCATTATCAGGAGAAAGAAAACTGGCGTTCTACGGATCGGAGCGTGGAATGTCAGATCCCTTAATCGGGCAGGTAGGTTAGAAAATTTAAAAAGGGAAATGGATAGGTTAAAGTTAGATATAGTGGGAATTAGTGAAGTTCGGTGGCAGGAGGAACAAGACTTCTGGTCAGGTGAATACAGGGTTATAAATACAAAATCAAATAGGGGTAATGCAGGAGTAGGTTTAATAATGAATAACAAAAATAGGAATGCGAGTAAGCTACTACAAACAGCATAGTGAACGTATTATAGTGGCCAAGATAGACACGAAGCCCATGCCTACTACAGTAGTAAAAGTTTATATGCCAACTAGCTCTGCAGATGACGAAGAAATTGAAGAAACGTATGATGAGATAAAAGAAATTATTCAGGTAGTGAAGGGAGACGAAAATTTAATAGTCATGGGTGACTGGAATTCGTCAGTAGGAAAAGGGAGAGAAGGAAACATAGTAGGTGAATATTGATTGGGGGGAAGAAATGAAAGAGGAAGCCGCCTTGTAGAATTTTGCACAGAGCATAACATAATCATAGCTAACACTTGGTTCAAGAATCGTGAAAGAAGGTTGTATACCTGGAAGAATCATGGAGATACTAAAAGGTTTCAGATAGATTATATAATGGTAAGACAGAGATTTAGGAACCTGGTTTTAAATTGTAAGACATTTCCAGGGGCAAATGTGGACTCTGACCACAATCTATTGGTTATGACCTGTGGATTGAAACTGAAGAAACTGCAAAAAGGCGGGAATTTAAGGAGATGGGACCTGGATAAACTGAAAGAACCAGAGGTTGTAGAGAGTTTCAGGGAGAGCATAAGGGAACAATTGACAGGAATGGGGGAAAGAAATACAGTAGAAGAAGAACGGGTAGCTCTGAGGGATGGAGTAGTGAAGGCAGCAGAGGATCAAGTAGGTAAAAAGACGAGGGCTAGTAGAAATCCTTGGGTGACAGAAGAAATATTGAATTTAATTGAAGAAAGGAGAAAATATAAAAATGCAGTAAATGAAGCAGGCAAAAAGGAATACAAACGTCTCAAAAATGAGATCGACAGGAAGTGCAAAATGGCTAAACAGGCATGGCTAGAGGACAAATGTAACTATGTAGAGGCTTATCTCACTAGGGATAAGATACTGCCTACAGGAAAATTAGAGAGACCTTTGGAGAGAAGAGAACCACTTGTATGAATATCAAGAGCTCAGATGGAAACCCAGTCCTAAGCAAAGAGGGGAAAGCAGAAAGGTGGAAGGAGTATATAGAGGGTCTATACAAGGGCGATGTACTTGAGGACAATATTATGGAAATGGAAGAGTATGTAGATGAAGATGAAATGGGAGATATGATACTGCGTGAAGAGTTTGACAGAGCACTGAAAGACCTGAGTCGAAACAAGGCCCCCGGAGTAGACAACATTCCATTAGAACTACTGCGGCCTTGGGAGAGCTAGTCCTGACAAAACTCTACCATCTGGTGAGCAAGTTGTATGAGACAGGGGAAAAACCCTCAGACTTCAAGAAGAATGTAATAATTCCAATCCCAAAGAAAGCAGGTGTTGACAGATGTGAAAATTACCGAACTATCAGTTTAATAAGTCACAGCTGCAAAATACTAACGCGAATTATTTACAGACGAATGGAAAAATGGTAGAAGCCAACCTCGGGGAAGATCAGTTTGGATTCCGTAGAAATGTTGGAACACGTGAGGCAAAACTGACCTTACGACTTACCTTAGAAGAAAGATTAAGGAAAGGCAAACCTACGTTTCTAGCATTTGTAGACTTAGCGAAAGCTTTTGACAATGTTGACTGGAATACTCTCTTTCAAATTCTAAAGGTGGCAGGGGTAAAATACAGGGAGCGAAAGGCTATTTACAATTTGTACAGAAACCAGATGGCAGTTATAAGAGTCGAGGGACATGAAAGGGAAGCAGTGGTTGGGAAGGGAGTGAGACAGGGTTGTAGCCTCTCCCCGATGTTGTTGAATCTGTATATTGAGCAAGCAGTAAAGGAAACAAAAGAAAAATTCGGAGTAGGTGTTAAAATCCAGGGAGAAGAAATAAAAACTTTGAGGTTTGCCGATGACATTGTAATTCTGTCAGAGATAGGAAAGGACTTGGAAGAGCAGTTGAACGGAATGGACAGTGTCTTGAAAGGAGAATATAAGATGATCAACAAAAGCAAAATGAGGATAATGGAATGTAGTCGAATTAAGTCGGGTGATGCTGAGGGAATTAAATTAGGAAATGAGACACTTAAAGTAGTAAAGGAGTTTCGCTGTTTGGGGAGCAAAATAACTGATAATGGTCGAAGTAGAGAGGATATAAAATGTAGACTGGCAATGGCAGGGAAAGCGTTTCTGAAGAAGAGAAATTTGCTAACGTAGAGTATAGATTTAAGTGTCAGGAAGTCGTTTCTGAAAGTGTTTGTATGGAGTGTAGCCATGTATGGAAGTGAAACATGGACAATAAATAGTTTGGACAAGAAGAGAATAGAAGCTTTCGAAATGTGGTGCTACAGAAGATTGTTGAAGATTAGGTGGGTAGATCACGTAACTAATGAGGAGGTATTGAATAGGATTGGGGAGAAGAGAAGTTTGTGGCACAATTTGACTAGAAGTAGGGATCGGTTGGTAGGACATGTCCTGTGGCATCAAGGGATCACAAATTTAGCATTGGAGGGCAGCGTGGAGGGTAAAAATCGTAGAGGGAGACCTAGAGATGAATACACTTAGCAGATTCAGAAGGATGTAGGTTGCAGTAGGTACTGGGAGATTGAAGGAGCTAACACAGGATACATTAGCATAGAGAGCTGCATCAAACCAGTCCCATGACTGAAGACCACAACAACAACAGGTAACACATCAAATATCTGGCGGGCCGGATACCTGGGATGTCCGGCCAGCTAACCCGGGCCGGTTTCGGCTCGCGTGCCGTAGTTTGGAGACCCCTGGTTTAGGGAATCAGATACGCGCCACGAAATGGAAAGTTTCATACCATGAACACCCTGACCGAAAGCTACCAGTAGAGTCGAATAGTCCAGTATTGGTAGTCCAACATGCCTGTAGGGTATGTTGACCACAATCTCATCCTTTTGGGACCTTATTTTCAATACACAGACTACTAATGAAGAATGGAGCGAGTTCATGATGGCTTTTGGTATGCCTAATGTTAGTGGATCTTCTCATGTAAAGATCGCAGCATGTCTAGAGGATGTGCACATGAGAAACGTTTCTCCCTACTTTTTCCATTTAAGTGATAGGTGTTGATAGGAAAAATAATATCTGTAGAATTTTCTTAGGTTTAATTTTTCGAAGTACTTGGTTTATAGTAGTCATCGGTCGCCGTATTTTTGTGCTGAAAGGGTCGTCCTGTCAGTGTCCCTTTAAATGTGGATCCACTCTTCTCAGTGGATGACTTCTTCTGCGTCGGAAGGTGCTGAAAGAATTTCTCTTGTTGGATATATACACTTGAGTAACGCACCAAGACACACTGAGGTGAGGTGACAAGACAGTAATGGGATAGCGAATGTACATATGCAGATGGCGGTAGCATCGCACACAAGATATAAAAGGGCAATGCATTGGCGGAACTGTCAGTTGGACTAAGGTGATTCTCGTTAAAAGGTTTCCCATGTGATTCATGGTCACATGACGGGAATTAGGAGACCTTGAATGCGAAATGGTAGTTGACGCATGGGACATCCCATTTCGGAGATCGTTAGGGAATTGAATGTTCTAAGGTATAGTGTCAAGAGTGTGTCGAGAATACCTAATTTCAGGCATTACCTCTCACCACGGACAACGCAGTGGCAGACGGCCTTCACTTAACAACCAGAGCAGCAGCGTTTGTGTGATGTTGTCAGTCGTAGCAGACAAGCAACGGTCCTTGAAATAACAGAAATAAATGTGGGACGTACGGCGAACGTATCCGTTAAGACAGCGCTGCGAAATTTGGTGTTAATGGGCTAGGGCAGCAGGTGACGTACGTGAGTGCCTTTGCTAACAGTACGGAATCGCGTGCAGAGCCTCTCCTGGGCTCGTGACCATATCGCTTGAACCCTAGACAATTGGAAAACCGTGGACTGGTCGGGTGACTCCCGATTTCAGTTGGTAAGAGCTGATAGTGTGGCACAGACTCCACGAAGCCGCCAGAAGGCACTGTGCAAGCTGGTGGTGGCTCCATAATGACATCAAATTTGAACGTCACGCAAATGTGACGTGTTTAAAGTGAGAAATTAAATTTTTTATTGTGGAGATGTAGAAAGTACTGCATTTTTCAGTGTACTCCCAGCTCACCCTGGGCAAGTAGTTTGCGCTTACTTAACGCATATGACCGGCAAACTTCAGCCACCATATCCTCGTGTCATGTCAATTCATTTGTCTCTGTGTACATCTTCTAATAGCCCTTTTCTTCTTCCTAATGTCTGCTTTCTAGGAACAGTATCTTCCTTTGCATTTTCCTTTCCTCTTTTCATCTCCTCAGTTCGTTTTTTTTTTTGTTGCGAGCTACACACTGTGATGTTTACAGTGGTTCTGGTGTTATCGGTCCGCTGTAGTAACTCAATTCAGTTTTGATTTTGATAATGTCCAAAATAACTTTGTAAGCCAATTCCATTTTCCTAAACATCTGTAGTTCGTGGTCTAGTGGCTAGCGTTGCGATCTCTGGATCTCGGGGTCCCGAGTTCGATTCCCGGTCGGGTTTCTCTGTCCGGAGACTCGGTGTTTCTGATCCTGTTTTTATAGCGCCTTTGTGTTGTCCATTTGGTTGTATCCATTATATTAGTAATAAAATAACATTAAATGAAATGTATAAATTTTCTTTACTTTTAAAAAACATACTCTTGTAAAACTGTAGTAATAACATTCTGCACATGCAAGGAAACTAGCGTATCGGTCAGGTGCATTCAATGCTGTGTTGAAAATGTTTATTCCGATATCATTTACAGCATATTATTATGAGTTTCACTGGTACATATAATTGTGATGAAGTACGGCTTTTGATGTATCTTCTAGGCATTTACGTAAGTATCGTCAATACTGTTTTCGCGATGCTCGTTTCTGAAGTCACCATAGTTGATACTAAAGCTAACTTTTATAAAAGCTGATAAGACGTTTAATAGCTTCCTGTTGATACATGCCTCCTCCACACCAAATAATACGATGTGGTAGTAGCTTCATAACAAAAATGCAACTCTAGGAAAATTTCACTATTTTTATCATTTGTGAAACATTTGTTGGACTATTGTAACAGTTTTTTTTAAAAAAACCTTGTGTATCATTGTGGGACATAGTTCAGGCACAAATATTTAGTTTGATTCCGGTAAGCCACACGTATTTTTGTTAGTGATTTCTCTTCGATATAGTTAAAATTGGTACTTCTTTAGCCGCCTTTATATCAGGAGGTTAATGTTCGACATTGCCCACGTGACCCATACAAAGTCCATGGTTTATTCTTGTTTTCCCTGTACCTGCTTTCTCCGCACATTGCCAATGCACAAGTAGCTGCTCTGTTACTAAGCTGCTTGCAGTTCGTACTTCGGTTTTTTCTTGGTTCCACGTGTCTGAAAGCCAAAACATTTGTGGAAACAATTGGTGGAGTTGAGTTGATACACACAAAGTTCGTTTGACATTCAATGATGATAGCTGCGATACTAAATTCCAGAAAAAAGAGAAGTGCTGTAAGACTATTACCGTTGTTCGCTCTCTGTGCTCCATGTGGAAAGAGCACTGACTGCGAAGGGTTGCAGTTAGTCCCAAAAGCCCCGGTGTGTGATTCTAACGAATCATAAATACCCCTATGGAAATGTCCAGACATTTTACTCGTACTGATGAGAACGGATATGACGGGCTCCTCTATAGTCCTTAGAAAGCAAATTTCTGTTGCGTATTCCTGTTTGATTAGCTGCTTTTAAGTATGTGGGCTGCATGGCACCTAGTGATTTCGGTATTCAGTCGGTGAAGTATCTGTATAAATGTGTCCTAATTTCTGTTTCTCTTTATTTCAGCTTGCAGGAGCAGCGGTATTGGCTGTGGGAATATGGATTGCAGTGGACAAACATTCCTTCATTCAAGTTGCTAATGTCATACAGAGTGAAGAACTGCGGTTACAGGTAAGGCTCTGGCGCGCTCTCTCTGTCTGTCTCTCTCTGTCTCTCTCTCTCTGTGTGTGTGTGTGTGTGTGTGTGTGTGTGTGTGTGTGTGTGTGTGTGTGTGTGTGTCAGATACGCTTCTCAGGCTTACAGCCGACAAATAAGATTCCAGTGAGGCTGAACATAACCAGTACGAATATGAACATTTCAGACGAAGCAGCTGAAACAGTATGTCTAACTTCAGCGCCATGGGAACTTACTCGAAGTGTCTGGAGACATGGTGTTACATGGGGATATAACAAAGAGGAAAAATATTCATGTGGAAAATAACTCGTCGGAAAAAGATGACGGTTAGAAAAAGTGGAATATGAACATTCAACCAATGAAATACCACTGATATTTGTAGTTCATTAACGCGAAAATATTTGTTTGATCAGAAAACGCAAACGTTCATAAAAACTCTTCCGCATAATAGCCCCCAGCGAAGCAACCTCTCCTTTACTATTTCTCAAAAATCGCAATAATTGGCAAACTCGTGAATACGTGTCCTCTATGATAAGCTCTTTCAGGCCAGGACCGAAACATTCGGCAGTGGATCTCAGAAACAGAGTACCCGAATCTGTGGTGAAAGGGGTTAAAGATGCAGCTAAACTGCTGCAAAATATACCGACACTGAAAATAGATGAAACAAAATGGAAAGTTTGATGTTTTCTTTGCAGCGTGAGTGATTTACAGCCATTCAGATATCAGAAACGTAAATGTGCAACACCAAAAAATCTGTGTGAAGTTACAACGGCAGTGCATTGTTTACACTTAAAGTGAGCAGCAACGTAATAATATAGGGGCTGGGGGGTGATCGCACTTTCGTGCTACCATTGTTAGAAGCCAGTGTATTGCCGCGACTCGAGAGTAGCAAATCGAACGTAACGATGGCTTATGGGAGTTTTTTGTGCTTGTGAGGGTACAGCACTCAGTAGAAACTTTCACCATCATAACACCGACGTAGCGTGGCGGAAGGCTATACCGGTCGCGGAAGCGCGTGTTGTCGCCACGAAATCGAGCAAGAAAGGGACGGGTGCCACTCACTGGATCACATTTAAAGACTCATATCTACAGACATAACAGTAGGCTAACAAAACTGGAACTAATTTCTGTGACCAACCTAACTTTGCCTTCGTGCAGCAAGATATGAAGGAAAAGCTCTGACATTAGTTTGCAAGATATGGTGAAAAAGATGGGTTTGCAGTGGCATGCTTCAGCTGACTTCTGTGCTTAGTACGCTTTCACCGTATCGGATCTGTCAGTTACCAGTGAAATATAGCTGAACGGTCGCCTTTGGAAATTGTATGGTGATCCAGATACTGCGTCCCACCTCTGTGTACGAACTTTAACTTCGATCCTTGCTAGGTGATGCTGATTATCTCGATTTTCTAAATAAACGCCGAACTTTAATTTCCACTTCCATATTTAAAGTCTTAAAATCTCACAATGTCAGATCCAAACGATTGTAACTCCAAATAGTTTAATCAAACATTAACACATCCGATACATAACGTCTGACCTTAGACCGTACATCAAAGTTCTTTTTTAACGTAAGAGACTCGTTGACGTTGTCGGCAGCCCTTTTACTCCGGGCTGTCTATGACACCGCTAACTCGGAGTGCCAAACCACACATACAGACTCGTACAGCAAGTGAACACCGCTAATAGTAAAACTGCTCACTGCTACCTTTACTGTTAATGGCGCACGAACACACTATACTAACACAGACCGGGGCGCACAGTATATCTGCTCCTTTCTTGTAAACGACTTTACGAATATCCACTATCACGATCATCTTTAGCTAGTACGAATACCCATAGTAGACAAGGGTATTTGATAAAACATCCTCTTACACGACAAACGCTCAAGCGAGTTTTTAACGCAAATTTAATCTTGCAGTCATAGTCCTGGATGTGGAGGTGGACTGTTCGCAGAGACTTCGTTTGAATGGAAATCACCACCTTGGTTCCCCCCTGCGGGTTCGGGGGTAAGAATAGGCCCGCGGTATTCCTGCCTGTCGTAAGAGGCGACTAAAAGGATTCTCAAATGTTTTGGCCTTAATGTGATGGTCCCCCTTGGGGTTTGACCTCCCTTTTTCAAAATTCTACAGAAGTACGAGCCTTTTGGGGAAGGACACCTTACATGGTGTACCACTGGTCCTAAGTGCACTAAGACCTTGGCACTCAGCATTGCACCGGCGTTGTCACCATACCCATTATTCCTCAAATTGGGCCTAAACGCCTGATGGGTTGTCCAAGTTACGCCCACAGTGCATCTCCATCTGCACCAGCGATCATGATGGACTTTCCATGGCACCAGAAATCCAGCACGGTAGCCAGCCCGTTGTGGTGGGGTCGTCATGTACCCTCTAGGTTGTAGCCCCCTGACAACACAGGGATCGTACTGCCGATACCTGAGCTGCACCCTCCCCACGTTGGCCAAGGAGTAGATGCCCGTCTCCTTGGGGCATCAGGACTCCCGGCAATGGTCATCCTGCCAGGTGGCCCTTGCTGCGGCTGGGTGGCGCCCGTGGGGAGAGCCCCTGGTCGGAGTGGGTGGCATTGGGGCGGACGTTTCGCACATGAAACGTCAACACGTATCAGGTCGCTCTGCGGCCGAGTCTTCCAAAAGAAAAGGTACCGTTTCTAGTTCTGGTTCTCCTGCCCTTTCCCCCTTGGCCACTCCATGGGAGGAGGGACAGGCCCGCCGGCTTGGTGCGAAGTACTTCCCCCGCTATTTGGTCTGTTCTCGAACAGATGGGGGGACGTTCGCCACCTCCAAGCCCATGTTCTTTGTTCAGCACATTGAGGACGTCTTCGGGGAAATCGAGGCTCTCAGCAAGATGCGATCAGGGTCCGTTCTTATCAAGACCACCTCTGCCACACAATCGGCGGCACTCCAGGCGTGCGACCGCCTAGGGGACATCCCAGTCTCCATTGTCCCACATCTGGCACTAAATAGGACGCAGGGGGTTATTTTTCATCGTGACCTCCTGCTACAATCTGATGAGGAGCTCAGGGCCAACCTGGAGCGCCGCGGCGTGCATTTCATCCGGCGAGTCCAGCGCGGCCCCAAAGACCGTCGCATCGACACCGGGGCCTTTATCCTCGCCTTCGAGGGGGACGTTCTCCCGGAGAAGGTAAAGGTGATGTGCTACCGGTGCGACGTGCGTCCTTACGTCCCGCCTCCTATGCGCTGTTTTAGGTGTTTGCGCTTTGGGCACATGTCGTCCCGGTGTGAGGCTGAGCCCCTTTGTGGCGACTGTGGACGTCCTCTTCGTGCGGAACATACTTGCACCCCACCACCTCGGTGCCCTAATTGTCCTGGCGTCCACTCGCCTAGGTCCCCAGACTGCCCCGCCTATCAGAAGGAGAAAAAGATACAAGAAATCAAAACTTTGGATCGGCTCTCTTATTCTGAGGCCAGGAAGAAGTATGACCGCCTTCATCCCGTGTCACTGGCCACTTCGTTTGCCTCAGTTGTGTCCACTCCTTCCGCTGTATCCTCACCTCTATCCTGTCCCCCCTCCGCCTCCTCTGCCCATCAGGGGGCTCTGCCTCCGCCTCCCAAATCCCTCCCTTCCAACTCCTCCTCCCCCGCGGCCCCCACCCCCCCTGCCCCAGGGGCCACCCTTCCTCCTCCTCCTCCCCCCACGCCACCTGAGAAGCGATCCTCTTCTCAGGCGTCCATCGGGAAAACGTTCCGGACCCCAGCTTCCGAGGTCTGGCGTTCCAAAACGGACCCCGCGCGTGAGGACCTTCTTCGGGTCCAGCCCACCATCCCTGTGCCTCCTCGGCCTTCCAAGAAGGCCTCCAAGAAGAAGTCTCTATCCCCCTCTCCACCCCGGCGCGTTTCATCTGACGCTTCATCCGTGAGTCGCTGCTCCCGGCCGTCCTCAGTTTCGCCGGGACGCTCTGCTGCCAGGCGTTCCGCCGGCCTTTTGTCGGCAAATGATGCGGCCCCTCCTACACCATCAGGGACGGCGGCCGCAGCTGGCGACGAGTCGATGGAACCGGATCCGACTGCCGTCAGTTGTAGCGTTGTTGCCTCGCAACCTGGCCCTCCGCGGCCATCGAGGTGACCAGCTCTTCCCCGTCTCGTTCCCCCAACTTTTTGACTAGCAATGGCGTTGTTTCATTGGAACATAAGAGGTATTCGATCTAATCGGGAGGAATTACAACTGCTCCTCCGCCTGCACTGTCCGCTCGTCCTTGGTCTCCAGGAAACCAAGTTGCGCCCGACTGACCGTATTGCCTTTTCCCACTATACCTCGGAGCGGTATGACCTCGCCCCTGTGGACGGTATCCCAGCTCATGGTGGGGTCATGTTGCTCGTTCGGGACGATGTCTATTACCATCCCATCCCATTGACCACCCCACTCCAAGCAATAGCTATCCGCATTACTCTTTCTGCTTTTACTTTCTCAGTTTGTACCGTCTACACTCCACCGTCATCTGCTGTTAGTCGGGCTGACATGATGCACCTGATCGATCAGCTTCCCCCGCCGTTCTTATTGTTTGGCGACTTCAATGCCCATCATCCCCTTTGGGGCTCTCCTGCATCCTGTCAAAGAGGCTCAATCTTGGCGGATGTCTTCAACCATCTCAATCTTGTCTGCCTCAATACCGGCGCCCCGACTTTCCTCTCGGACTCTACTCATACCTACTCCCACTTGGACCTCTCGATCTGTTCTACCACTCTTGCCCGTCGGTTCGAGTGGTATGTCCTTTCTGACACCTATTCGAGCGACCACTTCCCCTGTGTCGTTCGTCTCCTGCACCACACCCCATCCCCACGTCCTTCGCGCTGGAACATACTGAAAGCTGACTGGGGACTTTACTCCTCCCTGGCGACCTTTCCGGACCACGATTTTTCCAGCTGTGACAGTCCGGTCGAATACCTCACGGCTGTTATTATCTATGCTGCCGAACGTTCCATACCTCGTACTACTTCTTCTTCACGTCGCGTTTCCGTCCCCTGGTGGAACGAGGCTTGTAGGGACGCTATCCGTGCTCGACGACGTGCTTTACGCACCTTTCGCCGCCATCCTACGTTGGCGAATTGTATTGAATACAAACGACTCCGAGCGCAATGCCGTCGAGTCATCAAAGACAGCAAAAAAGCTTGCTGGGCCTCTTTCACGAGCTCCTTTACCAGTTTTACTCCCTCTTCCGTTGTTTGGGGTAGCCTGCGCCGGCTGTCGGACATTAAGGCCCACTCCTCAGTACCTGGCCTGACCTCAGGTAATGAGGTCCTTGTTGATCCTGTGGCTGTCTCCAACGCCTTTGGCCGCTTTTTCGCGGAGGTTTCAAGCTCCGCCCATTACCATCCTGCCTTCCTTCCCAGGAAAGAGGCAGACGAGGCTCGGCGACCTTCCTTCCACTCGCTGAATCTGGAAACTTACAATGCCCCCTTTACTATGCGGGAACTCGAACGTGCGCTTGCACTGTCCCGGTCCTCTGCTCTGGGGCCAGATGCCATTCACGTTCAGATGCTGGCACACCTTTCTCCGGCGGGCAAAAGCTTCCTTCTTCGTACCTACAATCGCGTCTGGACCGAAGGTCAGGTCCCCATGCGTTGGCGTGACGCCGTTGTTGTTCCTATACCCAAACCCGGGAAGGATAGACACCTTCCTTCTAGTTACCGCCCCATTTCTCTTACGAGCTGTGTCTGTAAGGTGATGGAGCGCATGGTTAATGCTCGGTTAGTTTGGATTCTTGAATCTCGACGACTACTTACTAATGTCCAATGCGGCTTTCGTCGCCGCCGCTCCGCTGTTGACCACCTTGTGACCTTGTCGACATTCATCATGAACAACTTTTTGCGAAGGCGCCAAACGGTAGCCGTGTTCTTCGACTTGGAGAAGGCTTATGATACCTGTTGGAGAGGAGGTATCCTCCGCACTATGCACAAGTGGGGCCTACGCGGTCGTCTGCCCCTTTTTATTGATTCCTTTTTAACGGATCGAAAGTTTAGGGTACGTGTGGGTTCCGTATTGTCCGACGTCTTCCTCCAGGAGAACGGAGTGCCTCAGGGCTCCGTCTTGAGCGTAGCCCTTTTTGCCATCGCGATCAATCCAATTATGGATTGCATTCCACCTAATGTCTCAGGCTCTCTCTTTGTCGATGACTTCGCGATCTACTGCAGTGCCCAGAGAACATGCCTCCTGGAGCGCTGCCTCCAGCGTTGTCTAGACAGCCTCTACTCATGGAGCGTGGCAAATGGCTTCCGGTTCTCTGAAGAGAAGACGGTTTGTATCAACTTTTGGCGATATAAAGCGTTCCTTCCGCCATCCTTACATCTCGGTCCCGTTGTTCTCCCATTCGTGGACACAACTAAGTTTCTAGGGCTCACGTTGGACCGGAAACTGTGTTGGTCTCCACATGTCTCTTATTTGGCGGCCCGTTGTACACGTTCCCTTAATGTCCTCAGAGTTCTTAGCGGTTCATCTTGGGGAGCGGATCGCACTGTCCTGCTTCGCTTGTATCGGTCCATAGTCCGATCGAAGCTGGATTATGGGAGCTTCGTCTACTCGTCTGCTCGGCCATCCCTCTTACGCCGGCTCAACTCCATCCACCATCGGGGGATACGTCTTGCGACCGGAGCCTTCTACACTAGTCCTGTCGAGAGTCTTTACGCTGAAGCTGCCGAGTTACCATTGACCTACCGGCGCGACATACTGCTGTGTCGGTATGCCTGCCGGCTGTTGTCTATGCCCGAACACCCCTCTTACAAGTCCTTCTTCGCCGATTCTCTCGACCGTCAGTACGGGTTGTATGTGTCTGCCCTGCTGCCCCCCGGAGTCCGCTTCCGTCGCCTGCTTCGACAATTGGATTTTGCCCTCCCTACCACCTTCAGAGAGGGTGAGAGCCCGACACCACCTTGGCTCCAGGCTCCGGTTCGTATTTATCTCGACCTCAGCTCACTCCCGAAGGAGGATACTCCGGCTGCAGTGTATTGCTCACGGTTTGTCGAACTTCGTGCTCGACTTGCTGGTCACACCTTTATTTACACCGATGGCTCCAAAACTGACGATGGTGTCGGCTGTGCCTTTGTCGTCGGGACCGCCACCTTTAAATACCGGCTCCTTGACCAATGTTCCAGCTTTACGGCCGAGCTTTTTGCTCTCCATCAGGCCATTCAGTATGCCCGCCGCCACCGCCATTTCTCGTATGTACTTTGCACTGACTCCCTCAGTGCTCTTCAGAGCCTTGGGGCTCCCTATCCGGTCCATCCCTTGATTCAACGAATACAGCAGTCCCTCCATTCTTTCGCTGATAATGGCGGTTCTGTCAGCTTTCTGTGGGTCCCCGGACATGTAGGAGTGCCTGGGAATGAGGCTGCGGATGCTGCAGCCAAGGCTGCAGTCAAGGCTGCAGTCCTCCAGCCTCGGCCAGCCTCCCATTGTGTCCCGTCATCTGACGTTTGTGGGGATGTATGTCAGAGGCTTGTGTCCTTGTGGTGGGATGCTTGGTCATCCCTCCAAGGAAACAAGCTCCAGGCAGTAAAACCGCTCCCAACTGCTTGGACAACTTCCTCCCGACCATCTCGGCGCGAGGAGGTCCTTCTGACCAGGTTGCGGATTGGGCATTGCCGGTTTAGCCACTGCTACCTGCTCTCTGGTGACCCAGCCCCGCAGTGCCCTTGTGGTCAGGCATTAACGGTGCGCCATGTTTTATTGTCGTGTCCCCGTTTTAGTCAATTTCGTGTTGTCCTGTCCCTGCCATCTACCTTACCGGATGTTTTAGCTGATGACGCTCGAGCAGCTGCTCGTCTTCTGCGTTTTATAACTTTAACTGGCTTGACCAAAGACATTTAACCTTTTTACTTATTTCATCTGCATCTTTGTCAGGTCCTTTTGATGTCCCCCCATCCCCTTGAGTTTTAGCAGGTTCCTTGTGCTCTAACACCAGTGACTGGGCGCTAATGACCTCAGCAGTTGAGCGCCCTTAAACCCTACCAAAAAAAAAAAAAAACCACCTTGGTTACCATTTGTAATTTACTAATCCCAATACTTATTTGCGCCTCAAAAAATTAATATTCAAATTTAAGTATTTAATGACAAGGGTTTTCTATACACCATCACAATCACAAGCGTGATATCGCCTCACCTTACTGTTGCGACATAAATTCGTGACAAACCGAGCGAGGTGGCTCAGTGATCAGCACTGTGGACTCACATGTGCGAGGACGGCTGTTCATATCCACGTTCAGCCATCCAGATTTATGTTTTGTTACTTCCCGAAGTCGCTTCAGGCAAATTCCGGGAGGATTCCTTTGAAAACGGCATGCAGTCCGAGCATGTGCTCCATCTCTAGTAACGTC
This sequence comes from Schistocerca americana, assembly GCF_021461395.2. Taxonomy (NCBI): domain Eukaryota; kingdom Metazoa; phylum Arthropoda; class Insecta; order Orthoptera; family Acrididae; genus Schistocerca; species Schistocerca americana. Next base: position 849,425,340 of record NC_060120.1, read on the forward strand.
GATATCGACGGGACATTGAACTCTAGTCTTCCTTCTTTTCTTTTCTTTCCTTTCTTTATCCATGAAAGGTGAGCGACATAGGAATAATGTATATTCGCGAAGATCTTCTGACATAGTGGAGGTTACGTGTTCCAGAAACACCCAGGACATACTTGTGCAGTCAAGCAGCAGGAAGCAGACAGGGGTCTATTAACCTAGCACTGCCTCTGTGTAGTCTAGCGGAAAGTCACCACACTATACTCGCAGTGAAAGATTGTAGCATGCGGATACTCACAGGGACATAGGAACTAACTGGCCAGAAGTGCTGGAAATATTTGTACCATTAGATAATTAGAATATGTGCCGTGCATGACGCCCGAATGTCGCAGCCAGTTGCGGCATATGGCTAATGTGTAGACATGTGTAGCAGTGAGTTACAGGTAGGTCTTTGGTGACTATGACAGCTCTTCCTGAGATAAGACTTGGAGCGAGGAAAGATGAACGGTGCTGGACATATGAGAGCTCGCACAGGTTTCAATGGTCAACAGTGTCCCGGTCCAATAAGATCTTCTCTGTTACAACCTGCGGCACTTCGACTAAAGCACTTGAGCTTTCGATGGCTGTCTCCGCTTTCGTCATCGAGGTTTCGATGGCTGTCTCCGCTTTCGTCATCAGGAGTTAAAATCAGTAACTGCCACGATTGGCGCGATATATTCTGCTTTTATACTGTAGATCTAATGACAGCGTCTGGAACCTTACAGAGAGAGCTGGAGCGATGCATGAGCGGAAGACGAGTTGGGCAACTAAGCGGATTGGGGCCCACGAGGAATACGGGCCCTGCGACAATTGGATGTCACATTAGTCACCTTGTCCGCCATATTTCACGAACGCTCGGCTCCATGCAGGGCTCACGGAAAATCAGTATGTCACTGAAAAGGTACCCACTACAAAACATCGTCGTGTGCTGTCGAGAGCTTGCATGCGTTCATACACACAATTAAACGCGTCTGAAATAGCTACTCGCACCCCGCTGCAGACGGCTGCTAGCACTCGTTAAGACCTATAATGTGACGTTACTCGCCACGGCCTTTCTCGTGGGCCTCGTCGGGGACCGAGTGGCGTCACTTTTAAAACCGCTGTTCCCGCGTCCCTGCAACTGTCAGGCCTACGTCTTTGCTTTCGCCCCTAAGTCCGCCCCGTGCCGTATTAATTGTGCACCCTCGTACGCTGGACAGAGCTGATAGGAGCTGCCCAACTTGCCTTCCGTGCATGCGTCACTCCGGCCCTTTCTGGGAGGTTACAGACTCTGCCATTGCATCTACACAAGCAGAACACCGTGCCAGTTCCAGCAGTCAGTGATTTTAACTCCTGATGACGATGGCGGAGACAGCTATAAACTCGAGTATTTTCTTCGAAGTGACGCGTCTTGTAAACCGAGATGATTTTATTGAAGCATGCCACCGTGAAAGACTCTGGACCCAAGTGTCCAGGCATCTTCACTATTGCGGGGATAAGTGTTCAGAGACACGTAAACTGCCGGACAGGGCAATGACAATGTTGACGAACGGAAGTCGTCTCTCCCCGCATAGCCACATGGGGAGATAGTCTACTGGGAGTTAGACCGCCGCCGATTTGAATGTGGGGTGTCAGGAATTCATATCTGCGAAGACTGTGCCGAGACAAATGCACAGAAAAGGCTGCAGCAGCTGACGGAAACCACGTCATGTGCCATCCCACGACTTCGCCACTCAGCGTGCAAGTTTGCATCATCACGGAAATTCCCTGTAGGATGACCTAGTTTGTGATGAGTCTTTAAGTTTTTAAGAAAGTTGCATCCTATAGACACAAATGTGGCAGTAGAAACTCGGGAATGTTGCACACTTCTGTGTTAAATTGAATGAAGTGGCCTGTACTGGAACATGTCTTATCAACTGAATACATGTTTGTTTTATTGGACTGGAGAAGAGGAATTAGGCTTGTAGAAGCTACACTTGTAATAACGCCTTACATATATGCAAATGTCTTTGGCGTAAAGTCTGGGTTAACTGGAACTGGGCTGATTTACATATTGATGGCAGGACTGCCGCCTTGCGAAACCTGTTGAGCACGCGTCTTTGGCGGCAGATGCCGTACACGGATTGGAGGCCTGTAACTGGTGTTACCTGTGCTACAAAACTGGCCTCTGAAGCCTCCTTTCGACAGTTCTCGTTGCTGAGTTTAGCACGAGCGATGACTTCTAAATCCGTGCTGATTTACGGACAGAAGCTTTCTCTTTCTCGAGAAAATGTTTGGTATTCGATCTTTTAATATGTCAAAGAATTTGCTAGCATAATGACGTTAACGATATTGGTCTGTAATTCTGCTGGTCTGTTTCTCTTACCCCTCGTAAATACGAGAGTCAGCTGCGCTTTCTGATAGTCTCTTCATACTTAGCTCTGGGCGAGTGAGTAGTGCTAAGAGCAACCTAAGGAAGCGGTCAAAACCGAATAGTAATCTCTCTAAAACGAAATTTGTATTTAGGCTGGAGCTGGCGACTTTTTCCCTCCTCAACTTTCAGTTGCTTTTCAGCACCAGGATCATAGTTTCAATGTCCTCAGTAGGAGAGTTCGTACGGTGGTAAAAAGATTGTATGTCTAATGTCTGTTTACACCCCCCCCCCCCCCCCCCCGTTTGCATGTGAAATTTAAAGCTTCATCTTTCCTTGTGCTGCCTTCTTCTGTCACACTGGACAGGTAGACGGATGACTAGATAATCCTTCGGCCCGCTTAGCGATTTTACGTAGGACCAGAAATTTTCTGGGAATCTCGGTAACATTTTTCGCCAATCCGTGACTGCGGCAGCTGTCGTACGCTTCGCGCATTAGTCATTTCATAGACACACTACTTCATACAAACTTCCGTCTCCCGATATTGCTGTGATCTTTTTTGAACCGAAAGTGCATAAATCAGTTTTTGTTAGCGTTTTACGAATTTTATTTCCTCTACGTCCTTCAAATTGGAACTGAATGACGTCCGTTCATAAAAGCTAACTGGGGCGTATTGTAGCAAATCTAGTACAGGAGGAGGAGGTGGAGGAGCAGATCCCCCCCCCCCCCCAAACACACACAAATTAGTACTAATTCATTAAAACTTTAATATTTACCACCTACTTTGGAATCAAGTAGTGTCCATACAGACGACATAGAATTGATGCTGCTGCTTACACAACACTTAGCACTTAAAATATGATAGTTCACATCAGAGTACAGTAGTCTTTAACTGATACATAGTTCGTAATAATTGCTCTTTTCGCATGCATCTATATCGCCACAAAGACAATACTGTCGTAAGCGATAAGTACAACTGATCGCTGATTGCATCGAGACGGGGCTGAGCGGCACTGCGCTCAGACATAAATGCAGCGACGTAAGCAGACACTTTGGGGCGTGTATACGCCGACGACTCCGATTCGTTGCTGCATCTTGCAGCGACTATCTTTACTTGTAGTGCAGTGTTGAGACACCAACTTTTTCGTGAGACCTCGTTCTGCGGAAGACAAAGACATCTGCTTATCGACTACTGTCAGCATAAAAACTTCTCAGTGGCGAAGCGTGGCATTTTTTGTAGGGTAGGCTGAGAATTATGAATTTCGAAAAAAGAAGAAAGTCTTAAATCAAATCGTGTAAAACAGAAACACTGAAAAAGTAACTTAGTTACATATTTCTACTAAGATTGAAACTACTGCAGAAATCGTTATTAATGCATGAAAATATTAAACAGCTACACATTCATAAAAATATAACTTAGTAATACACCGTTAAATCTTTTTATAAAGTTGTTCTATCCTTTTTCTGGGCGTAAACTTATGACACGAGATATGAAATCCTGCCGAGTGGTTGATTATTTCATCGTTGTCTTCTCTTTAGCCAAAATCGCAAAGTTTGACAGTCTTATCATTTGTCATTGGTGTGAAGGTAGGCTTTAACGCGTTTTAACGCACTTACGCTTCCTTTGCAAGACACAGCGTTTGCTGGAATTGCAAGAACCAACGGCAGTAATTTCACACATTCAGAGAACACTTTAAATTCATTGTCTATAATGGATTAAAGGAGGTCCTGAGATCCTGAACGTTTATCCTAACTGCTGTAAATAAACGAAAGTTCTCTTCTCAGTTTTTCATTGTCAATAAAAGGTATATTTTAAGTAGTTTTCCAAATTCACATATAGGAAATTGTTTGGCCTACTATAATCTGAAAACTTTTTCTCGTTTACAAATTCTGTAAAACGTTTCATGGAAGTCCTGGAATTTAGTTTCGAACTTTATTGCTACTGTGTCAATTCTGTCTTCACAATTTCCACTTACTTACTTCTGTTTCGTTACAATTTATTTGATACTCCTGCCGAATTTATAAGGCTCTTAGGTTCCACTATGCATTTCAGAATAATTTCCTAACATGTTAGCATTTCACCAAGCTTAATGTAGTTTTCAATTTCTAGGTTACAGCGTCTTATCCCCACAGTTTTACGTTGCAAGATGTCAAACAAGATACTTGTATGCTGGAAAATCGAACTGTCCAGCTGCAGTAGAAAAAGTCTAGTCATCCAGCATACTATTTAGCCTAATTGCTTGATGTAAAGAATTATCATCCCACCCTTCAATGTCTATCACATCATTAAATACTGCTCTCATGTCTGTATAGTGAAGAACAATGGTTTGTACAGCGCGTGAATGAAAATATCTTGTTTCACAAGGACCTGTTAGTTTAAATCACCTTTCCCACAGAATGTTATTAATATTACTGGAACTGCTAAAAATGCGTGAAGTGCTGATAGATTTTCCACAGAAATTTTTAATAGCGTGATTTTTTTACAAGCACAGAGGAGGACTAGGTTCAACTGATGTGCATAGGAGTGTATAGAGCGACTATGAGGATAGTTGGTTTCCCGATAGATTTGACGCCATAATTTTTCCATGCCATTGCACTGCAGTCGTATGTTTGCGATACTAATTGTTTCGTAATTGTTGTAACTGCTTAGCACTTGCGCCAAAACAAATCTCTTATTTCTCCTGATTCGTTATTTACAAAACGAAAAATTGCACTCGTCTGACTTGTAGTTGAGACACCCGTTGTTTCATCGGTTTATACCGATATAAAAGGACTTTTTTTAACTTCACTTGAGATTTGTTCTTTAACAACACCCGTAATAAAAGCTTTTAAATTATTGTGTGTGTCAGAGAAAAGTGCTTTTAAATACTCCATCGGATAGTAAATGATCTTTCATGTATGATTGTTCTACTGCTAAGAAAAGCAGAAGTTGTAAAAAAAAAAATTCTTTATTTACTGACTCACAGTTTCGTCATGACTTCAGAGAGCTAACTCTTGCCATGCTAAAAAGCAGATCGTCGAAATAAGTCCCCTCATTATACTTCTGTTTCAATCAACCTTCTCGTTGTTTCAAAGCTTCCAAGCGTGTTGCTTCTGATAGAGCATGGCCAATTTTTACTGTGCCTAGCTGGTTGTATTTAACAGCTGCTGTGATTCGTGAAATGGAACACTCATGCTTTCTAGCTCTCGAAACGAAATTTTTGGGGACACTCTTCGCCTACTCACCAATTACGCCATTCAAAACCGTCATTACCCATCCAAAATAGTACACAGTAAAAACAAAGTTGTTCCTTACAACGCTTCCACTTAACCACGGTTTTGAATTGTACCATTGTGTTTGGAAACTTCTTTAAAATTTTCCGTAAGATTTTTTAATGGATCGACTTGGCGTCGTCTTTCGTTCTTTCACCAGATGTTTACTTTCAAAAGAAAAACGAGAAAAGAAGGCTGGGTTTTCAATTAAAAAATTCAGTGGGTCTTGTGATGAAAACAACGCGTCCATTGGAGTTTGTCAGTAGTACCATGCTTTACAACATAATGATTTAAATATTAGACAACTTAAATTTTCCTTTCGACCACACAGTGTCAAGACAGATCGACGAGTACACCTCACACGTGACAGGGCACACCGAAATATACTTCACTAATCAGTTAATCACTACCACAGCTCACTATATTTAACTATTTAATTCATGTTCGAGGTTTCACTATAAGCGTGTCTGTGTTGATTTGAAAACCAACAGACACGTGACAGAACTACCAATGTTCGAAATAAGTGAGGCTAGCAGCCAGTTAATGTGAAAAATAATGAAAATACATTGAATATTCGTCATCTTGCAACAACATTCAATGATGCATTCTCCTTTATGTTCTATGAATTATGACTGTCTTCTTGTTCTTTTGTTTATTTCAAAGACTTAAATTAAGAGCTAAGGTTTTTTATTCTGCCCGTCTTGCTGTTGGCGTGCTAGATGGTGCGAAGTAGCGCTATCTGTTGGGGAACTCTGAAAGACTTGTCATTAACGCAGGCGTGTACCCAAGTGCTGGCGAGAAGTAGAAACAAATCACAGCCAGCTTTTAAAAACCGTATCCACGCTGTAGAAACCCCAGTCTACCACGTAGAAGAAACTGACTTACTGCACATGCTCATAAGCAGCACAGAATTCAAAGCCACTGTTGGTTACAAAACTAGACGAGTGACTGGCGGGTCCATATACGAAGTTGAAGCATAAAACGTTTGAAAACATTCACGAGGGTACGTCATCAGATGGGATTAAATTAAGGATGGACGAATGATTTTGAAATTTTTTGGGTAGATTCGGCCTTGGAACCTTAATGGACGCTTCACCACTGAGACTTCTTGATGGATTTTTATAAACTTTACTAATCATCGTAGCTTTGATGACATCGTGATAATTAATGCCTGTCTCTGTTAACACTATCTACAAGGTCAGACCTGGACATCACATCTACTTGTTAGGTTAGTCGCCTCCAACTAATATTGGATGATTGCGGTATATCCCTTGCAACTGAGCTTATGCTTAATTTGAATGATTCTAAAATTGTTCCAGCGTGATCGAGTGGCTGCCTAGTGACTTGCAAGTGTCCAACGGAGGACTTCAAATAAAATAGAAGGAACAGAGGGACCAACTATAACAGGCTGGGTCAGTCAGGTCGAAGATCGGAGGGATGGAGGCAACTGCATACCACGGACATTATGACCGTCCCTATTAAAGCGTTGTTGTGTTCAAACCATCAGGCGGTTTGATCACAGCTTCCCTTTTCTTGTGGGGACATTTATATACCCAGCTACCTAAATATAAAGTGGTGGTGCATTTGTAACGAATCCTCAACACAAATTTACATAAAAAACGTGAAGAGGAAAGAAAGAGGAAGAGAAAAGAGCGAGGTTAGTGCACTTGGCGCCTACACTACGTAGGTCGCACTGCCTCTCAGGGAGGCGTATCTGTGCAGCGACTCGGGCGTTGGAGAAAGCAGCAGCACCTTTCAACGAAAGCCCCCTGTTTTTGTTAGACGCGCAGTTCTCACGGAAACGATGCAAAGAAGAAGCCGAAAATCGGTTTCGGGTTTCGGTCCATTACTGACCTGCTTTCGCAGCGCGCACTCAGAAGGAAGCTGCAACTTTGCACAATACCTATCTTGTAGCCTTTTCCACTGTAGTTCGATGGGCAGCTATGTAACCCCCGGCATAACGCACTGTTGTTCGTCTAGTCTTAATTATCTCCTCTATCGTCCTTTAATCCCATCTGGTAAGGATTCCAAACTGACGAACAATAAGATACGATCGAACTAGACTTATGTAAGCGATTTCTCTTATTCGATTTAGGTTTTCTCAGGATTATTCCTATTAACCTCTCGCATCTGAGTCTTCTGCTGGTAGTTTTATGTGGGTTTTCCACCTTACGTCGTTCCGAACGTATATTTACGTATAGGCTCAAGTAACAGTCCTTGCACAAACTGCCAATCGTCTGCATGCCTTCCTGCAATTATCTAAAACTGTCTTGTGGGCGGTAAATGCAGAGTTTCTTCTGGAGAGTAAAATAACTTGAGGGAACGCAGTCGTGGTTTCGACAGGTTCACACCCCGTTATTTGCAAGGCACAACTGCAGCAAGAAAGTAGTGTGCATGGAAATTGAAAACTACGCTGTACAAATCGCACACACACTAGCGTCACCGCACTACCAAAGCTGACGACTTCAGAAGTTAAGTAACTATTAATAACCAATGCGTGCGGTGGCTTTAACTTTGTCCCTCCGCTTTTGACAAATAGATTGAGCAACGCACATCTGATCTGTACTTAGCTATAACCATTCTGACGAAAGCTGACTTAGAGATGGATTTAACTCAGCTGACAAACTTTCAGGTTCTGAGATTTTTGAGATGACCTGGTCCCTGTGAACAAAAGTACGAAGTACCTATTCACGCTGAGCCTGATAGTGACAATTATCCTACGGTCGCAGGTTCGACTTCTGCCTCGGGCATGGATGTGTGTGATGTCCTTAGGTTAGTTAGGTTTAAGTAGTTCGAAGCTCTAGGGGACTGATGACCTCAGATGCTAAGTCCCGTAGTGCTCAAAGCCATTTGAACCATTTTTTGACAATTATCCGGCAGATACAGGTCGGTCTGAGTATGCTTCATGTAAAAGGCAAGACGTGACTTGTTCATACGAGAGTGACACGTGGACGGTAACCAGTTCAGACAGGAAGAGAAAATTAAAATTGTGTGCTGGATCGGAACTCGAACGTGGGACATTCGCCTTTCGCAGACAAGTGTTCAGAAGACTGAGCTAGCCAAGCAGAACTCACTACCCACAATTGGCCGCGGAAGGCGTAGATCCCAGGCTGGAGTTCCTGCACGACACGATGTTTTAATCTGCCAGAAAGTTTCATATCAGGACACAATCCGTTGCAGAGTGCAAATTCATTCTGGAAATGAGAGAATAGAACATTTTGAAAGTTCCTTCAACAGAAGAATGTTGATAAAATGGGTAGATCGGATAACCAATAGAGATGTCGTATAGCTTGACTAAAAGAAGTGAGCTCTTGGTAATGGGGAGGGGGGGGGGGGTTAAAAATTAATACATGGGTTTTAAGGGTTTATGACATTTATTATATTCAACTTAAAATTATAAATAATTCATCAAATGAAAGAGCAATGCAAACAGTTTTTCTTAAAAGCATTCAATGTGAGCACCATTCTTCACACAGTCGATAGGAGAGTTCTTTCCAAACCTTGATCAGTGTGTCAGGAGTAATTGTTGCAACAATGCTGTTTCTAAAGCGGGGTAGATCAGCTGATAACGAAAGCACATACAAGCGATCCTTTATGAACTCCCAAAGGCAGAAATGGCAAGACGTCAGATCGTGTGTGAACGTGGTCATGCAAAAAAAGCTTCCTAATCCGACCACTTGCGGCCAATCCAGCGGTACGGTACAACGTCATATATCTAATCGCGTACTAATTATGTCAGTGAGGCGGCGCACCATCTAGCTGCAAATTACGTTCTGTGATTCAGTTTCTTCCAGCTCAGAAAAGAGCCATAGTTCTAGCGCATCAAGATAAGAAAAACCACTTAAAGTTGCTTCATCGATAAAGAAAGGCCCGTAAACTTTCCGCGGGGATGGGGCGCAAAAACATTCAATTTAGGGAGTGTCATTGGAACTATACTACTTCGTGAGGATTTTCTGACCCCCGCCAAATGCGCACATTGTGTGTAACATTTCACTTTGGTGAAACATCGATTCATCACTGAAGACGACACGGTCCAGAAAGTCGTCATGCAGCAACATTTCGTACGTAAGTGAGTTATACAAAACTGCAACCAGTCACTTTTTTGGAATAATTATGTTTTATTCCATGAACTGGATTTCGAACCTCTTCAGGTTCATATTCAGATGGTTTCAGGAAGCTACATCATTATTGCTAGCATAATGCTGGGTGCCAGTCTCGGTTCTAAAATATCCGTAATGGATAAGCATAATCAGCAACATTTAGTTTGCAAAGTTGGCATGTAAACCATAGTCTATAGGCTTTAGACCTTGTAATAACTGCAAACGAAAAGGACGTAGTTGTAAGAGTCTCCTTACGTCTCCACGCAGACTTCACTAATCCACGACTAGCCTTCCGAACTAATTTCTTGGAGCTACGCGTGAAAGACTATAACTCGGTCATCACGTTATGAACATTCTCTTGGTCGTTCCATATTCTACCCTTTTTGCAGGTACACAAACGTAACTTAGGAGCTGCTCTTTCATTTTATGTATTATTTGTAATTGTGTGTTGAATGTAATAAATGTTACAAAGCCTTAAATCCCGTTTATTCATTTTTGAATCGCCACGTAGACATACTGAATCACTATGGAAATAGTTACTTGTTGAAGTGGGAAGTGTCCGGGAATGGGAAGAAGATTGTAGAGGGAAACCAAGTCTTGGAATACTAAGTAGGTTCCAATGACTGTAGGTTGATATAATGCAGAGATGACGAGGCTTTCACAGAATAGACAACATTGGAGAGCTGCAACAATGAAGTCTTCGGACTGAGGACCTCACGACGAACGACCTGCTGTGTTCTATCTGCTAGGAAGCCCTGAGTCAAATCTGAGACCTTGCCCGATATTACGTAAGATGGTATTGTGTTCGCTAAACGACAATGCGAGACTGCATCTAATACTTTCTGAAAGTCACGGAACATAGGACCAACTTGGGCGTCGTTATCTACGTCTCTCTAGGCCTTGCGCACGATTAGAACTGCGGAGTCTTAGAACCTTGTCCACAACCCCCAAGTTGATTTCTACGAAGGAAACTGTTCGTTTGCGAGTATAAAGTGCGTACCGTAATTCAACAACAGATTGACGTCAGCGATCTAGGGCTATATTTCTGCGCATCTGACAGGCGACCATTTTTCAAAATGGGAGTCAAATGAGTCTTACGGCGTCAGCAGACGGACAGTATCTTCGAACGTCAACGTCGAGCGTGCCAAGTTCAACGTGCTGCTGAACGTTCAGAAACGATGATAGTTGTACAGGGTTATTACAAATGATTGAAGCGATTTCAAAGCTCTACAATAACTTTATTACTTGAGATATTTTCACAATGCTTTGCACACACCTACAAAAACTCAGTTTTTTTAGGCATTCACAAATGTTCGATATGTGCCCCTTTAGTGATTCGGCAGACATCAAGCCGATAATCAAGTTCCTCCCACACTCGGCGCAGCGTGTCCCCATCAATGAGTTAGAAAGCATCGTTGATGCGAGCTCGCAGTTCTGGCACGTTTCTTGGTAGAGGAGGTTCAACACTGAATCTTTCACATAACCCCCACAGAAAGAAATCGCATGGGGTTAAGTCGGGAGACTGTGGAGGCCATGACATGAATTGGTGATCATGATCTCCACCATGATCGATCCATCGGTTTTCCAATCTCCTGTTTAAGAAATGCCGAACATCATGATGGAAGTGCGGTGGAGCACCATCCTGTTGAAAGATGAAGTCGGCGCTGTCGGTCTCCAGTTGTGGCATGAGCCAATTTTCCAGCATGTCCAGATACACGTGTCCTGTAACGTTTTTTTCGCAGAAGAAAAAGGGGCCGTAAACTTTAAACTGTGAGATTGCACAAAACACGTTAACTTTTGGTGAATTGCGAATTTGCTGCACGAATGCGTGAGGATTCTCTACCGCCCAGATTCGCACATTGTGTCTGTTCACTTCACCATTATGAAAAAATGTTGCTTCATCACTGAAAACAAGTTTCGCACTGAACGCATCCTCTTCCATGAGCTGTTGCAACCGCGCCGAAAATTCAAAGCGTTTGACTTTGTCATCGGGTATCAGGGCTTGAAGCAATTGTAAACGGTAAGGCTTCTGCTTTAGCCTTTTCCGTAAGATTTTCCAAACCGTCGGTTGTGGTACGTTTAGCTCCCTGCTTGCTTTATTCGTCGACTTCCGCGGGCTACGCGTGAAACTTGCCCGCACGCGGTCAACCGTTTCTTCGCTCACTGCACGCCCCTTACAGAGGCATCCAGAAGCTTTATACTGCGCATACCATCGCCGAATGGAGTTAGCAGTTGGTGGATCTTTGCTGAACTCCGTCCTGAAGTGTCGTTGCACTGTTATGACTGACTGATGTGAGTGCATTTCAAGCACGACATACGCTTTCTCGGCTCCTATCGCCATTTTGTCTCACTGCGCTCTCGAGCGCTCTGGCGGCAGAAACCTGAAGTGCGGCTTCAGCCGAACAAAACTTTGAGTTTTTCTACGTATCTGTAGTGTGTCGTGACCATATGTCAATGAATGGAGCTACAGTGAATTTATGAAATCGCTTCAATCATTTGTAATAGCCCTGTATATACGCTACGTGTGCCTCACGTAGCGTACGCATACGCGGTCGCAGCCCTCTCCTGCAGCAGTTGTCGGCTGTATCTAGCTCTCTATAGTGCGCATAAATAAAAACTTTAATTTTATGAATACGTTAAAAGACACAGGAAAGTACAATGGCCAATCAATGACATTCGCTTATAAAAGTTCCATTTCAAATAATGCAGTGAAAATTTATAATATTTCTCGAAATAAGATAAAAATTATTTCGTCATTCTCACTTTTTAGTGAAACCCTAAATCATTCTTACTTCATCACTGTTCCTATTCAGTAGCAGAATCTTTACACCTTGTGAAATACAAAGCTTGAAATAAAGTACAGAGTGTGTTACTGCAAGCAGTGCATGCTATCTTGTATATAAAACCAGTCGAATAAACTCCCTAGAAAGAGCGCCCTTACATTTACATATTATAGAATATACTTCCATTAAACTAATAAAGTATCAGAACGAATTAGAAAAGGCGAAGGTCTGTAAAAACGCAAAAAAAGACCCACTGAGACGCGAACCAGGAACGCATCACCTGCTGCCTCACAATTCTGCGTCTGTACTCGTTACGCTGCACTAAGTACGAATGGTTTACAACAGTATTTTTCATCTTACCATCTCCTGAAAGCCTTAATCGTAGGTATGTTACTAAGTGACATCTAATTGTAACAAATTGTTCCTAGAACAAAGAGCTTCTGATGGAGCCTCAGTGGGTCGTCGCCTTGAAACGTCATACTTTCGTAATACTCAAGTTACAGTAATTCTTTATGCACCAGTATGCGTAATTTTATTACAACAAATCGTACAATTAACGACAAGCTTCAGAGAGATCAATTTGCTGGTGCTTAGAAACGGTATGTGTACATATCGGCTTCTACTGAAAGCCAATATGGCGTCTCGTAACTCCGTATTGAAGAGGGATGGCGTCACGTGACTTAAGCAGCGTTTCTTCCATCTCATTGGTCTGCTTTCAAACGCATGCTACATGTTGCTCTGCGCTTTCGGAACTTTTTGTAAGAAACTCGGCTCGTCAACATTCGAGTGATGCACGGCCCGTGTACCGACGGCTTTATTCTAATCGCTTGGAAGTGTCGGCCGCTCTGGCTTGCTGTCAGCCAAGCTCGTAGCATTTGGCCGCGTCTGAAGTTTCTGGAACGCGACTGAGACGGCTGGAGGCGCCAGCACAGCACTTGCTCCAGCTGGCTGGTCCGCGTCTGATGAGCAGGGCTATTGCCGAGATTGGCGTGGGCGCGCGTGACTCACACTCTGTGCCGTGCTACGGCGTGGGCTGGCGGCCCATAATCGTCACCAAAGATAACACCAACGCGAGGATCACAGGTAGGCACTCTGTAACACAGCACAAATGCCGAGTTAAGCGCCAATTGCCAAAATAAAACTGCTCCCGAAGATGTTTATAGCTCCATCACGAAATAAGTTACTCCAGTTCAGGGCTGTCCAACCCCCAACACGACCGGTAAAAAAATCAATAAAATTCGGTTTATGTAAAGTTATGATAAAATGAACATTTTCAATTTGAAACTCCCGCCTTGCTTGCGACCTCCCTCCCCTCCAGGTGTGTTAGTGTTAAATATGGCATGTGCGGCCCAAAAATACTTGCCTTGGGCCCAAAAGTACTTGCCTTCGAATGTATCCCTGGTAAGCTAAAAGGTTGGACACCCTGCTCTAGTTGACGCACAGGATAACTTTCTCTAGAACAGCGGTTCTCAAACTTCTTTTGGCGACGGAATCCTTTCGAAATATTATGTATATTCTCTAACAAACCCAGAATTGCCAGGGTATTCATTTTGCCAATTTTCTATAATAAACGAAAACAAAAATGAATTATTGCCTGTGAAGTATCGAAAAACTTTATTTCCATGTATTCGTGAAAGCACCTGTGAAAATACGAAACAGCCGTGCAAAGAAATGTACATAATACACAAAGATATAACTACGGGATCCAAATTAAGAAACGTAGTACGCAATATACAAATTTTCTGTAATGTTTATTTAACTCAGAACTTGACTGTAAACTATATTTGTAGTTACATGCCCCTGTTCTGTGTGTGGTACCGTTATACAATTTTTTTACATGCATTTAGCGGCGTTTGTGGATACTGTCTGCTAAAATGTTGCGACTAGAGTTACTAGCAAAGAAGAATAAAGTTAAACGTCATGCATGATGCGACAGTTTTTCTCGTATCTGATTCTTTGACATATCTGCTGAACTGTGATAGGTAGGTCGTACATACCCACAGCGATTGTTGCCTGACAGTAAGGTATATTTGTACAAAGATTGGTTGAAATCTGCCCAGCAGTTTTTATATATAATCTCAAAAGTTTTGCATCACCCCAGTTCGCAGAACTCCCGAAGATAGACGTTGATTGTGGATATTTTATCACAGACACAGTCCCTTTGACTATTCATAGACGTCACTAAACCTGCCTAAAGATGTAAACAACCATGCATGAGCAGCGCCTGTTAGACGTAGGGGGTCCGACAGCCGATCAGTTCGTCATTCCACCAGGAAGGACGTACACGGCTCGTGTTGTCTGTAGTTCAACCATGCCTAGACGGTCAATATCGCGGTTCGATCGCGTCCGCATAGTTACTTGGTGCCAGGAAGGGCTATCAACTAGGGAAGTGTCCAGGCGTCTCTGAGTGAACCAAAGCGATGTTGTTCGGACATGGAGGAGATACAGAGAGACAGGAACTGTCGATGACATGCCTCGCTCAGGCTACTGCAGTTGATGACCGCTACCTACGGGTTATGGCTCGGAGGAACCCTGACAGCAATGCCACCATGTTGAATAATGCTTTTCGTGCAGCCACAGGACGTCGTGTTAAGACTCAAACTGTGCGCAGTAGGCTGCATAATGCGCAACCTCACTCCCGACGTCCATGGCGAGGTCAATCTTTGCAACCAGTCAATCTTTGCAACCACGACACCATGCAGCGCGGTACAGATGGGCCCAACAACATGCCGAATGGATCGCTCAGGATTGGTATCACGTTCTCTTCACCGATGGGTCTTGCATATGCCTTCTACAAAGCAATCGTCGGAGACGTGTTTGGAAGAACCCGGTCAGGCTGAACGCCTCAGACACACTGTCCAGCGAGTGCATCAAGGTGGAGGTTCCCAGCTGTTTTGGGGTGGCATTATGTGGGGCCGTCATACACAGCTGGTGAACATACAAGTTGCCGTAACGGCTGTACGATACGTGAATGCCATCCTCCGACCGATAGTGCGACCATATCGGCAGCATATTGGCTAGCCATTCGTCCTCATGGACGACTATTCGGCCTCCCCCCCCCCCCCTTCCCATCGTGCACATCTTGTGAATGACTTCCTTTGTGATAACAACATCGCTCGACTAGAGTGGCCAGCATGTTCTCCAGACATGAACCCTATCGACATGTCTGGGATAGATTGAGAAGGGCTGTCTATGGACGACGCCAACCGCCAACCACCTACCACTCTGAGGGATCTACTCCGAATCGCCGTCGAGGAGCGGGACAATCTGGACTAACTGTGCCTTGATGAACTTGTGGATAGTATGCCACGACGAACACGGGCATGCATCAATGCAAGTGGACGTGCTACTGGGTATTAGAGGTACTGGTGTGTACAGCAGTCTGGACCACCACTTCTGAAGGTCTCGCTGTACGGTGATAAAACATGCAGTGTGTGGTTTTCATGAGCAATAAAGAGGACGGAAATGATGTTTGTTGATTTCGGTTCCAGTTTTCTGTACAGGTTCCGGAACACTCGGAACCGTGGTGATGCAAAACGTTGTGTGTGTGTGTGTGTGTGTGTGTGTGTGTGTGTGTGTGTGTGTGTGTAATATGGATTTTTAAAAAGCCTCAAAATAATCCAAACCTGGTTTCATATTCTTCCATGCGTTACAATTTAATGAAAAATCATATAGAAATATGTAAATTATGCGTTGCTGACTTATTATACAAAACACACAGTTATAGAGTACGCGGAACACTATTATCCCTCTGTAAATTGATATAATTATTTCCATTTAATGGGAGGTACGCAGTTGTTTTTTTTTATTTTATTTTTCGAACAACTGTTTGTCAGGCTGGGAGGAAGAGAGTTGAAGACGCATGTCACGTTCGGCACACAGTCTACTGCGGCAGTTTGTCTTCGTAGCCGTCGTAGTACTGCTCTGAAGAGGGTGTGATTTTAACGTAATTGATTGTTTTTACTGCTTCATCAGGAACCAATTTAAGATTTGCGGCGTCTTTTTTGTCATAAATGCCTGATACAATGGCTGGAACTACAGTTTCATGCTTCACTTTTCATTAGTGATTGTTTTACCAAGTAATTGCCGTGGTCCCATCTGTACAAATATGGACGCAATCGTTCAAATTACGGTAGTTTATTTCAAAAACATTATTAGTCATGTTAAAAATTTATTTTCCAGTAGTGTTAGTTGGCAGCGATGCGCGCATAAGCAAATACTCTTAGTCAGTGTTTATGTATATCGTAAAATTGTCAACAAGATAGCCAGTCCAGCAACATCGGTCAACTACTCCGTCTTCAAGACGAATTTGTTATGGTGATGGCGACCAAGTAGTTCTTTGTTGACATTGCCTGCGAGGTCGTCAATTCGTTGCGAAACAGCACTGTTTGAAGATGCTTTGCAGACTTTTCTTCGAGGATACATTGTGTTATGTCTGCCACACGTGGTTTTATTGAATCCGTAGCTGTTGAATTTGTAGCGATGGTGTGCACTTTGCCTGCTTGTGCAGTGCGATAGCTGACCAAATATGAAGGGGGAATGTGCGGCCGCTGTGCGCATGTATAGTGACGAGTCGCCACATACTATTCACGCAAGATAAAATCTTTTTGTTGGTAGTTGCCGATCGCAGCATTACTGTAGGTTTATTATGCTGCTAGTCACATCATTTCCGGCTGTTACGCAATGAGAGAGAGAAACTTTTTATAAACTACCATTGATATATTTGTGTTGTTTTCCTCTGTGTGTGCCAAGACTTGATGCGCGTTGATCTTTAGGTTGAAATTATTTTGACGAAGCTCTTGCGGAGACCCAGTACTCAATGGAGCACAGATTGAGTGTCTCTGCTCTGGAAGATACTTACCTACATATATGAATTGCCTGGAAGAAAACGGTTTGACAGATAGTCAGCACGGATTTAGAAAATATCCTTCGTGTGAAACACAAGTATCCCTTTATTCTAGCGAAGTAGTGAGGGCTATCGACAAGGGATGTCAAAATGATTCCATATTTTTATATTTCCAGAAGGCCTGTGACATAGTTCCTCAAAAGATACCTCTAATCAAATTGCGTGCCTATGGACTATTGCATCAGTTTGGCGACTGGATTCGTGAATTTGTCAGAAATGCCGCAGTTTGTAGTAACTGATGGAAAGTTATCGAGTAAAACATTCAAGGTTTTTATGTCTGTTCCGACTCGCTTAGTGCTCTGCAAACATTTCACCGAATGTGTTCAGTAGACCAGCTGATTCAGCTCGTCCATGACAGCGGCGCCAACACCGTGGCAAGGATATGATCTTTTGGTGGGTACCTGGCCACATCGGGACACAGGGAAACGACATGGGCGACAAAGCGGCCAAGGAAGCATGTCGGGATGGTGGTGTCCGTCATTGTTCCATCCCGTTGCACGCCATCATCTCATTTTCTGACAGACGCATCATACCTCGATAGGAGACTGAATGGTTGCAGGCGACAGAAAACTGCGGTCGCTCAAATCGAGCACAAAGGCATGGCGGATTTCATGTCAGCCTCTCCCCTGGAAGGAGGTAATACTTACCAGACTGCGCATAGGACACAGCCCTTTAACACATGGCTTCCTCCTCCGGCGGAAGGATCCACCACTCCGTGAAGTTTGTGGCGTGTCACTTTCAGTTCGGCATATTTTGGCAACGTGTGTCCTGTATACCGTTATTAGGACAGCTCAGTCGGCCCGGGTTCGATTCCCGGCTGGGTCGGAGATTTTCTCCGCTCAGGGACTGGGTGTTGTGTTGTCCTAATCATCATCATTTCATCCCCATCGACGCGCAGGTCGCCGAAGTGGCGTCAAATCGAAAGATCTGCACCAGGCGAACGGTCTACCCGACGGGAGGCCCTAGCCACACGACATTTCCATTTTTCCTCGCTGGACATCTGCCCACCATCCTCGCATATATTGATTCCAGTGTTAAGAGCGGTGAAATTGTGTGAACAATCAAGCCTCATCCCTAAATGGGTGGGGGAGGGAGTCAGATTTTAATACATTATAAACTGCTCCGCATGTGGGGACAGCCTTCACCCCCATCCATGAGATTTGCATGCTGACTTTTCGTCAGGGCGCTGATGACAATGATGTCTAGCGCCTCTCACATCACCAGTGGACTCGCATTCGGGAGGACGACGGTTCAATCCCGTCTCCAGCCATCCTGATTTAGGTTTTTCGTGATTTCCCTAACTCGTTTCAGGCAAATGCCGGGATGGTTCCTTTGAAAGGGCACGGCCGATTTCCTTCCCAATCCTTCCCTAACCAGAGCTTGCGCTCCGTCTCTAATGACCTCGTTGTCGACGGGACGTTAAACACTAACCACCACCACCACCTTTCACATCAAATCATCATCGAGTAAAACAGAAGTAATATCTGGCATTCAACAAGGAAGTGTTACAAGTTCTCTGCTGTTCCTGATCTACGTAAACGACGCGTGACACAATTTCAGCAGCCCTTACAGATCGTTTGCAGACAGTGCTATCATTTATTCAACTAAACACTTAGGGATTACAATTACAAGTAACTTAAATTTAAACGGTCACATACATAATGTTGTGGGTAAAGCGAACCAAAGACAGCACTTTATTGGCAGAATACTTAGAAAGTGCTGCAGGTCTACTAGAGAGACTGCTTACTCCGGGCGTGTCCGCC
Organism: Schistocerca americana; assembly: GCF_021461395.2. Taxonomy (NCBI): domain Eukaryota; kingdom Metazoa; phylum Arthropoda; class Insecta; order Orthoptera; family Acrididae; genus Schistocerca; species Schistocerca americana. The sequence goes on from NC_060120.1 coordinate 849,444,488, forward strand.
CTGTTCTGGAGTACTGCTTTGTGGTGTGGGACTCGAGTCAGATGGTAATGACGGAGGAATTGGGATGGCAATCATTAAAACCAAGGCGTTTTTCATTGCGTCAGGATCTTCTCGTGAAATGTCAGTCAGCAACTTTTCTTCTCCGACTGTGCAAATTGTCCGTCGGCGCGCATCTGCATAGGGAGGAATGCTCATCATGATAAAATAAATCGGAGCTCGCAAAGAAAGATAAGTGCTTGTTTTTCCTGCGCGCCGTTCGAGAGTGGAACGGTAGAGAAATAGCTTGAAAGTGGTTCGATGAATCCCCTGCCAGGCACTTAATTGTGAAGTGCAGAGTGATGATATACTCCACAATCTAGTGTACAGTATATAGCAGAGTGTTCTTCGTACCATTGTCTTTGATTTCATGTCCTACTCCCTGCACATATTGTACGCGGGAAAAATAACTTGCTGTATGCCACTCACCCGCCCTAACTCTTATTTTGTCTTTCCAGCGTAGTGTAAGGTGGGAACTGAGCCGTGTGATGATTTGCAATTGTAAATAAATATTCTGCCTGCAGAGATGGTTTTTAATTTTATTGCATAATCAGTTTCGGGACTACCAATCGGATCTTCAAATCGACCTGTTCACATAACTGTATTTTCCAAAATACATTATACCAGTGCATATACATACATGACGCCATTAGTCATTTACTATAGGGTAAAACTTGTCAAACCTCTATCGGTCATGAGATCAGATTAAAGTTCTTGTAAGTCGGATTAAATATGAAATTAAAATTTCTCAATAGTCTTAGACCAAATATAAATACGACGCTATTTTCTACCTTAGGTGTGTTAAATGTTGTCACATAATGTTGGCAACCAGTTTACATGTGAATTAATGACCAGTCACAAGAGTGTATCACACTATACAAACATGACGTTAAGAACAAACCTTTATGTTAAAACCGAGTGAGCAGCATTCCGTAAGGGCACCGAAACACAGTAAAACATTATTCCATGGCCCAAGCCATGGGGTTAAAATGAAATAATTGTTCACCGTTGTAAACGTAATGGGATAAAATAAGTTACCGGAGTCAACAGGAACTACTTAGTTTAATACATAGTGTAAGTACCGTTACATAAAACTGGGGGTGTCATCAAGCAGGTATTCCAGATACAGGACTGAGTTACTGATGTTGCCAAAATTGAAAGACAATGATTTGGAACCCACTTCACGCAAATGTGTGCTATATTATACCTCATTTTCAACAAAGGCTGTGCGACGAACCCGCTAACGCAGGAGGTATGTGTAATAGCCATCATAATATTGAAATAAAATTACATAATTGTGTTTTGCAAGAATGCTCAAGTAGCATTATATTAGCGTTTTACGAATTGTACCCATGATAGTGGTAAAGAATCATCAGTAGAGGAAATGGTATCCTCTAAAATGGGAATATGCTTTAATTGTCCATCGTCTGTAGCTTTTACAGTCATAAGTAATTCCATAATAACTGACACGATCAAAGTGCATGTTTGGAATCTTAATTATAATTTATAACACCCAGATTAGTAGTAGTAGTTGTAGTTGTTGTTGTGCTCTTCAATCCTGAGACTGGTTTGATGCAGCTCTCCATGCTACTCTATCCTGTGCAAGCTTCTTCATCTCCCAGTACGTACTGCAGCCTACATCCTTCTGAATCTGCTTAGTGTATTCATCTCTTGGTCTCCCTCTACGATTTTTACCCTCCACACTGCCCTCCAATGCTAAATTTGTGATCCCTTGAAGCCTCAGAACATGCCCTGCCAACCGGTCCCTTCTTCTTGTCAAGTTGTGCCACAAACTCCTCTTCTCCCAAATTCTATTCAATACCTCCTCATTAGTTATGTGATCTACCCATCTAATCTTCAGCATTCTTCTGTAGCACCACATTTCGAAAGCTTCTATTCTCTTCTTGTCCGAACTATTTATCGTCCATGTTTCACTTTCATACGTGGCTACACTCCATACAAATACTTTCAGAAACGACTTCCTGACACTTAAATCTATACTCGATATTAACAAATTTCTCTTCTTCAGAAACGCTTTTCTTGCCATTGCCAGTCTACATTTTATATCCTCTCTACTTCGACCATTATCAGTTATTTTGCTCCCCAAATAGCAAAACTCCATTACTACTTTAAGTGTCTCATTTCCTAATCTAATTCCCTCAGCATCACCCGACTTAATTCGACTACATTCCATTATCCTTGTTTTTCTTTTGTTGATGTTCATCTTATAGCCTCCTTTCGAACACTGTCCATTCCATTCAACTGCTCTTCCAGGTCCTTTGCTGTCTCTGACAGAATTACAATGTCATCGGCGAACCTCAAAGTTTTTATTTCTTCTCCATGGATTTTAATACCTACTCCAAATTTTTCTTTTGTTTCCTATAGTGCTTGCTCAATATACAGATTGAATAACATCGGGGAGAGGCTACAACCCTGTCTCACTCCCTTCCCAACCACTGCTTCCCTTTCATGCCCCTCGACTATTATAACTGACTTCTGGTTTCTGTACAAATTGTAAATAGCCTTTCGCTCCCTGTATTTTACACCTGCCACCTTCAGAATTTGAGAGAGAGTATTCTAGTCAACATTGTCAAAAGCTTTCTCCAAGTCTACAAATGCTAGAAACGTAGGTTTGCCTTTTCTTAATCTAGTTTCTAAAATAAGTCGTAGAGTCAGTATTGCCTCACGTGTTCCAGTGTTTCTACGGAATCCAAACTGATCTTCCCCTAGGTCGGCTTCTACCAGATTTTCCATTCGTCTGTAAAGAATTCGCGTTAGTATTTTGCAGCCGTGACTTATTAATCTGATAGTTCGGCAATTTCCACATCTGTCAACGCTTGCTTTCTTTGGAATTGGAATTATTATATTCTTCAAGTCTGACGGTATTTCGCATGTCTCTCGCATTTTACTCACCAGATGATAAAGTTTTGTCAGGACTGGCTCTCCTAAGGCTGTCAGTAGTTCTATTGGAATGTTGTCTACTCCCGGGGCCTTGTTTCGACTCGGGTCTTTCAGTGCTCTATCAAACTCTTCACGCAGTATCGTATCTCCCATTTGATCTTCATCTACATCCTCTTCCATTTTTATAACATTGCCCTCAAGTACATCGCCCTTGTATAGACCCTCTATATACTCCTTCCACCTCTCTGCTTTCCCTTCATTGCCTAGAACTGGGTTTCCATCTGAGCTCTTGATATTCACACAAGCGGATCTCCTTTCTCCAAAGGTCTCATTAATTTTCCTGTAGGCAGTATCTGTCTTACCCCTAGTGAGACAAGCCTCTACATCCTTACATTTGTCCTCTAGCCATCCCTGCTTAGCCATTTTGCACTTCCTGTCGATCTCATTTTTGAGACGTTTGTATTCCTTTTTGCCTGCTTCATTTACTGCATTTTTATATTTTCTCCTTTCGTCAATTAAATTCAATATTTCTTCAGTCACCCAAGGATTTCTACTAGCCCTAGTCTTTTTACCTACTTGATCCTCTGCTGCCTTCACTACTTCATTCCTCAAAGCTACCCATTCTTCTTCTACTGTATTTCTTTCCCCCATTCTTGTCAATTGTTCCCTTGTGCTCTCCCTGAAACTCTGTACAACCGCTGGTTCTTTCAGTTTATCCAGGTCCCATCTCCTTAAATTCCCATCTTTTTGCAGTTTCTTCAGTTTTAATCTGCAGTTCATAACCAATAGATTGTGGTCAGAGTCCACATTTGCGCCTGGAAATGTCTTACAATTTAAAACCTGGTTCCTAAATCTCTGTCTTATCATTATATAATCTATTTGAAACCTTTTAGTGTCTCCAGGGTTCTTCCATGTATACAACCTTCTTTCATGATTCTTGAACCGAGTGTTAGCTATGATTAATTTGTGCTCTGTGCAAAATTCTATCAGGCGGCTTCCTCTTTCATTTCTTAGCCCCAATCCATATTCACCTACTGTTTTTCCTTCTCTTCCTTTTCCTACTGTCGAATTCCAGTCACCCATAACTATTAAATTTTCGTCTCCCTTCACTATCTGAATAATTTCTTTTATTTCATCATACATTTCTTCAATTTCTTCGTCATCTGCAGAGCTAGTTGGCATATATACTTGTACTACTGTCGTAGGCGTGGGCTTCGTGTCTATCTTGGCCACAACAATGTGTTCACTGTGCTGTTTGTAGTAGCTTACTCGCATTCCTATTGCTTTATGCATTACTAAACCTACTCCTGCATTACCCCTATTTGATTTTGTATTTATAACCCTGTATTCACCTGACCAAAAGTCTAGTTCCTCCTGCCACACATCTTCACTAATTCCCACTGTATCCAACTTTAACCTATCCATTTCCCTTTTTAAATTTTCTAACCTACCTGTCCGATTAAGGGATCTGACATTCCACGCTCTGATCCGTAGAACGCCAGTTTTCTTTCTCCTGATAACTACGTCCTCTTGAGTAGTCCCCGCCCGGAGATCCGAATGGGGGACTATTTTACGTCGGGAATATTTTACCCAAGAAGATGCCATCATCATTTATCCATACAGTAAAGCTGCATGCCCTCGGGAAAAAATTACGGCCGTAGTTTCCCCTTGCTTTCAGCCGTTCGCAGTACCAGCACAGCAACGCTGTCCCTCCCAGGGGATCCACAACTCTTTTGTGGATACGTGCGTAGCGAGCACGGGACCCCGAGCCAATGTGGCCTTCCTTCCTTTCCGGGCTGCATACCTTCCCTTTCCGCATCCTTCCCCATCCCCCATCTTCGCCCCCTCCCCCTTCACCTCTGGCTCTTTCCTTCCCTTTCTCCCCTTCTGGGAGTATGGTTTGTGCCTACGTCCGGAGACGGACGCTTGTAAATGTACCGCATTCTTCGCCTTCCTTGCTTGTATGTCTTCATCCTTCCTTTGTCCTTCTCTTTTCCTTACCTCTTCTCTTTACCCTTTTCTCCGCTGCGGCGTTTGAGACCTCTCTTCTTTCCTTTCCCTTTCTCTTTCTTCCTCCCTGTGCGTGTCTGAAGGCCGACCCACGCACTTCCATGCGTAGCCGGTGACGGGGTAACGCGTAATTCCCCGCCCCGGGTAGACAGGTAGGACACGTACGTACCCCCTGGTAACGGCCAGGCCCAGGGAGGGGTGATTACCCGAGCTGATACCTTCCGAAAGTGCCGATTGGTCCCTCCATCCGTTTGTCGGGAGGTGTGACCTGATGTGTGAACAATCACCTAAGGCGGGAGTGCCCTCAGAGAGGGCCCCCACAAAGGAGGAGCGCGCCATCGGAGACGCCGGTAATCATAGGGGATTCTTCCGCAATGGTTTCCTCACCTTCCACTATGTCTGCTCACAAACGTAAGTTCACTGAGTCCCAGCCACAGTCAGTTCTTCCATTGTTGCCACAGTTCCTTGTTGTTTCTCGGTCTGACGAAGGTCACGACTTCTCCACAGTCAACCCTTTCATTATTCAGAAAGGTGTCGACCCAATTGCAGGTCCTGTAAAGTCTTGTTCCAGATTACGGAATGGCACCCTGTTGTTAGAAACACACAGTGCCCTCCAGGCACAAAAATTGCTGCGTACCTCACTACTACACACCTTCCCTGTCCGGGTGGAACCGCACCGTACTTTAAATTCCTCGCGTGGAGTCGTTTATACACGCTCCCTCGATGGATTGTCTGACGAAGAAATTCAGCACTACCTGTCTGACCAGGGCGTAACGGCTGTTCATAGGGTTATGAAAAGGGTTGACACGAACATCATTCCAACCCGCACTGTCTTCTTGACATTTGACAAAGTTCAACTCCCATCGAAAATCAAAGCAGGCTATGAGATAATTTCCGTTCGCCCTTACGTCCCAAACCCTACGTGTTGCTATCGATGTCAGCGGTTCAATCACACCAGCCAGTCCTGTTCCAATCCGGCCAAATGTGTTACGTGTGGCAAGGATGCCCATGAGGGTGCTTGTCCACCTCCATCCCCTCGCTGCATCAACTGTATGGGTGACCACGCTGCTTCCTCTCGAGACTGTCCCGTTTTTAAGGACGAAAAGCTCATCCAGGAACTTAGAGTAAAGGAAAAGGTGTCGACCTTTGCTGCTCGAAAATTATTCGCCAGTCGACAGCCCACCGTGCCTCAGAAAGGAAAATACAGCACTGTCCTTGCTTCTCCTCGGCCAACAAAGGAGGCGGCCACGCAGACTTGCGACCTCACCTTTAGTGCCACAGTCGTCAGATCGGCCAGCGCAAAGATCGCCCGTTCAACCTCACCACTTTCGCCTGCCCACTCTCTGGCTCACCCTTCGTCGAGTTCTGCTAAATCTCGAGCCCAGAAGTCAGACACCAAGACTTCGAAAAAAGAGCATACTCGTGAGGAGTTTTTACGTACGGAACTTCCCAACCATCAGTTCCTCCTTCCTCTAAACATCATACTTCCAAGAAGGCTACAAAGAAACCCAGTTCCTCTCCTTCTCCGCCAAGGCGTGTCCCATCTACAGCACCACCTGGCGGAAATCGCCGTCGGCCGTCTTCTGTGTCGCCGAGGCGCACTGCTGGCGGCCGATCAACCGGCCGATCGCTGGTGGCAGGAGCTGGTCCTGACCAACCTATGGATCAGGATCTTCTGCCTTTGGCTGAATGCCATTCCATGCTGTCGGTCGCAAGCTCAGAGCAGTCGTTGAGTTGACAGCGACCTTGGTCACATTCCTCCATTTTCTGTTCACGCTATGTCCATTATCCACTGGAATATCCGCGGTATTCGAGCCAATCGGGATGAATTGTCGATCCTCGTACGATCCTACTCGCCGGTCATCTTCTGTCTTCAGGAAACAAAGCTGCATCCCCATGACCGCTTTGTTCTCCCTCATTTTCAGTCCGTCCGATATGATCTCCCCTCTGTTGAAGGCACTCCAGCACATGGAGGACTCATGATTCTTCTCCATGGAACCCTCCACTATCACCCAATCCACTTAAACACTTCCTTCCAAGCTGTCGCCGTCCGTCTTTCCCTTTCTGGATACACGTTCTCTCTTTGTACTGTATACATTCCATCGTCCACACCAATGGCACGAGCTGATCTCCTTCATCTTCTTGGTCAGCTTCCACCCCCATATTTGCTGGTTGGGGACTTCAATGCCCACCACCCGCTTTGGGGATCTCCACATCCTTGTCCACGTGGCTCACTATTGCTAGACGTCTTCCACCAAGCAGATCTAGTTTGCCTCAACACTGGGGTCCCTACATTTTTGTCTGCCTCCACGACAAATTTATCTCATTTGGACCTTGCGGTCGGTACTGTTCCGCTAGCTCGGCGCTTCGAATGGTTCGCCCTTGATGATACACACTCGAGTGACCACTTTCCATGTGTCCTTCAATTGCAGCCTCAACTGCCCTACATGCGCCCGCGACGCTGGAAGTTTGCCCAAGCCAATTGGACACTTTTTTCGTCTCTAGCGACATTCGATGACCGTCACTTTCCCAGCGTCGACGATGAGGTCACACATATTACCGACGTTATTCTTACAGCTGCGGAACGTTCAGTACCACGCACCTCCGAATTGTCCCGGCGCCCCCCAGTTCCTTGGTGGAACGAGGCATGCCGTGATGCAATACGTGAGCGGCGACGTGCTCTCCGCGTTTTCCGCCACCATCCTACTTTGGCCAACTGTATCCGCTATAAGCAGTTCCGAGCGCGATGCCGTCGTGTCATCCGCGATAGCAAGAAGGCAAGCTGGAAATTCTTTATTAGCTCATTTAACACCTTCACTCCCTCCTCGGAAGTTTGGAGTCCGCTTCGACGGTTCTCAGGCGCGCCTAGTTTCTCCCCGGTCTCTGGGCTCACCGTCGCGCATGACACATTAGTGGACCCCGTCGCAATTTCTAAATCGTTGGGTCAGCACTTTGCTGAGATTTCGAGCTCTTCAAATTACCCGCCAGCGTTTCTCCCGAAGAAACGTGCAGCGGAAGTGCAACCTCTTGCTTTCTCCTCTCAAAATCGCGAAAGCTACAATACTGTTTTCTCCATGCGGGAACTCCAACATGCACTCTCTTCTTCTCGCTCCTCCGCCCCAGGACCGGATGGTATCCACGTCCAAATGTTGCTGCATTTATCAACCCATAGTCTGCGTTACCTCCTTCGCCTTTATAATCGAATTTGGACCGACAGAACTTTCCCCAGACGATGGCAGGAAGCTATCGTCGTTCCTGTTCCGAAACCTGGAAAGGACAAACATCTCCCCTCTAGCTATCGCCCCATTTCTCTCACGAGTAGTGTCTGTAAGGTTTTGGAGCGTATGGTGAATTACCGTTTAGCGTGGTGGCTGGAATCCCGCAGTCTTTTAACACCTGCCCAATGCGGATTCCGAAAGCATCGTTCTGCAGTTGACCATCTTGTTGCTCTCTCCACTTATATCATGAACAATTTTCTCCTGAAACGCCAAACAGTAGCAATATTTTTTGATCTGGAGAGAGCATACGATACCTATTGGAGGACAGGTATCCTCCGCACACTGTTCTCTTGGGGGCTTTCGAGGTCGGCTGCCGTTTTTTCTTCGCGAATTTATGGCAGAGCGCACATTTAGGGTGCGGGTGAACACTACTCTCTCCCGTACTTTCTCCCAAGAAAACGGGGTACCCCAGGGCTCCGTGCTGAGTGTTGTACTGTTTGCCATTGCCATCAATCCAATTATGGATTGTCTCCTTCCTGATGTCTCGGGCTCCCTCTTTGTGGACGATTTTGCGATCTACTACAGCTCTCAACGGACCAGCCTTCTTGAACGACGTCTTCAAGGATGTCTCGATCGTCTCCACTCTTGGAGCATCGAAACCGGCTTCCGTTTTTCTCCCAGTAAGACCGTTTGTGCTAATTTTTCGCGACGTAAGGAGTTTCTTCCGCCCTCCTTACATCTAGGTCCTGTCAACCTTCCGTTTTCAAACGTCGCTAAATTCTTGGGTCTTATGTTTGACAGAAAACTGTGCTGGTCCTCCCACGTTTCTTATCCCTCAACACCCTCCGTGTCCTGAATGGTACCTCCTGGGGAGCGGACCGAGTGGTCCTCCTCCGCCTCTATCGCGCCTTAGTGCGCTCTAAATTGGAGTATGGAAGCATAGTCTACTCCTCTGCTCGGCCGTCTATTCTTCGGCGTCTCGACTCTATCCACCACTGTGGATTACGTTTAGTGTCTGGAGCTTTTTACACCAGCCCTGTGGAAAGCCTTTATGCTGAGACTGCTAAACCTCCGCTGTCCAATCGGCGAGCAGTCCTTCTGAGTCGTTATGCTAGCCATCTGTCTTCCATGCCTGCTAATCCAGCCCATGACATTTTTTTCGACGCCTCCTTTGATGTAGGGTATGCAGGCCGCCCCTCCTCCCTACTACCACCGGGAGTCCGCTTCCGTCAACTGCTCCATTCTCTTTCCTTCCGCTTTCCTAAAACCCTCTTGACAACTTAGGGTACAGCACCGCCTTGGCTCCGTCCCCGGGTCTGCCTGCTCCGTGACCTTTGTCAATTTCCCAAGGATGGTACCCCTTCACTTGTTTATCGTCGGGCATTTGCTGCTCTATGTGCACAAATGACGGACGCCACATTCATTTACACCGACGGCTCGAAAACATCGTTAGGTGTAGGGAGTGCCTATATTGTTGGCGACACCCCAAATCACTTTCGGCTTCCCGACCAGTGTTCGGTTTATACTGCGGAGCTTTACGCTGTTCTCCAGGCTGCCCACTACATCCGCCGCCATCAGCGGATACAATACGTTATCTGCTCAGATTCTCTCAGCTCTCTCCTCAGTCTCCAAGCTCTTTATCCTGTGCACCCTCTGGTCCACCGGATTCAGGACTGTCAGCGCTTGCTCCACCTGGGGGGCGTCTCGGTGGCGTTCCTCTGGCTCCCGGGACACGTTGGTATCTGTGGAAATGAGACGGCCTATATTGCAGCCAAGGCTGCAGTCTCTCTTCCTCGGCCAGCTATTCAATCGATTCCCTTCGCCGATCTACGGAGCGTTCTATGTCGACGTGTTGTTCATTTATGGCACTCGCATTGGTCGACACTTAACCATAATAAATTGCGGGACATGAAAGCTCTTCCTTGTGCTTGGACCTCTTCCTCCCGAACGCGTCATCGGGAGGAGGTAATTTTAACTAGACTCCGAATAGGGCACTGTCTTTTTAGCCATCGACATCTTTTAAGCGGCGATCCTCCCCCACTCTGTCCCCACTGCTCTCAACTGTGGACGGTAAGACACCTTTTAATTGAGTGCCCCTGTTTTAATCCGTTACGCTCCCGTCTACAGCTATCGCCTGATATATCGTCGATTTTAGGAGATGACACGCGCTCAGCCGACCGCGTTCTCAAGTTTATTAGTGCCAGTGAAATGACGTCAGTCATTTGAAGCTTTTTTTTGGGGACAACCAACCCCTTTCTGTAGTGGATTTTTAAGCCTTCCTTCTGCTTTTAGTTTCTCCAATTGTATGACTTTCGTTCCCATTGCTGCTGGTTTTCAATTTCGGTTTTTTACTGTTTCCTAAGTCACGGACCGGGCGCTAATGACCATAGAAGTTTTGCGCCCTAAAACCAAAAAAAAAAAGCAACGCCGTTGGGTTAGTGTTACAAGGCCAGATCAGTCAATCATCCAGACTGTTGCCCTGCAGCTACTGAAAAGGTTGCTGCCATCTTCAGGAACCATAGTTTGTTTGGCCTGTCAACAGATACCCCTCCGTTGTGGTAGCACCTACAGTACGGCTATCTGTGTCGCTGAGGCACGCAAGCCTCCCCACCAACGGCAAGGTCTATGGTTCATGGAGGGGGGGGGGGGGGCAAATTAGTAGATTAAAGCAAAATTCTTAACTCTGCACTCATGGGTGAGTCTTCCTCTACTAAGCAGCATCCGACTAAGACTGGTGTTCCCTGTACATCTTAGACCTTTATGAAATGCGCAGACGATAAAGTGTTTAATCAGTGGATCGTAAACATTAAGGGTCTATTACTTCAAAAGAATGGAAGTTAAAAGAGAAGGTCTAGTGACAACTATTCTGCATTTCTTACTAGGATTTTCATTAGAGTTCCCCGAGCATTTCCGTTACTGTCGTAAGCGCTATACCGCCCTGTTACGACCCTAGTAGCGTATCTGCGAATCCCTGTGATTTGTGCTGCCACGCCTACTACGGAAGCGCTCCACTGTAATTTGTCGCACTCGCAATCAATGAGATTTCCTTTACAGCTGTTCTGCTATTCCACAGAATACTTCAAACAGGTATAAGTAACCCATTCGCCTTTTCGTAATGCTTATTGTACGTTATCGTCCCATTTTGTATTGGTTTTACGTATTACCCCTAAATAATTGCAGAATATTATATCGTAAAGATAATCATGCACGTACTCTAGACTCTTCGTAAGAAGAAGAAGAAGAAGAAGAAGAAGAAGAAGAAGAGGGAGGAGGAGATGCATACGGTTAGGCAACAAAAATAGTTCACCAGTTCCCTTGAGAGCTTACAGGTGCTGGCAGATCTAGTTTTTTAAAACAAATGGAAATCATTTCTACTTAACAAATCCAACATCAGAGATGAATTTCTAAGTAGACGACATTATGTATGAACTTGGGTTACATTTATCAACTTTTCTTGAAGATTACGATTTAGAACACTCCAATTCTGAAACTGGCCAGTAAACCTACTGATACGGTCCCCATCATGGCCAGTTGTCGCCAATATGATCCATGGAACTGGCAAAAAAGAGTATTAAGAGTCCTCTGTACTTTCTACCCATGACGATTAACCTGTCTTGGCTTCTGTGACCATTGAATCGGCGGTAGCCACCAAGTTCGCTGTTCCTTACTTCCCCTTTCTTTGCTCTTTATGAGCAGCGCTACTGTAGTCAAGTACACGTGTGAAGTAGCAAAGTGAGGTGAAAAGTATATTATAGTTTATATGAGCTATGTGGAAATTTAACTATTTTGTTCCATTCCAGTGATGAATGTGTATGCCCTGCATCATAGTTCCGAATATTCTTCATCGTACAACGTTCAAACAGCTGAAACTCCTAAGAAGACTGAAAATCAAATAAATGTTTGTTTATATAAACTTTTTAAGTTACCATTTCCCTCGAAAATGTGGGGCACAATTAAAACCGATTCGGAATTTCTTGGTAATTCAATCTAAACAGGTGGAGGAACGGGATGTCACGTGGAGTCGCACAAACTACTCGTATGCGAGTAAGAGATAGGTATGCTGAGGACTTCAAGCGTGAAAGTAACTCCCTCAGTAAAGAGTACGTATGAAACTGATTGACAATTAGAAAATTTCTCACCCTTACAGCCATAGAGCTTTATCGACCATTTCAAGGAGTTTCTCATGATGACTAAGACGACGACGATGATAATAAAGGCCAGTTTCGCTTGACGTTTTCTCTTTTAGCATTTGAAAGATAGGTAAGTGTCGAAATTGTCAATTTTTTCTTAATACTACACACAACAGACTGAAGGATAACTCTTACTTCGTCTGCATTTCGCTCACTCGTACATTACGAAGAAATATGCGCTCTGGAAAGCCACGAGAAGTTAGTAGAAAAGACTGCTAAACATCCTAGGCTCCTGTACTCTATTAGAAAACGTATTTTTACCATGACACCATGTCCACCACTTAGTGTGCAGCATACGCAATTTAAAGAAAATTGGCATCGTTTTCGATTCATATCCGAGGTTCGCGAGTGTTAATCAATATCTCAACTTCACGTACACAAATCGGAACTGTACAGCTGTATTTCCATACCCAGAGAAAAATAGACGCCTGTTTGTACGGAATCTTTAGCACTAATATGTCGACACAACTACCTTCTGAAGTTTTTACCATTGTACTTCCTGTATAATGTTGACGGCAGTGTGACGTCCTTGTGTTGATTTACGTGTCCTCTTTGCTGTAATTTGTAGTCTCGTTAAGTGCGAGTGGCTTGTTGTGTAGGTAATGATTTCCATGGCAATCAGCTCTCCAGAATAAGCATTTTCAATTATTCATTGACGTCACTCTTCAGATTGTAGCTTATGGCAATTACCGTTCATAGGATATACTTTTTCCTTTAAGGCAGTTGTTCGTCGGACAGCCTCGTATGTGGCACTCCCATTGTTGCATGTTGCAAGATTTTCGATTTAATTTCTTTTTAGTGTAGGCAGTATTGTAAATGGGACAAACACAACTATGGGTTATCATCTCGGGTGTTAATAAATTGCTTCAATTGTATGTAGTCTTTTATTTTTAGGTCACTACCGGTTTCATGGCAAGGTGAACATATAGGTAAAACATTGGACCTAAAATGCTCGGAACTTTGTACCCAACTTTCGTTGTCAGTCAGAACAAAACACCAAAAGACGGTACGTCACTGAATAAAGCAGCCGGATGTTTGGATTCCAATCCAATATCATGGATGGGTGACAGCACGCGGTCGCTCCCCCTGCTCCACGATTGCGTATAGACCGGAGAAACGGGTACAAAGTTCAAAGCTGTTTAGCTCTAATGTTTTAGTTATACAGGGTGGTCCATTGATCGTGACCGGGCCAAATATCTCACGAAATAAGCGTCAAACGAAAAAACTACGAAGAACGAAACATGTCTAGCTTGAAGGGGAAACCAAATGGCGCTTTGGTTGGTCCGCTAGATGGCGCTGCCATAGGTGAAACGGATATCAACTGCGTTTTTGAAATAGCAACCCCATTTTTATTACATATTTGTGTAGTCCGTAAAGAAATACGAATTTTTTAGTCGGACGCTTCTTTCGCTGTGTGATAGTGGCGCTGTAATAGTCACAAACATATGGGCTCACAATTTTAGACGAACAGTTGGTAACAGGTAGGTTTTTAAATTAACATACAGAACATAGATACGTTTGAACATTTTATTTCGGTTATTCCAATGTGATACATGTACCTTTGTGAACTTATCATTTCTGAGAACGCATGCTGTTACAGCGTGATTACCTGTAAATACCACATTAATGCAATAAATGCTGAAAATGATGTCCGTCAGCCTCAATGCATTTGGCAATACGTGTAACAACAATCATCTCAACAGCGAGTAGTTTGCCTTCCGCAATGTTCGCACATGCATTGACAGTGCGCTGACGCCTGTTGTCAGGTGTTGTCGGTGGATCACGATAGCAAATATCCTTCAACTTTCCCGCAGAAAGAAATCCGAGGACGTCAGATCCGGTGAACGTGCGGGCCATGGTATAGTGCTTAGACGACCAATCCACCTGTCATGAAATATGCTGTTCAATACCGCTTCAACCGCACGCGAGCTATGTGCCGGACATCCATAATGTTGGAAGTACACCGCCATTCTGTTATGCAGTGAAACATCTTGTAGTAACATCGGTAGAACATTACGTAGGAAATCAGCATACATTGCACCATTTAGATTGCCATCGATAAAATGGGGGGGGGGGGGGGGCGGCGGCAATTATCCTTCCTCCCATAATGCCGCACCATACATTAACCCGCCAAGGTCGCTGATGTTCCACTTGTCGCAGCCATCTTGGATTTTCCGTTGCCCAACAGTGCATATTATGCTGGTTTACGCTACCGCTGTTGGTGAATGACGCTTCGTCGCTAAATAGAACGCGTGCAAAAAATCTGTGATCGTCCCGTAATTTCTCTTGTGTCCAGTGACAGAACTGTAGACGACGTTCAAAGTCGTCGCCATACAATTCTTGGTGCATAGAAATATGGTACGAGTGCAGTCGATGTTGATGTAGCATTCTCAACACCGACGTTTTTGAGATTCCCGAGTCTCGCGCAATTTGTCTGCTACTGATGTGCGGATTAGCCGTTACATTAGCTAAAACACATACTTGGGCATCATCATTTGTTGCAGGTCGTGGTTGATATTTCACATGTGGCTGAACACTACCTGTTTCCTTAAATAACGTAACTATCCGGTGAACGGTCTGGTCACTTGGATGATGTCGTCCAGGACACCGAGCAGCATACATAGCACACGCCCGTTGGGCATTTTGATCACAATAGTCATACATCAACACGATATCGACCTTTTCCCCAATTGGTAGACGGTCCATTTTAACACGTGTAATGTATTACGAAGCAAATAGTGTCCGCACTGGCGGAATGTTGCGTGATACCACGCACTTATACATTTGTGACTATTACAGCGCCATCTATCACAAAGCGAAGAAAGTTGTCCAACTAAAACATTCATATTTCTTTATGTACTACACGAATATGTAATAAAAAGTGGGGGTTTCTATTTTTAAAAAAAACGCAGTTGATATGTTTGACCTATGGCAGCGCCATCTAGCGGGCCAACCATAGCGCCATCTGGTTTCCCCCTTCAAGATAGACGAGTTTCGTTCTTTGTAGTTTTTTCGTTTGATGCTTATTTCGTGAGATATTTGGCCCGGTCACTATCAATGGACCACCCTGTATACTCACCTGCAGGTGTGGCTTTTAATGCTACGAAACCGTTAGTGATCTAAAAAGTAAATCGCTTCAGCTGTATTTAGTCCTTTACTAACACCTAAAATCTTGATAGGGCACTGTGCAGCAGAATGTGTAATCGCATCGAAGATGGAGAACGGCTGAGTAGAGTCTTCCATCTCAAGTGTTTTAACAAGAATGATGCGATACGTGAAAAATTCTCATGCTGTGTACAGCTGCTTTCATCGTGTCAACGTAATAAAGTTTATGGTTTGATATTTAGCGGTTGAGACTGCCTGATGGCACATTATTAATTGATATAGAGGATGCATGAAATGCATGTGTTGGATTTCTGAGTGATGTCGCAGGCGGAGAATGAGCTGAGGTAAATCCTTGGCTTAGTGGTTTGGAGAAGATTAATCCTTGCCTTTGTCGGTCTCAGAACGCCCTCAGTTTCAGTAAACAATGAGATAGAGCTGTGTTTGCTAGGTAAAGTGTACATCGAAATTGCCTGTGAACCTCTCGTTGTTATCCCTAGCAAAATAAAATGACAAAGGAAGTAAGTTCAAGTTAAGAGCATTGTAAGATATGATGTATTAATCTGATAATGAGCTTATTTTATCTTGATAAAAAGGTTTACCATTTACCTTCAATGTATGGAAATTTAGTAATTTTCTGATTTGTTTTTCGACGTAATATACTTGATGCAGCAAACAGTCTGTGGAATAGTCGTCCAGAGATATAGGCTCATTCCTCCTCTCCCATTAGAAGTAACAACTTAGATAATAGTATCTGTGGATGGTGCAAAGCAATAGAATTGGCAAAAAATTCTGCCTCTTGACGCCTATAATAACATTGGAAAGATTTAGGAACAGCGTAAATATCCGGTCGCTTCATGCAGAATGCTAGAAACTAAGACATGTAAGTAGGAGTTAAAGGTGCTGTGGCAGCAAACCTTTTAGCAAGGAACTGACAAAAGATCAAATTTCTTTAATGGCTGGATACAAGCTGTTAGTTAAAATACAAAACTGCATATAAAGCGTTTAAGGTTGCAACACTGTGTGTATGCTACAGAATTTTCTTGCATTGTTCATGACTTAGTTTTTTCAGATATAAGTGGATTTTCATATAGATCTGCTAAGTTCCAATGATGTAGCGAGTTTTCACGTCTACACGAAAATCATACATCGTGAAAAGAAAAACTGCTGGAAACAGAATGTTCCTGTTTAGTTGCCTCACTTTGGGCATATGTGTCAACAATGTTACGTACACTAGCAGAACTTGCTGGATTTTGAAGTCTTACACTGAAATAATCTTGACATGTAGGGTATTTGGGATACAGGAAACAACCTCCACGCGGCCGTGTGCTGGACTGACGTTGTATGGATTTGATATAATTGGTTTTAACACTGGTCTATAAACAATCACAATTTGACCTAAATACTATAACTGACCGAGCGGGGTGACGCCGTGGTTAGCCCATTGGACTGGCATTCGGGATGACGATGGTTCAAACTCGCGTCCGACCATCCTGATTTAGGTTTTCCGTGTTTTCCTCAAATCGTTTCACGCAAATACCGGGATGGTTCCTTTGAAAGGGCACGGCCGATTCCTTTCCTAATCCGGTCTTGTGCTCCGTCTCTAATGTCGTCGTTGTCGACGGGACGTTAAACACTAATCTCTTCCTCCTCCTGTAATTGATATCGTTTTATAATAAGTGACAGTTTTTTTTGAAAAATATGTACAAACGTTACGTGTAATGTCGGACAAATCACTCACACTTCGCACAAAACAGAGGAATTGTTCAGGACAATGAATTAACTGTTCTCTAAGAGAAGAGTTGTCGTAATTTTGCAGCGCATTGTTAAATTTATGTGCACAGTTGTCCTCTCCAAATGATCTCCATATGGACATAAATCTTGAACTACGTGTCATTCAACTAGTTCTTTTATGCAAGGGAGAAAACTATATAAGAAGCTTCATATTTGCTTGAAATAACATGTAGTGCTGTAGCAAGCAATCTTGAAAGGTGTGGCCAACACGGGCTGGGTAAATACATAATGTATACGAGAGTTAAGTCTAAACAGTTTCTGTTCGACTCCATACTGGGAATAAGTTACGCGGCGTCAGTAGAAATCAACCGTTGTTTGCCTGGTGTCGGTCAATTAGCTTGCAGCCGCTGCGCGAGGTGCAGCGTTTAGGGGGTTAGTTTCGCAAGGTGCGCAGCCTCGGCAGGGGAACCGGCAACTTCTTGCTACTGCAGACACCTTCAACTTTTTTTCTCACAAGCGCCTGTCAGCAATCATCAGTCACAGTTAGCTGAAAGCTTATTACGCGCTAGACTTCTACCAGTGGCCACTTCAATAGTCTGCTGGCCATAGTTCGTGGTATCATAGAGCAGGTTACAAGTTCGGCTCCATGCGTCTCTCTCTCTCTCTCTCTCTCTCTCTCTCTCTCTCTGTGACGTAGATCAGAACATGGTACTTGGAAGGGTCAACAACAGGGGCGAGCGATATTGATACAAATTGTAAGATCGTGAAAGTAGCGTAAATTCGAATGACTTACTCTAGGCCAAAAAGCCATTTAAAGATTTTTTAAATATGTAAGGACGTCTTGAATCTTTCTTCCCAATTATAAGCAAATTGAAAAATTGTACCAGTGAGAGTACAGACGTTCTTAAAATGTGGTGCTGCAGAAGAATGTTGAATAAGAGGTAGTAGATAAGATAACAAACAAGTGTGGTGCTTAATCGAAAAGAATCGGAAAGAAAAGAAATTTATAGTACAATTAGACAAAAAGAAAGGATCACTTGATAGGTCACTCCCTGAGGCATCAAGAAATCGTAATTTGGTAACTGAAGGAAATGTAGAGATAAAAACTGTACAGGAAGGCAAAGGCTTGACTCCTATAAGGAAGTTCAAATGCACGTAGGTTGCAGCAGTTATACATGGAGGCTTGGACAAGACAGACAAACGTCGAGAGTAGTTTTCGAAATGACGACGGCGACGGCGACAAAACAGAGAAGTCGATTTTTGAAGTTATTTTCATTGACATTCCCTCATTTTGAAATACGATCTTCGTATTATTCTCATATTACCTTTACATGCCTGAGCTTCCCTCGCGCAGTTTCCGAACCACTGTTGCCGACATAGACATTTTCCTGTGAGATCAGCTGAAACAACAAAATACCTACCCACTCACGCGAAGCTACAGAATATCTACAGTCATTTTGAACGGTCCTGGAAGGTTCTGAAAGTATTTGTATGGAGTGTAGCCATGTATGGAAGTGAAACATGGACGATAAATAGTTTGGACAAGAAGAGAATAGAAGCTTTTGAAATGTGGTGCTACAGAAGAATACTGAAGATTAGATGGGTAGATCACATAACTAATGAGGAAGTATTGAATAGGATTGGGGAGAAGAGAAGTTTGTGGCACAACTTGACCAGAAGAAGGGATCGGTTGGTAGGACATGTTCTGAGGCATCAAGGGATCACCAATTTAGTATTGGAGGGCAGCGTAGAGGGCAAAAATCGTAGAGGGAGACAAGAGATGAACACACTAAGCAGATTCAGAAGGATGTAGGTTGCAGTAGGTACTGGGAGATGAAGCTTGCACAGGATAGAGTAGCATGGAGAGCTGCATCAAACCAGTCTCAGGACTGAAGACCACAACGACAACTGGAAAGCAGTTGGCAGTTTAGTTAAGGTTCATGGGTAAACAAATACGTACCAGGAATTCATTCTGTACAGAATATGTTGATCTCTGAAAGCTTTAGCTAGTTATTTTTTATTTCCGATAACCTAAGTCTTTAATAAACGTTGTATTCTTCCTAGTTCGTGCGAAGCAGACAAACTATTGTGCCAAATCTATTACAAATTGTTTGGAGTGGATTTAAATGTAGCAAAATAACATTTCCTCAATCTCCAGTTGAGATTCTGTATAAATCGCGCAGAGACACTATCGTTGTCGACGTCCAAAAACAGCTCGCCTCAGTGGATTCCACACACATTCAACAGGGTTCACCCCGGGGAGCAAGCGGGCCACTCCATTCTGCTGATCCTAGCATGCTGATGGAACGTGTTCACGAGAGAAACATGACAAGCAGGCGAATTATTATCAATGAAGATAAAATCTTCACCAAAATGTTGGCGATACTGTCCAACTAGGTTGCAGAATCTTATCCAATTGTCGCAGAGCCGTGAGAATGCCCTCAACAACCACGAGAGGCCACATGTAACGCCAACACAGAGCATCATTCCACCACCATCTTGTTGCGCAGGTGGGACATTGCCTTGGAGGCTTCCAATATTACTGGGTTGTCAACAAGCACGTTGTCGTAGTTTCGTAAGTAAACTAGTCAACGCCAACCCTGGAGCGTCCATTCTGCATAATCTCTTGTCCATCAGTAACGAAGGCCACGGTGTCGGGATGTACGGTGGGGGCGATGGTCGTCGCGAATGGAAATTGTTGGTACAACACATGACGTCATAGGCTCTTTGAACTTCGAATTCCATTCTGGAAAATTGAGTTCACGGCTGCTTTGCTCAAAAGTCGTAGATATTGAGCATCTTGTGCACCTGTCTAACGTAGGCGGCTTTGTAAGCCCTTAACACTGCCTGTCAATTGGAACGGATACCATGTTCGCACCACATCACTCTGAGTACGGCGTACACGTCGAGCAAATTAGCTGCTTGACAGGCCTTCTGCGTATAACGTGATGATGCGGACCCGATCATTGCTGCCGACTGTCATTCGTGGCATGGTGTATGTTGACTCTACTGATCCGCAGACCTCAGTGCTACCCTACTGGCGCTACACTTCTAACTGAATTGGTGTGTGGCGTTCTACCCATGGTAACGGTGTGTATGTTCACAAGTTAAGAGGTGACCTTTCGATCGGTACTGGAACACTCATAATAGTAGTAACACACTGCTCGACATGTGTCTGATGCAACACTTTCGTTGATGTGTGTATAACGAATGATTTGTTAGTGCTGGTAAAGTTCACGAAATGATTCTTCTCTGAAGTACCGTACAAGCGATAAATCTCAGAGAAGACATGTAAAATTCCACGTGAACAAAAAATGTTTCTACAGTTGAGATTGGCCTTTGGCAATAGGCAGTACGTACCTGTCATATAGACTTGGTAAATCGTAACAAAATAGTGCGAATGATCGATTTTAAGTTCGACTTAATGGTTTATCCCTTTAAATGTTAAGGGCAGCCTGATAGAGTATGTTTTCAGTGTGTCAGCTTTATGCGAACGGTGTCTGTAAATCAGCTGCTCCCTGTTTGTCAGCTCGATGAGATGAGGTTATCAGCACCTTCATAAAAAAAATAGCTATAATAAGAGTTCCTTGTGGACGTGGGTGAATTCTAAAGGAAGGGAATGGGGATAGTCAAGAAAACGTTTTAAGCTTTAATTTACGCTGAGTACTTTTTACTTAGGCACTCGGCTCCAATGCTCTTCGGCGGAATGAGCTGCACCGTAGTAGTCGGATGGTTTTGGTCATCCATAAACTTGGAATCATACATTGATTTGTTAGTTTGCCAATCCTATGAATCCACTAGTATGCATTTTTTAATCTTTTATGTAAGGTTTCAAAACATGCTATATAAAATTTTGTAGTACTTACTACATCACGGTTGTATCTTAGTGAAGTTTATTTTATTCAAAACAGGATATGTCTATTTAACGGAATCTTTCATTCTCTTAACATAGAGTAAAAAATGTAAAAGATATTGGTAGATGTGCCATTGGAATCCCAAAGCTCATGGAAATTGATTGTGATTCGAACACAGGGCTTATGTATGCAACCTCCCCTCCCTCCCTCCCTCCCTCCCTCCCCCCCCTCCCCCCTCTCCCTCATCGCGCAGCTAAAATGCAACCTGTTGAAAACGTGACGTCCGTCACAAAGACTCAATGTTTGTGTCGGTATGTACCGAGCAGAACTAGGAAGCACAGTTAATTTGCTACTGAGACAGACGGTAGAATCTGACTATGTTAAATCTTGAGGTTTTATTGTTTCGATAACAGAAATTGATTTTAAAAACCTGAATTTCAGAACAGTATTTTGTAAAAAAAGGATTGCTCATTGTAAGTTTTATTCTCATTGTAAGTTTCAACACAAGTTTTAAAAACTCGTAGCTTGTGATTTATTATGGTTGAGAGAGAGAGAGAGAGAGAGAGAGAGAGAGAGAGAGAGAGAGAGAGAGAGAGGGGGGGGGGGTTGTATGTTTGAAGAGGTGTTTCCTGGCACCTAAAAATTTAGATACTGAGCACTGTATATTATACGACTTAGCGGATACCGTCAGAAGTTCCATGAGGCTTTTGGCGGATGATGCTGTTGCAACGATTGAAAATTGTAGCGAAGTGCAGGAAGACCTGAGGATCGACGCTTGGTGCAGGGAACGGCTCTTGACCTCAGATTGACGTATTGCGCATTAATAAGCAGAAAGACGCCTTATTGTGTAATTATACGATTGCGAATCGCTCTCTGGAAACAGTAACATCCATTAAATATGTGAGAATATGCGTACGGAACTGTTTAAAGTCGAACGATTAAATAAAACTTATCACTGGTAATGCAGATGCAGGACAGTGGTTCATTGAATGAATGCTCAGGAAGAGTATTCCACCCACGAAGGCGGTAGCTTACAGAACCATCTCTCGAACAGTACTGGAGCACTACTCTGCAGTCTGGGACCCTTACCAGACAGCAAAGACGGAATAGACGATTCAAAAAAGAGCTGCGCCTTTACTCAGAAATTTGTTCAATAAGCGCGAGAGGTGCACAGCCAATTACAGTGGCAAACGCTACCACTACCAGATAGGTGTTTCGGTATATTGTTAAAGTTATAGTATATTCTAAAGTCACAGTGTATTGCTTCTTACTACGTATGTTTCGTGAGAGACCATGAAGGTAAAATTAGAGATATCAGTGCCAGCACGGAGGTTTACCAACAATCGTTCATACCGCGAAACATTCGCGACTGGAACCGAAAAGAGGGTAAAGTTGCAATGCCACACACCGTAAGGTGGCTTACTTTTTTGGGGCTGAGGGTGGGGGTGATGTACTCTATGGCTACGAAGTTTTTCGCGACGGAGTACTTGATAAAAACTTCTGGGTTCACTTGTCCCGTCAAATTCGGATAAAATTCGAATCTTTGGATGATATACACCACCGTCTTCGTCTCTGACGAAGAATTTCATCTCTGACGGACATGATAGTGGATTGTCGTCGAAAACTTGCAATTTTATTCAGATTTGAGGCTGCATGTGAACCGAGAAATTTTTATGCGGTGATGTGTAGTGTTTTCCAGTCACAGGGGACTATTCGCCGTGCGTTAGATTCTCAACAAATATAATCTAGAAAAGGGATAAATTCTCTAGTATATTCACCGTTAAACGCATTAGCATATCTGTCAAGTCCTGAGGGCTTCATTGCTGAATAGTCTCAATTCTATTCGAATTTTTGTCGTTAATGAATAGGTGCGGCAGCTAGTTGTTTGTATCTTCATAGTCGAATAAATCTTCAAATGCGGAATTAATAGTTAGGCTTTGTTTGCTGTCTCTAGTTCAAGTACCATACTGATCCTTCACATTTTGGAGTTAAGGTATGGACCCGTTCACGGACATCACGTATGACAGGTATTTCCTAATGTCTTTCGCCAGCTGTCTGTGGAAATTTGTGTGTGTGTGTGTGTGTGTGTGTGTGTGTGTGTGTGTGTGTGGTTTTTTTTTTTACACTTAATCTTTTTCAGATGCACTAGTTGCACTTAAGTTCTCTGAATCGAATATTTTTTGTTTATTTTTAAGGGAACCTGTTACTATTGAACAATGGTGTCTTTGCCGTAGCAACGCGCATGAATCCGAAAAGGGTCTCTGTTTGCACACAGTTTTTACGAACAGTGCAGCGTCTACCGACAGAAAGGGTATTTAGTTTCTCCTTTGTGGTTAATGACTCAGAAAGGTGCGTGCAGCATAGTCGTCTAGTTAGAGACGAGGCGGTAAGTCACTTAGTGCAGACATTAACACCAATCTACAGGAGGCGCTAACAGGCGGAAACTAGGGCAGAGGTCGGAGTACTCGGAGAAGCTACAGAACTAGAAGTGGCCATGTCTCACCGAAAACTACTGGACACGGGGTGAACTGGAAAAGTGATTACAAAGACAGAGTAGGAACCGATGGTTCCGTACAAACTTAATTACGATGTGCGTATAGATAGTTCACCCATCCAAGGAATAGAGAATCTCGATCATTTATACCTGTTACATCGATATCGATGCTGGCAACATACACGTCTTCCCGTTCCTGAGAAACAGGGGTTTGACAGACAGACAGACAGATGATATGGCAATTTTTTTTCTTATTCTGTAATTACAAATTAACAATATTCGGATTTTTTCCTGTACTTGTGCTGTAAAACCTTGCTTCTTGCCAAACTTCATGAGTGTAGGTCAGCGGTAAATACTCTATAGGTTTTGATGAATGAGATTGCGAGTATGAAAGTATGTGACATAAATGGCCGTATCTTCTCATTGCACTGACTCATTTTACATTTATTACTCCACCAAGGGACTATAATATCTTAGTAGGTGACATAAGTTTCAACGTGACTCGTCTATCCATACCTGAGAAAAGGGTTATTGACAGTCCGATGAACGGTCGGACAAAAAACCAATCCTATAAGTTTTCTGTTTTTACCGATTGAGTTATGGAACCGTTAGAAAGAAAAAAGCGCGTGCATGCTCAAGCTGCTCCCACTTGTCCCCCACTTGTCCATTACACTTTTTGTGACCTTGGTGACGTGTGGACGCGAAGTACCTTGGAGCAGAATACCCCCATCCGTGAGCAGCCCAGGCCGTTTGCTCTCGATGGACTTGAGTAGGCCTCGGAGTCCCACTGTACACGTCACAGTTAATGGCTTTTCCGTGCTCGAGGAATTCGATGAGTATCGGACCTCGGACGTCGAAAAAGGCAGTGAGCATCACCTTGCCTGCTGAGGCACCGCTTTCAATTGTTTTGGGCGGAGTAACGATGCATCTTAATACTGCACGAGATGTCTCTCAAAGCGGCATATGCAAATTTCAGTCAGTTTGTTCGTTACGACGTTTCGTACCTTCCTGTTTGAACACTCCTTACGTAACTACTGCCCAAATTTAAAATGCTATCGTAATTTACTCATTAAGATTTGTAATCTTACGTTAAGCCTTTTAACAGAATGCCAGTACTGCACTTAGAAACTATGTATGTATCTCGGACAGCGTAACTCAGGGGGCGCGCGCGAATTACCCACACTATATTCATCCAGAATTTGAGAATGAGAACACTTAGCGCCATCAAACTAATTTACGCAATGCTAAACCGGAACGTGTCATCCGGTTCACAAAAATAAATTTCCTAGGTATAACATGATATCCTTTTGCATGAGAAGTTCTGTCTACTGTATATGCTTCTAAACTGGCATAGTTCCCTATCTGTTCAATCTTCATCACGAAGGCCCCTTGAATTCATCGCATCACTAACATTATGCATCCATGTTCTAGGTTGTCACCCAAGTTTTCTTCGCTCAGTTAATATTTTGCTATCTATAGCATCACGAAAAATCTTTCTCCTGTCAATTTCCGTATCCTTTTATTAGTGACGTGTCCCAGTGTCGAGATGCAACAACCCCTTGGTCAAGGGACATAAATTCATCGTTCTCCATTTCGATTATCTCCCATACTTAGCACTATATGTGGCGTCAATCTCTACTTGTACTGAAAGACCTTTGTTTTCTTTCTAATTTTATCACTACATAGCAAGGAGTTAAGCTGTCAAGTTACTTAGTCCATGCTCAATCTTATGTGTGATGTCTTGTGCGCTTATTCCATTTGTAGTAAAAGTGACGCCCAAATATTTAAACGTACAGACCTTCTAAATTTTGCAGAGTCTTACATCGAAGTCTTCTAGTTCAATATCACTCACTGCCAAGGATTAGTCTTCTTTTAAGCTTTTTATGTCCCATTTTGGGTATTCTTCATGCAGTTTCCTGAACGTGTAACTGGCGTCGTCTTCGTCTCAAACTATCAGGATCTGGTCATCAGCGAAGAGTGTACAGTATTTCTTGTCCTACAGGGATTCCAATTCCACGATATTTTCTCTTCCAGTTTTGCAAAACTGCTTATAAATATACTAGAAAATCGGTGCTAATTAGGCAGCCTTGTCTTAGTATCTTATTTGCGGATAATTCTGGAGAAATTTTGTTATCCTCTTTAACCACACTGTTGCAACCTACATAAAAGTTTCATGTTGTCAGGATATGTTACCTACACATATATTTTACATTGCTACCTACAACTTAATGTGACAGTCTCGTAAGCCTTCTGTAGATCGGTAAATATTAAGTAAACCATCATTCCCCTTTCCGGCATCTATCCTGTGAGGTGTTAAAAACTGTATGCGCCAACTGTACATGAGCGTCCCGCTCTAGTCCCATTTTCCTCCTCCAACTCAGTTATCTGTGCTGCTATTTTATACTCCATTGCACGCGCAGAACGGGTATTGTAAAGCAAAACAGTCGTGGATAGTGGAAGTCGCCTTTATATTTGAACAACAGTTTTAAAGTTTTGGACGGTTGTTAGTGAAAAAATTAGCAAATGACTAAATGTATTAAGCTGTTGTGGACTCGAGGTCGTGCACCACATAAAGTTCTTAATGCACGTGTTTGAAAAATGTGCGTCTGAAAACAGAATTTGCTCCGTGCAACACCGAGCGGAAGTGTGAGAAGTAAGCTAACTTAAAACCAATTTCATCACGGAAGTATGTACTGACGCCCATAACTAAAGTTATCAAACTATAAGTAAATTTAGTGTGCGCCCCATGAAACTTCATACATTCTGTTTTATTTAAAGCATCAGCTGTCTCCGTTGTGTATTGTTATTGTTGAAATTGCGTTCTGCTTTGTATAGAACAGTAGAGGGTCAGAACTGTGTGACGTTCTCCCCTTTATATGCAGCAAACGAGGCAGTTCTTACAACGAACATTTCATTTACTTCTTTTATTAGTACGTTTCTATAAGATTTCATGAAGATATTTTCATAATAAACTAAAATTGTTTCTGTATTGGAGCTATTGTAGAAGCTTGTGGCATAATAGTAATTTTGTCCAGTACAAAGGGCGTTTATCAATTAAGTATACAAAATAACCTTTAATTGTGAACATTGGTAAGCAACCCATCTGTAATGTGTTTCCTGACAAATTCTATGAAACAAGTCTTGATGTATCGTGGTAACTGCTCGTCTTATCCGTTATTGCAGCTCGTAGACATTTCCCGGTAGTGGAAGAACAAACATACTGTCTTTAATCAAACCCCGTACGCAGAAGTTCATTGGGGTGTTAAATAAGGAGACCGTGGCTATCAGGGTGTTGTTCCACCACTTCCAAAGAAAGTCGGCACATTCCTACGTATATACGCAACAACTTCACAATAATAATGTGGTGACGCACCATGTTGCTGCAAAATAAATTCTGTGCCCATATCGTGTTGTAATTGAAACGTTAGATTATTCAAGCTTGTCCAGGAAAGATGTCCTAGTTGCAGTTGACTCAACTTGAGCGCCAAAATCGTTTACCTTAGGCCAGCCCCGTCCGTATTCGGTTACGTGACGTGGTTTCTGCTCACCCCATATCCGAACATTATGCCGATTCACTTTACCAGAGGCATGGTAGATAGCTTCTTCACTGAATTTCATTAAGAAAATCATCTTTAGTCTGCATTTTGCTATCATTTCTACAGAAAACGCAGCTGAGTTTTGTCACTTTGTCTTAAGGCTTGCATCAGTTCCAATTTGTAGGGTTTGAAAGACAGGCGTCTCAGTAACTCCGTCCACACCGTAACACAAGGCATATTCAAATCTAAGTTGGCACATCTCGCTCATCTACCCACACTCTGAACGTAAGACTGCCGAACTTACTACAGCGCTGAGTCAAATATTGCTGGCTGACCCTGACACGGTGTCTTATGTGGCACAGCCAGCTTCGGTAAAACGATTGTACCAATTACAAAGTTAGTATTAGAGGTGTTGACTTGCGATATTTAGCCCCCGAATTGTCTCTGAACTGTAATGGAAGATTTGGATTCTTAAAACTATGAACAACACTGCCCACGTTCTGGACAGTTTTAACACTCCATGATTACTGTTTGAATAACTCATTCGCGCATGCCACCTGACTGAACAGTCGGGAATTGTCAGGTGGGAATAACGCTTGCAGTAGTACTGTATGCAGCACTGTGTTAAACATTATGTAAATTATTTACCCTTTCACAATTTTAGGTTACTTGTAACTAATTTATAAGCACACTGTGCATGAGGATCCCGTATCCAAAATGGTGGAACGGACCAACATGACTCTCATTTATGTTTGTCAGATGAGAAGTTAACTGTGACCAATAATCCGAGTTGCTTCTTTCGAAATCATAAAGGTTACACGTGGACTGTAGTTTATACTATACTGCGCTGTATTCTGAATTTTCTGACACACATTCGCAACATAAGATGATCGTTATGTACAGTGTTCGCGTGTTACGTGCTGCATTTGAAGGACAATGTGACTGCAGTATTATAAATTCCACGCCACATCTCATTGCAGTCATCTCTTTGCCAAAGTTTGTGTTGCTAGATTATTGCTTCTGCTGCCGCGGCGTTCGTGGAAAGTCTGGAAAATAAATCACTGCTGTCCATACGGCCTTGTCCTTCCTATGTGCGCTATAACTTACCAGGTAAGTACTTATTGTTGTATGCTGGGATACCATGTCGCGCGCACAAGAGACAAGCAGTAAAGCTTACCTGTTTCTGCAGAAATTACTGCAGCTTACATGCACGGAGAATTTACTTTGGAGAAAATGTCAGCGTTAAAGTAATTTTAGTGATAGTCGTGTAATGATTTATTTAGCTATGCGTATGAGATCAGCGTTACACACATGTAGATGAAAGATGCATTTAGTCAAAAAGAATATTTAAGCAACCAAGAAAATAAGTGGCAGGTACTGAGGAAACCAAAGGAAACGATCTCAAATTCAATTAGGCGTGTGTTGGAAAGGAGAGAGCTTCAGGCAAACAGTAATAGGAACGTGGTAGTGCGTGGGCGTGCTGAAAAGTAATACCCCCAATTTTTAATGTGAAAACTCTTAACGTTTTTAACTAAAATAAACAATTTTAACGTTCTACATCTTTGTTCCTCATGTCCACATATTCATCTCTCAATAGTCACCCTGGCAACACCACCTCTGTCTGTCAACGAGGGCTGAGTTGATACAGTCACTGTAGAATGTTTGACTTTGTTCACGCAGCCACAATCTCATCTCTGCTTGCACCGCTTCATCATTAGGAAAACGAAGTGACCGACGATGTTCCTTAAGTTTTAGAAACAGATGAAAAACAGGATGGAGCCATGTCGGGACTGTGTGGAGGGTGATCTTTGATAAGGGAGCCAAGGCGTTGGATTGCTGTAGATGTCGCGGAGCTCCTTAGTGGTCTGTCGTCATCCTAAGGAGAGGGTGCTCATTGTGTGGATGAACTCTGCGAATTCGTGCTTTGTCTCTCTCTCTCTCTCTCTCTCTCTCTCTCTCTCTCTCTCTCTCTCTAGCATCGACAGCGTCAGTGAAGCGGGACAGTCGACCGAGTAATCCGCAGGTAATCTGCATTACTTTTAATACCACAACCGATACTGAGAACACACATGTCAGAGAGTTGGAACTTAAATAGTGGCAACTATTTATTCACAACCGATAAAAAAGTGTTAGATGTTTACACCTGTTACTGTCTTTCAAAGTATTCACCAGCGTTGTGTAGAGCCCGTTGCCAGCTATGTGGAAGGCGTCGTATACCGTTAGCAGAGCCTGTTCTGTTGGTGGTGCGAATGGAGCGGTCTACTGCCTGTCGAATCTCTGGAGCAGTTCTGAAGCGAATGTCACGAAGTGGTTCCCTCATCTTCGGAATAAAATCAAAGTCGGGGAAGTATGGTGGATTGTACAGTGCTTCCCAGTCCCACTTACCGAACAGAGCAGCCACAGCTTGCGCTGTATGCGCCGCGCATTGTCGTGCAAAAGATAGGTGGGTGCGAAAAGTGGCAATTGACCCTGAACAAGAAAAAGTGTGAAGTTATTCACATGAGTACTAAAAGAAATCAGCTAAATTTCGACTACGCGATAAGTCACACAAATCTGAAGGCTGTAAATTCAACAAAATACTTAGGGATTACAATTGCAAATAACCGAAATTGGAACGATCACATAGATAATACTGTGGGTAGAGCAAACCAAAGACTGCGATTCATTGCCAGAACACTTAGGTGTCCGCAGCTCGTGGTCGTGCGGTAGCGTTCTCGCTTCCCACGCCCGGGTTCCCGGGTTCGATTCCCGGCGGGGTCAGGGATTTTCTCTGCCTCGTGATGACTGGGTGTTGTGTGATGTCCTTAGGTTAGTTAGGTTTAAGTAGTTCTAAGATCTAGGGGACTGATGACCATAGATGTTAAGTCCCATAGTGCTCAGAGCCATTTGAACCATTTTGAACTTAGAAGGTGCAACAGGTCTTCTAAAGAGACTGCTTACACGACGCTTGTCCGCCCCATTCTGGAGTAATGCTGTGCGGTGTGGGATCTGCATCAGGTGGGACTGACGGATGACCTCGAAAAAGTTCAAAGAAGAGCAGCTCGTTTGTATTATCGCGAAATAGGAGAGATAGTGTTAAAGACATGATACGTGAATTGGAGTGGCAATCATTAAAACAAAGGCGTTTCTCGTTGCGACGGGATCTTCTCATGAAATTTCAATCACCAGTTTTCTCCTCCGATTGCGAACACGTTCTGTTGACACCCACCTACACAGGGAGGAATGATCATCACGATAAAATAAGAGAAATCACGGCTCGCACAGAAAAATTTAAGTGCTCGTTTTTCCCGCGTGCCGTTAGAGAGTGGAACGGTAAAGATACAGCTTGAAGGTGGTTCATTGAACCCTCTGCCAGGCACTTTATTCTGAATAGCAGAGTAATCACGTAGATGTTGATGTAGAAAGTGCCGCCGCTTCTTTCGCAAAGCTGGTCGCAGTTGATGCTCCAAAAACGAACAGTAATACGACTTAAGTACTTGTGACTTCGATTTGATTCTGAAGATGAAGGAACCACTTCATGGCATTCGCTTCAGAACTGTTCCAGAGATTCGACAGGCAGTAGACCGCTCCGTTAGCACCATCAACAGAACAGGCTCTGCTAACGGTATACTACGCCTTCCACATCGCTGGCAAAGGGTTCTACACAATGCTGGTGACTACTTTGAAGGACAGTAACAGGTGCAAACATGTAACTCTATTGTATCGGTTGGGAATAAATAGTTGCCACTATTTAAGTTCCAACCCTCGTATATTATAATTCTTTTAAGATGTCTACTGAAGAGACGCAGCAGCACTCGGTGTATGCATGGAGGATTCTGAGGCACTAGAAGAGTTCCCATAGACAAGGCGGTGGTTAAGTGTAGATTAAGGCATCCGGCCAGTATTGTGTTAGTAATGAGGCTTACAAGGGAAGCATAGTTCGTTCTCCCGTATTGAACTGTTTACTTGCTTCATTAGTGGTAAAGTCGAGGTCCGTTATGTGACGTTTCCAGTTCATCATTCAGGAATGGCACAATTATGTATTAAGTCGAAGATTTTCAGCCTATGGGCGGTACTAACGTTTAATTCCTCTTCCATTCTGTAACAGGGCTTGGGAAAATGATTGCTTGTATGCTTCAGTACGATACCTAATCTTCCTTTTTCCGTCCTTACAATTCTGGCGGGAGATGAACGTAGGTCTCATCACGATCGGTCTACTGTATTTCGTAAACGGTGCTTCTTTAAACTTCCTCAGCAATGTTTCGAGAAGACACATCCAAGAATTCCCACTTACGCTCAAGATTTTTAAGAGCATGCTGCTAGTTTTTGCACAGTTGATATTTCGATGCTTTGATGGACCCCTTCTGGTTAAGAGACATTCATTTTTTTTTCAACGTTTTCTTCCCTCCTTGTATCATACTTACTTTGAACTGACCCCTAAGGTATATTAATTTGTTTTATATTACGGTAGTATCACAAACTCCGTCATGAATTAAATGATGTATCCACATTGGTTCGTACACTCCCATTACACACTATGTGATCAAAAGTATCCGGACACCCCCGAAAACATAAGCTTTTCGCTTTCGGTGCATTGCACTGCCACCTACTGCCAGTTACTCCATATCAGTGACCTCAGTAGTCATTAGTCATCGCGAGAGAGCAGAATGGGGCGCTCCGTGGAACTCATGGACTTTGGACGTTGGCAGGTAATTGGGTGTCACTTGTGTCATACGTCTGTACGCGAGATTTCCACACTTCTAAACATCCCCAGGTACACTGTTTCCGATGTGATAGTGAATTGGAAACGTGAAGGGACATATACAGCACAAAAAGAGTACAGGCCGACCTCGTCTGTTAACTGACAGAGACCACCACAGTGGAAAACCGTTGTGTGGAGTGACGATTCACGGTTCACAATGTGGATCCGGAGACAGGTCGTGGGTGTAGCGAATGGCCGGTGAACGTTATCTGCCAGCGTGTGTAGAGCCAACAATAAAATCAGAGGCGGTGGTGTTACGGTGTGGTCGTTTTTTTCCATCATGGAGGGGGCTTGCACCCCTTGTTTTGTGTGGCACTATCACAGCACCGACGTACATCGATGTTTTAAGCTCGTTTTGCTTCCCACTGTTGAATAGCAATTCGGGGATGGCGATTGCATCTTTCAATACGATCGAGCACCTGTTCATAATGCACGGCCTGTGGCGGAGTGGCTACACGACAATAACATCCCTGTAATGGACGGCCTGCACAGAGTCCTGACCTGAATCCTATAAAACACCTCTGGGATGTTTTGGAACGCAGACGTCGTGCCAGGCCTCTCCGACCGACAGCGATACCTCTTCTCAGTGCAGCACTCCTTGAAGAATGGGCTGGCATTCCCCAAGAAACCTTCCAGCACAAGGTTGAACATATGGCTGCGAGAGTGGAAGCTGTCATCAAGGCTAAGAGTGGGCCAACACCATATTGAATTGCGGCATTACCGATGGAGGGCGCCAGGAATTTGTAAATCGTTTTCAACCAGATGTCCGGGTACTTCTGATCACGTAGTATATATTGGTTGATACGTATTAAAGTTTCCTTATATTTAGATAGCCGCTACGTATTTCCTAAAAAGTGTCAGAGAGTATCACTTCAACAAGAAGTCTTCCTCTCATTAAGGAATCTGTGATAGCTCTCATTTTTTACACGATGTATATCGTGGAATAATTTCTATACGGGGTTTCTTAACTTTACTGCTGTTTTTCTATACGTTCTCTTATATAATGTGATGGGTTGCTATGAATTTGCTTTAGGTAGGATGATATACGTGTTTGTGAGAGGATCGTTTTGGCGCCCTCATGTGTGCAATAATGCATACCCAGAAATGAGTGTCGTTTATATTCAGTCCTCTGAGTTTTGTTACCTACTATCGCTACTCACCAGTTTAGCGATAGAAATTTGTTTGTGCGTGCAAACTGTCCTCTCTGAGGATTCTACTGACTCTCCAGTAATATAATTTTTAAAAAATATAATGAAAATAGTATTACTGCGTGGACCACTTTTCCGAAAAAAATATCAATAGGTTGGCTTCTGTGTGTCTGTACATAGCCTTCAGGCACTGGTTACCTATGATAAAAGGCATACGTCAAGTCTTGCACGCTTTCAGTTTTTAATGCTCTGTGAAATTGGTGCTTACTTCATATTTTTATTTATTTTTAATGTACTGTATAAAATATGACTGCCTGCATGCCCTCCAGTAGTCATTAGTCGCTGATTGGCTGATATTTTATTTAATTTAATCGTATGGCTATGTTTTATCCAAAAGGGCATATGGTGTTGACAAGCAAGACAGAAGTGAAACAATTGGAAGTGGCAAAGTGACAAGTTAAATATCTTTGCATATAGTTTAAATATCCAAGTCGTAGTTGCACGTAGGTCACCAAAGTAATCATTTGAACCACCATATTCCGATTCACACACGTTAGTGTCACTCAAAATGTTGTTAACTTTAGAAGAGTCGTGAGCTGACAGCGCCCAACGCGTTTACTCTCGAATACAGAAATTATGGTCAAAGAGGGTACAGCTAAGAGGTACAGACATGAAACACACATAGAAGCAATTAAGATATTAAAAATTCAGAAGATTATTGTATGATTTTAGAACTATTTGAAACTCCATCTGCATGTGAATAGATTAGAGTCTTGTCACTTTGCCACTTCCAAAGGTTTCCTTTCGTCTCCAAATCACCATCACGTAAATTGCCTTTTTGGGTTGAACAGTTGACCCGTAGCAAGGCAACTTGCCAAAGTTGTTCTCCTTAAACAAGTAGTTTCTGGATTCTATTATATACATTTATTGTGATTATGCAAAACTGCTAAATACTTATTGATGCAGTACTTTATTATTCACGAAATAGTTTAATCTGATGATGACAGTGGTGTTAATAGTCCATATACAAACAATTTATTTGAAGAAATATTCTTAGTTTACAATACAATTAAACTATGCGCACGTCATAATACAGCTTCGTTAGAAATTGTTTTCTGATTGGCGTGATTTATTTGAAAACACTTGTTCTCCTTTTCCAAGCAAACATCGTACTTTTTCTGTAAACTAAACACTTCAAAAGTTACTTGTATCGAAAGTTTGGTATTACAGAATATTAAATGCAATCCTGTCAGAATTATACTGTTGTAGGCGTGTAGTCATCAGTTTGATTACAGAAATACATAGATTTTCTTAATCATGTTAGTGTATGAAATATCCAAGTTATAAAATGTTTCCAAAAACTTCTCGTTGGACACTGAAAATTTCAGTGTACAGAAAAAGTTAGTCATAAAATAGTACGCACAATTTTGCTAAATCTAATTACAAACCTCACTAATTTTATTTTCTTATGTTTTACTTGGTTTTATGCTAATATCAAAAATTTGTTGTTGTTGTGGTCTTCAGTCCTGAGACTGGTTTGATGCAGCTCTCCATGCTACTCTATCCTGTGCAAGCTTTTTCATCTCCCAGTACCTACTGCAACCTACATCCTTCTGAATCTGCTTAGTGTATTCATCTCTTGGTCTCCCTCTACGATTTTTACCCTCCACGCTGCCCTCCAATACTAAATTGGTGATCCCTTGATGCCTCAGAACATGTCCTACCAACCGATCCCTTCTTCTGGTCAAGTTGTGCCACAAACTTCTCTTCTCCCCAATCCTATTCAATACTTCCTCATTAGTTATGTGATCTACCCATCTAATCTTCAGCATTCTTCTGTAGCACCACATTTCGAAAGCTTCTATTCTCTTCTTGTCCAAACTATTTATCGTCCATGTTTCACTTCCATACATGGCTACACTCCATACGAATACTTTCAGAAATGACTTCCTGACACTTAATTCAATACTGGATGTTAACAAATTTCTCTTCTTCAGAAACGCTTTCCTTGCCATTGCCAGCCTACATTTTATATCCTCCCTACTTCGACCATCATCAGTTATTTTGCTCCCCAAATAGCAAAACTCCTTTACTACTTTAAGTGCCTCATTTCCTAATCCAATTCCCTCAGCATCACCCGACTTAGACTACATTCCATTATCCTCGCTTTTCTTTTGTTGATGTTCATCTTATATCCTCCTTTCAAGACACTGTCCATTCCATTCAACTGCTCTTCCAAGTCCTTTGCTGTCTCCGACAGAATTACAATGTCATCGGCGAACCTCAAAGTTTTTATTTCTTCTCCCTGGATTTTAATACCTACTCCAAATTTTTCTTTTGTTTCCTTTACTGCTTGCTCAATATACAGATTGAACAACATCGGGGAAAGGCTACAACCCTGTCTTACTCCCTTCCCAACCACTGCTTCCCTTTCATGTCCCTCGACTCTTATAACTGCCATTGGTTTCTGTACAAATTGTAAATAGCCTTTCGCTCCCTGTATTTTACCCCTGCCACCTTTAGAATTTGAAAGAGAGTATTCCAGTCAACATTGTCAAAAGCTTTCTCTAAGTCTACAAATGCTAGAAATGTAGGTTTGCCTTTCCTTAATCTTTCTTCTAAGATAAGTCGTAAGGTCAGTATTGCCTCACGTGTTCCAGTGTTTCTACGGAATCCAAACTGATCTTCCCCGAGGTTGGCTTCTACTAGTTTTTCCATTCGTCTGTAAAGAATTCGTGTTAGTATTTTGCAGCTGTGACTTATTAAACTGATAGTTCGGTAATTTTCACATCTGTCAACACCTGCTTTCTTTGGGATTGGAATTATTATATTCTTCTTGAAGTCTGAGGGTATTTCGCCTGTTTCATACATCTTGCTCACCAGATGGTAGAGTTTTGTCAGGACTGGCTCTCCCACGGCCGTCAGTAGTTCCAATGGAATATTGTCTACTCCGGGGGCCTTGTTTCGACTCAGGTCTTTCAGTGCTCTGTCAAACTCTTCACGCAGTATCATATCTCCCATTTCATCTTCATCTACATACTCTTCCATTTCCATAATATTGTCCTCAAGTACATCGCCCTTGTATAGACCCTCTATATACTCCTTCCACCTTTCTGCTTTCCCTTCTTTGCTTAGAACTGGGTTTCCATCTGAGCTCTTGATATTCATACAAGTCGTTCTCTTATCTCCAAAGGTCTCTTTAATTTTCCTGTAGGCGGTATCTATCTTACCCCTAGTGAGATAGGCCTCTACATCCTTACATTTGTCCTCTAGCCATCCCCGCTTAGCCATTTTGCACTTCCTGTCGATCTCATTTTTGAGACGTTTGTATTCCTTTTTGCCTGTTTCACTTACTGCATTTTTATATTTTCTCCGTTCATCAATTAAATTCAATATTTCTTCTGTTACCCAAGGATTTCTACTAGCCCTCGTCTTTTTACCTACTTGATCCTCTGCTGCCTTCACTACTTCATCCCTCAAAGCTACCCATTCTTCTTCTACTGTATTTATTTCCCCCATTCCTGTCAATTGCTCCCTTATGCTCTCCCTGAATCTCTGTACAACCTCTGGTTCTTCTAGTTTATCCAGGTCCCATCTCCTTAAATTCCCACTTTTTTGCAGTTTCTTCAGTTTTAATCTACAGGTCATAACCAATAGATTGTGGTCAGAGTCCACATCTGCCCCTGGAAATGTCTTACAATTTAAAACCTGGTTCCTAAATCTCTGTCTTACCATTATATAATCTATCTGATACCTTTTAGTATCTCCAGGGTTCTTCCATGTATACAACCTTCTATCATGATTCTTAAACCAAGTGTTAGTTATGATTATGTTGTGCTCTGTGCAAAATTCTACCAGGCGGCTTCCTCTTTCATTTCTGTCCCCCAATCCATATTCACCTACTATGTTTCCTTCTCTTCCTTTTCCTACACTCGAATTCCAGTCACCCATGACTATTAAAGTTTCGTCTCCCTTCACAATCTGAATAATTTCTTTTATTTCATCATACATTCCTTCAATTTCTTCGTCATCTGCAGAGCTAGTTGGCATATAAACTTGTACTACTGTAGTAGGTGTGGGCTTCGTATCTATCTTGGCCACAATAATGCGTTCACTATGCTGTTTGTAGTAGCTTACCCGCATTCCTGTTTTTCTATTCAGTATTAAACCTACTCCTGCATTACCCCTATTTGATTTTGTTTGTATAACCCTGTAGTCACCTGACCAGAAGTCTTGTTCCTCCTGCCACCGAACTTCACTAATTCCCACTATATCCAACTTCAACCTATCCATTTCCCTTTTTAAATTTTCTAACCTACCTGCCCGATTAAGGGATTTGACATTCCACGCTCCGATCCGTAGAACGCCAGTTTTCTTTCTCCTGATAACGACATCCTCTTGAGCAGTCCCCGCCCGGAGATCCGAATGGGGGACTATTTTACCTCCGGAATATTTTACCCAAGAGGACGCCATCATCATGTAATCACACAGTAAAGGTGCATGCCCTCGGGAAAAATTACGGCTGTAGTTTCCCCTTGCTTTCAGCCGTTCGCAGTACCAGCACAGCAAGGCCGTTTTGGTTATTGTTACAAGGCCAGATCAGTCAATCATCCAGACTGTTGCCCTTGCAACTACTGAAAAGGCTGCTGCCCCTCTTCAGGAACCACACGTTCTTCTGGCCTCTCAACAGATACCCCTCCGTTGTGGTTGCACCTATGGTACGGCTATCAGTATCGCTGAGGCACGCAAGCCTCCCCACCAACGGCAAGGTCCATGGTTCATGGGGGTGGATCAAAAATGTAGTACTCTGTATTTTCCCGTTTTTGTCACGATTACACTACGCGCGTCTTTATAGTCGTTAGCACATAAAACGCAAGGTAAACATGGGCAAGCAACCAACCAGTTCAGGTTCTTATGTTATACATTTGAGTCTGGATTCGGCAATCATTATATAAAGTTTTATATCAGTCGATCAAAATAGCCACTTTGTTAGTATTTAACTTTGAGGTTCTATAGCCAGTTCGCTCGTAAACATCCAAGACATGGTGTAGTTAACGGATCTGTGTTAAGAAATTAATGATAATACATTTAAAGAAAGCTCATAATTGAAACCGAGTTTATTGCCAATAAATGTGAAGAGAATGGAAATATAAGTTCAGCAATACAGTGTCCATTTATTAAATAACAGTTAAATAATCTTAGAAGGAAGAGGTAAAGATGATGAATATATAGGAAACTTACGAGGCATCAAAAAAGGTTGTAACGTTGCACAGTGAACTTCGTCATTGAATGCAGAAACATGAAACTGGATGTATAATTGCCTGAAGATGGGCGTAAGTCCTAAACCGGTGGTGCTGTATTTACACCACCTTCAGGCGTGACTGGTAGCAGACTGTATTCAACATTATCCTCTAAAGGTACAGTTTCAGAGTTGGAAAACATTAATTATGGAAAAACTGCATTTCCTAAGTACAAACAAAACTGTTGTGTTTTCCATGTCGCAATTATCATAGATTCTACTAACTCGAACAGTCGTTCAATTTCCACTTTTCCCAAAGATTTTAGAAATTCCAAAGGAATGTTGCCTAATTCTGCTTTGGCGTCTGCGCACTAAGTCGTTTAGCGTCTGAGCCGATGGAGCAGGGCTCCAAATTTTTTTCTCTGACGGAACCCTTTAAGAACCCTGGCAATCTGGCGGATGGTTAATAAACTAAAATTTTTAAAAATGAATAACTCGTTTCGTTCGGTAGTTGCTTCAATTTTAAAGCATAACTAATAACATAAAAATAATAATTTAAAAAAAATAAATGCCGGAGGAAACGCATTGTCATTAATAGTTTTTCGCGGAGCACTTACTCGCTTCCCGCGGAACACAGTTTGGGAAACCCTGCGCTAGAGGTACCTAGCTACGAGGCGGGAAAAGTAACGAATACCGAACGCGCGTAGTTCGCGAGAGACAGACGCGGGGTTTATTTTGCCGGTCGTAATCCCATACGGGAAGGCCCAGCCATAAATGTTAGCTCCCGGAAAATTGTTCAGAGCGCGACCTGCCACGGTCCAGTAGACACGAGTGCGAGAAGCAGATAAGCTAACGACAGATACGAGCGCCCAAGTTGGTTTTAGCGCCGAGTGTTGGCAGCTGGAGACAACTTATTGCCTGGAACGCGTGTGTGGCGGGCTGTAAGCGAGCAACTGGCGCCGTGTGTGACCCCGGCCCCGGCTGCCGCCACGCGGAATGCTAATAGGCGGGTCGCGACTCCCGGCCGCGACTAATTAGTTCATTAGCCGTAGTCTGGCCGATAGCAGACAGCCATCCTCCACAAGCATCCAATAACAGTAAGGCCCCACAAGTTACTCTAGAGGACAGCAGCTGCCTGGGAATTTTGTAGACGCTCATTGGACGATTGTAAGGAGAGACAAAGATTAGGTAAGATTTCCACTTCCGTGAAATCTATTCGCAATTACGAATATGGACAAACATCAGCTGTATAGTGGAATGACAATGAAAATTTGTGCCACACCAGGACTCTTATCGCGAGAGGTCTTCATACCATTAGGCTATCTGAGCAGGACTAATGGCGACACCCAAACTTCCATATGTCGTAAACAATGTCAACAACGTGTACTCTTGGATTCATTTTGTATATTTCCGCACAGGAGAGACATTTTAACTGAATAGTCGCTTTCCAGGTGTCAGCGGAGAAATAAGATATTGCAGTGCCTGTATTGTTCAGAAGTACGATGCAGTGTTCTTTCGGACAGGCCCTGCAATATCCCCCTTCCCGGGGGCTCGCCATTCTTTGGCGGGTTCGTGCTTGGCTACCACGGAGCCCCAGCCTTTGCAGCATCTTTCCCCTTCCGTGCTGCATGTCTATCTTCTTGCTTTTCTTTCTCCCTTGGGAAACATGTCTGGGTTATTATTGGGAATGTTCTTCATTCTGTTACTGACGAGCGAACAGTCTCTCCTTTGTTTCTCGCTCCCTTTACCTTTTTTGTTTCCCTTCTCATCTCGTTCCTCCGCTTCGGCGTTTGAGGTTCCTCTTTTTCTTCTTCCTCCCTGTGCGCTCCTGAAGGCTGGTCCCCGCGTCTGACGCGTAACATGTGACTGGGTAACGCGTAACTCCCAGCCCCGGCTCGACAGGTAGGGTTCACATGTCCCACCTGGTCCAGGTCAGGCCCAGGGAATGGTGATTACCTGAGCTGCAACCTTCCCAAATTGCCGATTGGTTCTTCTGTCAGGTGTTCGGATGGTGTGACCTGAGGTGTGAACTATCACCTTAGGCGAGTGCGCCCTCTTGTGAAGGGGGGCCCCCAGTTGGAAGGAGCGCGCCATCGGAGACGCTAGCAATCGTGGGGATTTTCTTGCAATGAGTCAGTCATCTTCCCATCGTCTAAGAAACGTACACGCAATGAGGCTAATGATTCAAAGACCCTTCCTGTTGCTCCACAGTTCCTCATAGTCTCACATACTGATGGTTAGTGCTTCGCCTTGGTAAATCCATTTATCATTCAGAAAGGTGTCGATGCAATTGCTGGCCCTGTGAAATTCTGCTCTAGTTTATGGAATGGCACTTTGCTTTTCGAGACTACTTCTGATTCTCAAGTGCAGCACTTGCTTGCTGCCTCGCTTCTCCATGGCTACCCTGTTCGTGTTGATGCCCATAGAACTTTGAACTCTTCCCGTGGTGTAATTTACACCAGGTTGCTCGCGTTCTAACCAACGCCGAAAGCCAATGGTACCTCTCTGATCAGGGTGTCATTGCCATCCATCGTGTAATGAGGAAGGTAGATTCCTCCTCAGTGCCCACCCGCACTCTTCTTCTCACCTTTGATAGTAGTGCTTCCTTCCAAGATCAAAGCAGGCTATGAAATTATTACAGTACGGCCGTACATTCCAAATACGATGAGCTGCTACCAGTGTCATCGTTTCAACCACTCTAGAACATCTTGTCGACACCAAGCCAAATGTGTAACCCGTGGTAGGGATGTGCATGAGGGTGGTTGTCCGCCTCCTTCTCCCTGCTGTATCAACTGCAATTGCGGCCATGCCGCCTCCTCTCGGGATTGTCCCGTGTATCTCGATGAGAAGGCTGTCAAAGAGATCCAGGTAAGGGAATAAGTGCCTTACCCAGTCGCTCACAAGTTACTAGCTAGTCGCAAACCCAGCGTTCTCCCGTCTGACACCTATAGTTCTGTTCTTGTTATCCCTCGCTCCATGAAGGACATGGCCACGCAGACATGCGACCTCCAATTCAGCTCTGAGGCTGTGAAATCTCCCAGTGTCACGGTAGCATCGCCATCCCTCCGTCCAGCTGTGCAACAAGCCGTCAAACTCTCGCGTCAAGGGGAGAAGCCACCAGCTACACAACCAGTAGGCCGGAAAGAACAGAAGGAATACTCCCGTGAAAAGTACTTCTGTCCCTCCAGCCAAACAACAGACAATAAGAACTGACGGTAGGGTTTGAATGTGTCTCAGATCCCACGAAGCCTTGGACCCCAAGTTGTCAACAAGACACTGTGCAAGCTAGTGGTGGCTCCATAATGGTGTGAGCGTCCTCTGGTCAAAGTGAACCGATCATTGACCGGAATTGGTTATGTTTAGTTAGTTGGAAACCATTTGCAGCCAAGCAACGATGGATGACAATGCACCATTTCAACGGGCCACATTTGTTCGCGATTGGCTTGAAGAGCATTTGTTCGCGATTGGCTTGAAGAACATCCTGGACAATTCGAGCGAATGATTTGGTTTTGTAAAAGTATCAATGACAACGGCTGTTCATAGCTCTACAGACGGCTATCGTTTTTGTCTACAGCCTTTGCCTTCAGCTGTTGAAAGCTGTCAAAAGCGCTGACAGGTGTCAGGGATTTCTTTTAGTTGACTCGACTGAAGAAGTGTCTTAGTACTAAAGAATAAATGCACTAAACTTCCTGCATAATGCGGCATTTTTTCGCGTTACAGTATTCGTGATATTATATTTCTTGATCTATCGGCCATACAGTGTTAAAATTCTGTAAGTACATTCAGCGGCATTTGTGAATACTATCTCAAACCATCTCATTGTTCATGAACTCAAACCTTTCGAACTGTGATAAGTAGGTCTTTCTTACCCCCATAGCGATTGTTGGCCGACAATAAGGGCTATGTGTACGAAGTTCGGTTTAAATCGGTCTAGTGTTTTAAGAGATGGGGGAACACACACACACACACACACACACACACACACACATTTGTGTTGTATGTATCGATTAAAATCCTACGCATATGTGGCATGTAACTATGGGTTATAGTAAACTGCAGTTGGGAGGGGTGGCTGGAAGAGACATTAAAAAATCTGTCACACCCCAGATTCGAACACTGGATCCACCGCTGATCGAAAGAATTCAGAGAAGTCTAACTAGGATTGTAACAGGTATTATAGATCCTCGGGGAACTTAAATGGGAATTCTTGGAAGTAAGAGAAGTCCTCGTGAAATTCTGATGAGTAAATTTAGAGAACCTTTATTAGCAGAAGGCTGTGCGTCCATTCTCCTGACATCATCGTGTACCTTGCGTAAGGAACACACAAGGCTGACGTGAGATCAGGATGCGTACACAAAGGCATATGTAGTCATTCTTTTCGTCGCTCAATACACAAATCAAATAGAAAACAATCGCTGATGCTAGCATGAATCCCCCTTTGCCGTACTGTACAGTGGCTTTTATATACGCTGAGAACCAAAATGTTGACCACAACTCACCGCAAGACTGGATGTCACCTGGTGGCGTATCGGACACGTGACACGGTAATGAGTGGGAATCATGTTGCCAACAGTAAGGGCCACAAATCAGGAAATCGACTGGCATAAGCGACTTAGACAACGGACAGGTTGTTACGACACGAGACTGGGAACGAGTATCTCAGAACCTGTCGACTGTCCGCCTGCTACTAGCATGTATGAAGAGTGGTTGAAATACGGTAAAACCACAAATAGGGGACAAGATGGTGGACGTACACACAAGACCACAGAACCTGTGGGTTGGAGTCTTGGCTGCTCTGTAAAGCAGGGTATGTAGCGATCTGAGAGAAATCTGACTGCAGCATGCAACACCAGATCACGTAAGACCTGGGATCTTACGTGATCTGGGATGCAACGCTAATGAAAGTGCAAATGTTTCGGACCACAGCGTTCAGCGCACTTATAGGGACATGGGGCTCCGCAACAGATGCTCCACGCTCCCCACGCCGCTTCTCCCCTCACGTGTTCCCATGTTGACCCTCAATTAATGAAAACGTGTCGCCTGATAAAAGTTAAACATTTTTCTTGTAACACCACGTCAATGGCCGTGTACAGGTACATAGTAATCCAGGAAAGCAGCTGCTCGAAACATGAACTGTCACAGATGCAGGCTAATTGGCTGTATTATTCTGTGGATTGTGGCGGTGCCAAAGAATGGTTGATAACTCTGAACACAACATAAAGAGAAGATAACCACCGCAAGCCGCATTAGCGACACAGGCATAGCCACTCCCAAAAATGTTTCGCTACGCCTCTGCAACTAGTTGCTCTTCCACTTACGGCCGAGCACAGTATCTCTCAGCCGTGTCTGCGATGATCGACTAAGACATCAATATCGTCTTCTAGCTGGCCAACTGTGTGATTAAAGTATTAAGCAGAACTCTGAAAGTTATTGTAAATGTACTCTAGAGTGAGAGATTTGTATTTTGTCTGTATCAAGTGATGCGTTAATTTTCAGAGACAGTTGTAAATAATCGTGACGTTCCTGTGGAAATGGATTGTACAATATTAATTCTTCTTGTCTTTGTTATAATAAAATGAACTAATATTTGGCGGCCTTGTGGCAGAGTGGTTCTATGCGCGTCAGTCCGGAACCATGCTGCTCCTACGGTTGCAGGTTGGAATCCTCCCTCTGGCATGCATGTGTGTGTGTGATGTCCTTAGGTTATTTACGTTTAAGTAGATCTAAGTCTAGGGGACTGATGACCTCAGATGTCAAGTCCCATAGCGCTTAGAGCCATTTGAACCATTTGAACTAATATTTTGTGTGTTATGGCATCCACTCAGCCTCCCTCTGGACCAGATTAAAGGACCCACTAATGCACCAACAAGTGTATTTTAGTCTGTCCCAAAATGGATGACATTCACTTTTGCTTCCATGAGACCTGTGGTAGTAATCGGAAATAAAATGACAGCTGGGACTGCATAAACATTACTGCAGACCATTCTAATCCCTTCATGCTTGATGTCATCCCGAACAGCAATGACATTTTCCAGCAGGATAACTCTCCAGGTCTACAAGCCCTAGTCATGCTACAGGGGTGTGAGGACCATGATAGTGAACGCTAGTTGATGTCTTGAGCGCCAAATCCACCTGATAGGAACCTGAGGGAAAACTTCGGAGCGCTGCCTGACGCCAGTTCTGCGTAGTGGAAGTGGGTGAGAGACTCTGGTAAGGAGACTGAGTCTGACAGTGACAATGAGGAAGCGAGAAAATGACAGTGAGAAGAGACGAAAAGAGACAGTAGCGGTGGGAAGGAACAAACGAGATAGTAGCGGTAAGAGAGAAATTGACTGTGAGAGGAGACAATAGTAGTAGGACAGAACGGAGGACTACTGTGGCTGTGAATCAGGAGGCAGTGACTGAGAGAGAGAGAGAGAGAGAGAGAGAGAGACACACACAGGAAATGACAATGAGTTGGGCTGAATGAGTCAATGAGAATGGGAATTTGGAGTAAATGGGTATGAGTGACAGAGTGACACTGAGCGATGAGTGTGAACGAGTTACAGTTAAGAGTGAGATGTGAGTTGCATTTACAAGAGCGCCAATATGTTCACATGCCAAAATGTTTGGGAAAATTTTTGAAGGTGCCGAGGAAGGTAGAACAAAGGCAGCTGGCAGTACCTCACTTTTCAGTCAGATTCTTTTAAACGGAACATTTTCGCCTTTTTTGTGTTCTGATAGGATGGTTTTTCTACTGGTAAATAATAACCCAAACTCTTGTCATTTAGGCTAACGTACGTTTATCTAGAGA
Organism: Schistocerca americana; assembly: GCF_021461395.2. Classification (NCBI taxonomy): domain Eukaryota; kingdom Metazoa; phylum Arthropoda; class Insecta; order Orthoptera; family Acrididae; genus Schistocerca; species Schistocerca americana. The sequence goes on from NC_060120.1 coordinate 849,489,484, forward strand.
AAAAAATCTTTCTCCATTGCAAGAAGTGACAGATGAATATTTAAATGTGGAAATAGGGAAAGTGTAAGGTTGAATAATTCCAGATCCTATCCATTTTAGTCACCAGAAATTGTTCTAGCTTTCCAGTCTAAGAAAACATCTGATACCTGTTTATTCCAAAATTCTACTCAGTAATAATCATGGTGTCCGAAAAAAAATCACGTTCGTCGAGTCCTGATCACTTCAACTCAAATCGAGACTGAAAGAAGAAGAGTGTAAAATAACCTTTGCGGGTGAAGGGAGTTTAGAGCTTCTCAATTGTTCGCCAAAATACAGCACTCATAAGGAATGTTGTTACATCTGTGCTTGCTGAAAGCTCAGTTATTGAGGAAGGAAATGCTATATTGTTAAGTAGGGTTCACACACGCATCTAATGCGGCACCACAGCTTGTGGCTTTCTGTAGTGGCATCATGAGCTTCAGTTCATACACGACGCCACAAATTCTACGTAGTCGCACAGCTTTCAGTATTGCATGAGTTGAAATCATATGAGCGGATATGAATGTTATAGTGCAGGTTATGGGCTTTCAGAACTGTGACGAGTTAAATACAAGAAAGACGAAACCCACAAGTTGGATCCGAAGATAGATTTCGCACAGGGATAAATCAGGGGCCACAAACATCTTTATTATAGAAATAACATTCGGAGACGAAAACACTGTCAACAGTGGCACGCTAACTAACAATGGGCATGTAAAAATCATCTGCAGACACGCCACTTTTGCAAATTTTTAGTATCTTGTGGTATTTGTTGATGTAGGCATTTCAAATAACTAATTTTTAGTTTAACAACTGCCACATCACACTCTGGAGCTATTTCCTGCATATAATCAACAATTTATAGTATGTTTGGTCTCTCATGGCTTGCTGTTCTTGTAGTTCCATTAGGTGCGAAAGTGTACCTGGTACCTGCTGACAACTGTTTTCACTTCTTTTCAGAAATTAACACTTACTGAAATCGAATGGAGTACAGCTGCATTTACTCCTCGATAACTACGACAGAATGCTGTGTTTTGAAATACTGCTACCAGGGAGCAGTGGTGGTAGGAGAGTGACGCAACAAAGTACAACCAAGCTGGACTTTTTATGGCGTGATAAAAGTTGTATCTCGTAAGATGCGCCACTAAAAAGTGAGAGTTCACACATACAACTGAAATGGGCTTTATAAGTGTAGTGACCAATGACAGCAGTTCGGTCCCTGAGGAATTCACATACATTTTTTATTTATGGAAATTGCATATTTTATGACGCAAAATTGAGAAAATGCACTGTTATGGAAAGTAGGTAATATTATGCACTAAAGGCAGGGAAATCTGATTAATATGCAGCATTAAAGTGTAAAATATGGCATATTAAGTATAACAAGTATGCAGTATGCATGACTTTACTTCCTATAAGGTCAAAATGTGCACGAGAAAATTCTGAGGATGCCTCTTGCAGCGATATGGCACAAATGGTGGTGATTTGTGTAAAATGTTTGTGACACACATGGATAGCTGCTTCCATTAGCACGCCGCTTCAGGAGTGGGGGGGGGGGGGGGGGGGGGGGGGAGAGAGGAGTGTCGTAATGAACCTTACATTAAGAGTCTGAACTGCATTTTTGATAGCAAAGAGGCAATACATTATATTAGAATTATAATTCGTTTGGCAATAGAGTAAAGTTTCTTTATCATGGTGTATTTTTATGTATTGTTGATGGTGTGTTATACTTTTTTAAGTAAAGCTTTTGTTGCTTAATTTTATGGACTAAATACTATTTCTGTGAAGGCCTCCTTAAAGAAAATTAGGTACATAAAATTAAAAAATAAACACTCATTTTCAGAATAATGACGAACACGAGCCCTTTTAAGGTCCTCTCTAACAAATTGGACAGCCCCCTCTATGTCCTTGTGTGTTGGTATGCTGGATTTCAGCTTCCACAAACATGTTCTTCACTGAATTTTGGTTTGAATGAGCCTCTCCTAATTAGGAGGAGGAGGTGTGATCTATTTGGATTTTCAAGTTTTTTCATCTGACTAGATTTCCAAACCAGTTCTTTTTGAATCATAATACTTAAAAAGCTAAATTTTTGTTTTTGTTGGAGATGTGTGGGGACAGTAGTTAAAGATACCTGTCCTATGTTGTAAATTTGTGAATTCCTCTTCCATCAAGACATCTTTCTTCACCACTGTTGTAACAGAAGATTTACTTTTAATACTTGAAATTTCTATAGCACACCTGTTATTACCAGAGGAAACAAATGAAAAGTCCAGGCCATTATGAGAACTACTGACTCATAAAATCTGCAACTGCAGTTTTAGGTTTCTAACCATTTGATTGTAGTGCAGTGAAAATGTTATGTTTAAACAATTTTAAAAACTGACATATAATTGTCAGGTATTTTTAAAATTTTGAGATCGGCTGAATCATGAAGTTCTCCTTGTACTCTCATTAAAAGTGATTAAATGACCAAAATTGCAAGAGGAAATTTTAAGGATAAATAGTTATAACTGTCAAAGGTGGTCGTGGTCATGGTGGTGGTGTTTCAAACAACTGCTTGTAATTGTTTTTGAGATTACTGTAATATTTTAACCTAATTTAGATGGTAGTAGATTGACTGTTATGGTTTCTTTTCTTGTTTCAGTTCCAACAATTCACACAACCCACTGTTATTGAACAGGCGTCATATATCCTGATAGCAGCTGGAGCATTTATGTTTGTAGTCAGTTTTCTTGGCTACTGTGGTGCACTGAGAGAATCTAAATGCCTTTTGACTTGTGTAAGTATTGAAGGGATTTGTCTGTACCAAATGGATGTTCCACTGTAAGCTGAAAGGAGAAATTTTGCCAATACCGGAGTCTGAAATAAAATGATTAAATGTGTGTGTCTCTCTCTCTCTCTCTCTCTCTCTCTCTCTCTCTCTCTCTCTCTCTCTCTCTTCCCCCTCCCCCCTCTCTTTTCTGAATTTTCAGAACCAGTGTGCATGTAATAGTTATCTGATTTGGATTACTACTTCAGTTTATTTCTCCGATTTCAGCAGCTTCCAACAGTTTAAATATGGAAATGCTCATCAGCAGTGATTTTGTGCTCTTGTATCATACTTTGATTGAAATACTGTATTCAATTTCTGAATAATGAATTTGCATTATGTATGTGAGTACAGATGTCGGATTTGGGCAGTAATTAATCTCATACTCAACTATGTTTTACATACAGACATTTTTTGTTGGTATTGTTATCTTGCCTCTTCGTTGAAGTGTATCATGATGTAGTACTTGAGGCCCTCCTTGTCACTCCATACAGCATTGGTAGCTTCATGCAACACTTGCTGAAATGTAAGGGTTTCTGCTGTCGAGCTCAATCTGCTGCATGCAACCAAAGCAGTACCTCAGACAAATGATAAACATGCAAAACAAATCATCTTCATATAAATAACAACTTTTTGGACATGTCCTATTTGATTGTTATTAAAATTACATTAAAATTGTTTGTACACATGCTTGCTCATTTACAGATAAGGGTAAAGAAAATTTTGCACTTACAATGTTTATGAGCAACATTCCTTATTTTGTGCACTCTCAAAAGGTAATGTTTCTCTAAACTACTTAGAATAAAATACCATTAAGGTTGATGAGAGAGGTGGAGGGGGGGGGGGGGAGGGGGGAGAAAGGACGGAAGGAGAATCATTAGTTACACAACCCTCTCCGCCTACACACAAACCCTCCTTGTCGGTTTGTCATTAATGAAAGCCGTCGGCCTTGAAGTAGTTCGCTTTTTGGACAGCTCCAAAATATTTTAAAGAGGCATGTCATCTTGTATTATTTTCTTGGGACTGATCCCGTAACTTGTTGTTGTGTCTCATTACATTTTTTTGGTAGCCTTTTGTAAAAACTGTTTTACAGCAGTTGCTCGGCTGAAGGAAGTAACAATTCTTTATGCTTACAGTATGGTGTTTTCTTGGTGATAATTCTTATAATGGAGATCACAGCTGGAAGTCTTGCAGCTGCATACAAAGATGAGGTAAGAGAAAATAACATGATTGTTACTTTATTTGTGTGTGTGTGTGTGTGTGTGTGTGTGTGTGTGTGTGTGTGTGTGTGTGTGTGGGGTGGGGGGGGGGGATATGTCACTATTAATGTAATGCCTTCAAGGAAAGATGGAAAAAGTCATATATTTTCTGAATTACGGCAATCACCTAGCTGAAGAGTTCTCCAGGAGTACTCTACTCTTTAAAATTGACACTTAGTAAAATGCAGGATTGTGGTATGCAAGAGTTTGACTTTTGAAAGTGATGCAGCTACTTTATAGAGCAGCTTAATTTTGCTTGTAATCTATCCAAAGCCAAATCTTGAAATTACTGATTATGATTTTTAATCAGCTGAAAATATAAAAGGAGTATTGTGTAAATTTCAGTTATAATTGCAATGTTGACGAGTTCCCTGTACATTAAATCTCGGTCTTAACTGTGTATGTTAGAGGACAATAAGAATTCTGAGTCTGGTTGCATAGGTTAAGCCTGCCTTTTCTTAAATTAATGCTCACATTTTGCTCCATGGAGATAGTCTGTAATGTTAATTCTTTTGAACAATTTTTCCCCTGGTCTGTGATTTCTATGTGTAGTACTGTTCTGTGTACAACATATGGTCAGGTATTAGAGCAGCATACATTATTTGATAGTTATTTGACTTGACTCATTTCATCACAAACTACACATTAATAGTTGTTCTCTACTTTGGACAGATTTTTGTGCTTGTTGATTTGGCCACTGCATATTTTACAGGTGTGACCAGTAGTAGATTTTGAAACTCCTTCACATCTTTGAATTTTTCTCCGTTTGACTGATCCTGGAGACTTTATAGTCTTTTGCAGCCTTCTGAAATATTTATGGATTGACATTAAAGTATAAATATGGCATTTGTTTCAGGCAAAGGATGAGACAGAAAAATTTTTGAAGTCAACAATTGAGAAGTATTATGCAAGTAATCAGGATGCTGTTACACTAATGTGGGACTACATAAACGCAGAGGTGAGAAATTACAAAAAACATAAGTTATTTAATACAGACAGGTGTCTGTGAAGCTAGTAACTACATGACCTTATTCTCTACTTTTTTAAGAATTGTTTTATTTATGTGTGTTCAAAGACAATTTATATTGTGTGATAGAATTACTGTTCAGAAATGTTTTGTACATAATCTGAGTCATTGTGCATACATACTTCAGTAGCAGACACTGCAATGCTTATGAATTGCTGAAGAGGTAGTAATATTAAAGTAATAAGAGACTAGACTGAATTGCAATTCGTATCTCTAGAAATTCAGGGTGTTAAAACACTATTTGCAATGTAGTAGTACACTAAAATGAAGCCGTAAACTAAAATGAGTTAGTTAATCTTTAATTATTTTCAACTGGTCCAGCCTCTCTAAACACCTGGTTTGAAAGTGCTTTTCCAAAACTTTCTTCATACATTCAGGATTTGAAAGTTGGTGCCTGGACATTAATTTTCTAAAATAGTAAGGCACACTTCTCAAAAATTATTCGTTCATCACTCTTCCTCTGTGCTTGAAAGCAAAAAAAACGTGAGTGTCCATTGATTTTTCTACTGTAAAATATTGGTGTACAGTAGGGATTATCGGGAATGAAATAATTTGAGTGAGTTTGGTAAGAGTGTAAGGTATATATAGTATTTAACAGATGTGAGCATAGCCACTATAGGCAACCCTGACATTGTTCTGAGATTACATCTTTCTGCCTTCACCCTTATCTTCATAAGAATTATTGTCATGTTACTCAAATGGTTAGTGTAATTTCTTTATTTTATTTTTTCCCCAATGATATGTATTTTTTGTATTCAGTTCAAATGCTGTGGAGTTCAGAACTGGGAAGATTTCAAAACTGCTCCAAAATGGAATGCCACAGTACCAAGGTCTTGCTGCATTCTTGAAGGGGATATAGCAAAATTCCAACCCAAGTATTCAGCTTGCCCAGCTAGTGCATCAAACCAAAATTCTTACTGGATGGATGTAAGTTAACTTTATTTGTATAATGATTGTATATTTCTTACAGAATAAATTATATTAATTTCTGGATTCTTGTTTTTCAGGGTTGCTATAACAAGTTCTTGGTATGGGTGGATGAACACATAAGAATAGTTATAGGTGTTGGCATTGGCTTGGGTTTGCTCCAGTTGATTGGCATCTTCCTTGCATTTTGTTTGTCAAAATCAATTGACCAATACATAAAGTGATTTTATATGGACAAAGCAGTTATCAAAAGTGAAGTCAGAGGTGGTGTGCTGCACAGATTGAGTGACAATATATACACCTATTTTTATTACAAAATTAATGTTAAAATTAGAACTATTAGTTGTAATGGCTGTGTGTGATTTGAAGAAAAATTGTGTGTTTGGAAGGCAGAATCTCGCGAGTGTATAGAAAGGTGAAAGTGTTAATAGTGCTTCCACATTATACGTATATAAGTGAATATGTTAAAAAATGTGTAAAGTTTAAGATGAGGACATCTACATACAATACAAAATTTTTAATGATACGAATGATATATTTGTATAATTGTTTCATATGAAATTTGTTTGGTTTTTAACTGCCATTGTCTGTCTTCTTTTTCTTCTTTTTTTGTGTTTCAAAATTGACATTCCACCATTAACTACCTTGGTATTAACCTTGTTTGCAGTCTCTGGTCCACGAGTGTCAAATTACTTTCAAGGTTCAACTGTAGTATTTTTCTTTTCGATCCATTATGCATAACAGTGATAAAACTGCAAAGCGTTCCCCTAACACATGATTTGCAGTTATGTTTCATATCTGATAATTTTCTACACCTTTATTCTTTAATTGAATGTTTTCTCTTTTTTCTACTTCATCCAGTTATTGTCTTGGAAAAACATTTCAGTATATCAAATTTGGAAATTGCATCTTGCATCTGTATATTCACCATTTTCCAGAATGTTACTGAATTGTGTGTACATATGATGTTTGTATATACTGTATATTTTGCTGTTAGTCCTACATAAATCCTGGCTCCCTCATAAAATCAGATTTTTTACTTTCATTGTCATACATTCCAGTGGTGTTCTGAGTTTTTTTAAATGAAAATTGAAACACGTGTTAACTGTAAATGCCAAAGTGCTGTGAATGGCACATTATCAACTGCACACAATTAAAAATGTTATTTTTAACATTATTGAAATGTTACTTGTATGAAATTTATTATATGTAAAATAAAATGATGAAATAAATCTTTAGAAACAAGTTCCCTACAGTCATTTTACTTGTCTGTCAATATTTCAGCCAGTCAATGAAACATCAGTAGCCCTGATTGGTGAATAAATGAAAGTCTTCCTTGTTAACTAAAAAATGTTCTTTTTCTCTGTTTATGTTACTCATATTAGTTTTTTAAACCCAAGTTTCTGTTCTACTGTGTGAGACATTTTTTAACAGTAAATGCTGAAGTGACTCTTATTAGTGTGTATCAGTTTTTGTGCCATAAGAACCACTGAGTAGTAGAAGGTGAAAGGGGAGGGAAGCGAGTGAGTTCTTTATTTATCTCGAAGGATGACATTATCTGAAATCTTAGCAATGTTTTCAGCCTTGTTTACAGAATGCTAACTGTCTCAACTACTTGGTGGTTTGAACTTTGCACCATGCCAAAGCAATTACCAGTTGTTGATTTTATAAGTTCTTCCAAACAGGTGGTTTTCAAACTGCCTGCTGATGCTGTGGACATGGTGGAGAGAGATGCATGTACTGCTGGACTTTTCACATTTCACATTGCACATTCACTTAAGGATAATATCAAAGCAGCTTGGATGGATGCTTTGTGTTCATTCAGGCTGAACCCTGATAGTTTTATGTGTGGACAATGGCGGTGCCTACCGTTGTGTTGGACAAGGGGGTTACATTAAAAAAATGTAGTGTTCACTATCTGATCCAGTGTATCACAAACTCGGTGCTGACCTGAGAATGACAAAAAGGATTGAGAGAGAGAGAGAGAGAGAGAGAGAGAGAGAGAGAGAGAGAGAGAGACTGCCAGCCTCCTGAAGAAACGTTCACTGCCGTAAGATACTGTAAAGTCTTACCTCGTATTGTGCTGTTTGCTGAAATACCGGGTGATCAAAAAGTCAGTATAAATTTGAAAACTGAATAAATCACGGAATAATTTATGTAGAGAGGTATAAATTGACACACACGCTTGGAATGACATGGGATTTTATTAGAACTAAAAAAATACAGTCAATCAAAAAATGTCAGACAGATGGCGCTTCATCTGATCAGAATAGCAGTAATTAGTATAACAAAGTAAGACAAAGCAAAGATCTTTACAGGAAATGCTCAATATGTCCACCATCATTCCTCAACAATAGTTGTAGTCGAGGAATAGTGTTGTGAACAGCACTGTAAAGTATGTCCGGAGTTATGGTGAGGCATTGGCGTCGGATGTTGTCTTTCAGCATCCCTAGAGATATCCGTCAATCATGATACACTTGCGACTTCGGGTAACCCCAAAGCCAATAATCGCATGGACTGAGGTCTGGGGACCTGGGAGGCCAAGCATGACGAAAGTGGCGACTGAGCACACGATCATCACCAAACGACGCACGCAGGTGATCTTTCACGCATATAGCAATATTGTGTGTGTGTGTGTGTGTGTGTGTGTGTGTGTGTGTGTGTGTGTGTGTTTGTTTTTGCTCTAATAAAACCCCATGTCATTCCAAGCATGTGTGTCAATTTTTACCTCTCCATCTACATTATTCCGTGGTTTATTAAGTTTTCAAATTTATACTGACTTTTTGATCACCCAGTATATGGTCATCCAAAGACCCGTGAGGCTTCTCGTCAGTAAAATTAGTGCTCGGACACACTGTGTAGCATAACATCTTGCTACTGTGTTGAGCCCACTAGTAGGTCAACGTGTCCTCGCACTAAACTCAACTGATTTCTTATGTTGAAAGGGAATGCATTCAGATTACTCTGATATTTTAATAAGTTTTGATGTGGTCTCTCTCTTCACTCACATTGCTCTGTCTGATTTGTTACATTTAGTTGAAGTTAAGTTTGGAGTAGTATTAAGGAACCCTGACCTGTTTTGACATCCATTTTTCATTGAATAGCCAGTTCTGTGAACAGATGGACAGACTTGCTGTGGGTAGCTCTTTGTCATGTATTGACAATCTGCTTACGGAATATTTCAATTTATATGCCTCGGAGTCAGTGAAAGTGAAACCTGCCTGCTTTTTCGGATACATAGACACAACTTTTGTTGTTTGACCTCAAGGAAGTGAGAATTTAAACAGCTTTTTTGAACATCTGAATTCAGTCCAGCCAAATATCCATTTCATAGTGGAAGTGGGAAAGGATGACTGCCTCTCCTTCCTTGATGTGTTGGTAGGGAGGTGGATGGTACATTAGGACATGTTTATAGGAAGCGCACTCATACTGATTTGCGTCTTCAGGCTTACATCTGGCATGAAGAAATATTTCATACCTTGTTTCTTAGAGCTCTTGTCATATCACATCCTGTAAGTTTGTCAGCTGAGTTAACCCACCTCAGTCACCTTTGTTAAGAATGATTGAAGTGAAAGACAGGTCAGATGCATTATCGGCCAACCATGAATTGAGAAAGTGATAAAAATAATGAGGTTACATCAGAGTCTACGGCCTTTCTGTCCTAAGCAGGTAGCATTTCGAATGGGATTGGTCATATTGTATGGAAAAATGGTGTGAAGTGTTTTTAAACGGTCATATAAGATTTGAGCCCTTTTAAAATCTATAAAGAGTGATCATGATTTGTGTGAGGCAAGTGTCTACTGTATCAGTTGTAGCATGTCATGTTGGTCAGACCATCAGGACCATGGAGGGCTGGTGTATTGATCTAGAGTGTAACATGTGCTGAAACAGCCAAGCAAATCAGGTGTTGTAGGGCATTGCCTTGGCACCAGTCATCTTAAGGACTGTAACAGGTTCTGGGGTGCACTTCCAGCTCCTGGCTAGCATTATTAATAGAGATCAAAGGGATATCATGCAACTATCCAGTAACCAGCCTAATTTTACCTGCTGGATAGAAGGTAAATATATATGTGTGCGTGCGTGGCGTGGGGGGGAGTGTGAAAATTTCGTGAAACTGGACCTTCATTTAATTAACATATAAGGTGCTCTACGAAAAAAGCAGCATATTATCTTCAAATCAAAACACCACTCATTAATTCTAGCAGAAAAAGTAAGTGCTCTTGCTGAACTAGAGGCAATATGGGGTGAATGAACACCAGTTTCTGTGTGTTAAGGGGTGGTAAGTGACTCTGCTTGTCTTTTGTAAGCAAAACTAGCTTTGGAGAAAAGTTCTTTGCTGTATATGCTGCTCTGCTGCAAGTTGCTAAAGATAAATTCTGACAATCTTTGTCAAATTCTTGGTTACTGTCCCACTGGCTGCATTTGGATATGCAGAAGGAACCAGAACTTATTTATTATTTCTTCAAAAGGCTTCAAAAGCTTAATGCAATGCTCCATGAAATACCAATGATGAAACATCAAATTAGTAAGCATAACATGATGAGCCACATACAGCAACATAGCCCATTTTTGATCCAACAGGTGCTCTACCATATAAATGGCGGAATTCCACCTTGGCTGATACCTCGAACCAGCTGATGCTCAGATTGATTTAGCTTCTTTCGAATAGTGAACAGTTTTCTGGAACTGAGCTTGAATGACAGACTGTTACTTAAGGCCAGAGAGCTTCAATGACTCATTTATAGCCACTGAAGTGGATGGGTGAAACTTCAGCAGAACCACTAAACCACTCGAACCTCTTTCATCACCTTAGTGCCACTGTCATAAATGAGTAAATGTATGTTGTGGCAAATATCCTAGCGAACTGTGATACTACTATCCTCCGTCACTATATTTTTTACAACATGGGAACCTAGAAAAGGCTTTATTGCAAGAACTCACTACCAGATGGAATTCAGGTGACAAAACAAATGATGTGTGAAATTCAGGAAGGAAGGCATGTTACACAAACAGGTCCATGTATCGGAAGTTATAGGAAACAAGAGGGCACCTGAAATGTTTCTACTTTTTCATAATGTTTGTCAAGAACAGTGTTTTTGGAAACTCTATGTACAGTTTTGCAATTTATAGTCTCTGTTGAGCTTATTCTAAGAGTCTTGTAAAATCTGGTCCTTTTTGTGATAGATAATAGTTTGTTGTCTAATCTAATAATTTCTGCTATTAAATAACTGTAATTTTTGGCTTTTGTGTCTTTATCCAAAAGCAATTTCCTTTCAAATTTTTCTGACATAGCCAATTTCTTTTCTCTGAATTTAGAAGAGGAAATTGTACCAGGAATGGCTGACATGGTGTAGGTGCGGCAGCTGCTGTACTTTCACTAACTGCTTGGAATTTACTTGTGTGTTTCATTTTCGAATGATTTTTCATGACTGAATAATCTGTTAGACAAGGAAATATTTCATTGAATTGAGGGTAGTTTAGATATTTCATATTAGTTTGAATGGTACTTCATAACCACCTAGTGAGGTGGTGCAGTGGTTAGCTCTCTGGATATGAATTAGAGAGGATGATAGTTCTAAACTGCATCTGACTATCCTCTTTTAAGTTTGGGATGATTTCCCTAGATCAATGCAGGCACAAATCAGAATGGTCTCTTTGAAGGGGCTGATAGAGTTCGTTCTCCATCCATGAAAAAAATATGAACTTGTGCCCTGTGCCTGATGTTGACAGGATGTTAATGTCTTCCTTCCTTTCCTTTTCATAACTGCATTTCACAAAAAACACGTGCAGCCCAAACAAGTTGAATTAGATAGAATATTCAGATGATGATGATGATGATGATGATGATGATATCTATGGACAAACACTTCACTGTTGAGTGAAATAAAACAATTCAAAATAAAAGACAAGCTAAGGCTTTGATACATCCCTTTTTTTTTTTCTCCACCACAAGAAATTTGAACTTGCATGACAAATGCGTAGCAACGTTATTACTGTCACCATTTATATGAAAATATTCCCCAAAAGACAATTTCTTTACCAATGACTATTTTGCAATTTAACATGGAATTAAAAAATTGTTTAGCAGTAACGTCAAGTAACAACTGAAAATGATCAAAATTTACAAGAAGTCAAATAGTCCAGCTAGTCAATAGATATGCCCCAGAAAACAGACCTACGGCAAAGATGTATTTCAAGCTGTGGCTGATAGACCACATCATGGAGACAAATTTTGTTAGAGAGAAAATGTTTAGACGCTAGGTGTCTTCTGTGACTGGTTATGCCCCTGAGAGGTGGCAGGACTCAGGCACTCTGAAGAATTTGTATGCAATGTGTGTTGCCTATAGTCCAGTCATCTGCTATATGTGAAAGGATGTAGGCCAAGCTCCTGAAAAAACTTTGTTCGCTTACACACTTATGAAGTTTTCTTGTGGAAAATCATAGTCAATTTATTGGGGTAGGTAGTATGAAGATGCAGCCCACATGGTTAGTAGACCCTACTAGTTCAGTGAAATCTCATTGCCACAGGGCTAACAAATTTAATAAGAAGACACCTAGCATCACTGGGTAGCATCAAGGAACTCTTTGTCTCTAAGAAAATAAGGAAAGTTGTTCCTCATGATGCACCCTATAAGATCTAAACATTTGATGTAATGGGCATGCACACCCATTACTGCGGTGTGATCAAGTTGAAATGCGTGCTGTGCTATGAGCAGTCTAGGAATGACAGTTATACATGCATTTTTGCTGTTTTGCTGGATGAATGGTTGTATCTTGAATAATTCAGTTTTAAAATACCTCAAACTCAGATGTCAGATCACATGAAAAGCAAGCAAAGTCTGGTGGGCTCTTTATTGGGACTACATGATGGGTGGGGACCGTGCAAAATGAGGACACCAGTGGCAACATATCGGGCCTTCTTTGACAAATTTTTGGGTGCAGAACATTTTGTAGAAACAGCTTGGAGTAACAGTCTTTTACAGAAGCACCCTGGGGCATTATTTGAAGCTATGATTCAACTTGTGTGATATGCAAATGTCATTGCTTTCACCTTTGATTGTTGCTGGCAGAATTTTTTTGGGCACGGAGAATCGGAGCTTACCCATTGTGATGAGTGAGATTTTGGTTCAGGTTTAAAATATCATATCCAGTGCAGCAGTCCTTTTCAGAAACAGTTCTCCTTCTGTTAGGTAATGTTGAAGCAACTCTTCTACAGTTCTTTTATGATTTGCTTTCTGCTCTTCACTCAGATTGTGTGGAACCCATCTGGCAGCAACTTTCTAATCTTTAACTTTTCAATTATGATTCTAAAACTGAAATGACAGACATTCTGGCCTCATATGCAATTTCCCCATGTTTCGTGTTGATCATCATTAACAGTAAGAGATGTAATCTATTGCAGTTGATGGCCTTCCACTTCTTGGGTTGTCCTCATTTCTTACCCGATCTTTGGAAATTAGCAGACCACTGCAGTACTGTGCTGTGATCCACTACACTATTCCCACACACCTCTCTCAAAGTGCTGTAAATTTCTGTTGGGTTCTTTCCACATAGGGCTTAGATTTTGATGTAGGAACACTGCTCATTACATGTAATATGTCATGACTCGATTTCAGCTTCAATTTTAAAATTGAATTACTGAAGATACAGCCACGTATACCAACAAAAATGCATATGTGATGCTCTTTCCTAAACTGCTCACAACTATAGATGAGTTTCAACTTAATCACACAACAGTAATGGTTGTGCATGCTCTGTTTGCAGGTCTTTTGAAATGACCCTTGTACCTCACATCTTTCAATATTGTTTGACGGAATACTGCACTTCCTCAAATTGGAAACAAAAATTTAGTGTGCTGTGTTGTATTTCTGGGTAAGGGAAGGTACATATCTTTCTGTAGGCCACTATTCAGTTCCATATTTTTATCGTATATTATGCATGTAAAATTGCAGTGGATTAAATCATTACTATACGCTTAGTAGTGAAAGTGCAGGAAGTAACAAGCAGGAGAACGCAGGAAAAAGACCTACAGAGGCAGCTGTGAGAACTATATACACAAATGATCTATTAAAACTCAATTCCAGAAAAATTCTCTACTTCATCTGTGACGTATATTTAAGAAAAGGACCAGTATCTAAAATTGGACATTGTGAATATTACAAAACATTTGCTTAACATTTGTCAGAACCATGAAAAGACTTCAGGAATCCCACCATAATGAAAATTCATTCAAATTTAGCTTAAAAAAATTGGCAAGTTGTTGTTTTGAGCAGTATTTACAATGTAACAATGTCTTTGCTTAGGTTACTAGGAGGCTGCTTCCCTGCTTCTGAATTGTTAATTTGGTTAACGTAGGCATCTGACTGTGACTTCATAAATACCGGTATATTTCACAAGCTTTTACAGGGTGATTTTGAAAGTACTGATCAGTTAACAACAGGTTATTACAATACTGTGTTAAGAAAACAAAAGCTGGATATCAATGGCTTTACGTTCTGCTTGTTAGTTTAGCTCAATGTCCAGCTGCACCACCAAAAAATTGTAGTGTTTGGCCATTTGTCTTTCTAACAATAGAAAGTGTCAATTATATATTTAAAGCTGGATATGGTGTGTGCCTGAAAGATCTGGATTAAATTGTTGGCTGTGAGCCAGTTTTAGGCCTTTCAGTTCTCATGGGGACTGTGTGTGGTGTGGTTATATTTCAGTGCTTTTTTTTTTTTTTTTTTTTTTTTTTTTTTTTTTTTTTTTTTTTTTTTTTTTTTTTTAGTATTACGTTTTAGTATCAGTAGCAAGCCTTAGTTTCTGATCAGTTCCTTAAGCTTATTTATGTATGAATAAGTCTCAGAACTGAACCTTATGGAACTCTTCAACTGATGTGGATGCCTCAGTATGGTAATATTCTATTAAAGGCAAGAGAAATTATAACTGACATTTAAAGCAACTTTTTTAGGCAGGAAAGATGGTAGCACATTGAAGCAAATTAGGAAATTGCAAAAATCAAGGGAAACCAGTGTTTAAGTAATGCTAAAGCTTTAAATTGCTTTTGTGATGGTACTGTAAATGTTGGTAGGAAGGAATCATTCACACAGTCTGTTATGTGAGTAGATTCCTCTTCCTGAAAGAGCCTTCAGAGGTGTGGTGCTAGTTGTGTTTTATGTTAATGGGCAGAAACACATTGTAGGCAACCTCTGTAAAAACACAGCAACAAACAGTTACAGCTAGTGCTAATCTACTCTCAATTATATAGTTACAGGTATTACTTCCAGATAAAATTTATTACTGTCTCTCCTACCAGAAAAGAAAGATCTTGAACAAAGCCACTGTTATTCCTCTTTCAGTACTGAGCTGATTTTATTATCTAATCCTTCAAATTAAGCATACATATGGCATGACCAGAATATAGGCAGCTGATCCTGTTATTTTAAAATTAAAACAAATTTTGTTATCCAATTAACATTGGCTGTAACATCTTGGAATCCCTGTAATCTCACAAATTAGGAGCAGTAGCTGATAAGCTAGTCTTTCACTTTATTGTGACTATTTAGATTTAAAATTTCCTACCTGATTTCTGATGGCAACCTGTTGAACTTTTGCATTAGAATATGAAACTTTTTTCTGAATCCTAGGTATGGAAGCATAATTTAAATACTTCTGTCATTCTGGTTGTACTATATGCAATCTTACTGCACTGCAAAAGTTAGCGCATAAATGTATTAGCATTTATGTACAAGAAACCAAAGTTTCATAGGCAGCATGGTAAAGATTATCAACTTATATGACATCCATACTGCATGCTTCTGTAGAGTACATATTTGTAATTTCAGCTGCATTGACCCAGAAGATATAACCATGGTATAGTGTTGGAAGTGTGCAGAGAGTGATAGCAAGCAAAACTGAACTTCTTGGTTAACTTGTCCACATGCTGGTGGCTTTCAGTTTATTATCTATCTTCAAATTATCACAAGGCATTATATCCTCTGCATGTCCATTGTTCTCTACTTCTGGTACCTGTAAGTCATGTATATTTGTTTGGAATTTATAAGCAGGCTGTTTGCTGTGAACCAGGTGTAAGCCTAGCTCTGATGTGGATGTGTTTGGATCCTTTGTTTCTCTCATCAGCAAATGTCAGTTTTTGAAGAGTGGCCATAATGAATCATTTATGCAGCTCAAAAGCAAGGGTGGACCAAGTACTAAATCCTGCAGGAAGCCACATTTAATGTTTACCTATTCAGAATTTAGTTTTATTGCAGTGGTGTCTTGTGTTAAAGTGATGATCTGTTTTCTGTTGTCGAGAGTGACACCATCCACGCAAAGAGGATGCCTATAGCATCAAACATTGTAGTTTCCATAGCAGAATATCAATACAATCAAAGGGTTGTCAGATTTCTAGAATTTTTCTTGTTTATTTCTGACAGAACAGAGATGAGATCATGTATTGCTTTCTCTGTAAAAAATCCTTGTGGAAACTGAGCAGCAATTGTCTCAGAAGTGGCTCAATGTTCTGTTATAAGCTGCCTTCTCAAAACAATGCTGAGAGCACAGAAAGCTGAGTAATAATTAGAATGCTAAAGATTTTATTATAAAATTCTGTGATAGTCCAGATCACGATACTTTAACAATAATTGATAATTAGAGATTACTTGTGTATGTCCAGTTTTGTAAATAGACTTAAATGTCCACCACACAACTCTCTAAGAAATATACTGAGACTCACTAACTGATTACAAAGGCAACTCAAGGGGAGTGCTATGAAGTGAGCACAAGATTACAGTACTTTGTTTCAAATACTTTCCTAGTGAGAAGAAATACCACTTTTCAGTGTTCTTAAGACTTTTATAATATCTCTAACAGTTGCTTGAACAGAAGTGATATGTGATGGCAGAGTTTGCAAAGCCATGGATACAACCAAGGAGAACATTCAAAAATGTAGAGAGAGTCAATGCATAAAGCACAAGCAAAAGATAAAATATCAGTTGTACACTTTTAACAATAAAATAACCCTATCCTGCTATTCACACTTATTCCAGTTACACTTAATCAAGCAAATTAGAAAGAAAATTGGTGCTTTGAAAAAAGCTTCTATCTTCTCAGTTACTCTGTTTTCCTCCTATTGGCAGCTTAATAATTGTTTACATTAGTATTATTGCAATAAAATAGTTACCTACATCTGTATTTAGAGAGTCCTTTTCATGATTGATTACTATTTGTGGTGCAGCTATACAACACATTGTTCTGTGACTAACAGATGAATCAAGCAAATAGTAATAAAACTTTATTTATTTATCTGAGTCCAAAAACACTTAAATACAATATAATAAAAACTACAGTGTATTATTAATTACAGAGAATTTGACACTCCGAGTCAAATGTTCAGCATCCAGAATTGCACAATTATTCACTGCAAACATGTCTTTCATGTCGCAAGGCTTACCCAGGCTGCTGCAGATAAAGTGTTAGTCCTGCCTTGCCCCCTCATTCATGACATTCATCATCATGGATCCCACACTACTTCAAATGAGTCTTGCACCTTGTCACATCTATTCACAACCCGTTCAGGGTTTCCCAGGTCCTGTATCGTTACATCTGGAGGTGCTACTCCTATGAGTGGAAAGAGCTTGTTGACTGGGGTTAATCTTTGGCACTCCTGTGACTATGTTGCCTGTCTCATGAAGAGCTACATAAACTTAGTTGGCATGTGTAGAGTTCCTCCAGACTGGTGCAGTGCACTCTACAGCTTGGAAATACAGAGCAAGTGCAGTTATGTAGAGGATGCCGGGCTGCTCTCGCCACGTAGGCTTTGTCTCCTTGTGGATGAGGTTGTTCCTGTTGCATATCTTTTGTCTGGTGTCTACATACACTGTTGTTTGTAGAGTAAGGTGTGATCCAACTTTAACAGTAGGTACTGGGGTGGGCACAGTGAAGTAGATTGTGTCCTTTCCAGGTAATGTTAAACTTTCTTCTTTTCTCCTTCATTGTGTAATTGCAAAAACACACACACACACACACACACACACACACACACACACACACACACACACACACACACACACACACACACACATTTTATCTGAGTTGGGTTTCAAGTGGTTGTCATCATAGTAGACTGTATACTTATGTGGATTTGGTGTCTGTTCTTTCTTACATGTCCGAAAGAACAGACACCATTAATGATCTGCAGCCGTCTAGAACAAAATTAGAATTATATTAATACCTTCAGCTGCTGACAGGCATTGATTTATATCAATGGGAACAGGTGAAAATGTGTGCCCCGACTTGTACTCGAACCCGGGATCTCTTGCTTACATGGCAGATGCTATCTCCATCTGAGCCACCGAGGACACAGAGGATAGCGCGACTGCAGGGACTATCTCGCACATGCCTTCTGCAAGACCCACATTCTCACCTTGTATGTCCACACACTACATTCGTAGTGTCCCACTCAACACAATCATTACACAAACATGTCCAAAAGAACACACACCATATCCATATAAGTATATACACTCCTGGAAATTGAAATAAGAACACCGTGAATTCATTGTCCCAGGAAGGGGAAACTTTATTGACACATTCCTGGGGTCAGATACATCACATGATCACACTGACAGAACCACAGGCACATAGACACAGGCAACAGAGCATGCAGAATGTCGGCACTAGTACAGTGTATATCCACCTTTCGCAGCAATGCAGGCTGCTATTCTCCCATGGAGACGATCGTAGAGATGCTGGATGTAGTCCTGTGGAACGGCTTGCCATGCCATTTCCACCTGGCGCCTCAGTTGGACCAGCGTTCGTGCTGGACGTGCAGACCGCGTGAGACGACGCTTCATCCAGTCCCAAACATGCTCAATGGGGGACAGATCCGGAGATCTTGCTGGCCAGGGTAGTTGACTTACACCTTCTACAGCACGTTGGGTGGCATGGGATACATGCGGACGTGCATTGTCCTGTTGGAACAGCAAGTTCCCTTGCCGGTCTAGGAATGGTAGAACGATGGGTTCGATGAGGTTTGGATGTACCGTGCACTATTCAGTGTCCCCTCGACGATCACCAGTGGTGTACGGCCAGTGTAGGAGATCGCTCCCCACACCATGATGCCGGGTGTTGGCCCTGTGTGCCTCGGTCGTATGCAGTCCTGATTGTGGCGCTCACCTGCACGGCGCCAAACACGCATACGACCATCATTGGCACCAAGGCAGAAGCGACTCTCATCGCTGAAGACGACACGTCTCCATTCATCCCTCCATTCACGCTTGTCGCGACACCACTGGAGGCGGGCTGCACGATGTTGGGGCGTGAGCGGAAGACGGCCTAACGGTGTGCGGGACCGTAGCCCAGCTTCATGGAGACGGTTGCGAATGGTCCTCGCCGATACCCCAGGAGCAACAGTGTCCCTAATTTGCTGGGAAGTGGCGGCGCGGTCCCCTACGGCACTGCGTAGGATCCTACGGTCTTGGCGTGCATCCGTGCGTCGCTGCGGTCCGGTCCCAGGTCGACGGGCACGTGCACCTACCGCCGACCACTGGCGACAACATCGATGTACTGTGGAGACCTCACACCCCACGTGTTGAGCAATTCGGCAGTACGTCCACCCGGCCTCCCACATGCCCAGTATACGCCCTCGCTCAAAGTCCGTCAACTGCACATACGGTTCACGTCCACGCTGTCACGGCATGCTACCAGTGTTAAAGACTCCGATGGAGCTCCGTATGCCACGGCAAACTGGCTGACACTGACGGCGGCGGTGCACAAATGCTGCGCAGCTAGCGCCATTCGACGGCCAACACCGCGGTTCCTGGTGTGTCCGCTGTGCCGTGCGTGTGATCATTGCTTGTACAGCCCTCTCGCAGTGTCCGGAGCAAGTATGGTGGGTCTGACACACCGGTGTCAATGTGTTCTTTTTTCCATTTCCTGGAGTGTAGTTCTGGCAACACTAGCCATGACCTCCTCCTCCTGTGCGGATGCACACACATTCCCCAAACTCTTCTGGGACTTGGTAAGAATGTCCTCCATGAGTAATGAGTGTGTTTGGGTGGGACACTGCGAATGTAGTGTGTGTGGACATACAAGGTGAGAATGTGGGTCTCACGGGAGGCATGCACATGATAGTCCCTGCAGTTGTGCTATCCTCTGTGCCCTCAGTTGCTCAGATGGGTAAAGTGTGTGTCATTTAATCAGGAGGTCTCGGGTTCGAGTACCAGTCAGGGTACACATTTTCACCTGTCCTCATTGATATACCTGATTACATGACACACACTTTATCCATCTGAGCAACTGAGGGCACAGAGGATAGCACAACTGCAGGGACTATCATGTGCAGCTGAAAGTATCAATATAATTCTAATTTTGTATAAGTTCTTCGAGAGCTGATGTTTGGATTCTACTTCTTCAAATGTTGCTCCCTGAGCAGCAACAGCTGTGTAGATGAAGGCCTGTGTTCCAGTGATCATTGGTCTATAGGTTATAAAACGCACACTTCTGTGGGAGAAGGCCATTCTTCAGTATTTACTATAGACTTTTTTGTCATTTAGTAACAAAATGTCATTTGTTCTGCTTTTAATAAAATGAAAGCATTATACATGGTTGTGACCACTTAAGGCTGTCTTATTTTATTTTTTTATTTACTGTGGTAGCAAATTCAAGTATTCCCCATTTGTAAAACAAAACCACATGTGATTATGAACAAAGGCATAGTTAATTGCAGTTCCAAACTTCACACGATAAACACCAAACTATGCTGAAACAAAGATAGTAAAATATGTATATGCTAACATTCACACTTTCTCAGTTGGATAACAAATATCACTTTCACTCCCTATCAGTACCAAAAGATGTATGTTACTATGGGAGTTTCACTATCTTTACAGTAATTTTAAATGGTAAACTACAAAATATGAACAATGAAAATTAGATTGATTATTGAAGCAGTGGAACTGTCACCATAGATCAATAATTCAAGAACAGTCTTAATCGCATTTATTATTGTTATAATACCGCCAACCAGTTTCAACCCGACGTAGGGGTCATCTTCTGGGCGTTTACACCATTGGTTGACTGCTGGTGGTGTTACTCCTGTCTATATAACAGCAGGAAACTATGCCTAATCATAGTAATTGCTGCTTGTCTCCACAACCATGTTGTCCAAAAACCTATGTCACCATAGAGCCATTTTACAAGAAGAGTGATTAATGATAAAATCTGGTAAGTAAATATTAGTTTAATATTTTAAAATTGTTTTAGAATTATACAACTAATATATACAACAAACTACAAAACTCAGTCAGTTGCACCTTTTTAAATGGTTTACTTTTCTAAATAATTATTTTTGTACAAGAGAATAATGGAACTTGATAAAGGAACACAGCTTTCCAACACTTGATAACATTTCATATATTTATGCTTCAGTTTAGTTAAACACTTGAAATCTTTGTATGAATTCAGTTAATAAGACTCTAGTAGGTTTATGTCTTCCAGAATTTTCATTGTAATTTTTTACTGAGATTGTTCCATTGATCATTTTTATTTTTATTTATTTATTGTTCCATGGGAACAAATTAAGGAGAAGTCTCCATGGCCATGGAACGAGTCAATACACGAAATTATAACATGATAGTAGAAACAGATAAAACGAAATACAAGTAACATATTCAGGGGACAATTCGTAAGTTTAAATAAAGAAAATCAACAATGTAACACTGGAATTTGCTTAATTTTTCAGCTCTTCCAGGAGCTCCTCTACAGAACAGGAGTGAGCCATGAGGAAACTCTTCAGTTTAGACTTAAGTGTTTGGGCTACTGCTAAGATTTTTGAGTTCTTGTGGTAACTTATTGAAAATGGATGCAGCAGAATACTGCACTCCTTTCTGCACATGAGTCAAGGAAGTGCATTCCTCGTGAAGATTTGATTTCTGCCTAGTATTAACTGAGTGAAAGCTGCTACCTCTTGGGAATAAGATAATATTGCTAACAACAAACGGCATTAAAGAAAATATATACTGTGAGGGCAATGTCAGAATTCCCAGACTATTGAATAGGGGTTGACAAGAGTTTCTCGAACTTACACCACACATAGCTCGAACAGCTCGTTTTTGAGCCAAAAATACCCTTTTTGAATCAGAAGAATTACCCCAAAAAATAATACCATATGACATAAGTGTATGAAAATATGCGAAGTAGGCTACTTTTAGTGTTGAACTGTCACTTATTTCAGATACTGTTCTAATGATAAATAAAGCGGCATTTAGTTTCTGAACAAGATCCTGAACATGGGCTTTCCACAACAGCTTACTATCTATCCGAATGCCTAGGAACTTGAACTGTTCCGTCTCGCTTATAAAATGCCCATTCTGTCTGATCAAAATATAAGTTCTTGTTGAATTGTGAGTTAGAAACTGTAAAAACCGAGTCTTACTGTGATTTAGCATCAAATTATTTTCAACAAGCCACGAATTTATTTCATGAACTACATTATTTGACACTGTTTCAATATTACACACAAGATCCTTCACCACCAAACTGGTGTCATCAGCAAACAGAAATATTTTTGAATCACCTGTAATGCTAGAAGGCATATCATTTATAGAAATAAGAAACAGCAGTGGCCCCAGCGCTGACCCTTGGGGAACGCCCCACTTAACAGTGCCCCATTGGGACTGAACATCACTACCGCTCACAATATTGCAGAGAATTACCTTCTGCTTTCTGTTCTTAAAGTAAGAGGCGAACCAATTGTAAGCTACTCCCCTTACTCCATAATGGTCCAACTTTTGCAGTAATATTTTGTGGTCAACACGGTCAAAAGCCTTAGTTAAATCAAAGAAAACACCTAGCGTTCGCAACCTTCTATTTAATCCATCCAAAACCTCACAGAGGAAAGAGAATACAGCATTTTCAGTTGTTGAACCATTTCTAAAACCAAACTGCAAATTATGTGAATTTAAATGCTCCAGTAACCTTGTATCTACAACCTTCTCGATAACTTTAGCAACCACCGATGGCATGGAAATAGGTCTAAAGTTGTCAACATTATCCCTGTCTCCCTTTTTATAAAGTGGCTTCACTACAGAGTACTTTAATCGGTCAGGAAACCGACCACGCCTAAGGGAAAAAGTTAGAGATATGGCTAAGTACTGGGCTAACATACATAGAACAATACTTCATATCTGCAGACGTCAAACTGCAGTCAGGATGGTTACTCAGCACTGCAAGAGTTTTGTGTTTCAGCAATTTAGATAGTTTTATCATCTTCACTCAGTATCCATTTTATCATAAGGTATCCATTTTATCATAAGGTGAGAGTGTTAGAAGAAAGGTGTAGGTATTTTTTTGTTTTCAGTGAGTTGTCATCTTTGCCTCTTGCAGCTCCTTTTCTCCATCAAAAATTGCAGGTTTTTTTTCTGTTCCATTTGAAATAATGCTCTACACCTTCCCTCATTGAGTTTTATGGGATTGACTCTCTACAAGTAGAAGTTGAAAGTCCAGATGAAGGCATTGTGCAGTTAGTACATTCTCACAACATACCTTTTTATTTTGTCATTTTCCCTTTTGATCTGTGGTTCATTTTTAGGTAGCTTATGAAAGATACATACAACCTCAATCCCTTGTAGTGTAGGATTTTGGATGGGGTGGGGTTTAGTCTGGGGATTGGGAAAGTGTGGGTTTGCCTCAGCTAACATTTATTAAACAAATATCGTTTAATATGTGGCCCAGTTATAATACCTGAAGTCTAGGCATTAGAATGATACAACAAATTAATTATCATTTCTTCAGCACATTGATACAACAATTTGAAATTAATACTGTCCCAATAACACTGAAATTGGGGACAACAATAAGAACACAAGTAGTTCACAGTACACTACCTCTTGGGGAAAAAATTACAATAATTACAAAGTGAAAATAGCTTCAAGACACAACCACTTAATAAAAATAACAAATCAGGAAAGCAGGTGTCAGACTTAGCAGAACTTTTGCAAGTCTACACTTTAACTAAATACTAGATTCCCTTCGCCAGCTGCTCACTATTAACAGCACTCTCAACCAATTAAAATACTTCCTACACAAAATTAGCAATCACAAGGCTAATATAGCTCTTGCTTTGAGAAAAAACTCAACTGCATGCTGAGTGCACAGGAAAAAAACACTGATTTAACACAACACACCACACTGCACACAGTGCTTCTTTGTGGAATATAACTGACAAATTGTTTCACTAAGTGCACACTACTTGTGCAATTCACTGTAGAGTAAAAAATGGAAATGATTATACGACATTGTTGGCCGGGAGGCCTCATTTGCGGAAGTTTGGCTACCATATTGCAAGTCCTTTTTAGTCAGTTGACTTCATTCAAGCTATATTTACTGTAGAGTAAATGTAGCTTGAATGAAGTCAACTGACCAACATTCTACTGCAGGTTCCTAAAACACTGCTGTGCACCTCTTGTAATATGGAAGCCCTTGTATGTGTCTCCTCTGAAACTGCTGTCCCTGTGGCTGAGGGATACAGCAACTGCACTCCTGGCCTGTTAGTGTCCACACTCTGCAGCTGCACACCGTGTTGACTGTTAGTGTTCTTGTGGTATCAGACGCCAAATGTGGCGTATGACACCAAATGTAGTGAGTGATTGCCAGGAGGTGCCGTATTAAAACTCGGCAATAACTTTCCAAATGATTTACTTGTTGGCCACTACAGTGCTCAGTTCACCTCAGTCTGCATCACAAGGCCCCGAAATGCTGAGGAAGCACCCTGTGCGATGCAACACTGTGTCGTGCCAGCCTTGTACGCCAGCGCAGTTGTCATCGTCAGGATGCTGCAGTTGACTCGGCGGTCTGCATCCCTGGTGACTGTGCCGCTCGGTGTTAGCTGCAGGCGACCACCTGCATCCTTCTTGCCAGCGTGGCTGAGATCCCGGTGACCGACAAGTGCCCACTGTCCAGAGCCCGTATCTGCGGCCCTCGCCTGGGGAAGTCTCTGGCATGTATCAGGAGCCGAGACAACTGCCCACAGTAGTGAGCTGAAGAGTGGCCTGCTGCTGGCTGGCTGCAGATCCTGCGTCTGCCTCAGAGGGTCGAACCAACAACCTGCCGTGTACTGGGACGCTGTCGCCCCACATGTTGCTGCGTGTAGCCTCGCGGTGTGACGTGTCCTGCCGTCCAGGAGAGCTAACACACTTGAATGAATCTCATTAGAAAACGGCACCTATTTATACTCAGCTGTGCACCTCTGTTTCGCTAATGCTCTGCTTCGCGTCACGTAAGCATAACACTTAGGTTCGCCAGTGGCCCTTTTCTACCTGTGACTTGCTCCGTGGAAACTGGCAGTTCTACACCCCTGTGGCCTCTATTTGCCTTCGCAACATCTGGTATGCGTAACTTACTGCAATCTGGCCTGCACCTGGCTGTAACTCGTGCTCCGAATATTGCACAAAACTAACTTTCCCTATCCTAAACAGTGGTGCTGCTACAGTGTAGTGGCAGTCCTGGCTCCTTGGCACACCACCTCTATAGAAGGCTTTGTTTCCTTGGCTGTCCACCAACTCACCGCATCTCCCACTGCAGCCATTGTGATGCTTTTGGCTTCCTACTCCACTTCAGATGAGTTGGGCCAACTTGTGGCATGGTGCTCAACTCATCAGCCACTCACACTGCGGCTGTGCCGGAGGCTTCCCTTGATGTTGTCGTATCTCCCACTCTGCTGTCCCCACCTCCAAGTGCAGCCCACACCCGTTGACCTTGGATGCCATCATCCAGCACACACATTCCCCACGTAGACTGTTTGCAATGAACTGCAGGCTTCTTAACTGTTCCTCACTAGAGCGGCAGGTGATTGTCATCCTCTGTCTTGTGCCACCCCGGTTCAGCTTGAAATGTCACCAGCTGCACTGAAAACACCAAGAACTGTGCCCTATAGGTAAACATTAGCACGAGAGCAATGCTGTTGTGGTCAGCTGAGCAGAGCAGGGCAGGAAGAACATTGTGCCACAAATGTCAAGTTCTAATGAAATCGTCACTGGGGTTGAACTACCTTCACCTTTGTAGGTAGCCCATTGGGCATCACCATATTTTAGCTTTGGAATGGAAGCCAAGGTAGCTCTAAATTTATTGTACAAAATTTTCAATTTATTTCATACTGCAGTTACTGAAAATAAAATTACGGTATTCACCAAAATCACACTGCTTAACTAAAAACTTGCATACCAGGGAAACCAAACCACAAGAAACACCACACTGCTACAATGCAACACTGTCTCTAGCCTTGATAATAACTCTGGCTGTTTCTGGTTATTTAGGGTGGCAGTCTGGTGTTGGTGTGCAAGACTCACACTTTCCCTTGGCTATCGAACTTACTCGGAGTTGCTTTGCTGATCTTTTCATGATAGCCAGCTGCAATGTCCTGCACAACTTCTTCTTCGAAGATAAGATGCTACTTTGGAGGAATTTTTTATACTTTGAAAATAACTCCATACACTCGAGTATACTTTGAACTCAATGTCACTGTATTTTCATCACACATAAGTTTTCATACAACTAAAACATTTTACGTAAGCTAAGCACCTTCCAGTCTGTCAGAAACTATCACATTCATTTTTCCATAAATACAGTCCACAAATCTCTCCAAGTTTAACAAGACAACTGTCCAGACCTTACAAAAGTAAGAGAATGAATGAATAAGTAGTTCTCTCTTCTCTTCTTTCAACAACATTAAAATGTTCGCACCAACACGGTTACTCCTTGAGCTAGACGTGTAACTTCTTAGGCGGCTTGGTGCCGATCATCCATCTGCTACACGTCCATCCTGCACACACATAACTGTGGTGCAGTATACACAGTCCTACTTTAGCACACTCATCTCTAAAATAACGCGTGTTCGAAATGCTGGAAATATGAGGGACTCTAGAATTTACCCCAAAATTCTCAAGGCACTACATAACCTCAGTTCAGTGATGAAGGATGTCTAAAAGTTTCTTTAGGTATGCCTTATATAGCTGAAGCCACAAATAATTATATCCCATAGCGCTACCAAATTGTGGTGGTGATGAGTACTACATTGCACCTGCTGTCCCAAATAATGTTACACTTTTTGTATGAGATTAAGATTGGGAGATTTAGCTGTAAAGCCGAGGTGTGAAAAGTTGCTACTGTTGCAGTACACAAGTACAGCATCCTTTAGGCACCTCCCTCAGGTGTTACTTCATAGCTGATGACATTTTCAGAGTAGCTAGTAATCCTCAACACAGTCCCTTGCAGCTGTACGACACACAGGGTGTTGTAGAGTCTGTGTTGCCAACTTCAGAATGTGACACCATCACTGGTAGTAGAGAAACCAACACTGCCACTCTATCCTCCATCATCCACTGGAAAGCAGTCACAGTCATCAAACTTTCGATTGTACACTGAGCTCTTGAGTTGGGGGGCCACCCTTGCCATTCCACCACTGTACTGTTGCAAAAGCTACAGCAGATGCGTGCAAGTGAAAGCAGTCATATAAACTGTGATCACCAAACACTGACTAAGAATCAAAGTGCTTCAGCACCACCAAGCTGCTGTGTAGGCCATGCAGCCTAAAAAGTCGTAAACTCTTGTTTGTCACCTGGCTGATCCTGTAGGATGTGCATACACACTTACCTTTTGCATTGTATTTGGGGATTTGTTGTTAAATAAAGATTATTCATTACCTGTGCATGTCTTGCTGACTGGTTCCAGACCACCATGTCTGCCACTGAACCCACAACTCCTGGCTGGCAGAGGATCTGTGCCATCCTCACAGACCAAAGCAATGTTCCCCGAATGAAGGACCATAGAATCTACCATCTACCATTTACAACTGGTATCTGAAGGTTTGATGGACAATGACAGGTGTTGGGATTAAGTCAGTGATGCAGAACAATAATGCCGACCTCAATGGTAGCAGTACGATGGCAGTATTCAAAAGGAGAGTACAAGTAAGTACCAATTGGGATCATTACACTTATTACACAGGCTTTTAATATATTTCCACTTTATATCTGTTTTTCCTTTTGTTATTTTGTCTCTCTCTTTTAGTGTGAGTATAGCAAGCAAGATGGAGCCAGATCTGAGCAGATAATGAGTTACAGAAGAAGCTAGAAAAGTAGCAGGTAGAAGGGAACAATTTCTCCTATTGTTTCCCTACCCACGTTAGTTGCTTACACCACGAGCACCCCATGACAGTATTTTTTCTCTTTTGAGTGGTTCAGGGGAAGGTGTTAAGAAGTTTGTGGACAACCTACACAAGCTGGAAAGTTAGGAGTATGGAACGAAGAGCAGTTGGTGAATATGGCTCAACTGAAGTTAACAGCAGACACAGGGGCATATGTGATTGCCATGAAAAGTTTGTCTGCTTGTTCCTTCCAGGATTGATTGGAATTGTTGTTGTGCTATTGGAGGAAAAATATGGCTAGGTACTTTTGAGAACAACTAGATAATGTCTCAGAAAAGGGGAGCCCATAGAAAATGTTGTGCATAGAATTGAAGGGCTCGGAGAGATATAGTCATAAGCCACAACTTTCACGAAATTGAGTTTTTCATGTTGCGGCATTCCTAACAATGTCTTCTTCACAATGTGTTGAAAAAGTTCTGTGTTACTGCAACAGATAGCAGGCAATGACGGAGTGCAGTTCTATGCTGTACCATATGGTGGTAGTTTCAGAAGATACATAGTCACAAGCCACGGCAAAATGGCAGGTGGGTCAGGAACGTCTGAAGCGTCTTCGTGTCTTCAACGCATATTTGACACTGACAGTAGTGGAAGTGAAGAGCTTTACCCTTTGGATCCTGAGGGTGATGAATCTTGGCATCCATCGACCAGCAGTTCCAGCTGAGATGATGTTTCGGTAAGTATATAAAACGGTTTATTTCTGGCGATTAATTTCCTGTGGTTTGTGACTTTGTTTTTCTCAACATTTCCAACGCATTTGACAGCCATCCTGTGTGTTAATAATGAAACTTGATGGGCACATTTATATTACTACTTAATGATGCAATAATGTAGTTTCAAAGGCAAAAGATGTGTAATAAATATTTTCCCATTAATGTGATTTTAGCGAAATTTAATGTTTTCTGTGGCTTACGACTATATCTCACGCAAATTCTTAGACTATTTTGCTCTTCATATTATAGCTTGAAATAAGTAGAATAAATGAAGAATCACCCGAAAAACCAAAGCCTTCGCGGAAAAGAAAGCGAAATATTGATCAGTGGAAGAAAAATTAAGCAAAACGTCGGCGAAATGCTGGTCAGCAGTATAAGTCTTTGAAAACACACAAGACTGTTCAGGATGCTACTATAGGAAGTCCCTGTACTTGTTTAAATAAATGCTTCACAAAACTGCTTGGAGAGGAAGAAAACATTTTTCATTCATTTTGGGACATAGGAAACTTTAATGCCCAAAATACTTACCTGATGAGCTGCACGAAAATGGAACCGAAAAAGCGGACGTTTGTTCACTATTTTAATACAAATGGTTTAATATTTTGTATATTTATTTCATTTTGTTTTATTTGTCATAATTTCTTTCAAAGCTATCCAAAAAAGACTTCCAAGAAAATATCATTCAGGGGTGTTACATTTTCTTATAATGTGAGGGTATACGGAATAGAAGTCATGATCTGCAAGGAAGCTTTCCTAAGGGTTCATGGCTTACAGATACATGCACGAAGAGTGAGGAATTTGCAACATCAAATGAAGCAGGGATTTGCAGTGCCAAAGGAAGATGGAAGAGGTTTGTATGTTACTCTGTGCTATAAGTTAGGGATGTACTCAAACTGAATACTATACAAAAATTTCTATTAGGAAGAGGATATAAGCTCAGGTTTTTTTTCTTTCAGGAAAACATGGAAACTACCCACATAAATTTCAAGACAAAGCTGTACAAAGTGTTAGAGAATTTCTCAGCTCCATACCGAAATATAACAGTCATTGCAGTAGGCAACAGAATCCCAATAAAGTGTATTTGGATTGTGATCCCACAATTGCTTCCTTATTTCGAGATAAATACTCAGAATACTGCAAGGAAAAGCAGGTTCCTGCAGTACCTAAAAGTACATTCAGAGAAATTTTCGTATCTGAATTTAACATAGGTTTCAAACTACCAAAAAGTGACACCTGTTCAAAATGTGATGGATTTCTAATTGCAATAAATAACCCAGAATTATGTGCAGAAGAAGTCACAGAAAAGAAACGACAATATGAACTGCATCTTAAAATGGCTGACAGAGGACAAAATATGATTGCGTCTTTAACTGCTCTGGCTAAAGAAAATTCGAAAGAGCATCATGTGATAGCAATGGACATGCAGCAAACGTTCCCCACACCTAAACTAACAGTTGGTCCAGCATTTTACAAGAGGAAAATATGGACATACAACTATGGTATCCACGACTGTGGATCAAATAAGGGTTATATGTTTCTGTGGAGCGAGAAAGATGGAGGACGGGGTTCAGATGAGGTTGGGAGCTGCTTATTGAAGTACTTGGAGATAACTAATCCTCAGACAAAACATCTCCACATAATCACAGACAACTGCAAGGGTCAGGCAAAGAATTGGACTATTATTGCTTTGGAAAGGTCCCTTGTTGCTACCAAAAGATTTGATTCTGTCCAGCATTCCTTCCCTGTGGTAGGTCACACCATGCTACCTTGCGATCGTGATTTTGATCGCATTGAATGGTCTGCAAGAAACAGACGACCAATAGTAAACACTCCAGATGAATGGGCAGAAGTAATAAAATCTGCAAGTCCAAAATAATTCATTGTAACTAAAATGGAAAGAGAAGAAGACTTCAGAAGTTTGGAAAGCCTGAAGACATTGATATCAAAACGTACAGAATCCACGTCTGGAGACCCCCACCATTTCAGTGAAGCTACTCAATTGAAGTTAGAGGCTGAAGATCCCTTCAAGCTAAGTGTAAAGCACTCTTATTCAGACATAGGAGCTTTCATGTCAGTGGACATTCGTGTCAAAAAGAAAGGAAGGCTAGTTGAACCAAATCCATAACAGCTGCCTATAAAGTACAGAAAGCCACTACCAATTACCCAGAAGAAAATTGATGAGCTACTGTCTCTTATGCCATACATACCTGCATCAAATCAAGATTTCTTTCGGTCATGTACTGGAAATAACATGTACAATGATGAGGTAGAGGAACTTCCTTGATGTAATTGTATCAACGAAAAAGTAATTTATACATCTCAGATACCTGATATGTATATATTAATGTGTAAAAATTATATATTCTGCTTGCTGTGTAAGAGTAGTAGAAAATAAATCCTTACAAATTCACACTTTATGTTTTAAACAATTTTTTGGGAGATATTGTCATAAGCCACCGTTGACTACATCTTTATTAGAATCATTCAAAAATTAATATTTTATAGCATACAGAGAGTTGACTATTTAACAACATGCATCACAAGTATTAAGCAAGTGTTTGCAGTAGAAATAAGGTTTCTATTTTGCATTACACATTTTCAGACCTCAGTGGAACTTTAAACTCGCTGTATCTCAAAACTAGTTCAATGTGGCTTATGACTATATCTCTCCGACCCCTTCAATTAGCAAACTATTGATGCTTATGAGCTTATGGAAAATTACAGCTCTAATAAAGTCATTGTACATGAAGCGCACAAAGGGCACTAGATGCATAACCGCAGGATTTGCCTACTGAGGTTTCCCATAACATATCAGCAGTCACCAAATTCACTGAGTGATGCTGTGGCAACTGCAATGGCTCAAGAAAAAGAGCCTGTGCCCACACCTAGTGAGAGGAGGATAGTATTTAAAATAGAAGTTGCATGTTATCAGTATGGTCAGCCTGGTAACATTGTGTACAAGTGCAGGAAACATCAGTAGGAGATCATTAAAAGGTTTGACGTATTAAAAGGGAACATCAGCGAATTTCCCCCCCCCCCCCCCACACACACGCACACACACATATATCCTTGGGGTAGATTGGGGTAGATAGATATACACGGTGGAATCTGCACTCCAGCATTAAAGAGAAGCAGGACCTTTGCAGCCGCTGTGTATCATTCCCAGTAAATGTAAGCACAATAAACCCAAGTGGAGAAATAGTGGCATATAATTGTATGACTGTCTTTGTAAGAAAAAGAAATGTAAATTTCGCTGGATATAGGATTACAGGTATTTGTAGCAAGTCAAGACGTACTTGAAGTGAGAAATTTGGATCCATCTCATTGTATAGTGAGTGATGTAGGTGGGGTAAAGTGCACTCATTCAGCGTTTGTGAACTTCTGAGTGGAGGGAAAGACTTCCAACTGTGTGTGAAAGTACTTCTTCAAGTTGGCAGCAGTTGTGATGTCATGAGTGAACAGGATTTTCTAATTAAATATCACATTTTAAGCTGATCTGGAATGGCACACAGTAAAATTGTACAGTATGTCATTTCATTTAAGTACTACTACTGCTGCCAAGACATGCCCCTAGGACAGAGGAAGTTATCTAAAATGCGTGCAGACACACCTCCCCCCCTTCCCAACCCTACTGGCCACAGAACAGAGTTCCGCAATCACTGCCAGCCTGACCTGAAGTGATACCCAATGGATGCCTATACAATGACATTAGCAGTAACACCACTGAGTCTCTCCAGGGCAGTGCATAACAAAGATTCACAGTGAACACCACATGACACTGTTAATCAGCAGTCCATGCTACCCACTCATAGCACCACACCATACACAGCCATTTGTGTTGTGGTGTTAGCAGCAGCCAGTGCATGGGGCAGTAATCCCCTTTCAAGACTGCTGCTAGCCTCTGACCAATTGTGCTAGATGACACAGAGGGTCACGTGTAATTCATTACTTGGCAGAAACAGATGTGAAGGCATTCCCTATACACCACACTTTAAGGCAATGAAACAAGGCTGAGAGATTTTATCCGACAACAGAAAAAATGAGATACTGAGCCTGATTTAGGGTACCACATACTTCCATTGCTATGTGTTTGGCAGATGCTTCAAAGTAGTAACAGATCATGTGACACAAATGGCTTATGAGTCTGAATAACCAAACTATCTCCATTCACTATGGGCATTACATCTTGACTTTGAAGTATACTGTGTCACGGAAAAATACGTGACTGCCGTAGCTCGAAACTATTCACAATAGAGTACATCGGCACTTCTAAATATGAGTAACAGAAAGTACTAGCAAGGTGCTGATCCAGATTGTCAGCAGTTCACTGAGGAAACAGTTCTGTGCTGACACTGGAATCCTGTCTAAATAGGCCAAGTGCCAACAAATTATAATTGTGCCAGCAAGTGCATGCAGCAAAGTGTAGAGGCAAGTTCACAATTCTATTCTGGCAGGATGTGGAGGGTGTCAAGCTATGGTGCAATGGGCCACAGAAAACTGTTGGTGGAGGACTTACAAGCAAGACATAGTGCAATATATGAAGAATTATATATCTTGTGCACAAAGGGCAGAATGTAGGCATCAGATGGTGCCTCTGTAGACTAGTGGATACTGTCTCTCTTTTTTTACATTATTAGCATGGACATTCCTTGGCCTTTTGTACAGACACTGGCGAGAAATCACTGCCTTGACCATTATTGATTACTTCTCATTTTGTGCTTCAGTAACTGCAATCCTCCAGTTGGCAAGCTGAAACAATGCCACAAACCATGGTCAACAATTTGTTATTACAATTCAGTCTTGTAACAGATCAAGGCACTATTTTATATTGGAAAACTGATGAAACATTTGTAAAATCTCCAACAAATCCAGAAATTACAAAGAACTGCATTATATCTTCAAGCCAATGGAAGAACAGAGCAGGTGCACAGAACCCTAAGTAAGTATGTGAACAGCCATCATAATGATACCCCCCCCCCCTCTTCTTGCAGCAGTGTACCGTAGGTCTCTAGAAGAGCGTAGCGTTCTAAAGGATTGGAAAAGGGCACAGGTCATCCCCATTTTCAAGAAGGGACCTCGAACAGATGTGCAGAACTATAGACCTATATCTCTAACGTCAATCAGTTGTAGAGTTTTGGAACACGTATTATGTTCGAGTATAATGACTTTTCTGGAGACTAGAAATCTACTGTGTGGGAATCAGCATGGATTTCAAAAAAGACGATCGTGTGAAACCCAGCTCGCGCTATTCGTCCACGAGACTCTGAGGGCCATAGACACGGGTTCCCAGGTAGATGCCATGTTTCTTGACTTCCGCAAGGCATTCGATACAGCTCCCCAAAGTCATTTAATGAACAAAGTAAGAGCATATGTACTATCAGACCAGTTGTGTGATTGGATTGAAGAGTTCCTAGATAACAGAACGCAGCATGTCATTCTCAATGGAGGGAAGTCTTCCGAAGTAAGAGTGATTTCAGGTGTGCCACAGGGGAGTGTTGTAGGACCGTTGCTATTCACAATATATGTAAATGACCCTGTGTATAACATCGGAAGTTCACTGAGGCTTTTTGCAGATGATGCTGTGGTATATTGAGAGGTTGTAACAACGGAAAATTGTACTGAAATGCAGGAGGATCTGCAGCGAATTGACATATGGTGCAGGGAATGGCAGTTGAATCTCAATGTAGACAAGTGTAATGTGCTGCAAATACATAGAAAGAAAGATCCCTTATCATTTAGCTACAATATAGCAGGTCAGCAACTGGAAGCAGTTAATTCCATAAATTATCTGGGAGTACGCATTAGTAGTGATATAAAATGGAATGATCATATAAAGTTTATCGTTGGTAAAGCAAATGCCGGACTGAGATGCATTGGAAGAATCCTAAGGAAATGCAATCCGAAAACAAAGGAAGTAGGTTACAGTACACTTGTTCACCCACTGATTGAATACTGCTCACCAGTGTGGGATCTATACTACATAGGGTTGATAGAAGAGATAGAGGAGATCCAATGGAAAGCAGCGCGCTTCATTACACGATCATTTAGTAATTGCGAAAGCGTTACGGAGATGATAGATAAACTCCAGTGGAAGGCTCTGCAGGAGAGATGCTCAGTAGCTCGGTACGGGCTTTTGTTGAAGTTTTGAGAACATACCTTCACCGAGGAGTCAAGCAGTATATTGCTCCCTCCTACGTATATCTCGCAGAGAGACCATGAGGATAATATTAGAGAGATTAGAGCCCACAAAGAGGCATACCGACAGTCCTTCTTTCCACAAACAATACGAGACTGGAATAGAAAGAAGAACCAATAGAGGTACTCAAGGTACCCTCCGCCACACACTATCACGTGGCTTGTGGAGTATGAATGTAGATGTAGATGATTGTAATGCACTGTTGCAGTGTCATACAACTCTAAGATGCATGATAGCACAGGCCTTTTGCCCTCCAATATTATATGAGGACAAAAAAGCCTTCACCCTTTGAGTTACCGTAATCTAACCACCCATCAGAGAGGACATTTCAGCCAGCCATGGATTTTCAAAGAGATTAAAAGCCATGTGACATCAGATTCAGCAGGCAGACAATAAGTGCCACAAAAGAATGACAAACTACCAAAATTCCAGATTTGTCAATGGATAGTTCTA
The DNA here is from genome assembly GCF_021461395.2 of Schistocerca americana. Lineage (NCBI taxonomy): Eukaryota > Metazoa > Arthropoda > Insecta > Orthoptera > Acrididae > Schistocerca > Schistocerca americana. Next base: position 849,525,063 of record NC_060120.1, read on the forward strand.
ACTAGCCCATACAGGTCTACAGGGAAAAAGCAAATGTTGTCAAGCAATACAGGGTGCCTACCAGGTAACATAGATGACATTCCTTGTGAATCTAAAATTGCAGCTTCAAACTCTGACCAGCATGGTTCACGTGGAGTTTATTCGACCTTTCAACAGTGTCCCAGAAGTTCTACTGTCACTACTGTCAGCTACACAGAAAGGGAGGTGTGTGGTAGAGGAGGAGAACACTGCATCAAAAGGAACAGATCCCCCAAACTACAAATGCCTTCTCTACACATGCATAACATCATGAAGCAGACCACTGTAAATGTGGAAAGATACTGACTGTAATTTCCAGACATAATGGGGACCATGAAATTGAACATCACATAATTCCTGCTCTACCTGGCTGATCTGCCTTTTGAAACTTCACTGACAACACCCCAAAAATGTGACCTAGCTCATCGTCACCCTAGATGCTTCTCTGCATTATGCATTCTGCTCTCTGTTGCTCTGAACAACCAAATAAGCATGGAATTATTACTTTGCCATGTGCATCAATATTGCAAGGAGTACCACCACCAAGCTACTGTACTGGGAACCACTTCATTAGCCACCTTCCTAATACTACTTGTGCTAGGGAAGGCTTACTTCTGCCATAGGCACGATCTCGTGCAAATCCACATCTTCCTTCCGCCTAGAAGCTTATGCCACCAACACGCCAGAGAACTCAAGTCAGTGACTAAAACTATATGAATTCCGGTTTAAGATGGGAAAAGGTTAGCTTCAGTGCAATATTTGAGAGCGCACAAGTTAGAGCCAGATGTGGGCCTGTTGACAGTAAGTTAAGCTACCAGCAGCTGTGAAGTAGAATGGAGGTCACACGCTGAAAAGGGTAAATGCAGCAGTTTACATGGCGCAAGTTACAGGCAGAAGGGGCCCACTGGTCCAACCCAGGTGTTACAAGTACATGACTCAGAGCGGCGCGTTAGCAAAACAAAGGCACACAGCCACTTATAGATAGGTGCCAATTCACTAACAAGCCATTCAAGTGTGACAGGTCTCTTGTACGTCAGGGTGTGTCACACCACTGGTTACACGTAGGAGCAGATGGTGCATCAGCGTTCTAGTCCACGGCAGGTCGCTGGTTCGACCCTTTGAGGCCAATGCGGGGTCCGCAGCCAGCCAGTGGTGGGCCACGCCATGGCTCGCTACCGCAGGCTGTCTTGTTGGCTCCCAACAAACGCTGGAGGCATCCCGAGGCGAGGGCTGCAGATTCGGATGCCAGACCGCGGGTGCTTGTTGTCACTGCGATCTTAGCCACGCCGGCGAGGAAGCATGCCATGGGCCGCCTTGCAGCTCCTGTGGGCGGCGCTGTGACGACATGGATGGAGACCGCTGAGTTGACTGCCAATGCCTCCTGACGTCGTCACAACTCTGCGGCCATACAAGGCCAACACACAGCAGTGTGCTGCACGGGTTTCTGAGGCAGCCATTCCGTGCCAAGTCGTTTTGCAGACAGCGAAGTGGTGTCCTCAGCATTTCAGGACCTGGTGACGCAGACCAAGAGGAACGGGGGCACTGTAGCTGGAAATAATAAACCATTTGGGAAACTCGGATTCATTTTAATATAGCGCATCCTGACAGCCCATCCTTCGCCAAAATCCATCCATCTACAGAATGGAAAATGTACATTGAGATGCCAAAAGTTGGCAGAGATGTCATTTGTGCCCAGGTGATACTTATGAAAAGGTTTCAGACATGATTATGGATACACAATAGGATTTAACAGATTCTGAATGTGGAATGGTAGTTTGAATGAGGCACATGACACATTCCATGTTGGAAATAGTTAGAGAATTCAATGTTCCATGATCGACAGTGTCAAGAGTGTGTTGAGAATACCAAATTTCAGGTATTACCTCTCATCGTGGACAACACAGTGATCGAGGGCCTTCACTTAACGACAGAGCAGCGGCATGTGTGTAGAGTTGTCAGTGCTAACAGACAAGCAGCACTGTGTGAAATAATTGCAGAAATCAACATGGGACTTGACGAATGTATCCATGAGGATAGTGTAGTGCTAACAGACAAACAGCACTGCGTGAAACAACTGCAGCAATCAATGTAGGACACGCGATGAACGTATTCATGAGGATAGCGTGGCGAAATTCGGCGTTAATGGGCTACGGCAGCAGACAACTAACACAATTGCGTTTCCTAACAGCTTGACATCGCCTGCAGCACCAGCATTGGTTGGACCCTAAATGACTGGAAAACCGTGGCCTTGTCAGAAGAGTCCTGATTTCGGTTGGTAATGTCTGACATTAGGGTTCGAGTGTGGTGCAGACCCCACAAAGCCACGGACTCAAGTTGTCAACAAGGCACTGTGCAAACTGGTGGTGGCTCTGTAATGGCGTTACCTGTGTTTACATGGAATGGACTGGGTCTCTGGTGCAACTGAACCGATCAGTGATTGGAAATGGTTATGTTCAGTTACTTGGAGATAATATGCAGCCAAACAACGATGGAATTTGTATGGATGACAATGCGCCATGTTACCAGGCCACTGCTGTTCGTGACTGGTTTGAAAAACATTCTGAACCATTTGAACGAATGATTTGGCCACACAGATCACCCGACATTAATCCCATCAAACAATTATGGGACATAGAGAGGGTAAGGTGGAGCAAGTGCGTCTTCTACCGACAAAAGATTTTTATCTGGTAATGTTGGCAGTTTTCGTGAATCTTCCACTCCCAAGAAGCTGTGGCAACACTGCAAACTGGTTCACGTACAAGCTGACTCACGCGGTAACAATCGGCAGTCGACAGTGCACTTCATACTGTGACTTTAAGTGCATCACACTATTTTTTTTGTGGATACTTACTGTGGACACGTGTATTATGTAAATATAAAGCATTATTACAACATAAATGTACCTAATTTTAAGATATCTAATTATGATTTTTGTTTACTAGGGGGATCGTTCTTGCCCCTCAGAATATACATTATTACGGGGCAAGGCCGTCTACAAGGAGTGGTATAAGATCGATAGAGTAATGATATTGCTCCACGATTGCTCAGTATTTAATATTTTTACTTAAAACTTTATTTAATAAAAATATTTGTGCCTGAAAAACCGTATTTTTCTAGTGTCTCAATATGGTCCGCAATTACGTCAGAAAAAGCGATCGAGAAAAACCTTACACTCAAAAAACATTACAAAAAGTTGTCGCCGAGATAAAAGCTGGAACTCCGACAGTAAAAACAGCAAGTAGAATGCACAACATTCCTTTGACAACTCTCAAAGATTATTTGAAAGGGAGATGAGGGTAGAGCAGCTCCACTTTTGGTCGAACACAGGACATATCTTCTGAAATTGAACCAAGTATTGCCAATACACATTGTACAATGGAAAAATGGTTCTTCGTGTTCTCCCACAGCGAGGTGCTAGACCTTGTGGGAGAATTTGTTACGAAGACTGGAATAAAAACTCAATTTAAGCACGGCCGACGGGGAAAAGACTGATTCATAAATTTCAGAAAGCGCCAACGTCTTTATATTAAGAAGCCGCAAAGTACACTACTGGCCATTAAAATTGCTACACCAAGAAGAAATGCAGATGATAAACGGGTATTCATTGGACAAACATATTATACTAGAACTGACATGTGATTTCATTTTCACGCAACTTGGATGCATAGATCCTGAGAAATTAGTACCCAGAACAACCACCTCTGGCCGTAATAATGGCCTTGATATGCCTGGGCATTGAGTCAAACAGAGCTTGGATGGCGTGTACAGGAACAGCTGCCCATGCAGCTTCAACACGATACCACAGTTCATCAGGAGTAGTGACTGGCGTATTGTGACGAGCCAGTTGCTCGGCCACCATTGACCAGACGTTTTCAATTGGTGAGAGATCTGGAGAATGTGCTGGCCTGGACAGCAGTCGAACATTTTCTGCATCCAGAAAGGCCCGTACAGGACCTGCAACATGCGGTCGTGCATTATCCTGCTGAAATGTAGGGTTTCGCAGGGATCGATTGAAGGGTAGAGCCACGGGTCGTAACACATCTGAAATGTAACGTCCACTGTTCAAAGTGCCGTCAATGCGAACAAGAGGTGACCGAGACGTGTAACCAATGGCACACCAAACCATCACGCCCAGTGATACGCCAGTATGGCGATGACGAATATACGCTTCCCATGTGCGTTCACCGTGATGTCGCCAAACACGGATGCGACCATCATAATGCTGTAAACAGAACCTGGATTCATCCGAAAACATGACGTTTTGCCATTCATGCATCCAGGTTCGCCGTTGAGTACTCCATCGCAGGCGCTCCTGTCTGTGATGCAGCGTCAAGGGTAACCGCAGCCATTGTCTCCGAGCTGATAGTCCATGCTGCTGCAAACGTCGTCGAACTGTTCGTGCAGATGGCTGTTGTCTTGCAAACGTCCCCATCTGTTGACTCGGGGATCGAGACGTGGCTGCACGATCCGTTACAGCCATGCGGATAAGATGCCTGTCATCTCGACTGCTAGTGATACGAGGCTGTTGGGATCCAGCACGGCGTTCCGTATTATCCTCCTGAACTCACTGATTCCATATTCTGGTAACAGTCATTGGATCTCGACCAACGCGAGCAGCAATGTCGCGATACGATAAACCGCAATGGCGATAGGGTACAATCCGACCTTTATCAAAGTCGGAAACGTGATGGTACGCATTTCTCCTCCTTACACGAGGCATCACAACAAGTTTCACCAGGCAACGCCGGTCAACTGCTGTTTGTGTACGAGAAATCGGTTGGAAACTTTTCTCATGTCAGCACGTTGTAGGTCTCGCCACCGGCGCCAACCTTGTGTGAGTGCTCTCAAAAGCTAATCATTTGCATATCACAGCATCTTCTTCCTGTCGGTTAAATTTCGCATTGCTAACACGTCATCTTCGTGGTGCAGCAATTTTAATGGCCAGTAGTGTATAAAAGTGGCTCAAATGCAAGTATTGGATCCATTCATGATTATTTCACCCTCTTGCATCTACTCTTACCAACTTAGAACTTCTTGATAAACCAGACCAGGCATTCAATTTAGATGAATCTAGCTTTGTGCTCAGATCCTTCAAAAACAGTAGTAGTAGTAGTAGTAGTAGTAGTAGTAGCAGGAAGAATGGGCAAATCACCTACAAGGACGGTAAGTGAGCCAGGACGAGAAAATACAACCGTATTAATGGCTTGTAGTGCTTCCGAGAAAAAGCACCACCCCTTTGTCTTCAAGGTTAAGAGAATGTGGACGAACGGATTGCACCAGAGAGAACCGGTTATCCAAGTACAGCATATGCTGCCATCAAAAATGGATGGATGGAAACTGATGTGTTGACTAATTACCCAAAAAAAAACCTGCACGCCAAATATAGGGGATAAAAGACTAGTTCTTCTAATTTACGATGGGCATTCCACACAGATGACAGTAGAGGTCGCTCAGCTAGCAATTAAAGAGCAAATAACGATTTTAAAGCTACCTCCACACACATCTCATCTGTTACAACACCTTTGTATTTAGGTCTCTTAAAAGTGCTTGGGATACCAGATTAGTCAAGTGGCAGAGGGAGTATGCAGGAATGAAAATTCCTGATATGATGATTTCCGAATTAATGGGACAGGTGTGGTTAGAAACCAGTGCAGACGTAATAAAAAGTGGCTTCAGGAAAGCTGGCGTAATGGCTTTCAACAGTAATGTAATTTCCGAGGCACTTTACGACCCAGCTTCTCTGTAAAGATGGAAAAATATATCAGAGGTTGAATCCGTACATCACGCAATCGAGAGGAATGTAAGTTTGTTGTCGGAGGGCTTGAAATCTTCAGAACAACTGTCCATTGGCCCTCATATGGCACCTGTAGATGCAGGAGCTGAAATTTGCAATCCGAATCCCTCTAAAAGTAAAGCAGCAATTATTCTGAAAAAGAACCTTCGACACTGCAGCGTGTCAGCAGTCGTTGGTTAATACGTTAAAAAAACTAGAACTCGCCTCGACTGCGAAAAAAGCACCTAGTGTTTACCTAGGTTTCGGCGTAGATAACTACAACTTCTTCAGAACAATAAAACCCACAAGTGCCTAAAAAGACCTTTGTCAATTATTAAACGAACACCACGGCTATACATTTATAAACGAAAAAAGGGGAACACAAACAGTACACATGTACAAAGTCTAAAACTGTTACTTAACTTAATGGTGTAACCTCCACCTCACACCGGCTTACGTTCGATGGACCACGACCCGCCATACACTGCAGCTACAAATCTACCACTTGTAGCTGCAGTGTATGGCTGGTCGTGGCCCATCGAACGTAAGCCGGTGTGAGGTGGAGGTTACACCATTAAGTTAAGCAACGGTTTTAGACTTTGTAGCTGCAGTTATCTTAAGGCTGTAATAAACTGTTAGCGAGGTGACAGTTCTAGAGTCATTCAAAGATTGCCTACGGTCTGTAGCGCGTAAATGCCCAGATCATACATTGCTAATTGGAGGTGACTTTAGCGTACCGAATATAGACTGGGATGTCTACGGAACCATTGCAGGGGATACAGACTGACTGTCATGAGAAGTACTTTTGAACACGTTTTCTGGAAACAGTCGTGGACAGCTAGTTCGGCAGTCCACACGCAATGGAAATATCTTAGACGTTGTAGCTACAAATAGGCCAGACCTTAGCGAGCACGGTGTCGTTATTAGCAACTATGGTTACGAAAGTTAATAAGTCAGTTAAGAAGGCTAGAAGAGTGTTTCTGCTAGAAAGAGCGGCTAAGCAGTTGTTAGTGGCCCACTTAGAAAGTGAAGTGACTTCACTTTGTTCCCGTAAGATAGAAGTAGAGCAATTATGGGCAACGTTTAAGCAGACTATACGTCGTAGTCTGGAGAATTATGTGCCTAGTAAGTGGATTATGGACGGAAAACATCATCAATGCTTTAATAACGAGATACGGAAACTGCTGAGGAAGCAGAGGCTGTTGCACTCTCGGTTCAAAAGACTACGCGGAAACGACGACAGGCAAAGGTTAGCAGAGATTAGTGCGCCTGTGAAAATATCTGTGCGCGAAGCGTAAAACTACTACCACCGTCATTCCTTAGCAAAAGATCTGGCAGGGAACCCGAAAAACTTCTGGTCTTATGTAAAATCGCTAAGTGAATCTAAGGGTTCCATCCAGTCACTTGTTGACCCGTCTGGTGTGGCAGCTGTAGATAGCAATACGAAGGCCAAAGTTTTGAATTTCACGTTCAAAAAATCGTTCACGCAGGAGAATCGTACAAATATACCGTCGTTTGACGATCGAACAGACTCTCGTATGGACGACATAGTAATGAGCATCCCTAGCGTAGAGAAACAACTGAATCAGTTGAAAACAAATAAGTCACCAGATTCGGATCGAATACCATTTTGGTTCTTCAAAAAGTACTGTACGTCATTGGTCCCTTACCTAGGTTGCATTTATCTCGAATCTATCGCCCAGCGCAGTCTGCCCTCAGCATGTTCGGTCAGACGGCTGTTTGGTCTCTGTAATAAAAAAACTGAGTAAAGGAATCAACGATGAACTTGCACAGATGTCTTATGACGTCCGCCCAGACCAAACGCAACGAAAAATGCCGACCAAAACGCAAAAAAAAGTGGGCAGCGTGGCAGAATGCCACGCCAAGTGGCCCAGGTTCGATTCCCGGCTGGGGCAGGAGTTTTTCTCCGCTCAGGTACTGGTTGTTGTTATCCTCATCATCATTTCATCCCCATCTCTGACGCGCAAGTTGCCCAATGTGGCGTTGAATGCAGTAAGTACTTGCCCTCGGCGGCCGAACTTAACCGAATGGGAGACTCGCGGCCCACAATGCCGTACGCTCATTTCCATCTTGTCGCTCCAAGAGTACTTACGTTATAGAACCCAGTACGTTGTCCTTGATGCCGTGCTCACCAGAGACAAGTGTATCGTCAGTAGTGCCACAGGGAATTGTGATAGGACCGCTATCGGTTCAAATGGCTCTGAGCACTATGGGACTTAACATCTATGGTCATCAATCCCCTAGAACTTAGAACTACTTAAACCTAACTAACCTAAGGACAGCACACAACACCCAGTCATCACGAGGCAGAGAAAATCCCTGACCGCGCCGGGAATCGAACCCGGTAGGATCGCTATTATTCTCTCTCTCTCTCTCTCTCTCTCTCTCTCTCTCTCTCTCTCTCTATATATATATATATATATATATATATATATATATATATATATATATATATATATAATTTTCCGGACAAGGTGAGCAACAATCTGCTGTTGTTTGCTGATGATGCTGTGATGTTCGGTAAGGCGTGGAGATTGAGTTACTGTAGAAGGATACAAGATGACTTAGACATTTCTAGTTGATATGATGAATGGCGCTATCACTCAATGTAGAAAAATGTAAGTTAATGCGGATGAGTAGGAAAAACAAACCCGTAATGTTCGGATACAGCTTTAGTAGCGTCGTACTTGACACAGTCACATCGTTTAAATAACTGGGCACAACGTTCCAAAACGATATGAAATGGAACGAGCATGTGGGAAGTGTGATACGAAAGGCGAATGGTCGACTTAAGAGATATTGGGAGAATTCTTGAAAAGTGTGGTTCATCCGGGAGGAAACCGCGTACAGGCATACAAGACGCTAGTGCGACGTATTCTTGAGTACTCCTCGAGTGTTTATGATCCGTACCAGGTCGGATTAAAAAGACGAAATAGAAGCAATACAGAGGAGGTCTGCTAGATTTGTCACTGGTGGGTTCGAACAACACGCAAGTGGTACGGAGCTGCTTCGGGAACTCAAATGGGAATCCCTGGAGGGAAGGTGACGTTCTTTTCGAGACATACTACTGAGAAAATTTAGAGAACCAGCATTTGATGCTGACTGCAGAACGATTTTGTTGCTTCCAGCATACATCACGAAGATAAGATACGACAAACTGTGGCTCATACGGAGGCATATAGATAGTCGTTTTCCCTCGTTCTATTTGCGAATGGGATAGGAAGGGAAATGACCAGTAACGGGTACCTTCCGCCACGTGCTCTAAGGTAGATTGCGGAGTATTCATGCAGATGTAAAGCTAGTATTGTATAAGTAAATAAATAAACTTTGAATTGGTTTACTGAAACGGGACTCTACTCGTTTTTTATCAGCAGAATACGAGAAACTGCACAATTATACGCCACTTTATGAATTACAAATAATTTACATTTTTATCAATTTCACGTAAGATAAATAAAATAATGAACTGCGTGGTTGTGGAATTAGTATCAAACAAGTTTCCAATTACATATCCAAAAAACCGGAGTTTTCTAATGAAGTCTTAACTGATACCGATCGCGACAGACAACATGTCTGTCCTCCGAGACTGTCAAACCTGCTCTGATCTTACAGCCGGACCATCCAAGTTAGGCGCGATCCGATCACCGATGTGCTTCATCTGCCTTTTCATTTAGCAACTATTTGTTACTATGCTGGTAATCAACACTTCTGAAATAACGGAACGATAGCCTGCTATTGAGTCATGCTTTTATATGAAATGCAAGCAAATTCACTGTTCAGTTTTTCTAATATTAATATCAAAAGTTTATCATTTTGGCGCGCTACTTCCGAACACAGCAGCCAATCGCGGCGAAGGACCACACTATAGCCGGTCTTTCTCACAATAAGAATACCGAATAAACCATGTCACTAGTATCTCACGCCGCATTATGTCATCTTCCGACTGGCGTAACTGCTCCTCTTAAGATACATTGGAAATGTTCGTTGATGAAATTCGTGCCCCGACCAACTAGCGGTAATATTGTCTTATGAGGAACATTACATAAAAAAATCTGTCCTGCTGCGCTGTATTCACGCCGAGTGCGTATCAGTGACACCGACCAGTTCAAATAATTATATGCTCCCTGACGCGTACGAGCACAGCTACTCGTAGTTGCACACCAATGGCTATCCTTATACTAATTATGGCTACAGTCCCTGTACGGTAATAGTTTCTCTACTAAAGTTTTCAGTTTACGTAAGCTTAATACTTCGAATCGGTACAATAACTTCCTATCGTGGCAAAGAATATTTATGCATGCTGCACTCTGTTGCTTGATCTATGTCGTGGCACAAATAAATATTTCATAAACACACAATATTAATGGTTTGAAAGGAATCTCACACAGTAAATCCACGTTATGCTGGTTTATTCTATACTATTACGTCTTATCATTGTATTAAGGAAGTAACTTTTCCCTAAGCTGGGTGGAATTAGCTACGTAAGTTTCCGTCAAAGAGTTTGTAACAAGATGCAGATTTGATTTGCTACTTTTACGAAACTTCAGTACTTTTTCACAATTCAACACCAATGCTCACTTCCTATGTCGGTAAATTGCCAACAGTTTATTACTTTGGGGCAAAGTTCAGTCTACCCTGTATGATAATCAATTTAAGACAAGTTCGGATCATTTTCTACCTTGGCTTTACGTATTGATATATTCATGGTTGCTGATCTACCTATTTCAAGTTTAATGATTCCTAACAGATCGCAAAATTTCCAAAAATGCACAAAAACAATCCCGTCGCGCTTACGTACAAGAACATACGTTGAGATACGACCTGATCCAGCAAGCACTAGCAGCACATTAACAATGTATGACTTTTTTCTTCAGTATTACGCTGTGTCCTCAAACAGTACTCACAAAGAGTATTCTTTGAGTTCACTCGTTCTCTTCCGTGATCTACACTACTTTGCGATCTACTATTATTTTAATTTGAAAGTAATGGATTCTATTTCTTTTCTTGCCCTTTTCAAAACATTAAGTCACTTTATACTGGATTTCTTTTCCATATACTTGCTACTATTCGAGTGATGCTATTCCAATGGAACTTGAAATCTGGATCTTGAGTTTTGGGGCTTTTATTGGTTTTTGGGTACTATTTTATACACTACTGGCCATTAAAATTGCTACACAACGAAGATGACGTGCTACAGACGCGAAATTTAACCGACAGGAAGAAGATGCTATGATATGCAAATGATTAGCTTTTCAGAGCATTCACACAAGGTTGGCGCCGGTGGCGACACATACAACGTGCTAACATGAGGAAAGTTTCCAACCGATTTCCATACACAAATAGCAGTTGACCGGCGTTGCCTGGTGAAACGTTGTTGTGATGGCTCGTAGAAGGAGGAGAAATGCGTACCATCACGTTTCCGACTTTGATAAAGGTCGGATTGTAGACTATCGCGATTGCGGTTTATCGTATCGCGACATTGCTGCTCGCGTTGGTCGAGATCCAATGACTGTTAACAGAATATGGAATCGGTGGATTCAGGAGGGTAATACGGAACGCCGTGCTGGATCACAACGGCCTCGTATCACTAGCAGGCATCTTATATGCATGGCTGTAACGGATCGTGCAGCCACGTCTCGATCCCTGAATCAACAGATGGGGACGTATGCAAGCCAACAACCATCTGCACGAACAGTTCGACGACGTTTGCAGCAGCACGGACTGTGCTCATGGCTGCGGTTACCCTTGACGCTGCATCACAGACAGGAGCGCCTGCGATGGTGTACTCAACTACGAACCTGGGTGCACGAATGGCAAAACGTCATTTTTTCGGTTGAATCCAGGTTCTGTTTACAGCATTATGATGGTCGCATCCGTGTTTGTCGACATCGCGGTGAACGCACATTGGAAGCGTGTATTCGTCATCGCCATACTGGCGTATCACCCGGCGTGATGGTATGGGGTACCATTGGTTACACATCTCGGTCACCTCTTGTTCACATTGACGACACTTTGAACAGTGGACGTTACATTTCAGATGTGTTATGACCTGTGGCTCTACCCTTCATTCGATCCCTGCGAAACCCTACATTTCAGCCGGATAATGCACGACCGCACGTTGCAAGTCCTGTACGGCCCTTTCTGGATACGGAAAATGTTCGACTGCTGCCCTGGCCAGCACATTCTCCAGATCTCTCACCAATTGAAAACGTCTGGTCAATGGTGGCCGAGCAACTGGCTCGTCATAATACGCCAGTCACTACTCTTGATGAACTGTGGTATAGTGCTGAAGCTGCTTGAGCAGCTATACCTGTACACGCCATCCAAGCTCTGTTTGACTCAATGCCCAGGTGTACGAAGGCCGTTATTACGGCCAGAGGTGGTTGCTCTGGGTAATGATTTCTCAGGATCTATGCACCCAAATTGCGTGAAAATGTAATCACATGTCAGTTCTAGTGTAATATATTTGTCCAATGAATATCCGTTTATCATCTGCATTTCTTCTTGGTGTAGCAATTTTAATGGCCAGTAGTGTATTTTCAATTTTGAATCCAAAGGAAGCGGCGTTTCACTGCTACCCTCCCAGCTGCTCTAAGAGGAGCTTCTTGTAGCTAATTATGATTGCTGCTGCCAGAAATATAACAACAGACATATTATATAATAAATGTATGACACTTATTGTGAAACCCAGTTGTAATCTGAAGTACGTCGAAAACTTTGACGGTCGTTTTCTCAGAAATGGTCGAGTATCTACGGATCAGCCGAAACAATTGTTCGTTTATTTTGACTCCTCTTCACTGAGCAAAGTTTCTGGGAAATCGGGATATGACACCTGCTGTGTTCTCGTCATATCACGGTAAGAGTTGCAGCTTTTCCATTGCGGAAAATACGAACCAGCGGTAGGAACGCATATGTTTCTAGATAACGGGAGAATGATTAGTGGTAAAATTGAGTTCATTTTCACTTTTTGTTTTCAAAATTCGTATAGGTAAGCGCCGCTTACCTAGCATACACAAAATGCACGCTCATGGGAGATATGATGTCACCAGCATTTGGAAATGGAAATGAAGTCCCATGCTTCTTGACAGAGCGTAGGGGAACGATGCAGGAGACACTCACTACCGTACTAGGCAGGGTCCTAATGGATGTGGTTTGCCGTTGCCTTCCTCCGACCGTAATGGGGAAGAAGAATGATGATGATGAAGAAGGCGACACAACAGCCGGTCATCTCGGGGCAGGTGAAAGTCCCTGACCCCGCCGGGAATCGAACCCGCTACCCCCTGCTCGGGAAGCGAGAACGCTATCGTGAAACCACGAGCTGCGCTCTCATGAATATTTAGATACGTGAAAAAATAGCTTTTAATAACATGGCGCGCAGCAAAACTCCATCAGGCATGACGTTTTAATTTATTAAGTTCAGTTCTTCACTACTAACTCTATTCGCAACATACAGTATCTACACACGTCGCTGAGTGTACCTGCAAAATTATGCCATTGTACAACACACAGTTCAAAAGATACGAGGTCATAAACATTGAGATGCGTGGAAAACTAGTTTTTTCTTAAATGTGGAGCGCTAATTACCAACACTATTTTCATACAACGTTTCATAATGAGTGCACTTACTGATTTCCAACAAACTGAAGCATAATTCCAAACCTTTCCGAAACATTTTCTCGTTTACATGCCAAAAGTCAATATTCAATATTAGTTAACTGTAATTAAGCTGATAATCGCTTATGGATATAGCCTACCGATATATCTTTCAAATCACTTAATTTTACATAATCAATTATCCTTACGATTAATGAAACCCTGCTGAGTGTTGACGTGACGTCTATAGCTTGATTATGGAATGAAGCCCGACTGTCTGTTAGTACAAGTCGGAACATTTCTTGTTCTGTTTAGGATTGCTACCAATATCAGCGATTTAACAATAGTGGTGCGTACGTAGCGCGGTGGAGTCTTGTATTGTGTGTGTGAACTGAAAATTAAATAACGTAACAAGTCCATTTGAACATGAACGTATTTATGATGTGTTATCACTATAGATTGATATTTCTGTCGTAATTTACGCAATAGCTGCTCATCAGCGCACGACCCTGTGTGTTGTCAACACTGAACGTAAGTAAATACCTTCCTCTTTTCACGCCCGCATTCCACATGGCGGCAATGTCATTCTTCCTCTGCTCACCGGTCCTCGCTCGCCTATGACCCAGTCGGACGTCCATCGCAAACCAAGCACTGTTGTTGTGTCCACTTTCCAAGTTACTGTATGTAGATTTGTGCCAAGTTAAAATCATGGCACAATATCTTTGTTAAAAACATCTATATTAGTTATCTTTACTAATGGGTAGATCAACAACATCTGCACTTGCATACAGACTGCACAGACATGTTGTGTGGCAGAGGGTACATTGTAACACTAGTAGTCATTACCTTTCCTGTTCCACGCTCAAATGGAGGGACGGAGAAACGATTATCCACATGCCTCTGAATGGGCGCTAATTTCTCTTATCTTATTTTAGCCCTCCCGACGTGAGACGAATGTAAGTGGCAGTAGAGTCATTCTGCAGTCAGTCACAAATGCGCGTTCTCTAAATTTTCTCAATGGTGTACCGCAAAAAGGACGCCACCTCCCCTCCAGGGATTTCACGAAACGTCTCTGTAACACCCGTGTTTCGATCAAACTGGTAACAAATCTAACAGGTTGACTCTGAGATGCTGCCATGTCTTCCTCTGATCCACTCTGGTGGGGATCCCAAACAACTGAGCAGCAGTCAAGAGTTGGTCACACAAACATTCTATATGCGGTTTCCTAATTCAGGTTATCCATAATTAAAGTTTCTGTTTCAAAACGCTGTAGAAAGAGAGCCACTGCTCCGAACGATGTCAAATTTGATCAGCATATTATTGACACTGGGGGAAACATTACGGAAAAAAATAATTTATGAAACTTTTATTCACCCTTAAGAAATCGAGCTATGCTGTTACAATGACGTGATATCGTTTCTTCACTTTTGTCATGTTGCTGAGTTTACGAGTCATGCTCCTCGCTTGCACAAGGTAAGGCAATATCTTCTGGGTTTGTTCTGCTTTCACCAATATCTGTTTTCTGTCTGTTTGTCGTTTTGATTACGGCATGGAGTGTTGGCCTGGCTGGAGAGGTCTTCGAAAAAATTTTACATTTGTCCGCAACACATTCCTGCTGTCTAACAAAAGATATAAGAAAGTTTGGCTGAATTTTATTTTTCACGCCAGGATTAAAAGTTTACATTGGAGCCAGCTGTAAGTTGTCGGTTGAGGCTTCCGTAGAAGATAGCTTAGTTAAAAAATTGTTGTCCAGACACGATTTAGGATAATCATAGATGTCTAGATTCTCTCCCATCTCATTTGTTACCATTACATATAGGCTAAAGAAATAAAGCTGCCATCAAACACAAAGCCTGATTTGAACACCAAAGTGCTTTACTAGGTACGAAGCTGTCGGAGATGGTATACCTCTGCCTATTTTTAATCTAAAATATGATGAAGTACTTTACAAAAGAAAATTATTGCCAGTCATTACGAAGAAAAAACTTGCAACTGAAGTTACAAGTAATTTTCAAGAGGAATATTATTTTACTTCAGCTGTGAAACAGCAAGAAACACTAACGTATTTGGACTGAAAAAACATATATAGACCTTCTCATAGTTCATAGATGTTTCCGATACATATCTTACTGTATATACATAAACTTACTCCGAGATAAAAAAAAAAAATACCGGCAGATGCCGGAATTGGTTTCACTTCTGCAAAGAACAATATCACGGCTGATAGAAAATAGAAGAAACTTTACCTCACAGAACTTCCACCGAGAGAGTTGTTGCGCATGAGGACTTCCATACCGCTGCCAGAAGTCTGTTCAAAATGGTTCAAATGGCTCTGAGCACTATGGGACTTAACATCTATGGTCATCAGTCTCCTAGAACTTAGAACTACTTAAACCTAACTAACCTAAGGACGTCACACAACACCCAGTCATCACGAGGCCAGAAGTCTGTCCAACACTCACTTTAATTCTGCCAGTACCTCGTCTCCTACCTTCCAAACTTTACAGAAGCTTTCCTGCGAACCTTGCAGAACTAGCACTTCTGAAAGAAAGGATATTGCGGAGACGTGGCTTAGCCACAGCCTGTGGGATGTTTCCAGAATGAGACTTTTATTCTGCAGCGGAGTGTGCGCTGACATGAAACTTCCTGGCAGATTAAAACTGTGTGCCGGACCGAGACTCGAACTCGGGACCTTTGCCCGCGAAAGGCAAAGGTCCCGAGTTGGAGTCTCGGTCCGGCACACAGTTTTAATCTGCCAGGAAGTTTCATATCAGCGCACACTCCGCTGCAGAGTGAAAATCTCATTCTGGACTCACTTTAATACCACCAAATATATTTCCTACCGCCCAAAGGGCTTATATTTGTAACTCTTAGAGACTCTTCAACACTACATCCATAATCGAAAACACCGATATTCGCTTTACAGAAGTGCCTGCAAATATTTTCAGGCCATAATTTTCCTTGGAGCGTAAAACCGATGTCATTTAGAAAGAGAAGAACCTACTTTTCTCATACTCAATTTTGTATTGCAGTTGGGCAGTATAACTCACAACTATATGTAGAGCAGAATGAGATCATGGAACAAAGAGTAACTATATTCACAGAAGTAGCAGGTTGTAACGACAGACCAGCCCGTATCTACATGGCAACACTGCAGGGACAAGGGCAGAGTAAGCTGGCACATAAATGAGGAGTCTGCTTTCGTGATGGTGACTATAGCCATTTTTCACATAAAAAGTTGCATTGGTGTGGTATTTGTCAACATAGCTTCCTCCAAACCAAGTACTAAATTCTGTACATTTCAAGAAAGCGATTTTGTAAAAGTCTCTATCGTAACCAACGAGGTTGATGGTAGTGCCTCAGTGTTGTCAGAGTTCTTTAGATGGCTCACAGAGATTTAGATGACTCATAGACATACATTACTAGACATAATGTGGACAGTTTCATTGGTGTCACTGAATCTAGCACTTTGCACTCGCCACCATATTAATATTCTAAAGGACATGTAAACAACTGCTTGTGTACTGATACACAGTTGTAAGAAATAGTAATAAAAGGTATAACAACATAACTGTTACCTTCAGAAGTCTGACATAATGGTTAATACAAGTGTCGTGTTTGGCTGACAATTTTGCTACGGCAGACAGAAGATACAAGGAAAGGAACATGGCTCAGTGCATGCATAAGTAGAAACATCTTATGTATATTTGCTTTTGTACTGTATGTAAGCCTAAATAATTACATTGCAATTTGTATTAGCTGAAATATACCGTTTTTGTGGGTAAATAGGTTATGCATAGTTCAGGGGTTTTAACAAATCTAGTGATAACAACTAGCTTAATTATGTGTTTCTAACTAGTGGCACCGTCACGTTGCTGTTAGTTAGGTTATTATTGTTTCTTATCTCGTAATTATTACGATATATCAGATTTCCAAAAAGGAAAGATATGAGGGATGCCTGGGGAAAAGCAGTTCCCAGGAAGAACTGATCATGCACACATGCTTCCGGTGTTTTCTTCAAGCAGTTCCATGAAGACGGCATGGATTCAAGTGGCCAGATGACGTGTCTTTGGGAAAGAACTGTTCTCTCTGTATTCCCTTTGGGTCCATCATATTTTTCGAAAATAGTCATGTTGAAAAAGTCTCTTGTTTATGGAGGTCTGGTGATAAATCTTTTGAAGTGTGTTATAACAGTTCATTATGAAGTTGTGATGAGTTTGATGTAGCAGATCCATCACCACATGAAAGAAAACTGATGGAAGAGTTGAGGGGAAAAAATGAGTTAATGAGTGCAAAGAAAAAAATTTGTGTTACAGCAGAAGGTTAAGCAAAATGAGAAGAGCATACAGATGAAAAGGGAAATTATTGGTGTACTCCTCAAAGATAAAGTCATTAATATTTAAGTTTTAAAAAATTCATTTGAATATTCGTAAGAAAACTGCAGTTCGTTTTACACGCAGTCTCTTTAAACTCGGATGTGCAGCACTGCCTTGTAGCATCACAGTCTGCTCTGCTGGTGGTGAATATACCAGTCTCTGAGGGAGTGTAACAAAGAGGGAGTGTAAAGGTATCTGGCAGTGTGGAAAATGCTCCATATACACTACGTGATCAAAAGTAAATGGACACCTGGCTGAAAATGACTTAAAAGTTCGTGGCGCCCTCCATCGGTAATGCTGGAATTCAGTATGGTGTTGGCCCACCCTTAGCCTTGATGACAGCTTCCACTCTCGCAGGCATATGTTTAATCATGTCCTGGAAGGTTTCTTGGGGAATGGCAGCCCATTCTTCACGTAGTGCTGCACTGAGGAGAGGTATCGATCTTGGTCGGTGAGGCCTGGCACGAAGTCGGCATTCCAAAACATCCCAAACGTGTTCCATAGGATTCACGTCAGGACTCTGAGCGGGATATTCGATTACAGGGATGTTATTGTCGCGTAACCACTCCGCCACAGGCCGTGCAATATGAACAGGTGCTCGATCGTGTTGAAAGATGCAGTCTCCATCCCCGAATTGCTCTTCAAGTAGTTAGTCATGGAAGGCGGGAGGCGGGGGGGTCACACTCATATTAAACAAACACATGGGTGTGTAGGACCAGTCACCACAGAGGCTGCCTGAGCAGAGCGACATGGAAGTGACTAGTGCTGACAGTCCAGTAGCCAGTTCAGGCAGGAGCTGTTGTTGATCTGAAAGGCCATGAAGTAATTAAAGTCCTATTTCAGTTCAAACAAATTCAGGCATATACAGGGTTATTACAAATGATTGAAGCGATTTCACAGCTCTACAATAACTTTATTTTTTGAGATATTTTCAAAATGCTTTGCACACACATACAAAAACTCAAAGTTTTTTTAGGCATTCACAAATGTTCGATATGTGCCCCTTTAGTGATTCGGCAGACATCAAGCCGATAATCAAGTTCCTCCCACACTTGGCGCAGCATGTCCCCACAATGAGTTCTAAAACATCGTTGATGCGAGCTCGCAGTTCTGGCACGTTTCTTGGTAGAGGAGGTTTAAACACTGAATCTTTCACATAACCCCACAGAAAGAAATCGCATGGGGTTAAGTTGGGAGAGCGTGGAGGCCATGACATGAATTGCTGATCATGATCTCCACCACGACCGATCCATCGGTTTTCCAATCTCCTGTTTAAGAAATGCCGAACATCATGATGGAAGTGCGATGGAGCACCTTCCTGTTGAAAGGTGAAGTCGGCGCTGTCGGTCTCCAGTTGTGGCATGAGCCAATTTTCCGCGGGCTACGCGTGAAACTTGCCCGCACGCGTTCAACCGTTTCTTCGCTCACTGCAGGCTGACCCGTTGATTTCCCCTTACAGAGGCATCCAGAAGCTTTAAACTGCGCATACCATCGCCGAATGGAGTTAGCAGTTGGTGGACCATCGTTGACCTTCGTCCTGAAGTGTCGTTGCACTGTTATGATTGACTGATGTGAGTGCATTTCAAGCACGACATACGCTTTCTCGGCTCCTGTCGCCATTTTGTCTCACTGCGCTCTCGAGCGCTCTGGTGGCAGAAACCTGAAGTGCGGCTTCAGCCGAACAAAACTTTATGAGTTTTTCTACATATCTGTAGTGTGTCGTGACCATATGTCAATGAATAAAGCTACAGTGAATTTATGAAATCGCTTCAATCATTTGTAATAGCCCTGTATTAATCACAGAAAGAATAAAGTGTTGGTCAAGTTTCTCGAAGAAATAGAATGTAGTAATGGCTGAGGGAATAACAGAAACGACAGTGAACAAACGATGAGTGAAGAGGAAAAGAGAAAAGAAGAGGAAGCTCAGGGAATAACAGTAACGACAGTGAAAAATGGTTCAAATGACTCTGAGCACTATGGGACTTAACTTCTGAGGTCATCAGTCCCCTAGAACTTAAAACTAAATAAACCTAACTAACGTAAGGACATCACACACATCCATGCCCGAGGCAGGATTCGAACCTGCGACCGTAGCGGTCGCGCGGTTCCAGACTGTAGCGCCTAGAACCGCTCGGCCACTCCGGCCGGCAGTAACGACAGTGAACGAAAGATGAGTGAAGAGGAAAAGAGAAAAGAAGAGGATGACTGAGTCAGTTGACTAACGGACTCTGTCATGTATGCGACGAGCTGAAATACTCGTTGTGGAAGACGAGGTACGAAAGCACTTTGTTTCTGTGCAACAGTCTTCATCCGAAAATTTAGATAGAATGGTTTCAAGACGGACTGTTGACGACATTGTCTGCGGCACATGAAATAAATTTGATATGAGCACACATCAGAGGGGACGTAGCAGCAGTTACGTGGGTAATTACCGTTGGGTGCAAAGAGTATGAGGAGTTTACATACATGTTTTTAAATGCATTTTTAAAAGAGCACGTAAAACTAAACATCTTAATGATGGAACCGTACCAGGTTCAGACTACACCTGGACTCGTCCGTGAACATAACCTGGGACCAATGATCATGTACTGTGTTCTTGACAC
The DNA here is from genome assembly GCF_021461395.2 of Schistocerca americana. Classification (NCBI taxonomy): domain Eukaryota; kingdom Metazoa; phylum Arthropoda; class Insecta; order Orthoptera; family Acrididae; genus Schistocerca; species Schistocerca americana. The sequence continues at coordinate 849,545,447 of NC_060120.1, forward strand.
CAGGCTTTACGGGCTCTCCTATGACCAGGGGTCTGTGGAATGCGCCTTGCAGGTCGCCGGGCGAATAAACCATGTCTGTTCAGTCGTCTGTATGCTGTGTGCCTGGAGACAACTGTTCCAGTGGCTGTGGTAAGGTCCCGAGCAAGGCTACCTGCAGTACTCCGTGGCCGTCTGTGGGCACTGTTGGTGAGATATCGGTCTTCCTGTCGTGTTGTACACTGTGCACGTCCCGTACTGTAGCGCCTGAACACGTTTCCTGTCTGCTCGAATCGTTGCCATAATCGTGAGATCACAGTTTGTGGCACACGGAGGGCCCGTGCTACGACCTGCTGTGTTGAGCAGCCTCCAGTCGCCCTAGTATTCTACCCCTCATAACGTCATCAATTTGTGTTCTTTGAGCCATTTTCAACACACAGTCACCATTAGCACGTCTGAAAACGTCTGCACACTTACTCACTGCACCGTACTCTGACATGCACCAACACACCTCTGCGTATGTGGACTGCTGCCAGCGCCACCGTGCGACGACCGCAGGTCAAATGCACCGACCGCATGGTCATACCCCGAGGTGATTGAAACCCACTCACCAGAGCGTTGTTTCACCATGTATCAGTATTATCCTTAATTTATGAGCATGAATGTACTGTCAGTGAATAAGCACGAAGTGCAACAGCTGCAACGTCAGCCAGTGCTGCAGTGTCACTGAGGTTATGTTTCAACAATTGAGTTTTGTTTTGTTTGTAATCATCTTATTTGCATTAAACCACTAATTGGCCTCATCGAACAGAGCATCTCTTTGTTGAGCAGCCTGCATAAACACACCGAGTAAAAAAAATACTCACCCCCAGTGAACATCACAATAATGCCGTGTAACATTGGCTCCAGCCTAGGTAATGACATCAGTTCCGCAAGGAAGAGAGTCCACTAGTCTCCTTAGGTACGACGCATCCATCTCAAGCATTTTATTGATGCTTACAAGGGAACCTCCCCATCGCACCCCCCTCAGATTTAGTTATTACTTGGCACAGTGGATAGGCCTTGATAAACTGAACACAGATCAATTGAGAAAACAGGAAGAAGTTGTGTGGAACTGTGAAAAAATAAGCAAAATATACAAACTGAGTAGTCCATGCTCCACATAGGCAACATCAAGGAGAACGTGAGCTCAGGAGCGCCCGTGGTCCCGTGGTAGCGTGAGCAGCTGCAGAAGGAGAGGTCCTTGGTTCAAGTCTTCCCACAAGTGAAAATTTTACTTTCTTTATTTTTGCATAGTTATTATCTGTCCGTTCGTTCATTGACGTCTCTGTTCACTGTAATAAGTTTAGTGTCTGTGTTTTGCGACCGCATCGCAAAAACGTGCGATTAGTAGACGAAAGGACGTGCCTCTCCAATCGGAACCGAAAACATTTGATCGCAAGGTCATAGGTCAACCGATTCCTCCACAGGAAAACACATCTGATATATTCTATACGACACTGGTGACGGCATGTGCGTCACATGACAGGAATATGTTGTCGACCCACCTAACTTGTACACTTGGCGAATGGGTAAAAAGATTCTTCTACCTTGCCCGATTTAGGTTTTCTTGTGGATGTGATAATCACTCCCAAAAAAGTGATGAAAACATAAGAGTTTGTCACATAAACTGAAAATAAAAAATTAAAGCTTTCACTCGATGGAAGATTTGAACGAAGGACTTTTCGTTCCGCAGCTACTCACGTTACCACGAGACCACGGCGCTCCTGCGGTCCCAGTGTCCTTGATGTTGCCTATCTTCTCCTGAACTACTCAGTTTGTATATTTTGCTTATTTTTTCACAGTTCCATAAAACTTCTTCCTGTTTTCTCAATTGATCTGTGTTCAGTTTTTCAAGGCCCACAGAAGTTGTGGGATGTTCATTGCTACGTTTCATCTGGTGTTTCAAATCGTCCCACAAATTTTGTATGGGATTAAGATCAGGTCATTTAATGGGCCAGACTAAGGGACATTTTTATATGTTTAAGATCAGGTGATTTAGCAGGCCAGTCAAAGTGACATAGGGTACCTGAGTCTTCATCAAACCAGAAATGTATGCATGCAACCCAGTGAACCCGGCTGCCGTCATCTTGGAAGACAGGTGCGTTCACAGTATACTTATCATGAAGATGTAATGGCAAAGATAACACTTGGTCACTTATAATATGGAAATAAACATCCTGGTTGATGTTCACTGTAGCCTGAATGCATCACGATACGACCATGTGAGCAGTATCGAACTACGTCATCGTCTCGAATATAACTAGTTCAATTGCCTCAGATGTGTGAGTAGGCCAGGTTTCCACTGGGTGGCCTTGGATATAATTCACAGTATTGCTGTTGGTTCCCCAGTGATCAGAGGAGAGAGGATAACTTTGAATATAACAACCCTTAAGTATGTAACCTGAACCCCAGAAGTCCTCATTGTATCAGTATATCCTGACACTCAAAATCGAAGTCTTCTCGTATCAGTGCTGACACCCTACTGTCATCATCCATATCCACTGGTGCTGATTAAAGCCTTCTCTTTCTTTGTATTCATTTAATCTACTTGAACAGGTAAATATTTTTAAGACAGCTATTTAAAAAATAGTCTATGACTATGTTACAGAATATCATACTATTCTAAACCCCAGATATGCTATACATATCTTCCTCACTGTGTATTTCACAAATACGAGGGCTATCCACAAAGTACATTACGTTTTCGTTTGCGTCCGTTTGGCGCGGGGCTAGCGCGGTCATCTTGGTGTCATTGCATTCCGCCGCTCAGTCGGCATCCTGCCGTGCTAGTGAGAGGTTCGTGCTGTACTCCGTTGAGTTACTGTGACAGTTTGAAATGTCAGCGTTAATTGAAAATGCCGCGAAGTGTGAAGTGCGTGCTGCAATAAGGTTTCTGACTGCAAAAAACTGTACACCGATAGAAATCTATCGGCAGCTTTGTGAATTGCATGGGGACAACATAATCACTGAAGGTGGAGTGCGTCAATGGGTCATAAAATTTAAAAATGGCCGAACTAACGTTCAGGACGAAGAGCGAAGTGGAAGACCCAGCATAGTGACTGCCGAACTTGTTGAAAAAGTCGATGCCGCGGTCCGTGAAAACCGTAATTTCACAATAACGGAACTCTCTATGAGTTTTCCACAAATTTCACTAAGTTTGTTGCACGAAATCATTACTGAAAAGATTGGTTACCACAAATTTTGTGCAAGATGGATACCAAAAATCTTGACAGAGATTCACAAAAATCAGCGAATGGCTGCAGCGTTGACGTTTTTGGACGCTTACGAGAAAGATGGCGACTCATTACTCGATCGCATCGTTACTGGTGACGAAACATGGGTTAAGCATGTGAACTGCGAGACAAAATTGCAGTCAATGCAGTGGGGGCACAAAAATTCCACCCAAAAACCCAAGAAATGCATGCAGACAATGTCGGCAAGGAAGGTGATGGCGACTGTCTTTTGGGACAGAAAAGGTGTGATTTTTGTGGATTTCCTGGAAAGAGGCACTACAATAAACTCTCAAAGGTATTGCCAAACTCTGCACAGCCCCAGAAGAGCAATACAAACAAGCGCAGGGGAAAGTTGGGCTCAAAGATCTTGCTGATTCACGACAACGCCCGGGCCCACACGGCAAATGCCACTCGTGAAGTTCTCGAATCTTTTAAGTGGGAGTTGTTTCCTCATCCGCCGTACAGTCCCGACCTGGCACCGAGCGACTTCTACTTATTCCCAGCAATGAAGAAGCGGTTGGCTATGCAGCGTTTTGACGACGCACAGCTTCAAGAAGAGGTAACCACGTGGTTGAAGGCGCAGGCGGCCGAATTTTACGACGAAGGAATTTCCAAGCTCGTCCATCGCTACGATAAGTGCCTTAATGTAAATGGCAACTATGTAGGAAAGTAGTATTTAACTGTGTCTTTCATCTGCATATAATAAAAAAATTTTCCAATACTTTATTTATTTTTAATTCCAAAACGTAATGTACTTTGTGGATAGCCCTCGTATGTCTTGAAGTCCTCAATTTCTTTCCAATTTACCAGTTCTGAAAGTACTAATACAATAGGTTCACGGTCCCGATGAGTCTATAAAAATGTTATCTCTATTAGTGCTGCTGGTTCCCACAATTCTCGTTGTAAGTTGCGTAAGAGAGAGTTACATTACACAAAATAGAGTACAGCTCTAGAACAGGTAGAAATCAAAAGCTCCACTTAACATTACAACATTATTTTTATTGCTTAATGGATCAAATTGTTTCATGAATAACTCAGCTTGCCAGTGGAAGCTCACTATATTGTGCCTATTACTATGTAACTTCCCAATAAATTCTATTTATACAATACAAGTTTCAAAACGCTGATCACCGCCAAATCTCAGTGTGTCTGCGTTTTACATGGTACTGGTGTCCCTTCATAATGTAAGTGGCAACTTCTTTAACTTCGGTTTTCTGAGTGGATTCGTGCTACAGGATAACTGTAAATTCTAGCGTAAAGTCCTTACACCACGTATCTATAGCTAAACGAAACAAAATAACACAACCAATCGAAATACGACTTGCGCGTGCGCATGCGATCTAAAGACAAATCGCGCGATCCTGAGACCAATATTGGTGTGAACCATCCCTAATGTGTGGGTAATAGCAACAGCTCGCGTCGTATTTACTGGATGTGCGTGGAGCTGGAAGCAGTGGGAAGGGATTCATTCCACGAAAATATCCTTAAATGGTAAAACTGAAAGACGACGCAAACTTCTTGAGAACGTCGGGGTCAACTGAAAGGTTGGATACAACCCGTCGGCTTTGAACAATGACGTCATAGTTTACTCGCGGATATGAATGTCTTTATTTTCAAGCCATAGATAATAAATCGGTTATCTTCTGTGGCGAGGCGTCATCATTGTAAATTGAAATAAATGAATGTTTTTTTTTTTTTAAGACAGCGCTAGATATTGTGTACGATTTTCGTCGCTTGTATTAATTTAAATCATTTGTTCATTCCAATTCATTCGGTACTTATTTTCACTCTTAGTGTGTCTGAGATATTTTGGAGGAATTATTTTTCGTTCTGGACAAATTTTGCTTTTTGATTTTCGTTTGTAGGCGTGGATTTATCTGTTCCTATGAACATGGAAGACTTAAAGCAGGATTCGTCAACAGTACGGAATACAAATTTTGCAGCTGTCGCTTTTTTTCGCCTTCACTAGCACTGGTATTAGATATTTTTCACTCGATACTACCACTATCTAAGGCGAAAAGATTGACATGAAAAATCTGTATCCTGTACTTCAGTTCACCTGTATATAATTTGCTGTTAAATCTGTGCAATATATCCTCTGTGGTAACTTCTGACGTCATGAGTCAAAGCCGACGGGTTGTATCTCGTTCTTCAGTAATCCCAACGCCGCCAGTAAATGATTTATCGATACACTTAACTTGTAGGAAAGTTTTGATGTCATGATGCGTAACATAAATCACATGTATGAAATTATGCTCATCGTGAAAGCTCTGCACCCACACCCAACGTAGATGCGGTAATAAATTTCCGTGCATTTCATACTCATGGAATGTAATAGGACAACTGCTTGGAAGTGACATTCCATTGTTTATTTTTATAGCTTCACGTCTCGAAGACAATATATAGAAGCAGATGACATTTATCATTTTTTAAGCGGAGCGGAATTGTTTGCCAGTGAGTAATCTTAATATTACACGTAACTGTATAAAGGCTCAGCAGCACGGCTACGTTTTGTAATTAGAACGAAACGGAAAATGTTCATCTTTTTGCTTGTTGCAGTTCGATGAACAACGTGTGTCTTCCCCACAATGCATGCCTAATCTGTGACTAACCAGTTTCTTTTGCAGCAAATTTTGTGTTTGTTAAGTCACCATGGCAGTAACTAGTCTAAGTTTTCATTACTTCTGCTAACGTGTGACATTAATGAATAACGTAACATACGTCCAAACTATATTCGGTGGTACTCTACAGTAATCATCACCGGAGTAATGTTTAATTTGCAATACTACAAGAAACGATAGCGAACTATGTCTTAAGAAGCGTTCTGCTTCGTAAAGTGAACGACGCTAAGTCTGTTTTTTTTTTTCTAATAAAAGCAGTCACCGGCTCAATAGTTGGTTTGATAACCGCATTTCTTAACCAGGTGTGGACAGTTCGATGGGTTGGTTGATTTGGGGGAGTGGACCAAACACCAAGGTCATCGGTCCCATCGGATGAAGGAAGGATGTCTGCCGTGCCCTCTCAAAGGAACCTTTCCGGCATTTACCTGAAGCGATTTAGGGAAATCATGAAAACCCGAATGGGGATGGCCGGACGCGGGTTTTAACCGAATTCGAATCCGGTGTGCTAACCACTGCGCCACCTCGCTCGGTGGACTGGTCGAGGCTATTATGCTGTTGTTTTCCTCCGATCAGAGAGTCAGTTTATCCAGCTGACTTCCAAGTCACGGGCAAACTCTGCATTTTTCACGTAACACTTCGAAAATTATTTTCTTGATGGAAAAGTCAGGAGCGCAAAAACAAATATGAACCTAGGTTCAACCCAGTCTCGAAGCTTTAAAGCTGTTGTCCAATGCCTTATTTTATATTTTATTTATTTAACTTTTTGCATGTTGCCGTCAAGCTGATGCCTTTTGCAAACGTCATATATGCTTTTTGTTGTAAACTTGTGTAAATAACACTTCCATATAATAGTAGATCATACATTCATCTTAATATTCTAAATATGTTATATGATGCAACAGAAGACAAATAACTTAGAATTCACCGAGTGAATTCGAACACTTATTTGTTAAGAAAGCTTTCAACTCCTTGTTGAACAGCTTTGCTTCGCAAGTTTGTGAAGTGTGTGGCAGCTTGTTGAACAATATCTGCTCATTTATATAGAGACTATTGTCAGTAACTTTTAATTTTGTCCTCTGCCTGAAATATTTGCCCTTACTGCTAGTACATTAACTACGTCTGTCATTGTACTTATTTTATTTTGTTTTTACTATTCACAAAAATATAACAAGTTTATACAAATATAAGGATTACATTGTTAAAATTTTTTATGTCGGACAAAGGTTTCACGACAAGGCTCTCTGGACCTTAGTCCATGCATTAACCTAACTGCTCTCTTCTGTAATAGTAATATTCTCTTCAGGTGCAGGTCTGCCACACGGCCCCACAGTTCAGTACCATAATTAGGAAATGGATGAATTGTTTCATAGTATACTATTTTTAAGGTCTGACCTGAGACTATTTTTGTCAGTTGGCTTACCAAGCGCAAGCTGCTGCTGCTTTTCGCACACACAGAGTTAATGTGAGCCGGCCGCTGTGGCCGAGTGGTTCTAGGCGCTTCAGTCCGCAATCGCGCTGCTGTTACGGTCACAGGTTCGATCCTGCCTCGGGCATAAATGTGTGTCATGTCCTTAGGTTAGTTAGCTTTAAGTAGTTCTAAGTCTAGGGGACTGATAACCTCAGATGTTAAGTCCCATAGTGCTTAGAGCCATTTGAACCATTTGAGTTAATGTGGTTTACCCAAAGAAGATTTTTGTCCTGGTGGACACGAAGAAACTTAATGTTATCTCTTTCTACTGATGTAACACCACATATATTGTTTATTTCGACTTCATGAGAGTCAGTTGTTTTAGAAGTTAGTAGCTACCCAGTTAGTCAGAGTTGTAGTCTCGTTTAATGTAACTAATTTCTTCTATGGCAATCAGCTGGAATCTTCATCTCAGACTGCGTTTCCCTTGTAGTGCGGTAGCTGATCAGCTAAATTTTTTATGAATGTGCAGAAGCTTGTCCCTCTTTCGCGCCTGTATGATCATGGACTCGTCCAGGTTACAGCACATACCGCAGAGCTAGGAAAATTTTACCCTCTCCTGGCCCGTTGGTGAAGGATAGAACTCACGCAGATAACTTTGGCTTAACACATTCACACAATTAGTATCAACGCTGGGCTTGTTCCGAAGAGGCGGCTTTCGTTTGCTGTAACCTGTTGCGCGCTTCGTCCGTTAGAAGCGGCTGCTGTCTCAGTTGCTTATGCACTGATTTTCGTAGTCAGTACTCTAGTCAGACACTGCTGATTATTAGTGGTACAGTATTGGCAAAACATGTTACTACCATCTCTTGCAGACTCGCTAGCTGTACAGGAGTACAGGTAGCTTAGAATTTCAACTTTTGAGAAGGCTTCAGCTGTTGCACCTGACCTGCCATTCGGTAACAGCACACAAAGGAAATCTCATCACCGCCGTTGTTCATCTTCCCTGCCATGTCATCTGTGCAGGTTAGGATCAATTTATTTTGCACAAACTCTAATTTACAGAATTTTCTGTTGCTCAGTTCCTTTTACCCATTGCAGACTAATTTAAAAGGAATAGTTGAAACTGAAGTATCAAGCTGTAGCCCTAATATAAGTCATATTGCACAGTAATACAGTGCTACTATAAATGATTCATTCGTTTTCAGAGTTGTATGTTTTCCGAAGTACTAAGTGTACAAATACGAAGTACTACGTGTACAAATATGACTAATGCATGAACAGAGCCGTGAACTCACCGAGTTTGCATTGTTCCCACCAGCTAACATTACGAGTTCAGTGCCATGACAAAATGGTGACGAAGTAAGAAAAGAGTTTTTGTATGTTGGAATACCGGCATGTTTATCTATTACAGCAGTGCAGGGTACATTAGAAGGGGTTATCGAAAAGATCCGCCATGTAAACAGAGCACTGTACGTTGGTAATCGACAATTCAGGAACACTGTTTGCCTCCTACCCTCCAGGGATTCCCGTTTGAGTGTCGGAAGCATTTCCGTAACAATTGGGTGTTGTTTGAACCTAGTGGTAAGAAATGTAGCAGCCCGCCTTTGAATTGCTTCGACGTCTTCCTGTAATCTGACCTGGTAAGGATCCTAAACAGTTGAGCAGTACTCAAGAATTTTCTAAACCAACTGCAGAGAACCCCGTTCTTCTGCTCTTTGATGGTCACTCAACACACACAAAGAGTATTGAACTTATTGATATGGCTAGAGAAAACCATGTTCATCTCTTATGCTTCCCCCCACACTGCACCCACCGAATGCAGCCCCTGGATGTTGCATTCATGGCCCCACTGAGTAATTATTACTCTCAAGAGGTTCGAAAGTGGCTTCAGCGTCATCCTGGACGAGTGATAACCATCAGTCAAGTTGCAGGGCTATATGGGACAGCATTTCTGGAAGCTGCTTCTATTGAGACTGCTGTAAATGCATGCCATAAAACTGGAATCTTCCTACTGGGCAGAATCTTCCCTGCTTTTTCCAATCACACCAGGGTCTTCCCAGTCGAATAGGCCTAAGCTTTCAACTTCAGCTTTCCACGTCTCTCCGAAAGACATAAAAGTAGAGCCGATAGCTGAAAGAAAGGAACAAAAATCTGATAGGGGAAAGAGAGCTGTTCGTACAAGTTCACCTTATAAGTAAGAATTAAAGTCTTTTATGAAAAAGGGGAAGACTCCCAAAAGGAAACTTCAAATGGGGCCACATTCTGACGGTTCTAGGCCTACTAGCGTCTTGCATACTGTCTCCTTTGCAGGTGAACCACACTTTTCCAAAATTCCCCCAATACACCGAAATCGACCATTCGCGTTACCTATGAACTTTCGAAACGGTTAAGTATGAAAGCAAAGAACCTTTCTTTTTTTTTTAATATAAGAAGAAACAGGTATAGTTCATGGGTGGGGGGGAGGTGGACTGTAGTCCAATAGCCACCTCCCCCCCCCCCCCCCCCTCCCCACCGCTTCTGGTTTGAAACTTTACCGTTTGCAGCTCGTGCAACAATTTAAACCAGAATATTGTGGCCAGCGATTTTAGTTTTGCATAACATTGCAGCACTTGAGGAGGAGCATTTCGGCTTCAGTGACGAAGCAACCTTCCATTTATTTGGAAGGTTAACCGCCACCATGTGAGGGTGTGGAGCACTGAAAAATCTTCAAGAAATTGTGGCGCGTTAACGAGATTTGACGAAATTTAATGTTTTCTGTGCCATGTTACAGACGAGGCTGTACGAGCCGCTTTTCTTCTGGGAGAAGACTGTGACAGGTACCTGTACCTTGATATGTTGCAGTTGTCGCTGTTTCCACAACTGTTTACTGATTCCGAGAATTTCATCTCCCAACAACACGGGGAACTTCCCTATCGCTGGATTCAGCTTAGTGGTGAAGATGATGTGGCTCTGTTCCCTTGGGTCCCCGAGTTCGCCTAACGCCTTGTGACTTTTCTTTTGGAGGTACATTAACGAACGTGTTTACGTACCCCACCGCCGAGAAGACTGGAACAGCTCAGAAAACCATGACTACCGCTTGGTCGTGAATCGTGTGTTTAAAGGAGCACTCACAGAAAATTTAGCCGGCCGAAGTGGCCGTGCGGTTAAAGGCGCTGCAGTCTGGAACCGCAAGACCGCTACGGTCGCAGGTTCGAATCCTGCCTCGGGCATGGATGTTTGTGATGTCCTTAGGTTAGTTAGGTTTAACTAGTTCTAAGTTCTAGGGGACTCATGACCTCAGCAGTTGAGTCCCATAGTGCTCAGAGCCATTTGAACCATTTGAACAGAAAATTTGTAGACGGCATAATGCAAACTCGGCGGGTTTATGATTCTGTTCACTCATCTGTCATATTTGTATATATAATACTTTGAAAAGAAATGTATCACTTACAGTACCGATACTCTGTATTGTAGTATCGGTGCGGGTAAAAGTCTAGAACTCAAGATCGAGGCCAGTGGTGCACGTACCGCGTTTCGTGCAACAGTGTGGTCAATTTTCGTCGAGAGGTATAGAGGCATGGTGGGAACGAAAGGAGTGTGTTAGTGGCTGATTCTACACAACCAATGAGACAGCAGCAGCAGTTGACGTGTTCGGCAGCCAAACGCGAAGAAATAATGCCACATTCGCATATCGACATGGATGCTAAATCCGCTATGTATTTGGAAAATACAACTGTATTTTCAGGTCCCACCCCGTCTACCACCTCTGAAATTGTCACATATTCGGAAGAAACAGCCAATTCTTCTTCCTCTTCCTCTTCCTCTTCTTGAAACGTTTCTGCTTATGCAGGTCGTTCACAGAGTTCCTGCCAATCTTCTGCTTTCTCCCACAAACTATCATTTAGCATTTCCTCCCATTTCAGACGTCTTTGGTTCACATTATCTACATCTACATCTATACTCCGCGAGCCACCTTACGGTGTGTGGCGGAGGGTACTTATTGTACCACTATCTGATCCCCCCTTACCTGTTCCATTCACGAATTGTGCGTGGGAAGAACGACTGCTTGTAAGTCTCCGTATTTGCTCTAATTTCTCGGATCTTTTCGTTGTGATCATTACGCGAGATATATGTGGGCGGTAGTAATATGTTGCCCATCTCTTCCCGGAATGTGCTCTCTCGTAATTTCGATAATAAACCTCTCCGTATTGCGTAACGCCTTTCTTGAAGTGTCCGCCACTGGAGCTTGTTCAGCATCTCCGTAACGCTCTCGCGCTGACTAAATGTCTCCATGACGAATCGCGCTGCTTTTCGCTGGATCATGTCTATCTCTTCTATTAATCCAACCTGGTAAGGGTCCCATACTGATGAGCAATACTCAAGAATCGGACGAACAAGCGTTTTGTAAGCTACTTCTTTCGTCGATGAGTCACATTTTCTTAGAATTCTTCCTATGAATCTCAACCTGGTGCCTGCTTTTCCCACTATTTGTTTTATGTGATCATTCCACTTCAGATCGCTCCGGATAGTAACTCCTAAGTATTTTACGGTCGTTACCGCTTCCAATGATTTACCACCTATGGCATAAACGTACTGGAATGGATTTCTGCCCCTATGTATGCGCATTATATTACATTTATCTACGTTTAGGGAAAGCTGCCAGCTGTCGCACCATGCATTAATCCTCTGCAGGTCCTCCTGGAGTACGTACGAGTCTTCTGATGTTGCTACTTTCTTGTAGACAACCGTGTCATCTGCAAATAGCCTCACGGAGCTACCGATGTTGTCAACTAAGTCATTTATGTATATTGTAAACAATAAAGGTCCTATCACGCTTCCCTGCGGTACTCCCGAAATTACCTCTACATCTGCAGATTTTGAACCGTTAAGAATGACATGTTGTGTTCTTTCTTCTAGGAAATCCTGAATCCAATCACAAACCTGGTCCGATATTCCGTAAGCTCGTATTTTTTTCACTAAACGTAAGTGCGGAACCGTATCAAATGCCTTCCTGAAGTCCAGGAATACGGCATCAATCTGCTCGCCAGTGTCTACGGCACTGTGAATTTCTTGGGCAAATAGGGCGAGCTGAGTTTCACATGATCTCTGTTTGCGGAATCCATGTTGGTTATGATGAAGGAGATTTGTATTATCTAAGAACGTCATAATACGAGAACACAAAACATGTTCCATTATTCTACAACAGATTGACGTAAGCGAAATAGGCCTATAATTATTCGCATCTGATTTATGACCCTTCTTGAAAATGGGAACGACCTGCGCTTTCTTCCAGTCGCTAGGTACTTTACGTTCTTCCAGCGATCTACGATAAATTGCTGATAGAAAGGGGGCAAGTTCTTTAGCATAATCACTGTAGAATCTTAAGGGTATCTCGTCTGGTCCGGATGCTTTTCCGCTACTAAGTGATAGCAGTTGTTTTTCAATTCCGATATCGTTTATTTCAATATTTTCCATTTTGGCGTCCGTGCGACGGCTGAAGTCAGGGACCGTGTTACGATTTTCCGCAGTGAAACAGTTTCGGAACACTGAATTCAGTATTTCTGCCTTTCTTCGGTCGTCCTCTGTTTCGGTGCCATCGTGGTCAACGAGTGACTGAATAGGGGATTTAGATCCGCTTACCGATTTTACATATGACCAAAACTTTTTAGGGTTCTTGTTTAGATTGTTTGCCAATGTTTTATGTTCGAATTCGTTGAATGCTTCTCTCATTGCTCTCTTTACGCTCTTTTTCGCTTCGTTCAGCTTTTCCTTATCAGCTATGATTCGACTACTCTTAAACCTATGATGAAGCTTTCTTTGTTTCCGTAGTACCTTTCGTACATGATTGTTATACCACGGTGGATCTTTCCCCTCGCTTTGGACCTTAGTCGGTACGAACTTATCTAAGGCGTACTGGACGATGTTCCTGAATTTTTTTCCATTTTTGTTCCACATCCTCTTCCTCAGAAATGAACGTTTGATGGTGGTCACTCAGATATTCTGCGATTTGTGCCCTATCACTCTTGTTAAGCAAATATATTTTCCTTCCTTTCTTGGCATTTCTTATTACACTTGTAGTCATTGATGCAACCACTGACTTATGATCACTGATACCCTCTTCTACATTCACGGAGTCGAAAAGTTCCGGTCTATTTGTTGCTATGAGGTCTAAAACGTTAGCTTCACGAGTTGGTTCTCTAACTATCTGCTCGAAGTAATTCTCGGACAAGGCAGTCAGGATAATGTCACAAGAGTCTCTGTCCCTGGCTCCAGTTCTGATTGTGTGACTATCCCATTCTATACCTGGTAGATTGAAGTCTCCCCCTATTACAATAGTATGATCACGAAACTTCTTCACGACGTTCTGCAGGTTCTCTCTGAGGCGCTCAACTACTACGGTTGCTGATGCAGGTGGTCTATAGAAGCATCCGACTATCATATCTGACCCACCTTTGATACTTAACTTAACCCAGATTATTTCACATTCGCATTCGCTAATAACTTCACTGGATATTATTGAATTCTTTACTGCTATAAATACTCCTCCACCATTGGCGTTTATCCTATCCTTGCGGTATATATTCCATTCTGTGTCTAGGATTTCGTTACTGTTCACTTCCGGTTTTAACCAACTTTCCGTTCCTAATACTATATGCGCACTATTTCCTTCAATAAGAGATACTAATTCAGGAATCTTGCCCTGGATACTCCTGCAGTTTACCAATATTACGTTAACTTTTCCTGTTTTTGGTCTCTGAGGATGGACGTTCTTTATCAACGATGATAATGTCCTCTCTGGTAAGCCGTCAGGTATTTTATCGTTTCGCCCAAGGGGGGGTCCCTCTAACCTAAAAAAACCCCCGTGTGCACGCCACACGTACTCTGCTACCCTAGTAGCTGCTTCCGGTGTGTAGTGCACGCCTGACCTGTCTAGGGGGGCCCTACAGTTCTCCACCCAATAACGGAGGTCGATGAATTTGCAACCATTATAGTCGCAGAGTCGTCTGAGCCTCTGGTTTAGACCCTCCACACGGCTCCAAACCAGAGGACCGCGATCGACTCTGGGCACTATGCTGCAGATATTAAGCTCAGCTTGCACTCCGCGTGCGATGCTGGTTGTCTTCACCAAATCAGCCAGCCGCCGGAAGGAACCAAGGATGGCCTCAGAACCCAAGCGGCAGGCGTCATTCGTTCCGACATGTGCTACTATCTGCAGCCGGTCACACCCAGTGCGTTCAATAGCTGCCGGAAGGGCCTCCTCCACATTACGGACGAGACCCCCCGGCAAGCACACCGAGTGCACACTGGCATTCTTCCCCGACCTACCCGCTATTTTCCTAAGGGGCTCCATAACCCGCCTAACGTTGGAGCTCCCTATAACTAATAGGCCCGCCCTCTGTGACTGTCGGGACCTTGCCGGAGAATCAGCCACTGGCCCAACAGGCGAGGCATCCTGTGGTGGCTCGGAAACGATGTCATCACCACTAGGAAGCACCCCGTACCTGTTGGAAAGGGGTAAGGCAGCTGCCACGCGGCCAGATCCCACCTTCGCCTTTCGGCCAGGCACGCGCGAGCCCACCACTGTCCGCCATTCACCCTGGAGTGATGGCTGACCGGTAAGATGCTCACTGCCGGAAGACGCAGCGACATCAGGGGTTCCATGTGATTCCAAGGCCACCGAAGTAGGCATAGGTCTCACCACAGTTGCCCCAACGCCACTACGAGCCGACGCCTGCGCCTCGAGCTCGATGAGCCTAACAGACAAAGCCTCCACCTGCCCCCGAAGAGTGGCCAATTCTCCTTGCGTCCGCTCACAACAACCACAGTCCCTACACATGACTATGTTTACCCTACTCTATACGGTGACAAATTCCCAAGATAATCTTCTGATGAGCTACTCTGATAATCAAGAAACACTCACTGAAATACGAGACGCGAAAACTACGCTAGGTTTTCCCAGAAAAACTATTTAAAAGCTAAGCGCAGCAAATAAGTACAAAAACGCTTTATACAAACAGTACTCGCTGCTGCTGGTGCTCTCGCTCTGGCTGTCACAAGACAACTGCTGATTCAAGTGACTAGTGGCTAACGGCCGCGAAACAAACAAAAGACGGTTTTAGGTCGCTTTCTGTTCTAAACGATCAAGAAAACACTAAGAAATCTAACACGAAAACTACGTAAAGTTTTATCAAGAACTGTTAGTTACTATGCAGAGCAGATAAACACAAATAGAATCCCTTCCTTAGTGGAAGGTCGTAAACAAAATGCAAAATAAACGCTTTATACAAACAGTACTCGCTGCTGCTGGTGCTCTCGCTCTGGCTGTCACAAGACAAATCTTCACCTAGTCTCTCCATCTTTTTCGTAGTCTTCCAATTGCCTTTCTACCAGGTTCTGTCCATTCCAGAGCTCCTTTTGGGAGTCTTTCTTGTCCATTCATTTGACGTGGCCAGACTATTTCTGTCTGTTTTTCTCCATAGTGTCTTTTAGGGGCTTCATCTGAAGCATGTTTCGTATTCTTTCATTACTTATCCTGTCCCTTCTCGTCTTACCCAGGATTCCTCATAGAAACCGCATTCTATTGCTTTTATTATGCTCAGATGCTTCTTTGTCCAAGTCGAACATTCTGATGCATAGGTCAAAACTGGTAGATAATATGACTTGTATACAATGTTGTATGAACCTGAAGTACTTATCCTATGCAATATCGTCAGACTCGAAAAGCGTACTTCAAGCAATATCAAGTATAAACGTCTCAAAAACCACCACTCCAAGTTCCTTGCTGGCACTAAGAATGCATCAGAAGGCAGAAACAAATTGCCTTTATGGCGGTGAGAGCCCACTGTGGAATCTCAGGCAATGAAAAAGCAGATCAACCGGGAAAACACGCTACAAGCAAAGGGACACTACTCGACATAAAGCTTCCTTATATGGAATATGGACAACTTATTCGAAAAAGGGCATTCGAATCCTGGCAGGAAGAATGGACGCAGAGCTCACGACACAAAGGATACGACTATGCGCATATACAACCACGAATTCAGAAAGGACTTTGGTTTGAGAACATTTAAGTGCCCCGACAAGCGACATCCACATTAAGTAGAACAAGGCTCAATCATGGGACATTTACAGAGCAGTTATACCGAGTGCATATAAACCGAACACCTGCCTGTGATTGAGATGATAATATTCAGGGAGATACGAACTACATATTATTTCAGTGCAGAAAGTATAGTGAGCCGAGGAAAAAGTTTTTAGCATTTGTTGTCAAGAATAAAATCCAGCAACCATTGTCAGTCAAGTCCTGGCTGTAGGAACCCAATATTAAAAATTACAAGGAGATAATCGAATTTATATCTAATGGACAGATAAAGGTATACATGTTGATAGTAAACTACAAGGGACAGTAAATCAAAGCTACACCAAAAGAAGTGAACATTGAGTGAACAAACTCATTTTAATTATGCAGAAATGAGTGAGTGAATGGGGTCTAATCGAATTCAAAAAAATAAAAATAAGAAAAGCCGTGCTCTTTGCTTTGGGACGTATTTAGGGGAGAGTCGGTTAAAAAAGGGTGCTTAATAAACAAAGTGGCATATGTAATGAACTATGTGTACCAATCTGTTGAGTTTTTAATGACTAACTGTCCAATCTGTCTACTTAAAATTGGGCATGAAAAACATACATTTAAAAAATGCCTCATCACAGAAAAGAATTTTTTATACTCGTTTCAACTACCCGTTTTATCAGACCAGTTGGATAAAACAGGATACTACATTATAATGAAAGTTAAAAAAAAGAAACTCCATTTACAAACCCTGACAATCACTTCATGTACAAAAATCACATTTATAAGCTTCATCATCAACATCATTAATGCCAGCGCACTGTTCATGAGCCCATTCACTACACTTATAACACTTCGCCCAGCCTTCTTCAGAGCTAGAATTGGGCCGGCCGCTGTGGCCGAGCGGTTTTAGGCGCTTCAGCCGAAACCGCGCTCATGCTACGGTCGCAGGTTCGAATCCTGCCTCGGGCATGGATGTGTGTGACGTCCTTAGGGTTAGGTAGGTTTAAGTAGTTCTAAGTCTAGGGGACTGATGACCTCAGATATTAAGTCCCATAGTGCTTATAGCCATTTGAACTATTTAAACTTTGAATTGGAAAAAGTTCATTACAATAAATGTGCAAGCTGTATTATTATCTTCTCCTTCCTCTTCTGACGATGTGCTATACTCCCGTACTTTTCCAACTTTCTTTGCTTTCTTCTGCGCAACATTTCTGACTTCAGTAGGTCTAGAACCGTTAAAATGTGGCCCCACTTGAAGTTTCCTTTTGGGAGTCTTCCCCTTTTCATAGAAGACTTTAATTCTTCCTTATAAGGTGAACTTGTAAGAACAGCTGTCTTTCCTCTTCTTCTATCAGATTTTTGTTCCTTTCTTTCAGCTATCGGCACTGCTTTTATGTCTTTCGGAGAGACGTGGAAAGCTGAAGTTGAAGGCTTAGGCCTATCCGACTGGGAAGACCCTGGTGTGGTTGGAAAAGATGTTTCTGTGTTTAATGAATCTGAAGTAGGTTCCGAAGGCGGGACATCACCTTTCTCCAACGGTGGATCAGTCTCTGTTGTTTCAGCAGGCTGATACATCCAATCAGGGACAATATCTGCATCCAGTGGGAAGATTCCAGTTTTACAGAATGCATTTACAGCAGACTCAATAGAAGCAGCTTTCATGAATGCTGTCCCATACAGCCCGGCAACTTGATTGATGATTATCACTCGTCCGGGATGACACTGAAGCCACTTTCGAACCTGTTGAGAGTAATAATTACTCAGTGGGGCCACGAATGCAACATCCAGGGGCTGCATTCGATGGGTGCAATGTGGGGGGAAGCATAAGAGATGAACATGGTTTTCTCTAGCCATATCAATAAGTTCAATACTCTGTGTGTGTTGAGTGACCATCCAAGAGCAGAAGAACGGGTTTCTCTGCAGTTGGTTTAGAAAATTTAACAAACCGTTGATACCACTACAGGAAAATTTCTTTCTGCATCCGTTCGCTAGGATGATACTCCGCAGTAGAGCATTATCGAGCAGCTCAGGCTTGGCTCTTTGTCTAGGTAACACAAACATTGCGGGCATATAAATTCCAGAAGCGCTCTTGATACAGGACACAGCAGTAACTAAGACGCCTCTTTCCGCAGAAACCAAACAGCCAACTTGACGTTTTCCCCTCAGGGCAAGCACCTTTGATTGCTTATTAGGGACTGTTGTTATTCCTGTCTCATCCACATTATAGACTCTATCGGCTGTGAAGTTGTACCTATTATAAAGTTCTAACAGCAAGCTAAAGAACTGCTTCACCACTGCACGGTTAAAGCCCATTGCTCTGGCAAGAGATGTTGGCTCAGCAGAACGCAGGCTCATTTCCGGATTCCTCTTCAAAAACGAATGGAACCAGCATTTTCCTGTCGTCTTCTTAGTCTTGCTGAAGTTATGTCGCAAGTTATTTTTCCCTGCCTATTGGAAAGCAAGACTCCGCACCTCATCGACGGTAATCCAAACAATCTGCTTTCAATTTACAGGATATATTCAGTCAGTTCATTTTCCTGCTCCTGATTAAATACAGGTTTGTAGCAGCCTAGATCTAAAACAACAACAATGATAATAACTGCAACAGTTTAATTAATTTCTAAAATATTAAATAGTCCTACCTTTCTTTGTAGCATTCTCTAAACACATTCCAATCTGAACCTTTTTAACACTTTCTTCCAGAGTACTCTGAGGAACGCCGAAGTACTTTCATGCTTTCAAATAGCCCATTGGTTGGGTCAAAACTGCCGTTACAGCTTCTTTCATACTCTCTTGACTCCATGACCGTCTGTCAGTTTTCCTTCTATAAGGCGCCATAATTATGGCATAATGTAGGTTAGATCCTGTGAATAATAACAATAATAAAATTTCTAATTGCACAGACTAAATAAACAATTTGAAAATCGCAAACAGCAATTTTTAAACCAGTTCGATAAAACGGGGTACTACCCTGTTTTATCAAACTTAGTGGCACCCTGTTTTACTTAACAACCACATGTTAAGAACAAGTTGATTTCGACAACCCTTGAGTGGGACAAACATTTTGAAACACTCAACGACCTGTAGTGCAGACAATGTTTAACTTATATCAAGCTTACTTTACAGTCTTCAAAATATTGTCTTGCAAATATAAACGCACAATTCACAGTCGAATATTACAACACAACACTGTAAAAATATATTTTTCCACTGAGAAAACTCACGGTTGCTTTCAACGGACTGCTGCTACTCTAAGAATGAAAGTCATCGAGTGGGAGATGGCAGCACATATCAGACGAGAAAAGTACGATATCCTGTTTCATCAGACTACCCTGTTTTATCAGACTCTCCCCTGCGTATGTATAACTATGTCTGACACAGAATAATAAAATTTTGAGCAATTTCTTACTCTCTCCGAAATTTCATCCTTGCAGTTTCCTTTCTTGGTTACCTTACTTCCTAGATATTTGAAAACATCTACTAATTTAATAATTTTTCCAACTTCTATCCTTCATTTTTTCATGTTTCCTATCAATTTTCATTATCTCATTGTTTGTTAAGCTTATTTCGATGTCCGCTTCTTCAATTACTTTCTGCCAGATATTCAGTTGTTATCCAATTTCTGCTCATTGTCTTCCCAAATCATCACATCGTCTCCATGCTTTATGATTTTCACATTATCTACTGTCGACTCTTGGCGATCTCCCCTTATGATAATTTCCATGACTTTATTGAATAGCGCTGGTGAGAACACACTTCCCTGTCGAACCTCTCTAACTCCCCTAAATTATTCCGATTTTTTGCTATCTATTATAACACAATTCAGGCATTTCTTATAGATGTTTCTGATTCTGAGTTCCTTTCCTTTTGACAGTTCCAGTCTATTCGGAACTCGCCATATCCCTTCCCTTCTGACAGTGTTATAAGTCTTCTTTACATCTATGAACGCAACTGAAATGTCTTTCCCAAATTCGCATTTCATTTCTACAAGTTGTCTAACTGTAAGTATGGTCGTAAAAGTGTAAATGTAGCTGTAATTATTGTTGGTCTTCGAGGTCCAAATCGTTATTGTAGTGGTTCTATCTTGTTCCTGATTTTCTGTAGGTGATTGCCCATGTACAGTGGGGCCGTGTGTGCCGCCCCATAGTGCTGAGAGCCATTGGAGCCATTTTCCTCCTCCTTCCCTTTCTCTCTGTTGTCCATCACCTCCTCCCATTCTCTTTGTCCATCTTCTCCTTCCCCCTCCCCAACCCCTCCTGACCCCCTCTCTCTCCCTCCATCAGTCCACCACCTCTGCCCCTTCTCTGTCTATTGTCTCCTCCCCTTTTCTCTCTCTCCATCTTCTCCTGCCACCTCTCTCTGTCCATCTCCTCCCTGCCATTTTCTATGTTCATTCCTCCCCACGCCTCTGTTCATCTCCTTTTCAAACTTCTCTTTGACGTTGAGCCTTGTTTATTGTTATCGCAAATTCAGGTTCTGTAGTAGTATTCTAAACATAAACCATTAATCCATAAATATAAATTTCCTGTTTGCTGACAATGTTTCACTATTATATATATATATATATATATATATATATATATATATATATATTTGAAATTTTGACACAACGTTGACTTCTAACACAGGCGATTTTTTTGGTACCCAATTTTTTAATATACACTCCTGGAAATTGAAATAAGAACACCGTGAATTCATTGTCCCAGGAAGGGGAAACTTTATTGACACATTCCTGGGGTCAGATACATCACATGATCACACTGACAGAACCACAGGCACATAGACACAGGCAACAGAGCATGCACAATGTCGGCACTAGTACAGTGTATATCCACCTTTCGCAGCAATGCAGGCTGCTATTCTCCCATGGAGACGATTGTAGAGATGCTGGATGTAGTCCTGTGGAACGGCTTGCCATGCCATTTCCACCTGGCGCCTCAGTTGGACCAGCGTTCGTGCTGGACGTGCAGACCGCGTGAGACGACGCTTCATCCAGTCCCAAACATGCTCAATGGGGGACGGATCCGGAGATCTTGCTGGCCAGGGTAGTTGACTTACACCTTCTAGAGCACGTTGGGTGGCACGGCATACATGCGGACGTGCATTGTCCTGTTGGAACAGCAAGTTCCCTTGCCGGTCTAGGAATGGTAGAACGATGGGTTCGATGACGGTTTGGATGTACCGTGCACTATTCAGTGTCCCCTCGACGATCACCAGTGGTGTACGGCCAGTGTAGGAGATCGCTCCCCACGCCATGATGCCGGGTGTTGGCCCTGTGTGCCTCGGTAGTATGCAGTCCTGATTGTGGCGCTCACCTGCACGGCGCCAAACACGCATACGACCATCATTGGCACCAAGGCAGAAGCGACTCTCATCGCTGAAGACGACATGTCTCCATTCGTCCCTCCATTCACGCCTGTCGCGACACCACTGGAGGCGGGCTGCACGATGTTGGGGCGTGAGCGGAAGACGGCCTAACGGTGTGCGGGACCGTAGCCCGGCTTCATGGAGACGGTTGCGAATGGTCCTCGCCGATACCCCAGGAGCAACAGTGTCCCTAATTTGCCGGGAAGTGGCGATGCGGTCCCCTACGGCACTGCGTAGGATCCTACGGTCTTGGCGTGCATCCGTGCGTCGCTGCGGTCCGGTCCCAGGTCGACGGGCACGTGCACCTTCCGCCGACCACTGGCGACAACATCGATGTACTGTGGAGACCTCACGCCCCACATGTTGAGCAAGTCGGCGGTACGTCCACCCGGCCTCCCGCATGCCCACTATACGCCCTCGCTCAAAGTCCGTCAACTGCACATACGGTTCACGTCCACGCTGTCGCGGCATGCTACCAGTGTTAAAGACTGCGATGGAGCTCCGTATGCCACGGCAAACTGGCTGACACTGACGGCGGCGGTGCACAAATGCTGCGCAGCTAGCGCCATTCGACGGCCAACACCGCGGTTCCTGGTGTGTCCGCTGTGCCGTGCGTGTGATCACTGCTTGTACAGCCCTCTCGCAGTGTCCGGAGCAAGTATGGTGGGTCTGACACACCGGTGTCAATGTGTTCTTTTTTCCATTTCCAGGAGTGTATATATATATATATATATATATATATATATATATATATATATATATACATTAAAAAATTGGGTACCAAAAAAATCGCCTGTGTTAGAAGTCAACGTTGTGTCAAAATTTCAAAGCAATCCATTAAAAACTTTCAGAGATTTAAGATTTTGAAGAAATGAACTTGTACATTTGTACTTATACAGAAAATACAGAAGTTCCTAATCGCAAATCTTCGAAAGCTTTTTACCGATTGCTTTGAAATCTTCACACAATGTTTCATTGGTATACATGCAAGTTTTTATTTGCCTATTTTTTAATATATGTAATACATAAATGTTTATACATTTGATAATGAGGGAACCATTACAAAAAAAATATCAAAAAGATACACACATATATATTATACATCATATATTAAAGAAGTTGGTACCTAAGAATATGGACGTATTAGAATTCAATGTTGTATCAAAATTTCAAAGCAATTGATCATGAACTTTCAAAGATACATGATTTTCAAAAAACGAACATTTACATTTTTATTTATGTAAATCGTCATCATCATCTACCTTGCGACTTCAATTGGGTAATGGCCTCCCCCATACTGTTACATTCACTACAATCTTCAACATTACACATCCATGTTGCTACTCGATGTTTTCTAATATCATCTATCAGACTCCATCAGATAGTGTTCTCCATCTCTTCTTACGTCCCCCCAGGGGCTCAGCATTCATTTGCTGAGTACGGGCTTGGCGACCCCGGGGTCCTGAGCTGGGGACTGGTCAGCGCCGCCAGTCTCCTGTCACCGTAAACCCCAGACATGCTTCAGCGACCACCGCATGGCGCAGCGGTGGAATGTTGTATGCTGCGGGGAATGGTAATCTTGGCTTGACCGCCTGGATTGCGAGGAAGGTAAACCTCTATAAAAACCCCTCAATCTTATGGTGTGCTGCGCGCCTATAAGATGCATGGCTGTTGGGGTGGAACAGTCGCAAGCGGGCAACCTCTGGGGCACCTGCCGCACCCCAGTTGTATAAGGCTTACTCAGGCACGCGGGGCTCTGTCTGAGCGGACCTTTAGTTCCCTAGCTGCTCGTGGGACCACAATGGACCCTTCGACCTCTACGTTTCCCCCTACCAGTGGATTGGGTGGGCCACTGGTAGGAAAACACACCCAATCGAAAAAGCGACTTCGTGCTGCGAGTCCTCCAGCGCCTGGTGTTACTAGAGATTTATCAGACTGTCGTAACAGAGCACATGCTGATATCCAGAATGTGTTTTTGATTGTCAAACGGAAGGAAGGTAGCTTTGAGAGAGTTTCTCCCTTTTACATCCACAAGGGTCTTGAGGGAATTGCAGGAACACTGAAATCTGTGAAGCGTCTGCGCAATGGGACTCTGTTAGTTGAAACTTCTAGTTCCCGTCAAGTCACTTCTCTTAGGAAAGCAACCTGTCTCGGAGAGTACGCTATCGAGATCGAGCTCCACTCCACTTTGAACTATAGTAAGGGTGTTGTGACATGTAGGGACTTGGTGGATATCCCCAAGGACGAGTTGAAATCTGAGTGGGCTGACGAAGGTATTGTCGACGTTCAGCATATTATGAAACGAGTCGATGGGGACCTAGTCAAATCCGACTCGTTTATTCTCACGTTCAATCGCTTGAGACTCCCAGAGCATGTTAAAGCGGGTTTCTTACGTTTGCCAGTACGGCCATATTTCCCCAACCCAATGCGCTGTTTTAAATGTCAGCGCTTTGGGCATACTACGTTGGGGTGCAATGGGATAGCCACTTGTGGTAAATGTGGTCAGCCTGCCCATGAAGGAGCCGATTGTTCATCGCCTGTGAAGTGCGTGAATTGCTCTGGGAGTCACCCTGTCTGGAGCCGGGTCTGCCCCATCTATCTCGAGGAACGGAAGATACAGGAGATCAAAACATCTAAGCGCATCCCCTATGGTGAGGCCAAGAAGCTCTTTAAGGCCATGCAGCCTCCTGTGTTTACAACATCTTTCGCTTCCACTCTGCAGAAACCGGTACAGTTGGCCACTGTTGCTACACAAACGGAGGTTGCTAGTATCAGCACTAATACCTGCATTTGCCAGTGCACTTGTGCTGCTGCGGTTGTTTTGCAACCTGCAGCTCTCCCCACAACATCGGACAAGGCCGTGGTTGCTGACATTGGGGTACTTCCTGCACCTCCCCATATGGCACCTTCTGCCCAGGCGAGTAAAGCTCCAACTGTTGACAAGGTTCTGCATTCTAAGCCCCCCAAGACGAAGACACCAAAGGTGATGGTTTTGCCACCTGAGGAGACTAGTCACGGTCAGTCCGATGATGATGCCATCGTACTATCTGACATCTCCCTTGGGTCGCCATCGGAGCTGATGGACATTGATGTCGACCGGGGGCGATCTTCTCGCCCCAGGAATAAATCTCCGGCCAGTACGGGCTCTCCTCCAAAGCACAGGGGCAGGGTGAAAATTCAGCCACCCTGATCACTGGCTCCCATATTACAGTGGAACCTGAATGGGTTCAGGACGCATGTGGCCGAATTACAACTCCTTGTACGAGAGCGCCCCTTGTGCTTATGTCTCCAAGAGACACATTTCCGGGCCACTGATGCTCCTTCTTTACGGGGCTATACCGTGTATCGAAAAGATGATCTGATGGGGGAAAGGGCAAAGGGTGGTGTTGCGGTTTTTGTCCATGACATGCACCACTCATCTGAGCTCCCTCTCGTTACGGACTTGCAAGCAGTTGCAGTTGACCTTCTTGTGGGGCAGAGGCTCACAATCTGTTCCGTTTACTTACCGCCTCAGGACGCCATAGACTCTGAGGCTCTCACAGACCTTATTACCCAACTCCCCCGCCCATTTCTCCTTCTGGGGGACTTCAATGCTCATAATGTCTTATGGGGCTCTACGACTACTTGCCCCAGGGGTCGCATTCTGGAAAGCCTCATGGTATCCGAAGAACTGTGCATCCTCAACTCTGGTGCTCCCACTCATTTCTGTACTGCTTCTGGGTCGTCGTCAGCTATTGACCTTTCCTTTTGCTCTCCAGCACTCGCGGATTCTGCTCTGTGGGAGGTTGCCGCTGACCTCCATTCTAGTGACCACTTCCCCCTTTGGATTCGCCTCCTGGATGAGACTGTAGCATTACCAGTGCCACCCAGGTGGAACCTCTGCAGAGCTGACTGGACACTTTTCAGCGATTTAGCTGTTTTGGAACACCGTGCCAGCGTCCACGAATGGGTCGACCATGTTACAGCCGTGATCTCCCATGCTGCTGAATTGTCGATCCCACGGTCCTCAAGTCATCCCAAGAGGCGCCTTGTCCCTTGGTGGACCACTGAGTGCCGCTCAGCCATCCGAGCCCGCCGTGCAGCTCTGCGCCGCTTCAAGTGCCGTCCCTCAGCTGACAATCTTGCAGCCTTTCGGGTGGCAAGGGCCAAGGCGCGGCGAGTGATTAAAGAGAGCAAACGACAGTCATGGCAATCGTTCTTGAACTCCATCTCCCACTCTACTAGTTCTACAAAAGTGTGGGAAGCCATCAGGAGGATCTCCGGGAAACGCAGCCAACTACCTGTCACGGCATTGCTGCATCAGGGTAGTCTACTCACGGCGCCGAGAGACATTGCCCAGACACTGGCCACGTATTTTGCCGAATCTACTGCCACTATGAACTGTGATCCAGATTTCTGCCGCTACCGCACTGCTATCGAGAGGGATCACTTGGACTTCCGGTCTCCAAATTCTGAACCCTACAACTGCCCCTTCACAATGTGGGAACTGGATTCGGCGCTGTCTGTGGCTCATGATACTGCGCCAGGTGCTGATCAAATCCTGTACAGCGTGCTGCAGCACTTGTTGCTGCCATCCAAGGAAGTACTCCTGAATTGTTTTAATATGATATGGTCATCCGGCACGTTCCCTGACTCGTGGAGGGAGGCGATTTTGGTTCCCCTCCTCAAACCGGGAAAGGACCGAATGCATCCCAGTAGTTATCGGAGTATTGCTTTGACGAGCTGTGTCGGGAAGACATTGGAACGCATGGTCAACCGTCGCCTGGTTTGGCTGCTCGAGACCAGGCAGCTCCTTAGCCACTCTCAGTGTGGCTTTCGGAGATGTCGTTCAACTATAGACAACTTGACCC
Organism: Schistocerca americana; assembly: GCF_021461395.2. NCBI lineage: Eukaryota > Metazoa > Arthropoda > Insecta > Orthoptera > Acrididae > Schistocerca > Schistocerca americana. Next base: position 849,571,993 of record NC_060120.1, read on the forward strand.
TGCTTGAGGCGGTCATCCAGCAGGCCTTCTTACGTAACCAGCATTGTCTAGGTGTATTCTTTGACATTAATAAGGCGTATGACACTACTTGGCGCCGCCTTATCCTCAATCAACTCCATCAGTGGGGCTTTCGTGGCCATCTCCCCATCTTCATTCGGTCCTTTCTTTCCCGCCGCGTCTTTCGATATCGGGTTGGTAATGTGCTATCTGATTTGTACGTGCAGGAGAATGGTGTTCCTCAGGGAAGCGTTTTAAGTGTCACCCTCTTTGCCGTCGCCATTAACAGTATCACGTCCACAATCCGGAGTCCTGCCCAGTGCTCCTTGTTTGTGGACGATTTTGCTGTTTTCTGTTCTTCCTCCAGTCTTGTCACTGCTAGTCGGCAGCTGCAGCTTACGATAAAGCGATTAGAGGCATGGACTGCGAAGACGGGTTTTACCTTTTCTGCAGACAAATGTGTGTGTGTTCATTTTAATCGTTCTCGACGTGCTTTTACCTCCCCTGAATTGCGTCTGAGGGGCACCATTCTTCCTTTTAGAGACACTGTGAGGTTCCTGGGCCTCACTTTTGATTCCAAGTTGTCGTGGTTGCCGCACCTTAAAGACCTCAAGGTGCGGGCCCTGAAGGCGCTGAATATTTTGAAGTGTTTGAGCCATCGGTCCTGGGGAGCAGATCGGGCGCGTCTGCTGCAGTTTTATAGGGCTTTCGTCCGGTCGCGTCTTGACTATGGATGCACTGTGTATGGGTCAGCGAGGCCTTCGTATCTGAAGATTCTTGACGCAGTACACCATGAGGGTATCAGGCTGGCCACTGGTGCCTTCCGTACCAGTCCCATCCCCAGCCTGTGTGCTGAGGCAGGGGAACCGCCGCTCGCCATCCGGCGGAAACTCCTCATGGTGCGACGGGTGTGTCAATTCCTTGCCTGTCCTACCTCCCCTTCATACCCTACTGTTGCCCGACCCCCTATGGAACGTCTCTTTTCCAGTCGTCCAAGGGCAACGAGACCATTTGCGATTCGTGCCAAGCATTTGCTTGAGTCCCTTGGTGTGGAGCGTGTGGCACCCCAACTCCAGGGTTTTACCCGCCTGCCTCCCTGGTTGCTCCAGAGGCCCAGCGTCCTTTTAGACTTGTCAGAGTACCGGAGGAGCTGCACTCCTGCGTTTGTTTTTACCTCCTTATTTTACGATATTTTAAACCAGCATCCTGACCATGTACCAGTATTTACGGATGGCTCTAAACAGGGGGACTCTGTAGGTTGTGCTGTGGTTTTCCCTGATCGAGTCATCAAATTACGGCTTCCTGCAGCGTTTACCATCTTTGATGCCGAATTGTTTGCGATCTTGCGGGCATTGGAGCAGATGAGATGTGTTCCCAGTCTTAAGTTTCTCATCTGTTCTGACTCTCTGAGTGCCCTTCAGACCATGCAACACTTGTACCCAGCGGATACGGTCGTCCAGAACATCCATGATGCCCTACTCCACCTGCAACGGCAGGGGAAGGAGGTTTCTTTCTGCTGGGTGCCGGGGCACGTGGGTATTAGGGGAAACGAACTGGCGGATGTGGCTGCCAAAGATGCATGTTCCCTCCCTCACGTTGTTGAATGTGCCGTCCCCCTCCATGCTGTTACCTCCCTTTTGCGTTCTCGTGTTATGCGTCAATGGGAAGAGGAGTGGCTGGCAGTCGGTGAAAATAAGCTGCGTCTGGTCAAGGCCACCACGCGGCCATGGCGTACATCCTACCAGTCATGCAGGCGGGATGAGGTTCTCCTCACCCGCCTCCGCATCGGGCACAGTCCCTTAACGCACGGTTTTTTACTCCGGCGGGAGGACCCCCCAATCTGTAGTGTTTGTGGCGACCTGATAACTGTGCGCCACATTTTACTTGACTGTCCTTTATTCTCTGACCAGAGGGCGGTGGTTTCCTTGCCACCGGATTTGCCCTCTATTTTGCAAGACGACGCAACGACTGTGGTTAAGGTCTTACGGTTTTGTGTCCTGTCCAATTTGTTGCCTCGGATTTTAGGGAGAGGATTTTAATGTGCTGCTGGGTGACTGGTTCACCCAGGCTTTAGGTAAGAGGTCCGCCAGTCACGATTATCTACTTGTTTCACTTCGATTTCTGTTCTCTTTTCCTTGTGTTTCCTTTCCTTTTTTAGTGCGTTTCTTCTCCTCTTGTTTTGCCTCTGTATGTGAGGGTTTGTAACTGCCTCAGGTCTGTGTCTTTTAGCCGTTCTCCTTGTTCGCTGTCCGTCTTCGTCCCTTCTCCGCATGTGTTCCTGTCTCTATGCGTTTGGGCGCTGATGACCACGCTGTTTAGCGCCCGAAAACCTCAAAACACACACACACACACACTCTTCTTACGTCTTAAAATTCAACAGAGAACTCTCTTGTCACAACCACCACCCATTCACCTGGTTACATGCCTTTCCTGTCCGCTATTTGATTTTTTTTCAGTCACAATTACGGCTTCCATTCCAGTCTATTCGCTGACCAATTTGTTTGTTATGCTGCATCCATAGTAATAGCAAACATGCATCTTTCAGTTCTCACTGACCAGCCTTCAGTTTTTGAATTGTTTCTGCATTTGATTCATGAGACCAAGCGAAGTGGTGCTGTGGTTAGCTCACTGGACTCGCATTCGGGAAGATGATGGTTCAAACTCGCGGCCGACCATCCAGATTTAGGTTATCCGTGGCTTCCCTAAATTGCTCCAGGCAAATGTCGTGATGATTCCTTTGAAAAGGCACGGCCGATTTCCTCCTCATCCCCGATACAATCTGAGCTTTTTCTCCTTCTCTACTGAGCTCGATGTCGATGGGACATTAAACTCAGTCTTCCTTCCTTTCCTTTTTGACTCTTGGTAGAGCTTCACGGAGTTGCTGATAAACCGAACTGACAGACGATTTAAGTTAGAGGCCATCTAGCCCCACGAGAGTCTACTTACAAGGAGTGATCAATACGCAATGCAAAAGATTTTATTCTGAAAGCAGGCTGGTTTTATTCAAGACCCCTAGACACCATATTATTCTTCACTCTTTTGGCTACAACACCCTATTTTTCAAAATAATCTCTGTTCAACGAGACAGCCTTATGCCACCATATACGAGGATCTTAATGCCCCATGGTACCACTCTACTGGTCGACGATGGAGCCGATGTCTTGCTGCATCAGTACACGTACTACTTTCCATGGAGTGCATCCTTCATTGGACCATACAGATGGAAGCCAGAAGGTGCTGTAGGATGGAATGAGGGAGAACAGTCTAACGAAGTTTTGTGAACTCCTCTCGGGTTCGGAAACTTGTGTGAGGGCCTTGCGTTGTCATGGAGAAGGAGAAGTTTGTTTACGTTTTTGTGGCGACGAACACGCTGAAGTCTTTGTTCAGTTCCCTGGGTGTAGCACGATAAACTTCAGAGTTGATCATTGCACCAAGAAGAAGGACGTGTGACGGAATACCCCTTCAGAGTTCCAGAAGACCTTCTCCATGACTTTACTGGCAAAGGGAGCGGCTTCGAACTTTTTGTTTGATGGAGAGGTAGTGTGACAGCACTCGAAAGTCTGCTGTTTTCTTTCTGGTTTGAAGTGATGAATCCGGGTTTCACCGCCTGTGACGATGTTCATCAAAAAAATGTCATGATGTGCCTCGTAACGCACAAGCAACTCCGCACAGTGTGTCCTTCGTTGCTTTTTATTAGGCACTGAGGAACCGAGCGGGCACTCACCTTTGGGTACCCCAACTGTTGAACGAGTGTGTCATCACAACCAACAGAGACATCCACTTCTCAGTGAGCTGTCTGACTATGATCCATCGATCAGCTCTAATGAGAGTGTCCGCACGGTTCTTCCAACATTACAGGGGTCACAAGCTGAGTGCGGCCGGCCGGCACACGGGCGATCGGACAGTTTTGCTCGACCTTGCAATGACAGACGCCTCGCCCAACGACTTACCGTGCTTTTGTTCATTGCCAGATCTCCATGGGCATTCTGCAAACGCCTACGAATATTTGCGATGCTCTGGTTCTCCGCCAAAAGAAACTCAGTGACAGCTGTCTGATTGGAACACACCTCCGTTACAGGCGCTATTTGGAAGACTGCGTAATGTGCCGCCACGTATCGGAACTTCATAAAACTGTAGGGGCTGATGCGGGAATATTCCACGATGTCCCACAGCAAAAGCCGCATTTTTTCAAGCAAAATTGGCCGCGAAAAAAATGTGATGCTTTACTTATTGAACACTCCTCTTTTACGCTTCAAGAACCAGCATTAAAAGGTGAATCCTGGAAAACGCTACGGCCCCCCCCTACGTGGGGACCGCGAAGAGAAATTAGACTAATTACACTGCGCACGGAGACACCTCAGCAGTCTTTCTCTCTGTGCTGCATACGAGAATGGAAAGAGGAGAAATCCCTATACGTGGTACCATAATGAGATATAACTAGGGTACAAATTTTTAGGTTTTTAGCCCATTATTTTCTTCGAACCGCCCTCCTTAAGTCTAAACAAACTGTTTCAATCTTTTTGGAATCCTTTAATGAAATATACACTGTCCAATCACATTAACGTGACCACCGCACATATTCGACATCAACGTTCAATAACAGCTCGCAGACGGCAGCTAGTAGCACTAACAGAGGAGGGTATGCAAAGCATGTTGGGCGGAGGCGAAAACCAGCGTAGTCGTTGTCATAATGCGAAAATGGAGCAGTTTATCTGACGTCCAAAAGGACATGATCCTTGACTTTCGGGCCAATGGTGCAAGCATTTCCGAAACTGTTCAGTTACCTCCGTGGTCACATTTGCTGTGCATGGCAAAATGGCGCTATCCAAAACCGGCGCCGAGGCAATTTTGATGCACCATGGGCCGTGGATGACAGGGGCGAATGACGGCTGCAGATATTGTAGGGGCGAACTGACAGCCCAGAACTGCAGGGCGACAAATAGCTATTCTTTAAAGAATCAAGGGTTTTGGGGCTACTTGTGAAAATATATTTAGATTTAGGTGTAGATTAAAAACCTGTGTATTCTGGCCATCGGTCAGTAATGGTAATTTACACAGACTGTAAACTCAATCTGAGGATCATTAGAAGCACAGATTTGAAACCTCTGCCTAGTTCACCAAAATCATTCCAGGTCATTTTTACTTTTACATTTTTTTTTCCTGCCTATATGTTTGTTGCCTTTACTGCACTGAATATAAAAACCCATCTGCTGGTTCTGTGACTTCATTGGTAATTTGTGTTATTATCTTTTCATCGATTTTCAGACCTACTTTCGTACTATTAGATTATTCTGTTAGTTGGTTTAATTCATCTGCTCTAGAAACAAACGGTATAGGGTAACCAGCGAAAGAGAGGTGGTTCAGTTATGTCCTTTAACACACTCCTTTTTCTTATTCCCAATTTAAGTGTATGAAAACTTCCCCATTACAACCGAGAACAGTTTTGTTGATATGGAGCCGCTTTGCCTGACTGCTCTTTCAGTTCTGAATTTTGGTCAGAAACAATAAAACTGAAGAAATCACTACCAATAAGGACTCAAACAAGGCTGTAGCCCGCCACCAATCTTACTTAATGTACATGTATATGATTTGATTAAGAACTGGAGACAGGATAAAGTCGGGTATACATCTTATAGAAATAAATATGATGATATCATTATGTATGCAAATGAAATGATCATTTTGGAAGGAAACGAAGATGAGCAACGAAGAACAATATGTAAAGTACATCTGTTAGGGAAAAGGGAGTATAACTTTCGAATATCAACAATGAAAACTAATATCATGAGAAATGCCTTACAAGCTCAGAAATAATAATAAACAATATACCACTTGAGCAGGTCTTCAACTTTAATTTTATAGGATACTATGTAAGCTATGGCACGGACAAGGACGCAGGAAATAAGATTAACAAATATCAGTCAATATTTGGAATGATAAACAAAACATCCCAGAACAAAATACGGAAGGAAACAAAATAAAAATCTGTAAAACCATGGAAAAACCTGTATTACTATACAGAAGTGAATCATGCATTCCTAAAAAATACAATAAAAGTAAACTAAAAGCAGCAGAAACGAGATTTCTTAGGAAAATGAGAGGTGTTGTCAGGGAATACCATACAAGAAATGAAGATTTAGGAATGAACTAAATGTGTATAATATTAATGAAAAGATTGAAGAAAATGAACTGTATTGAAACATCACCTACAAAAAATTAGTGCAGCGAGAATCCCACGTCCGGTCACGCTGTGTCAGCCAAGAGGAAGGTGGACATACGTAGGAAGACCCAAAATGAGGTGGCAGTGAAAAGGTAACAGGCACAACCCTTGAAGTGCAGAATCTGGTTTCTTTAGAGTGTGAGCTTGTATTTCCGTTGATTACATGGCACTATGATCTATGCGTATTTAGCAGCGTTTCATTGTGTCTATTGACAAATACACGCTGATAAACCAAAAGATTATGACCACTGCCTAACGGCGACATTCGATGCCGCCTGGTGGTGTTGCGGGCACGTGACGCGGTGACAAAAGTATGTAAGCGGAGCAGACAGGGATAAGGGATGACCCTAAGTGAAGACATGGGCTGCAAATGAGGAAATCCATTGAGATAAGAGACTCTGACAAAGGGCAGATTATTATTACGCAGAGCCTATGAACGAGTAACTCGAAAACAGTGAAGCTGGTCGAATGTTCACGTGCTGTTGTCGTGAGCATCTGCAGAAGCAGGTAGAAGGACAGTGAAACTACCAATAGGTGCTAAGTTGTTGGACATCAACGACTCTTCACAGAACGTGGGGTTTGGAGGCTTGTCTGCTCTGTAAAGTAGGTAGATGATGATCTGTGGCATCTCTGCCGAAAGAGCACAATGCTGGTGCATCCACAAGTGTTTCGGAGCACACTGTTTATTGTAAATTGTTAAACATGGAACTCCACAACAGACCACTCTTACGTGGTCATATGTTGACCCAACATCGTCAATTACATTTGCAGTGGACACAGGACCATCGCGATTCAACCGTCGATCAATGGAAAAGTGTCCCCTCTTTGGGTGAATCACATTTTTGCTACACTGGGTCGATGGCAGACTCCACAAACGTCGTCACTGAGGTGAATGGTGGCACAAAACGTGCAGCGCGCCACAAATGCAGGCTGGTGGGTGCAGTATCATGTTATGGGAGACATTATCCTGTGCTTGATCGAAGACACACTCACAGCTGCGAACCACCTGCATCCCTTCATTGTTGATGTCTTCTGTGAAGGCGATGTAATCTTTCAGCAGTATAACTGGCTGTGTCTCGGAGCCAGAACTGTGCTACAGTGGTTTGAGGAGCATTATAGTTAATCTTACATTGGTGTCTTGGCGACGAAATTCACTTGATGTAAATCCTATGGAACCCATCTGGGTCACTATTGGGCACCATCAGTAGCGGGACAAACAGAGTGCTACCCCACATTGCACTGTTGTCAAATTTATTCAAGATGGCGGACCCAAGATGGCGGTCATACATGTGGCCATGTTGCACTTACATTATGGTAGGAAGTTCAAATTTTGGTGGGAAAATGGGTCAATTGGGCTATCTCCACTAACCTAACTCTCACCCCCTCCTCTTCCCTCCCCTCCTCCCTCTCCTTCCCCATGTGGAAATTGGTGGGAAAGGACTCAGTTTGTGCTGAGCTGCCGGATAAGATGGACATAAGTCTTTACTTTGTATGAATTGCTCCCCTCCCCCATCTGGAAATTGGTGGGAAAAGGACTCAGTCTGACTTTTGCCTGACAATGCCATACTGGGCATGGCTTGCACTAATCCTAGACATACTTCCTGCCTCTCAGGGAACACATCAACCTAACTTCTTTGTGACTGCGTGAAGCTGACAACAGATGTGAAGCTAGTCTGCCTTCCCTGTGAACCCTCTGTGATACACTGATGTACAGAAAACGGAGCAAATGCATTGCAACTGTAGAATATGGATTTGAATACAGTGTCATACTATATTGCCTGACCAGAAAAAAATAGTTCATTTGTGCTAGGTGCTGACAACTGTACTAGAACACTTACAGGCAATTTTTAGAATATGTGGCGGGATGTGATAATGTCATGATGACGTGGCCAGATATGGTATATTTTGAGGGAAAAAATACGCCAGAATGTGAAAGTCCTCCCTTGTCTTCTGCCTGGTGTAGGACAATTCTTGTATGTGGAAGCCAGAGGAATATGAGAAACAGTTGACATGGAAGCATCGGGAACTAGGGAAACAGTCATTTTTTCGTGGACAGCGATAAAAAGAGGAGGAGGGGGAGACTATTGTTTAACGTCCCATCGACAACGAGGTCATTAGAGATGGAGCGCAAGCTCGGGGGGAGGGAAGGATGGGGAAGGAAATCGGCCGTGCCCTTTCAAAGGAACCATCCTGGCATTTGCCTGAAGCGATTTAGGGAAATCACGAAAAACCTAAATCAGGATGGCCGGAGACGGGATTGAACTGTCGTCCTCCCGAATGCGAGTTCAGTGTGCTAACCACTGCGCCACCTCGCTCGGTCGTGGACAGCGATAAGACAACTGGAACAGAATGTTTAACATGATATGTGTCCTTAGCTAAAGAGCGTTGTAGGACCGCAATATACAACTGCAGAATGGATCGTATGTTTGACATTCTGCAGGACTGATAAGGTGTTTCGAACAGTAACACACAGTATTTACAATGTGCTTTTCTGTACTCTACCAATCAAAGCCTTGCTGCATCAGCTAACAAACAGCTGCTGTATGGCGACATTGTAATGTATGTCTAGTTAGGTAATAATGGTACATGTGAGTTGACTGCTGTCTTTGACGCTTTCCTAGGTAAAAGAGAACCACCTGCCTCTAAACTTACTTGCATTTGTATTAAAGCATGACAGAAAGTGGATGGAGTGATCGGTTGAGATGGAGTTGTAACGATGCACGATTTAATGATAGACTTATGATGCATTCTAGAGAGAGAGGCTGATGTTGTTGTAGGTCATTTAACTATTTTTTCCCATTGCTGTGTCTGGGTGCATCAGCTGTGTGGCACATCCTGCGTTTGACTCATACAATAATGTGTTCTGTGTGTGACTTAGAGCAGTATCTACTTGTGATCATTATCAGCAGACCTCTCAGTCATTAGAGGACTTTGATCTCTTGTGTGATGATGATGAAACATGTCTGTCCTGTTTCAGCACTTTTCTCTAGATGAACGAAGATTTATGCAACATACTCCATTCCCCAGCCACAACTTGGGCTTAAAATCGAGTCATCAATTTCATACCTACAGTGATTCCAAGTTAGCGACACGTGTTTATGAAGTACTGCAATCCCTCTGCATACGAGGGTGGTACCAAAAGTAAGGTTCCCATATTTTTTACAAATAGTAAACATTGTTTATTGTTATTAATTTATACATCGTTGAGAATCTTATACTTTTGTCTATTTTTCAACATAGTCCCCATTATTTTCGACTCACTTTTGAAGAATGTGCTCCAGCTTTTGTATTCCTACAAGTCGAAGAAGTCCCCTGCCAACCTACTGAGGAAGCATATGATGTCTGCTCAGACTTCATCATCTCTCTTGAAGCGTTTGCCACCTAAGTGTTCCTTTAGCTTGTGGAAGAGGTGATAATCACGGGGGGCTAAGTCCGAGCTATTTTGGAGATGGGGCTTAACATTCCACCCAAATTTCTCAAAAGCGACGTGGGGTCGAGCGTTGTCGTGAAGAAGCACTAATCCCTTGTTCAGTCGTCCTCTCCGGCGATTCTGGCTTGCTCGCCGGAGTTTGGTCAGTGTTTCACAACATCTGTGTGAGTTTATTGTCGTCCCAGGTTGCATGAAATCGATGAGGAGTATCCCCTCCTGATTCCAAAACACACTCACCATAACCTTTACTGCTCATTGCGTTTGTTTGAATTTCTGGTGGCAGTGAACAGGAGTCACGCCACTTCCGAGATTATTGTTTTGTTTCGGGGGTGTAATGAAACACCCATGTTTCATCTCCCATGACGATAAAGTCCAGCAACTTCTCCTTTGTGCCTTCCCCCCTCACATTGTTTAAGGAACTCGGGAGCACAGTCAAGGCGTTACTCCTTGAGTCCATCAGTCAGCATCTGGGGGACCAAGCGAGTACACACCTTACGATAACCCTACGTTTCTGTTAAAGTTCTTTCAATTGTGCCATGGTCAGGAATGTGTTGAACAAGTTCGCAGACAGTGACCCTCCGATCTTTGAGCAGCTTACAGTTCATCATAAACCTCAGTCAGTTGCCGATGAATCTCCACGGGCGTTCACTTCCTTGTATGGAGAAATCAGATTACTGCTCGAACCTCGCACTTGGCGGGAGCTGCAATCAACACTTCCATCTCTGATGGCTGCCATGCCAACACTGAGCGACATAGCGAATCGCGGATGGGCAGGCTGGAGAGTAGGGGAACCACTGCGCACTGCACTGTTGTCAGATTTAGCCTAGCACCTTCCCTCAAGGCTGTAGCTCATTGGGAACCTTACTTTTGGTGCAACCCTCGTACATCTGCTCAGATGTCCTGTTTATGGAGTTCATGGTGGCATAATGTGTAATTTCACATGTCAAACACCACAGATAATCTTTTGTCTCTTTCCTTGTAAGAGGCATTCTCTGTTACTAACGATCATTGTATAGGACTGATGTGAGCGTAGTATAATTTCTGAACCATGATCGGATGTGAACAGTGGGTGCTATACACCTTTGCAACCTCCTAGACATGTGCGCATCTGGAGAAACATTATGCACTTAGATGAGTACCGTGAGCAAGATTGGTGCAGAACAGCAGTTACGTACTTGGCTCACTCTATTCGTTCATGAGACGTGAAATGTAGCGGTCTACTTCTGGCCAAGCGCAGATTAAATCAGTGATAGTGCTGCAGGGAGGTTTGGTCAAAGATAAGGCAAGGAGATCTTTCAATCTCTAACTTTATCCCAAGAATGCGAGAATGCTCTGTGACCTCCATCCACATAGGGAAAGATCGTAAATTACGCACTATGATCGAAGTGCTAGAAATATGTAGATCGCTATCTGATATACTTTGATGTACATGTTTGAGAATTAACAATGACTGAACGTACTGCACAGTCATCTTCCTACATTCGCAATCAAGTATATGGTCATCACAAAGTAATGGAGAGGCAGTTTAGTGATGATACAGAAATTGGGGAGCGTGCTGCTGTGTCATTGGTTGCTGTTGAAATTATGGTAAAATTGCTAAAATTGATTGCACTATCCACTTTGATGCTTATTATTACAGTAAATCGACGATGTCTTTTTTCCATCTCATGCTGTTGATTACAACATAATGATTGATTGACTTCACTTGTTTGAGATGAAGAAAGAGTCTTGGTGGAGGGACAATACCCTCCGGGGAAGGTTAGCACCAAAACAATGATCGTGTACATGACTGCAATATGAGGAATACATCTAAATGGAACACTGAGCCATCAGCTGTCCTGTCAGTATGAAAGATGAGTTTAAATGTAGAGGCCATCAATAACTGGGACTGTCTTTTATTTAAAATCATTCAGTCATTCAGTCATTCAGTGAGTGTGTGTGTGTGTGTGTGTGTGTGTGTGTGTGTGTGTGTGCAGCAACAACATAATTTACACCATGTAATGTCCAGTTTTCTTTGTGAGCCAGTGGCTCAAAACATGTTAATGTCAGTTTAGAACCTACCACAAACCTCAAAGTCTTGGTGGAGAAGAAAACAAAATGTGTGGCAGTGTACAAAGCTGTGTCATACATTGCTTGGACGTGTTACAGTGGAACAAAAGAATGTTTCAAACAATGACACAGGGACATAGGGGCCTTTTCTTGCGACTGATAGTATAGTTTGTGGGATATGGTCCTCCTCCTACCTTACAGGCGGTGACACTTTACACTGGTCTGTGCAGGTGACTGATTGGATCAATACCTGTATATTTAATAGGGTTCAGCAAATATGCTCGATGCTGGCACATAGAAGGTATTTGTTTTCAATACATATATCTATATCGAGTTCTCTGTCGAGCAGAGTTAACGAAGCTTTTATAGTTCGAAGTTTTTTAATCTCTGTTAGGTGGTACATGATAGAGAGAGAATGTTTGGCTAACAAACGTGGATGCACCCTGAGAGACACAGATCTCCTTCGGACTGCAGTACTTGTATATAGTTTGGACATGCACCTCAATGCAGTAGCAAAATCCTTGTCCTTCTCCCAGTTTCCGTAACTACTTGTACTGTCTTTTTTACTGCCTCATGTTGCAGGTGCAGGCTTCATTTGGCGCTGACATTACACATCCTACACAGTTGGTGGACCTATGACAACATGTTCCGATTTCCACCGAGTGTTCAAAACATAGCCCTGTCACATTACCTCAGCTCAACCTGTTTCTGCATGGGTTGCAGAAGGAGGTAGATATATCATTCTCCGACTTCTTCTCAGTTCCGATTTAAATTGGAACAATCACATGCACAAAGCTGCAGGGATGGTGGGGCAGTCTGAGGAACAGTTACAACATGCATAGGGACTGTCTAAAACTGTGGTGAATTTTAATGTTGCATATAGGTTCAGAAAAGGTGAATCGTTTCGAAATGTGAGAGTGTCACAAACATGATTCACTAGTGGCTGTTATCATTAAAATATATCACCATAGGACCCAAACCAAATATGTGGTTGAATCGAAAGATTCCAAACCGCAAACAGCATTTCTACCAGAAAGCATAACAGTATAGATCTGAAAAACTAGTGTAAATTTCTTATGACCCCAATCTAGCGTTGCATTTTTTTTAAAATGATTCGTCACATAGCATACCATCTCCTGTATGCGTATATTCTCAGTCAACCATCACCTATAACAAGTGGATATATCACACAACTTACGCATGGAATCGAGATAGAATGCGTTACAAATATTGGAGAAATATTTAGTGGCCGGCTAGAGGGAGTTGCAAATAACGACTTCAAAGTGTGTTCCTTAGCAGAATTACTTTCTAAATTCGGTGATTTTATTATGAGCTTAAACTGCCAGTGATCTGTACCTGCACTGTTGGTCTGTTAATACACACCCCATGATCACCTCTATATTCAGTGTCACAGTATTTGTGTGGAAACATATCAATCACAAGCAATACCATACCTCGAATTATAAAGCTTAACATGGGTATCGTTAGCAGTACTGGTGACCACCTGTAGATCTAATACTACTTGCAACAGTGGCATACCCATTCTGATTGGGTTTTTTCAACATCTGGTAGCTTGTAAGATGATTACGTCTCTCTTTCAAAGACACACTGGTACAACTTGCCACATCTATGGCCATCATCTTGCGTAAATTTGGCAACAATGCAATGTGGGTAGCATTCTCTTTGTCCCACTATTGGCATTACTGTGTACACAAATCAGCGGCCTGCTATTTACATGAATTACATAACCTGTGCATGGACACCTAATGACACGTACATCCAGAAACCTAGCAGCAAACTGTCGAATCCCTGATATGCAGAATCAGTAACGTATTTCGTACCAAAGCAGGTAGTCATAATGTTTGGCTCATCAGTGTATGCAGTACATTTTGTACACTGGCCGGAAGGTCTAATGAGACCTACCTAAGTGGCCCTCTTGGCTGTCCATGAGTCTAATTGACTCATGTCTGTCATAGTAACTAAATGTAGTGGTTTTAAAGCAGATTAATTATGTGCGCTCCCATGATACATGAATGGAAACAACTTAAGGGGATCACACCCTGCCTATCTAACCCATGTTAATCTAGGCAAGTATTAGACACATTTCTGAAAAAAACTATTTGATGCAGCACCTTAATATTTTTACTGTATGTTACCTGGTGCTAATAGAGTCAACTGTACTAAAATCTACTTTATCCATTTTATAATTTTTAAGAAATACTTTTTAAATTTATTAACAAAAAATGTTAAGTTTTTTCTGCGGAAAATATTTTTTGTGAACTTCCTACTGGGGGAATATTAATGAATGTAGCACAAGAGGTGGCGTTTTTTTATTATCTACATCTACATCTACATTGATACTCCGCAAGCCACCCAACGGTGTGTGGCGGAGGGCACTTTACGTGCCACTGTCATTACCTCCCTTTCCTGTTCCAGTCGCGTATGGTTCGCGGGAAGAACGACTATCTGAAAGCCTCCGTGCGCGCTCTAATCTCTCTAATTTTACATTGGTGATCTCCTCGGGAGGTATAAGTAGGGGGAAGCAATATATTCGATACCTCATCCAGAAACGCACCCTCTCGAAACCTGGCGAGCAAGCTACACCACGATGCAGAGCCCCTCTCTTGCAGAGTCTGCCACTTGAGTTTATTAAATATCTCCGTAACGCTATCACGGTTACCAAATAACCCTGTGACGAAACGCGCCGCTCTTCTTTGGATCTTCTCTATCTCCTCCGTCAGACCGATCTGGTACGGATCCCACACTGATGAGCAATACTCAAGTATAGGTCGAACGAGTGTTTTGTAAGCCACCTCCTTTGTTGATGGACTACATTTTCTAAGCACTCTCCCAATGAATCTCAACCTGGCACCCGCCTTACCAACAATTAATTTTATATGATCATTCCACTTCAAATCGTTCCGCACGCATACTCCCAGATATTTTACAGAAGTAACTGCTACCAGTGTTTGTTCTGCTATCATATAATCATACAATAAAGGATCCTTCTTTCTATGTATTCGCAATACATTACATTTGTCTATGTTAAGGGTCAGTTGCCACTCCCTGCACCAAGTGCCTATCCGCTGCAGATCTTCCTGCATTTCGCTACAATTTTCCAATGCTGCAACTTCTCTGTATACTACAGCATCATCCGCGAAAAGCCGCATGGAACTTCCGACACTATCTACTAGGTCATTTATATATATTGTGAAAAGCAATGGTCCCATAACAATGCCCTGTGGCACGCCAGAGGTTACTTTAACGTCTGTAGACGTCTCTCCATTGATAACAACATGCTGTGTTCTGTTTGCTAAAAACTCTTCAATCCAGCCACACAGCTGGTCTGATATTCCATAGGCTCTTACTTTGTTATGCAGCGTCTCTGAAAATTTCATTCATTTATCTATGATGTTGTTGTTGTGGTCTTCAGTCCTGAGACTGGTTTGATGCAGCTCTCCATGCTACTCTATCCTGTGCAAGCTTCTTCATCTCCCAGTACATACTGCAGCCTACATCCTTCTGAATGTGCTTAGTGTATTCATCTCTTGGTCTCCCTCTACGATTTTTACCCTACACGCTGCCCTCCAGTACTAAATTGGTAATCCCTTGATGCCTCAGAATATGTCCTACCAACCGATCCCTTCTTCTAGTCAAGTTGTGCCACAAGCTCCTCTTCTCCCCAATTCTATTCAATACCTCCTCATTAGTTATGTGATCTACCCATCTAATCTGCAGCATTCTTCTGTAGCACCACATTTCGAAAGCTTCTATTCTCTTCTTGTCTAAACTATTTATCGTCCACGTTTCACTTCCATACATGGCTACACTCCATACAAATACTTTCAGAAACGACTTCGTGACATTTAAATCTATACTCGATATTAACAAATTTCTCTTCTTCAGAAAAACTTTCCTTGCCATTGCCAGACTACATTTTATATCCTCTCTACTTTGACCATCATCAGTTATTTTGCTCCCCAAATAGCAAAACTCATTTACTACTTTAAGTGTCTCATTTCCTAATCTAATTCCTTCAGCGTCACCCGACTTAATTCGACTACATTCCATTATCCTCATTTTGCTTTTGTTGATGTTCATCTTATATCCTCCTCTCAAGACACTATCCATTCTGTTGAACTGCTCTTCAAAGTCCTTTGCTGTCTCTGACAGAATTACAATGTCGTCGGCGAACATCCAAGTTTTTATTTCTTCTCCGTGGATTTTAATACCTACTCCGAATTTTTCTTTTGTTTCCTTCACTGCTTGCTCAATATACAGATTGAACAACATCGGGGAGAGGCTACAACACTGTCTCACTCCCTTCCCAACCACTGCTTCCCTTTCGTGTCCCTCGACTCATAACTGCCATCTGGTTTCTGTACAAATTGTAAATAGCCTTTCGCTCCCTGTATTTTACCCCTGCTACCTTCAGAATTTGAAAGAGAGTATTCCAGTCAAGAGGACGCCATCGTCATTTAATCATACAGTAAAGCTGCATGCTCTCGGGAAAAATTACGGCTGTATTTTCTCCTTACTTTCAGCCGTTCGCAGTACCAGCACAGCAAGGCCATTTTGGTTAGTGTTACAAGACCAGATCAGTCAATCATCCAGGCTGTTGCCCCTGCAACTACTCAAAAGGCTGCTGCCTCTCTTCAGGAACCACACGTTTGTCTGGCCTCTCAACAGATACCCCTCCGTTGTGGCTGCACCTACGGTACGGCTATCTGTATCATTGAGACACGCAAGCCTCCCCACCAATGGCAAGGTCCATGGTTCATGGGGGGGGGGGGGGGTTATCTATGATAGTTTCTGATATAATGGGGCATATGTACTGAAAATTTTTGTTTGTGGGAAATTGACTTTAAAGAAAAAACTTTTGAACTTTGTTACTTACAGTTAATTAAAACTGTCCTGCTGCATATGATGGCCTTTCTTTGGCCTCTAGCAGCTTTTCCAGTTTCTTTTTCACCTTCCTGGATGTTTGCCTTGCTTTCTTGGCCATATCAGATGCAGGCCTGTCTGCATCGGCTATCCTCATTTTATCACAATGTTGCAGCCCAATGATCTGTTTTCACCAGGATTAATTCCCAGCTTTTTCAGTACCCAACACTTTCCAATATTACCATAATTGAATGTAAAAACAGCTTCATGAACTCCTAGTTTCATTGTGTGCATGCCTACAAATACAGTTTTAGGAAGGCGGTTTCAAATTATGCTGTTGAAACATTCATTTGAGTTCTGTGTCTGCCCATGCAGACATTTCCTTAGAAGGTCAGGATGAGCCAAGTCTCTGAAAATAGATTTAATTGCTGAATAACAGCAGCAGGAAGAGAATGCTGGTGAGAATAAGATTCTCCAGTTGCCTGAGCCCTATTTTATTTACGCCACGAATTTTCTCCTGATGGACACAATCCATGACACGGCTTATTATCAGTAGAGGACTTATGGAAGAATATGGCCCAAACATCTCTCTTCATTGCCTCCAGATTTTCTTTATTTCTCGTAATTGCCTGCCCATAGTATACCTGCAATTTTTCGATTTCAGTTTTAGTTAACCGACCCTGTCCGGTCAACCATTTTCCATCTTCTAATTTTTTTCCTCTTATATCAACAGTTAGTTTTCTCAGCCTTGTTCCCGAACGTTTTCGAACATGGCCTACACATTCAATTTTGCTAATAATGGCATCTCCATGTGGCTTAGAGTTCACCGCATTGTTTATGCCTTACTGTCACCATCGTTCAAATATTTGGTGTACCATACACCTCTTGTTTCTACGGAGCAATGAAATATTTGTTGTACTCCATGAACTTCCATACCACCACTTGTTCCCCTAAAATTAACCACACAGTTGTGTTCTTTATGTTCATTGACTTTACAACATTTGCAATATTTAGACATTATCTCCACATCTAACACTTTACCAGTGTCTACACTCATGGCAGTCACTACTCCATTCAGAGAAGTATGTCCTCTTTTCTGCCGACTTCCATCAAGTGCAACTGAAATATCAGAACATCCATCATTTTCTTCCACTCCTTCCCTAGCAGCCAGTTTCATGCTTTCCTCACTGACATCACGTACAGCTATCTCTAATATTGCATTCAGTTTTTCAAATTTATTTGGTGGTTGATGTAAATTCATCACTGAACAAACTGCTCTCCCTGCAGCCTTGCCCTGGCCAATGGATCATAAGGCATAAACTTATCTAGTATTGATTTCATAAGGGCCACTTGCATCTGGTTTTGAAGGACTCATAAATGAAATCACAGCTGAGCATTTAGTGCAAATGAAATCCAAAGCAATTGCTAGGCCTTTTCTCCCACTGGCACTCTCACAAATTTTCACACTCTGTGATTCACCACACTGTCTACATTGTACAAATTTAGAAATTACATCTGATAATGTTCTCAAATTTATAATTATGTTCCTGCACCCCATGTCACTTACAGTAAATTCGTTGTAACTCTCCTGAAATGGTGAGAGCTTCTTTGATGATGCACTTGTTGAAGAATTACAATCAGAAACACCGTTGCCAGGCGACATGACCTCTTGTACAGAAACCTTTCTAAACTTGTTTCCTCCAAATTGTCGTTTCTTGGAAATGTCTTTACGTTTCGTCATCTTCAATAAACACAACAAAACACACATAAACAAGCACTGCAAACGTAAGTATAACAACTACTAGCAATTACACTTGAACAAAACTAACCACGTGTTTGAAAGCGTGTTGTTTACAAACAGCGGAAACAAAAGAATACCGACCGTTGCTTTCCAAGGATAGCCAACACACTCGGGAGTAAAAACAGAATCCCCAGCGTGCAATGTACGGCATATAAAGATCTAAAATATATGTAGAAAAGTGGGTGGCAGAAAAGTGGGTATGGTACATAAACACACATGGTAGGAAAATGCTCTTTAAATGCTCGAAAACAAATTTTTTCAGCAAAATCCTTTTCAGAGTACTTAAATAAAACTTAATCTATCGAAATATGATGACAACTGGAAATCGATTTTTTTCGACCTGAACCACAGTGTGTCCCCTTAAAGACTTCCACTTTCGATGACTGGCAGACCCCACCCTCCATACTGACATCCTCTCCCGCCTCCCCATCACCCGTTTTGGCCCCAACGCCTCCCACACCCCTGCTCCTTCCCCATCTCCTGCACGCCAACCCCAACCACCGCGTCGCCCACCGACCCTCACCACCGTGATCACTCGGCTCAGTCCGTCGATCACGGAGGAGGAGGTGTTGGCGGAGCTCAAGGCGCATCCCATGCTGGAGGTGCGGGCGGTCCGCCGCATTTTCAACTCGGCCGGCCCCACCCGCCTTATGCGGGTTTTCTCCGAGGACGCCCCCTCCATTGACCGTCTCCTGAAGGAGGGTGCCCTCCTCTTCAACCAGCGTTACAAGGTCGACCCTTCCCGTTCCCCTCCTCATTCCCTGCACTGCCAGAGGTGTCTGCGCTATAACGCGCACCCCACAGCTGAGTGCCGCGAGGCCCCCACCTGCCCGCATTGTAGGCAGGCACACTTCCTCAGGCAGTGCCCTAACCTCTAATCCCCTCCTTCCTGCAATACCTGCAATCTCCCCCATCCCACCTACTCCCAAAAGTGTAAAGCCCGACCCCCTTCGACCACTCCTGAACTCACCATCCCTGTCCGTCCTCTGGACGCCCCCACCCCTCCTGGAAATTCCCTTCGTCCCCCCCCCCCCCCCCCCACCGCTGAGGACATCATCCGGTTCCTCACCATCGTCCTCCAGAATGTCCATCCCTTTCAGCGCCCCCACACCCTCCAACAGGTTTCCCTCGCCGCCCGTTCCATTTTCCACCTCAAAATGTACGCCACCTACTCCAACAACCAGGCCCATTCCACCTTCTCCCGCCTTGACACCCTCGTCTAAATCCCTGTCATGGCGCGACAGCAACGTTCCTTTTCAACAACATCCGCTCCCTTCCCGCCAACAAGAACCTCTTCCTGCACACCCTTGCCACCCACCGCGTGGATGCCTTCCTCCTTAATGAAACCTTCCTCCAACCCCACCACTCCATCCACACTTCGCCCTATCTCCTCCACTGCTCCAATAATCCCCTCCCAATTGCGCGTGGCGGAGTAGCCATTGGTCACCGCCGCCAGATCCCCGTTCGGCTCCAACCTCTCCTTCCCGACCCCACCGAACACCTGATCCTTAGTCTCTTCTTCCCCGGCCTTACCGTTACCTGCGCCACCATCTATGTCCGCCCCAACGCCCCTATTCCCTTCGACTTCCTCTCCCACATCGACCGTATCTTCTCCTCTTACGTGATCGCCACCGATCTCAACATCCATAGTCGTTCCGCCACCCAGTTACGGCGGTGGCATCGGTTCCTCTCCTCCCTTCAAGGCGACCTAATCCCCATCCCCCAGCACACCCGTCCCGAATCCAATTCCACTCCTGATGTTATCCTCTCCTCCCCCAACCTCCTTGGCCGCATAACGGTGGATGTCCTGGAGCCTATTGGTAGCGACCATCTCCCTGTCCTCCTCACCGTTTCAGAAGGTCGTCGCACCCGCCCCAACCCTCGTCATGACCCTCCCCCTAAGTATGTCCATGACTATTCCCGTGCCGACTGGAATGCCTACCGGGATACCCTTTCCACCCAGGTCGATAGCCACCCCTTCACCTACCACCACCCTGACGATGTCACCCATGCCGCCTCCTTTCTCCAGCAGACCTTGTCTGAGGCCGTGGAGGCCCATGTCCTTACTGTCGCCATCCACCCCCACCGTCCTACCTTACCCCCACAGGCCGTCCTCCTCCTCCGTGAATCCCGTCGTCTCTACCGTGCCTTCCTCCGCACGCGTGACCCGGACACACTACGACGCCACCGGCAACTCCAGCGACACATTCGTAATTTGCTTGCGGCTAAGAAACGCCGGGACTGGCGACAGACATGCACCCGTTTAAATGCTACCCTACCAATAAACTCGTCCAAGTTCTGGTCGGCCTTCCGTCGCCTTACCGGAACTAAGCCCTCCCCCTATTATCCTCTTCTCCATGATGATCACCCTTTCCCTGACACCCTTAGTAAGGCCAATCACTTTGCCTCCTACCTCTCCGATGTATTTTCCATCCCGATGATCCCCAGTTCGATTACTCCCTCTTCCCGGATGTCCGCGATCGAACTGACACCACTGTCCCTCCCCTCGCTCCTGGTTTCCAGTACTTGGACAACATTGCACACACGGAACTCAATGCCCCTATCACTACACAGGATCTCATTGATACACTCCGCACAAAACGCAACACCGCTCCTGGTCACGATCGTGTCACCTACCGTCACCTTCGTGAAGCTCCTGTCTCTTTCCTCTCCACCCTGGCCAGGCTCTACAATGTAGTCCTGTCCACCGGTTACTACCCCGACCTGTGGAAAACCTCCCGTATCCTCATGTTCCTTAAACCTGGCAAACCGCCGTCCGCCATCTCCTCCTACCGTCCCATCAGCCTTACCTCGGTCTTCAGCAAGGTCCTGGATTCTATCCTGACCCGACGCATCCCCCAGCATCTCCGCCAGCACCGCCTCCTTCCCGTTACCCAGTGTGGCTTTCGGCCGTCCTTCTCTTCCGACGACCTTCTCCTCCACCTCACCCATCTCCGTTCCGAACAGCTTAATTCCCGTCGCTCCGCAATCTTCCTCTCCCTGGACCTCAAACGTACATATGACCGCGTATGGCATTCCGGTCTCCTCTTCAATCTCCAAACCTTCGCCCTTCCCATTAACTACGTCCGTCTGATCGGCTCCTTTCTCTCCCGCCGTCCTTCCTATGTCACCATCCATACACAGATTCCTACACCTTTTTCCCCTCTGCCAGTGTGCCCCAAGGCTCCGTCCTCTTCCCCCCTTCTGTACCTTTTGTACACGGCGGACATGCCGCTGCCGTCAGCCCCAGTCCATCTTCTCCAGTTTGCCGATGACACCGCCTTCCTTGCCCTTGCCCCCACCCTCCAGCGCTCCCAACACCTTCTCCAATCCCATCTTGACCGGTTCACCGCTTGGTGCAACCAGTGGTTGCTCAAGGTCAATCCCTCCAAAACCCAGGCGCTCATTGTAGGCAAAACCACCCCTTCCTTCCGCCTCCTTGGTTTCTATCTCACCATCTATGGCCGTCCTATCGCCCTCACTCCCACCCTTAAGTACCTTGGCGTCACCCTCGACCGTCGCCTCTCCTGGACTCCCCACCTCCGGACAATCCAAGCCAAGGCACGCTCCCAACTCAATCTCCTCAAGCTCCTCTCTGGCCGTACGTGGGGTCTGGACCCCTCCACCATCCTCCACACCTATAAGTCCCTCATCCGCCCTATCCTTTGTTATGCCCATCCGGCTTGGATCTCCGCCCCCCCTACCTTTTATAAATCCCTCCAAATCCTTGAACGTCATGCTCTCCGCCTCGCCTATCGCATCCGTCTCCCCTCCCCCACGTGGATCCTGTGCAATCTCATCCCCTTCCTCCACCTCCTCCTTTTCCTTGAAAGGATACGGATCCTGTACACCTCCCGCAAACTCGATCCTCCACACCTGCTCGTCTCCCCAATCCTCACCCACCCCCGCCCGCTGCCGCGCCTGTATTCGCACGTCCCACCCGGTCTCCATCTCTCCACCCTCCTTACCCTCTCCCAAGGTGGCTTCCGCCAGCTCCCCCTCCCTGATGATGTCCTCCTCCCCTGCATCTACCCCTCCTATCACCTTTGATCCTCCCCCCCCCCACCTCCTGTGTCCTTTCCTTTAGGCACCCTCCCTCCCTCCCTTCCCTTCCCTTCTCTTTCCTTTCCCCCCTCCCTCCTCCCCTCTCCGCCGGGCTTCCCCTCCCCCTTCCTCCCTCCCCCTCTTTCCTTTGCCGATGGCATCTCTGCTCTCCCCTCTCCCATTCCCCTTCCCCTTCTTCCTCCTCCACCTCCTCTCTTGGCAGGACCCCGGACTCGTACACGCTCAGTGGACATTCGCGCGCCGGAGATCATCGCCGTCAGTGTTTTGTGTGTGTGCCTTCGTTTGTGTGTAGTGTTGTTCGCCGTCACGCCACCACCGTTCACGTGCCGTCGCCATCATCCATGTTATGTGCACCGTGTCGCCTCGTGTTAGTGATGTTTCTCGTCCAGCGTGAACGGCTCCATGTTTTTTCGATTTTTAGTGTCTACATTTTTTGCCCACCGTTTTTACTGTCTACTCTGTGCCACCTTTATGTACTACTTGTTGTCAAACTCAAGACTGAAGAGCGGCGTATTGTGCTGCTGACAGCCCGCCTTTGTATAAGGTGTTTAAAATCACAATAAAGGAAAAAAAAAAAAAAAAAAAGATGACTGGCAGACGCAGAAACGGGCGACTGTGGTGCAATTCACCAAACCTAAAGTTGACAGCGCACTTGCTCCTATTATAATAGTGGATTTTGATCATGTCTTTTGCGTCTTCTTAATCTTTATTTTATCGTTTGTTTTGTTTTCGTGATACAGTGCAAATGTTCCATGACGACCAGCATATTTTTTTCATAAGTATTCCGCCAAAAAAGAGGCCAGATACTTGAAAGCGAAGAATGATTTAGGTTTTACAGTACCTAGACAAAGAAAAAGTCTACATCTGTTCATCCGATCTATTATCCTTATGTAAATTGGAGTGAGCTAAGCTTTTATCCAGTCACAAGGTACTGTCCACCGCGAAACCAATAGTCAATTAATATGACACATGAAAGAAGTTAATTCCCTGGCATATTCGAAGTAAAATCTGTTTGTAATTCCAGATGGCTTGTTCACCTTAAATAGTTTTAACTGTTTTTCACTAGTGGGGGTGCTAGTTTGCATAAATAAGAACTTACTGATGGAACAGTTTTCGATCCCTTTATTTTTTAATAGTGAAAAATTCAGCAATCAGCCTTTATTGCAGTAGAAAAATATAGTTTTTTTTGCTTAGTTTGGTATGGTACTTAAGAGGAAAAAAGAATACAATGGATAATGTAAAAAGTCTCTGTGTATTGCATTCTAAATATTGTTTGATGTGTTCGTATTCATATTTTCTCTTAAATATAAATGTCGATATTTTGAAATGTTTAGACTTCTCAGCATTGTACCACAAAAATTTTGTCAACTGCATTGGTTATGAATTTTGCTGTGGCCATTAATAAACTGTATCATTTCTGTAATTCTTCATGCTTTCCCGGCGATCTGTTGACATCTTGGATATTCGAGAATCCAGCCAGATATTCGCGTCGCTATCATTTCTGTTGTGGTCTTCAGTTTGAATACTGTTTGATGCAGCTCTCCATGCTACTCCACCCTGTGCAAGCTTCTTCATTTCCAAGTAGCTACTGCAACCTATATCCTTTTGAACCTGCTTACTATATTCATCTCTTGGTCTCCCTCTACGATTTTTACTTCCGCACTTCCCTCAGAATTCAAATATTAAATTGGTGGTGTTCTACCAACCTACCCTGTTTCTAGTCAGTTGCGCCACAATTTTTTTTCTCCACAATATTATTCAGTGCCTCCTCATTAGTTATGTGATCCACCTACCAAATCTTCAGCGTTCTTCTGTAGCACCACATTTCAAAAGCTTCTATCCTCTTCTTTTCTAAATTGTTTATTGTCCATGTTTCACTTCCACGCACGGCTACACTCCATAAAAAAACTTTCATAAAAGACTTCCTGACACACAAATCTATAGCCTACTCGATGTCAACAAATTTATCTTCCTCAGAAACGCTTTTCTTGCCATTGCTTGTCTACATTTTATATCCTCTCTACTTCGGGCATCATCAGTTATTTTGCTGCCCAAACAGCAAAACTCATCAACCACTTTAAGTGTCTCATTTCCTAATCTAATTCCCCCAGCATCACCTGATTTAATTCAACTACATTATCCTTGTTTTGCTTTTGCTGATGTTCATCTTCTATCCTCCTTTCAACTTCTCTTCCAAGTCCTTTGCTCTCTCTTCCAGAATTACAGTGTCATGGGCAAACCTCAAAGTTTTAATTTCTTCTTTCTGAACTTTAATCTGTAGTCCAAATTTTTCTTTGGTTTTCTGTACTGCTTTTTCAGTGTACAGACTGAATAATATCGGAGATAGGCTAAACCATGTCTCACTCCCTTCTCAACCACTTCTTCCCTTTCATGCCCCTCAACACTTCTTACACTGTCTGGTTTCTGAACAAGTTGTATATAGTTTATCGCTCCCTATATTTTACCTGTACTACCAACAGAATTTCAAAGCAAGTACTCCAGTCCAGTCAACATTGTCAAAAGCTTTCTCTGAGTCTACAAAGTATGTTTGCCTTTCCTTGATCTATCTTCTAAGATAAATCGTAGAGTCAGTATTGGCCTTGCGTGTTCCTACATCTCTCTGGAATCCAAACTAATCTTCCCTGAGGTTGGCTTCTACCGGACCAGTTGAGATGGAGCCAGTGGTTAGCGCACTGGACTCGCATTCGGCAGGGCGACGGTTCAAACCCGCGTCCGTCCATCCAGACTTAGGTTTTCCATGATTTTCCTAAATCACTGCAGGGAAATGCCGGGACGGTTCTTTTGAAAAGGGCACAGCCGATTTCCTTTCCCATCCCTGACACAATCCGAGCTTGTGCTCCGTCCCTAATGACCTAGATGTCGACATAACGATAAAGCAAATCTTCATTCTTTCCTTTTTGCTTCTGCCAGTTTCTCCGTTCTTCTGCAAAGAATTCGTGCTAGGTCTGCAGGGTTTGCAGAAGAGCTTCTGTGAAGTTTGGAAGGTAGGAGACGAGGTACTGGCGAAATTAAAGCTGTGATGACGGGTCGTGAGATGTACTTGGGTAGCTCAGTTGGTAGAGCACTTGCCTGTGAAAGGCGAAGGTCCTGAGTTAGAATCTCGATCTGGCACACAGTTTTAATCTGCCAGAAAGTTTCATATCAGCGCACATTCCGCTGCAGAGTGAAAATTTCATTCTTGAATTTGTGTTAGTATTTTGCAACTCTGACTTAACGAACTGATAGTTTGATAATATTCACACCTGTCAGCACCTGCTTTCTTTGGAACGGGTATTATCATGTCCTTCATCTTATTTCTTTAATTCTGATTTCGATTTGTATTACAGATGGAATCTCATAACCTCGCTATCACAGTTCTGTACTGGAATAAGCCAAGTGACGTTGTGTTGAATTTCTGTCTAGTGCGAATATGCCACCATTTGACGGTGACGTCTTCTTACAATCCACTAAAATCTAGTGTGAATATGTTTTTAGTGGGTACTCATAACACTAGTTAACAAATTTAAACTTTTTTTCTGCATCTGGTTTGTAAATGGGTGGATTTACCTAATTTTTACACTGGTAAAATCAGTTTTTCTCTATGACGTCACATTTCAAGATACACTGCAGAATAAAAAATGGTAATAGCGAAAATTGACACAATGAAGTCAAACAAAATACACATTCAGAACGTTTCAAATCAATGCCATTTTGTATGTATACATGGGCATGATGCCAATAAAAGGTCCAAATTAGTTCAGAAGATATTTTCATCTTTAATCGTCTTTGGTTTTTAAAAAATGTGGCGATGGAGCTCTTCTTTTGTTTGCCGTTTCATCACTCTCCCTACCAAGACCCCAGCAGTAGTCACCCATCATCGAAGGGTTCCAATGGCCTTGATAACGGTGTTCCATGGTAAGAATGTCTTGGTGAAAGCGTTCACCATGCTCACCGCTTACGGCTCCCAAATTTTCCAGTGACATTCTACACCCCATGTTCTTAAAGTTGTCCAACAGATCATTCACAATAGCAGCATAGTTTTTGTCTTTTCTGTTACCCAAAAAGCCCTTCACAGTTACATAAAAAGAAGACCAATCAGCTAATTGGATATCTGTGAGTTTGGTATCAGAGGTTGGATCTTTCAGAAATTTTCTTATTTGTGGTCCAACAAATACTCCCTCTTTCAGCTTTGTCTCACTTAATTTAGGAAACTTTTCTTTCAAGTGATTGAAGGCCTCACTTCCTGTATCCAGAGCTTTCACAAAGCTCTTGATAAGGCCCAACTTGATATGAAGGGGAGGCAAAATGATTTTAACGGGCTCAAATTATGATGTATTGTTCATATTTACGTTTCCAGGAACATATGACTTCCTTATAGGCTATAGTGGTTCTTGGTGTCACGGCTGTCCCAAAGGGACAAAAAGTAACAGTATTTCCTTAATCCAGCCTGTAAACCTGTAAGGAGTGCAACAACTTTTAAATCACAGCAAAGCTGCCATTCGTGATCCTTATATTTGATTGCCTCTAGCAGCAAAGCCATGGTTTCATAAGTTTCTTCCAAAGGTACCGATGGAAATGCATTGCTATTATACAGTACTACTGCTTTCAAGCTGATTTTACTGGATTCCATAAATAGTCGCCACTCTTGTGGATTATGTTGTACACCTAGCTGCATCATCAGACTATTGACATCTCTACGTACACACACTGAATACAGCAAATCGAAATATTGAGCGAAGGAAGCACCTCTTGATCTGAAACAGGAAATTTATGTCCCTGGAGCTAGAAGGTTCCGTTGTTGTAGTCTCGACCTCAAGAGTTCAACTTGATGTTTCGAAAGTTTTAGATCGCGAACCAAATCGTTCAATTCCTTTTGATTAAAGAGCTGAGGCAAAGTGTCATGATATTGAGGGCAGTACTCCTCAATATGTTTAACACTTTCTGATTCACTTGACATGGTGTCTGGTTCCGTGGCCTCCGAGTTTCAGACAGGAATAGGCAACCCCTCATCATGGGGCACAGGTAAATGCATTTAAGGTACATTTGGATACTTCATTTTATGTCTAGTTTTGCTTGAATGTCTCGAAATATTTGTAAGACAGAAGTAACAGTCTAAATAATGGTTATTAGCCTCACACCACACCATCAGAGCTGTGAATGACATGGCTCGATGTTTTCCTTTCAACCACTCGGTTAAGATTGTAGTACAGCTTATGGAGGCAATATGAGGTGCAAAACTTTTATCTTGATCACCAACAGAACAATCAAAATACAATTTATATGCCTTTTTAACCAAATCAGTGATTGGTTTTCTTTGGGCTTTTGGAGTGAATTTCCCACAAGCATAACACAAGTTGTTGAGGTGGCTTAGACTAGGGTGTCCATTAGTCCCGTTTTCCCCGGGACAGTCCCGTTTTTTACCAAAATGTCCCGCTGCCACGAAAGTTTTTTTTTTTTTTTTGGACACTCAGATGCCCCGTTTCTTATGATTCCGCTTGGCTAGAGTATTTTACGCTACTGGTTGTTTGACTTGCTATTAACTGCGCAATTATTTACGCTAGGAAGCGTGTGATGACTTTCAGCATACCCCAAACATGTACCCAACTGTCAAAAATCGCAAGTAATTTTAAACGCACTACAGGTTACGAATGACAACGGAAGATTCTTCTCTTATAGATCGATCCACTGAAACCGTCCTTCCGGTCCAGAAATACTCTACACCACTGATACTTGCTGTTTGGCTTTCGTCACCTCACTGTTAATGTTTTGCACGGTGCAGTCACTGTTTCATTATGCCAATACGAAAGTGTAATTTTAACAGCAATATGAAAAGCGAGTTTCCCTTTATCACTGGTAGTGGAGAAACTGTAGAATGTACGTTGTGCAGATCAGAAGCTATTGGTCATGGTGGAAGGTCTGACATTGTGAATCACATTAAAAGGAAGAAACATCGCATCAGTGATCAAACGAAAAGAGCAAATAAATGCGTGAGTGACTACTATGCAAACTTAAAATCAGTAACAGAAATGGATAGGCAGTTGGCAGCACAAGAATCTACGTTTGCATACCACAGTGCAATGCATTACCATAGCTTTAAATCAATGGACTGTACTACAGCAATTGTTAAAAAACTTTTCAATCCTAAATTCACATGTGGACACACAAAATGTAATGCAATCATTTCAAATGTTATTGCACCGTATGCAGCTCAGCAGGTTTTAAATGAACTGAAAAGTGCTCGATTCATTTCTGTAATGATTGATACATCGAATCATCTAGATCTGAAGTTGGTTTCTCTCCTTATCAGGTA
The DNA here is from genome assembly GCF_021461395.2 of Schistocerca americana. Taxonomy (NCBI): domain Eukaryota; kingdom Metazoa; phylum Arthropoda; class Insecta; order Orthoptera; family Acrididae; genus Schistocerca; species Schistocerca americana. The sequence continues at coordinate 849,600,749 of NC_060120.1, forward strand.
TTTTCTCCCTGAAAATGGCATCGCGGTGAAAGTGGTCGAATTGGTTAATTTAGCTGGAGCAGATTTACTTCAGAATTATGTGCTGGAGGTTTTAAAGAAATATGATCTTGAGGGAAAGGTGATTGCATATTCTGCAGACAACGCTAACACCGATTTTGGTGGTAAGCAGAGGAAAGGAAAAAACTATTTGTTCTATAAACTGCAACAGAACACAGTGAATAATATAGTAGGTGTTGGCTGTCCAGCACATGTGGTGCACAATTCCTTACAAACTGGCTCAGATTGTACCCATCGAATGCCAATTAATTCTAAACAAAAGCTACCAGCATTTCCACATATATACAGTAAGGGTTGAATCTCTGAAGTCATTCTGTAAGATTACTGAAACTAAATACAAAACTGTACTTGAGCACAGCAAGACAAGGTGGCTATCTCTGCTACCAGCATTGGAAAGAATTGTAGAGATATTTCCTGCTTTGAAATCATATTTCATTTCCCTTGACAAGTGTCCTGTTATTCTTAAACAATTCTTTGATAGCCCTGTGTCTATTGTTCTTCTACATTTTCTTGTTAGCCAGCTAAAACCTTTCTCCTCAACAATTGAATGTGATGAGAAACAAGAACTCTCAATATTGGAAGTTTATCAAGAAGTAAACAAATTATTGGGCAAATTACAATGTAGAAAATCTGAAAGATTTCTCACATCCTTTGTACATGAGACTCTAAGAAATCTGGAAAAAGAGGGTGAAATTACTGTAGAACCATTTCATATTTATGCTGACATCTTCTATGACTCTTGCATTGAGTATGTTAAAGAATGGTGTTTACCATTTTTCACACCTTTTAAAGCATTTGACTGGGTTAATACTGAAAAGGAGCAGCTACAGTGGAAGGATATTCAGGACTGTTGTGTTTTTGTTAAAAGTATTATACCAAATTTTCCTGTTGATGAAGACGAACTGTTCGATAAATTTTCATGTGCACAGAACTTCATAAAAAGTGAAGAAGGAGACAAAGAAAGTGTTAGTGCAACGTGGTGTAAAATGTTTGCTTATTTCAAAAGTAAAAACACTAACCTGAAAAACATGATTCATTCGCTGGAGTTTTGTCTGGCAATTCCTGGGTCAAATGCTGCTGTGGAACGTGTGTTTGCGTAAGTGAACTCTTTGTGGTCAGATGAAAAAAACAGAACGAAAGTTGAAACAGTGAGGGTGCCTTGCTCATTGTCAAAACACACTTTAATGGTGTATCGTGTACTGACTCTTATGATACGATTTCAAACGAAAATCCACTTCTTGATAAAGTACATAAAAGTGAAAAGTGTGGTGATAGTGTGGCAGAATAATTGTAAAAAGTGATTTGGTATCATCTGAGTGCACGTTGTAAAGGTAAACTTGTATGTGTGTCAAATTTAGTCAATAAGTCAATACAATATTTATGTCCCGTTTTTCTTCTTCATTGTCCCAGGTTTCTCTCTAATTTATTTCAAATGTCCCCTTTTTCAATGAAAATGAAATGGACACCCTTGCTTAGACAGCGAGATTTACTAGTTGCCTTTTTTCCTAGTGTAAGTTTTAAACACAAAAAGTTTGCACTATCTTTCACAGGAAATACTCACTGAGGATATCGTTCACGCCACTGGATTATCATACCAACCATTTACTGACGATTTGTAGATCTTCTAACTCTCCTCTGAAAACCAAAAACAAACAAACAAGTAAACATCAAAACAGAGGAACAGCAAAAAGCGAGATACTGAATACGAAAAATAAAAAAACCTTTAAAAACTCAAAAATGGAACGTGACAGAACATTTTGAAAGGCATATTCGGATTCTACACACCAAAATACATGTTAGTTGATGTATCACATCCCAGAAGCAAAATGACTGATGACTAGTGTAATCAACATGTGCTTGTCTTTGTCACGTAAGGTGACTAACGCGTAGGGACTGGAAAATTTCGCGAAAACGATAATGCGAAAAATGATGCTAAATAAGTGGTTCTTATCGAAACAATAGGAAATCGGCTATTTTTACGAGATATCGCTATATTTTTGTCATAAATCTCACGAACGCAGTTTACTAATATTCATAACAGATAGTTACCCAATGTTAAAACTGCATTTTGACTACTAATCTCCTTAAGGCTCAATTTTCTGTATAATCTTAAACTAACAATTCATTTCCCGAGTAACGAATTTTGATGGAGTGATAAAAATAACACCAAATGTAGCAAAAATAACGTGGAATTTGACAAAAAAGCAACATTTTTAGGGAAAGCATATATTGCATCTGACAAAAAACACCGACTTGGCCAAAAAGTAAAGTGACATTTAGGAAATAAGAGACATCGAATTTGTCAAAAAATAACACAGAATTTAACAAACAAAACACATATCATGGCAAACAATGGCGTCGAATATGACCAAAGGACCGTTGAATTTGTCAAAAAATAAAATAAAACCACTAGTAAACTTCCTGAAAAAAACAACCGAATTTGGAAAAAAGTTTCAAAAATATATATATATATCACCGATTAGGCAAAAAATAACAGTCAATTAAGCTGAAATGAACATAGATTCTGGGAAGAAATAACACTACATTTGGCAAAAAGTAATGAAAAAAACAACGTTAAATGTCGTAAAAAATAACGTCAAATTTGGCAAAAAATAAAGACAAATTTTGCAAAAATAGCGCCAAATGTGGCAAAAGATAACACCAAATTAGTCAAAAATAATACTGAACTTGGCAAAACACACTAAATTTTGGAAAAGTAACACCCAATTTCGCAATTAATAACACCCAGTCTCAAAATAAATAAATAAATAAGTAAATAAATAAATAAATCTAATTGTGTAAAAGACTAACACCAAATTTGACAAAAAAGCATCGAATTTGTTAGCAATAAAATTACACTATTCGGCCAAAACAACACCGACTGTGGCAGAAAACGATACCAAAAGTGTAAAATAGACGTTAAATTGTGCAAAAACTGCACCGAATCTGGTAAATAAATAACAATGAATTTCGTAAGTATTAAGTAATTTGCAGAAACTAACAACGAATCTGGCAGAAAATAATACCCAATTTGATAATAACTCTGCATGTGGCAAAAAATAATACTGAATTTGGCTATAATCAATTTTTTCGTATTTTTTCTGTCTGTTATGTTTATTTTCGTAACATCCGCGACGCTGATGTTGCAGGCATGGCGCCAAGGCGGGCCGGTCGTAGCAAGGGAAGTGAAGGCCGTAGGAAAGAGCGATCGGCGCGCTGCTTCCGGGCGGGCCCCGTGACCCGCAGCCCTTTCCTCAACTTCGTGCGCAGCGTGCGAATGCGCATGCGCGGCGCACCGCTCACCGAAATCACACGCCGCGCGGGCGCCGAGTGGCGGCGAATGTCGGACTCTCAGAAGCAGCCTTTCTACCGCATGGCTCAAGAGGCGCGCCGGGCCGCGCCCGCCAAGCGCCGCAAGCGTAAATGACTGCTCACTAGTGCCACCTCGGCTTTGTACAGTTTTGTCAACAAATAAAGCCTATATTTCTCCAAAAGACATTTCTACTTATCATGACAAAATTACATCTAACCAGAAAGTCTTCACATTTTACATTACATTCGTCACGGCACAAAAAATGGTTCAAATGGCTCTGAGCACTATGGGACTCAACTGCTGAGGTCATTAGTCCCCTAGAACTTAGAACTAGTTAAACCTAACTAACCTAAGGACATCACACACATCCATGCCCGAGGCAGGATTCGAACCTGCGACCGTAGCGGTCCCGCGGTTCCAGACTGCAGCGCCAGAACCGCGCGGCCACTACGGCCGGCCGTCACGGCACAAATTTCATGCCAGTCTCATCGGTGGAAGAACTGATGCTCACAAGCTTAAGAATATGACATTGTCCATTGACACACAGTTTCCTCTTCTGATGGGGTCTTCCACCAATAGCAGAGGTCTGCGACATGAAAATGATTTCAAATTTATTAAGTGAACATCAACAAAAGCAAAACGATGATAATGGAATTAAGTCGGGTGATGCTGAGGGAATTAGATTAGGAAATGAGACACTTAAGGGGGGTAGGACGTCAAACGGGCCGACTTGGAGCAGGAGAGGCACAACAGGACATTTTAATTTCCACTGTCTATAGTTTTACAAGTAAATTCATAAAACTTTCTCAGCATGACCAGGAAGGATTCAGGATTCACATCCTTAGCAGCGGAAGTTCAAAAACGTAACAAAATAATTTTTTTACATGTGAAATTTCATCTTTTTTCACTTACTATTGGTTGCATTTGTTCCTATAGGTACACTTTTCTTCATAAGTAAGAGATACTGTTCGATGAATTTTGCGCAGCATACAAACCGTACTTACAGGTGTCTGAAACTCTAGAATCTATTTAATTTATGAATAAATGAATGAGCTGTCACGTTTTAAACTTTGTGTTTAGAAAAAAATCATATATGTAGTTAATTATCTCAATTTTTACGACAGTTTTTAATAGATTTGGAAAATTCTAGAGTTTCATACACCTGTAAATATGGTTTGTATCAAAGAATCTCTCTTACTTGTGAAGAAAAATGTACCTATAGCAACAAATGCAACCAACAGTAAGTGAAAAAATGATGAAGTTTCATATATAAAAAAAAAATTATTTTGTTATGTTTTTTGCACTTCCACTGCTATGAGTGTGAATCCTGAATCCTTCCTGGTCATGCTGACAAAGTTTTATGAATTTATTTGTAAAAATATAGACAGTAGAAAATAAAATGTCCTGTGGTGCCTCTCCTGCTCCAAGTCGGCCCGTTTGATGTCCTACCCCCCTTAAAGTAGTAAAGGAGTTTTGCTATTTGGGGAGCAAAATAACTGATGATGGTCGAAGTAGAGAGGATATAAAATGTAGACTGGCAATGGCAAGGAAAGCGTTTATGAAGGAGAGGATTTAAGTGTCAGGAAGTCGTTTCTGAAAGTATTTGTATGGAGTGCAGCCATGTATGGGAGTGAAAGATGGACGATAAATGGTTTGGACAAGAAGAGAATAGAAGCTTTCGAAATGTGGTGCTACAGAAGAATGCTGCGTATTAAATGGGTAGATCACATAACTAATGAGGAGGTATTGAACAGAATTGGGGAGAAGAGGAGTTTGTGGCACAACTTGACAAGAAGAAGGGACCGGTTTGTAGGACATGTTCTGAGGCATCAAGGGATCACAAATTTAGCATTGGAGGGCAGCGTGGAGAGTAAAAATCGTAGAGGGAGACGAAGAGATGAATACACTAAGCAGATTCATAAGGATGTAGGTTGCAGTAAGTACTGGGAGATGATGAAGCTTGCACAGGGTAGGGTAGCATGGAGAGCTGCATCAAACCAGTCTGAGGACTGAAGACCACAACAAGAAGAAGTGATTTTTGCACTGTTTTCAACGCTGCTTTCGGGAAAAATAGTAAAAAAATACCATCACGTTCAGTTATTTCACAAACTGCTTGTCTAGATTTTGCTTTCTTCGATATTTCAACACTCTAGTGAGTTTGAATTTTGGTTTATAGGACCTCCATAAACTGTTATTTAGCCGTTTTTATACTAGATATACGTAAAATAAAGAGTTATTAGGAGAAACCATCAGTATTTTCATGTCAGTGCCTGTCTGTCGCGCTGCCCCTTCCCCCGCCATCACCAAGCAGTAGGTTTCTACTATTGTCCTCCAGTTCACAGTACCTCTTCACTCTGTGCCACGTGTTGTTGTTACTAGTGCTTTAAAGTAGTGACTGTTTTCTTGTGTTGTGAAGTTGTTTTATGGGCAATGGATAATGGCTACCAGAGGATGTATAAACTCGCCAGATTGCTTCTGCTACATTTGTGGTAACTATACTGTTAAAAAGCGACAAAGAAACATTTCCGATTTTGTTGAAAAAGTATATTTCGCCTATTTTGATATAAAGCTAGATGATCAAGATAAGCCTTGGGGCCCCACACAAAGTCTGTTCAGTGTGTGTTGAAGAACTGAGGCAATGGTTTCAACCTAAAAAGCAGTCCTTACTTTTTGGAATACCAATGGTTTGGAGGGAGCCCAAAAATCATAGTGATGACTGCTATTTTTGTTCTTGCAACGTACGCGGTTTCAATTTGAAAAACAAAAAGGATATTTCTTACCCTAACATTCAATCAGTTATTTGCCCTGCTCCTCATGGACCAATACTCTCTCCTCCAGATTCTTTGGGTTATATAGATGATCACGAGCCATTGGCTCAGAAAGGTGATAGTGAAGAAGACAGATTTCTATGGTCCTGGCACGACTGATCCCATTCCATTCTCACAATCTGAACTGAACAATTTAGTTAGAGGCCTAGACCTTTCTAACGAATCGGCAGAGGTTTTAGGATCTAGATTGAAAGATAAACATATGTTGGCTCTGGGTACATACAGGGCTATTACAAATGATTGAAGCGATTTCATAAATTCACTGTAGATCCATTCATTGACATATGGTCACGACACACTACAGATACGTAGAAAAACTCATAAAGTTTTGTTCGGCTGAAGCCGCACTTCAGGTTTCTGCCGCCAGAGCGCTCGAGAGCGCAGTGAGACAAAATGGCGACAGGAGCCGAGATAACGTATGTCGTGCTTGAAATGCACTCACATCAATCAGTCATAACAGTGCAACGACACTTCAGGACGAAGTTCAACGAAGATCCACCAACTGCTAACTCCATTCGGCGATGGTATGCGCAATTTAAAGCTTCTGGATGCCTCTGTAAGGGGAAATCAACGGGTCGGCATGCAGTGAGCGAAGAAACGGTTGAACGCGTGCGGGCAAGTTTCACGCGTAGCCCACGGAAGTCGACGAATAAAGCAAGCAGGGAGCTAAACGTACCACAGCCGACGGTTTGGAAAATCTTACGGGAATGGCTAAAGCGGAAGCCTTACCGTTTACAATTGCTACAAGCCCTGACACCCGATGACAAAGTCAAATGCTTTGAATTTTCGGTACGGTTGCAACAGCTCATGGAAGAGGATGCGTTCAGTGCGAAACTTGTTTTCAGTGATGAAGCAACATTTTTTCTTAATGGTGAAGTGAACAGACACAACGTGCGAATCTGAGCGGTAGAGAATCCTCACGCATTCGTGCAGCAAATTTGCAATTCACAAAAAGTTAACGTGTTTTGTGCAATCTTACGGTTTAAAGTTTACGGCCCCTTTTTCTTCTGTGAAAAAAACGCTACAGGACACGTGTATCTGGACATGCTGGAAAATTGGCTCATGCCACAACTGGAGACCGACAGCGCCGACTTCATCTTTCAACAGGATGGTGCTCCACCGCACTTCCATCATGATGTTCGGCATTTCTTAAACAGGAGATTGGAAAATCGATGGACCGGTCATGGTAGAGATCATGATCAGCAATTCATGTCATGGCCTCCACGCTCTCCCGACTTCACCCCATGCCATTTCCTTCTGTGGGGTTATGTGAAAGATTCAGTGTTTAAACCTCCTCTACCAAGAAACGTGCCAGAACTGCGAGCTCACATCAACGATGCTTTCGAACTCATTGATGGTGACATGCTGCGCCGAGTGTGGGAGGAACTTGATTATCGGCTTGATGTCTGCCAAATCACTAAAGGGGCACATATCGAACATTTGTGAATGCCTAAAAAAACTTTTTGAGTTTTTGTATGTGTGTGCAAAGCATTTTGAAAATATCTCAAATAATAAAGTTATTGTAGAGCTGTGAAATCGCTTCAATCATTTGTAATAACCCTGTATATTTGCTCCAGGTACATCCTTTTCTTAGTATCGATCGAGGGAAAAGGAGTTTGTATCTTTCTTCTCAAGAAGGTGACCTGGTGTTTTGCAGTGATGTTCCTGGGTTTATTGCATGTTTCAAAATAGAATATGCTCCTGATGAGTGGAGACTTTTTATCGATTCTTCAAAAAGAAGCCTTAAAGCAGTATTTCTACACAATGGCAATAAATATGCTTCTATACCAGTTGGACACTCGGTTCACTTAAAAGAATGTTACAAAAACCTTGAACTGGTTTTAAGCAAACTCTGTTATTCAGACCACAAATGGACACTATGCGGTGATTTAAAAGTGATTTCAATGCTGCTTGGTTAACAAAGTGGCTATACAAAGTTCCCTTGCTTCCTCTGTGAATGGGACAGTAGAGACAGAAAGCAACACTACATAAAAAAAGCTTGGCGCTTGAGAAAAACCTTACAGGTAGGGGTTAAAAATGTTGAGAAGAAAAGCATTGTGGATCCCAAAAAGGTGTTACTTCCACCACTTCACATTAAGTTGAGGCTGATGAAAAAATTTGTTAAGGCATTACCAAAAGATGGGGAGTGTTTCAGATATTTTTGTGGACAATTTTCTGGTTTATCCGAGGCAAAGCTAAAGGAAGGAATCTTTGTCAAACCAGACATTAGAAAACTAATGACAGATCCCAACTTTGTGGACAAAATGGAAACCAAAGAAAAGGCAGCATGGACATCTTTTAAATTAGTTGTTACCGGTTTCCTAGGAAACAAAAGAGGTCCAAACTACAAGACAATCATAGCAGACATGCTCAACAACTTTAAGAAACTGTGCTGTAGCATGAGTATTAAAGTTCATTTTCTCCACTCACATCTTGACTACTTCCCTGCAAACCTTGGTGATGTAAGTGAAGAGCAGGGCGAAAGATTCCACCAAGACATCAAAGAAATGGAAAGAAGACATCAAGGAAGATGGATCATCAAAATGACAGCAGACTACTGCTGGATGATAAAAAGACCTGATCCTCAATGAATCCACAGCTGGAAAAGCAATAAAAGAAGCTTCAACAGAAAGCGAAAGCATTTTTATAAGGACTTACGAGCTTATAGAGAAGTGGAAGTGTACTGGAAATGTAGTTTAGAACATTATTTATAAATAAAATAAAATGTTATAACATTGGAAAAAATGTGATAAATTGCTTTAATTTTGTTATTATACCCAAAAATATTCCCTTTCTTGTGAGAAAACCTGACGTGATAGAAAAAAATAGATTACATTTCTGAAATCAGCGATGAAAAGTACATAAAAGTCAGTTATCAAATTTCAAACAACTTTCAAACAATAATTTTTTGCAGACATGTGTAGTTGAAGCTTGTAGAATGCCATTTTCATTGCAACATGTTTTAACTAAATGTACCCTTCTTAAAGTAAATATCACAATATTTGCCTTCAGTGTTTTAGGGAAACCATTGGCAACTTAAATCAGGATGGCTGGATTGGGATTTGATTTTTCCCAAAAGTGAGTCCAATATGTAAACACTGACTGTCTTGCTTGGTGGTAAATTACAAGAAGACAGATTTAAGCTGTTAGCCATGGCAGCAACTGAGATGGGAGAAGAGATGGAAAAGGACTAGAAAGGAAAATGTGGTAGGACACATTTAATGAAGACAGAAGAAAAAATGGAGTGTCTAGCAGCAATTTGAAAAGGTAAAGAAGTGCAACGAGCAGAATGAACATTTACTTCTCTGTTTAACAGAGAAGTGGCTATATAGGTTACACTTTCAGAGAAAGGCTATGAAGTTGGCAAAATAAAGTGCTTCAGCTGTCTCTTAAATTTCAACAGATCATATGTGTGTACAGTACAGTGTAATTGTTCCAGAGGCATATGTAAACAGTTTAGGATGAGTTAGAGTGTGTTTTAACTTTATATGTGAGTACATCTAAGGTACCGGATAAGAGAGAACATCTGTTGCAATTATGATTTGGTACCAATGTGATGTCAGACACAGGGATGTATGCATACTGTGGAGCTGATGAAGTAGACTTAACAAATGACAATCAAATAACTTGTCTGGCTGCAACTGAAGTAACTGAATGTTTGAGGTACTGGCATGGCCAAGAAGCCAGATATTAGACATATTTCTCATCACGCAGGGTTTTCACACTTCATGCTGTGTTGGATTAGGTGTGTCACAAGTGGAAGTTTGGCATAATTTGTGACTGCACATGTTTAAGTTCTACATCCTGTGGAAATGTGTTCCAAAACTTCTGAAAGGTATAATGACAAGTTGAAATCTTCCAGCATGTGACAAGAGTATTTTCTACCATGTTCCAGTGCTCATCCAAAGTTACATGCAAGTTTTATCCCATTTTCTGATACAGCATTGAATACTGCCATCAAGTATAGGAGGCAATCATTCACAGAACTTCTGATCAGATACTAAAATTAACTGGTATTCCTTGCAATCTTTTAAGGTTCCAAATTTTGTACCCACTGAAGTCAGGTTGTCATACATCTGGATGGTGATAGTACTGATATCTGCAGGTCTGGAACGTAAGTAAAACTGAAGGCCATTGGTGTATAAATGATATTTACAAGAGAACAGTTGTAGTCTATCTGAACTAAATGTTAACTTGCAAACCATAAAAATAAATTAACTGTCTTGTCACATTGCAATGACCATCTGTTAATAGTTCAGCTTTCAGCTACAGGAATAGGATGTGAATAACAGCAGATAAGTTTTCATGGGTATTTGTGAATGCCTGTAGAACTTCCACATAGCTATTTAACCCTTCATTGCTCGTGCAGGTGACACTCATCACCCACATGAATCGCCCAAGCTATTTTGTCCAACTGGGCTGGATTAAGTTTGTGTCATTTTCAGTACCTTTCCGTTAACTCTCCATCCATTCTCTTCAGGCATTATTGGCTTTCAGTTACACAAACAGCATTCTTTATTGAACATTATTATGATCTGGAGGAAGTGGTCACCCACGCGACCTCTGCTGCTACAGTTGGAAGCCAAGTAAGTGTATGTTACTTTATTGCTTTCCTATGTTCAGTCCAACTTTTGTGTGAGTAATTTTAGGTGCACTGAAACTAATTACAGTTAATTTGCTTTTTACCTAGAATACTTAACTAAGGAGAGTGAATATTCTCTTTGCTTTTAGCTTGTGGAATAAATGTCAAAGGTAAAGGAGCCTAGGGCAGAGATTCTGATGTATGGCTATTCCATGAGCTGAGTTATGAAGATCCTGATAATGATATTAATAATGTTGACCAAGAGGATGAAGCTTGTGTACATAAAGTGGTAATGATTCAGGGGCAAAAAAAGAAGTGTCAGAAAATGGTGAATTTGAATCACTGGAATAATTAATTCAAAGAGGACGTATGTTTTTGAGGAAAAGACAGAATAACTAAATGGAGGAAAAGTAAATATTCTACTGATATAAGAACACTATCTTGTAATATTATTGTGCATTTACCTGGACCAAAAAATGAAGCTTGTCTAACAAAGACAGAAACAGACATTCTGAAGCTATTCTTGGATAAAAATATAATATGGATTACTGCAACACATACTAATGTTTACATTAATGAAGTCTCTGGTAACATTTCTAGCAAAAGGCATGTTAAAGAAACATTTTGTAGGAATCAGAGCTTTCCTTAGTCTGTAATATTGTATGAATCTCTGAGATGTTCTAGAAAGAATTTACCGAAATTGTGGGATAACTCAGAGGGCAAAAAACTGGACTTATATTACTAAGTTTCCAATCAAGTGTGAGCCCCAGGAGTTTCGTAGTTCCAACAAATGAAATAGCAACAAGGACAAGATGTAAAGATAGTGGAAGAACCCAATTGCACCACCAGAAATTCATATGAATGGTTTTGTCAGCGGAAAAGCGAAAGCCATTGTCAATGCTCCATGAGTAAAGACAATCGAGACAATGCTGAAGATGCCACTCAAGGAGCCAAGTCCATGGAGAACTGCAATAGGTGGAAAAATTGTCAGCGAAAAGAGAGCTGGAGATGCCCAGCAGGAGACAAGCCATAATAAGGTTAATGGCGATAGCAAAGAGAATGACACTCAGGATGGAACCCTGAGGCATACTGTTTTCCTGGATGAAGGTGTCTGACAAGGCAGAACCCACAGGTACCTTGAAAACTCAGTCTTTTAAAAATTCTTGATGGAAATGGGGCATGCGGCCATGGAAACCCCACATATAGGGAGTATGGAGGATACCAGTCCTCCAGTAAGTGTCATAGGCTTTCTCCAAATCGAAAAAAACAGCCACAGTCTGGTATTTTCGCAGAAAACCATTCATGACATGGGTTGACGCAGTTAAAAGATGCTCAACTGCAGAATGATGTGCTTAAAATCCATACTGTGCAGTGGTTAGTAGATTGTGAGACTGGAGTCACCATACCATCCAGGCCTGAATCATATGTTCCATCATCTTGCAACCACAGCTGGTGAGAGAAATGGGGTGGTAGCTAGAAGTTTTGCTACTGGCTTTATTTACACTTCACTGGAACATCTGAGTTACCCTTCATGGTCGTGGCAAGGGAGTGGCATATCTATAAATATAGGAATGCCCAAGACAAATATTCAATAAAAAAAGTTTAATAGGAGAGGCATAAACTTGATAAAAAGAACCCAAGTTCTAGAGTCTGCTGATGATATAACTGTCCTTGGTAGCTAGGAGAGGAGACAGAGCAAAAAGTGACAGATTAAACACAAAATAATAGGAAAATGGTATTGCATAGTACACATACACACTGAGGTAACAAAAGTCGTGGGATAGTGACTGCACATATACAGATGCCAGTAGAATTGAGTACACAAGGTGTAAAAGGGTGGTGAATTGGCAGAGCTATCATTTGTGCTCAGGTGATCCATATGAAAAGGTTTCCAACTTGATTAGGGCTCCACAACATGAATTAGCGGACTCTGAACAGAATAGTAGTTCCAGCTAGATGCATGGGACATTCCATTTGAGAAATCATTAGGGAATTCAATTCAGTAGCCCAAGATTCACAGTGTCAAGATTGTGCTGTGAATACAAAGTTTCAGACATTACCTCTACCACGAACAATGCAGTGGTTGACAGCCTTCACTTAATGAACGAGAACAGTGACATTTGTGTAGAGCTGTCATTGTTAACAGACTTGCAACCATGAGTGAAATAACTGCAGAAATCAATGTTGGATGTACAATGAACATATCCATTAGGACAGTGCAGTGAAATTTGACATTAATAGGCTACGGCAGCAGACAACCAATGCGAATGCCTTTGCTAACACACAACGTCGCCTGCAGCACATCTCCTGGTGCTCATGACCATATCAGTTGAACCCTAGACAACTGGGAGGCTGTGGCCTGGTCAGATGCATCCTGATTTCAGTTGGTAAAAGCTGAGGGTAGGGTTCGAGTGTGGCACAGACCCCACGAAACCATGGACTCAAGTTGTCAACAAAGTACTGCGCAACCTGGCGGTGGCTACATAATGCCGTGGGCTGTGTTTACATGGAATGGACTGGATCCTCTGGTTCAACTGAACCAATCATTGGCTATAAATGTTTATGTTCGGTGACTTGGAGACCGTTTGCAGCCATTCTTGGACTTCATGTTCGCCAATAATGATGGAATTTTTATGGATGACAATGCGACATGTCACCGAGTCACAATTGTTTCTATACAGGTTTGCAGAACATTCTGGACAATTTGAGCAAATGATTTGGCTACCTGTCAAACATTTATGGGACATAACTGAGAGGTTGGTTTGTGCACAAGATGCTACACTGGCAACACTTTTGCAATTATGGATGACTGTAGAAGCAGTATCACTCAATATTTCTGAAGAGGACTTTCGATGACTTGTTGAGTCCATGGTGCATCAAGCAGCAGCTTGGCCTCAAGAAGTCATCAAAAGTCCCCTGCTGCACTACACTGGACAACTTTTGTCATCTCAGTGTAAAGTGGAAGTGATTGCAGTTACACACAGAAGCCTCAGAAAGTGAGGTAAAGGCAAGTCAATCCATACAGTTGACACCTAGTACTTGAAGATTTAGCTTAATACAAGGGGACTTCAGAAGTAAATTACTCATTATTATGGCAGGCCAAGTAACTTTTATTGAATGGTGTACTGCACTTCAGAGTGACAGAGATACATGACATTTTTCAGTATAGTCATCAAGTCGGCATAAAGAATAGTCAGAACATTCTATCAGTCATACTATTTCTTCTCAATGATAGAAATCTGCTGTGTGGTCATGTAGCCATTTGTAAACCTCTGTACCTCTGTGTGAATGTCGTCATCACTGGAAAACCTCCCCCCCCCCCCCCCCCAGATGTTCTTTCAGCTTGCTGAAAAGATGAATGTTGCAAGGTGCAAAATCTGGACTTCCCAATCAGTATCACCCATTTCTGTGTGGCCTTCATCAAATCGTTGGGACAATTTCACTATGGTTGCATGTGACATTGCATTTGCTCCATTTGCTACCAGAACTGTACAGTGAATCTGTGAACAATTTAGACACCCACAATAATCATACTGCCCTGGTACTTCAGATACACCTGCTGTCTGTACTGCAACAGAACTGGATCTATTTGAAACACAGGGCATGTACTCTCTTCTGAAAATCTACTACTCTTTATTGCACAATGCTCTTAGGGTGTGATGAAATACGAAACTTATTTTCTGAAGTTCTTACATAATAATGGAATGAATAATTGACATATGTCTGCTTGTGTCTGCATATGTGCAGATGGATATATATGTGTGTGTGTGTGTGTGTGTGTGTGTGTGTGTGTGTGTGTGTGTGTGTGTGTGTGTGTGAGTGTATGCCTGTCCTTTTTTCCCCCTAAGGTAAGTCTTTCTGCTCCTGGGATTGGAATGACTCCTTACCCTCTCCCTTAAAACCCACATCCTTTCGTCTTTCCCTCTCCTTGCCTCTTTCCTGATGAAGCAACCATGGGTTGCGAAAGCTTGAATTTTGTGTGTGTGTTTGTGTTTGTGTGTGTGTCTATCAACATACCAACGCTTTCATTTGGTAAGTACATCATCTTTGTTTTTAGATATATTTTTCCCACGTGGAATGCTTTCCTCTATTATATTCATAACAATAGCATTTTTATGTTGATCAGTAAACCCGAGTACAACTGAGGATGAGCAAAGATCCATTTTGAAGGCTTCTAGAGCTATGGGAAGTCAGGACAGTAAAGAGATAAATCAAGATTCATGAGCTTCATGTATAACTAGACAATCTCAAGGGTACGTGAATGATGATACAGGATGCTTCATATAAATGCTTTGCCATCCTTGGATGAAAATTATTCTCTTAGGTGAGTCATCCCCCTTTTGTGGACTTACAAAATAACTGGATCATTTTGATACAAAAACAAAGAGTAAATCGCAGTATCTGTAAAACAAAAGAGTAATTCAGGACATTTCAGAATTCACCTACATTATGTGATTCACCACCCTCTAAAACCTCAGACTGAACAGCACACCTGTCCTACTCGACACAGAGCTAGCAGTTATGTTTTGTCAGCTTGGCAACTTACCTGTTATGTTTAAACCACAAGCAAGTTCAAACCTGAAGGTAGGGTTGTCAACGAAGTACAATGCTTAGAAGTGAAAGCACGTTTATTACTGACATTAACATAGAGCCAGAACAGAACTGATCTCCTGTATGGAGAGTGCAGTTATTGAATATTCCAGAATGCTAATGTTTATACACTCATCATATATTCCAGAAGATACAGGTTGATCAATCATTAATGCAACCGCTTTCATGGCACGCAGCTGGCCAGTGGGGCTGGTTGCTGTGACCACGTTGGGGGTGCCTGGAGGTTAGCAGTAAATATACAGGAGTTGAATGAAAAGTAATGCCTCCACCTTCGTTGATTCAGTCTGGATGGGAATATTTTAATAAATCAAATGCAGAAATAATCCTTAGAATGCGATCTTTAATTACCAGTATTCACTTTTCCACATAATCACCAGTCAATTGGCTACATTTCTGCCAACGATGAACAAGTTTTCTGAAGCCGTCATGGAAGAATTTGACACTCAGTTTCCACAGCCATAGTCTCACAGAAGAGTTATGAAGGTGGAGGCATTACTTTACAGTCAACCCTCGTAATATGATTTGTCGCATAAGTTATTTCTAACATACATAACACAAACACTTAAAAGAAAAAGTAAATTACTCATATTCATTATGATGCTGGAGCTGGCTCACTTTGTTATTCAAGCATTGCACTACCTGCATAGGGAACTGCTCATTACACTGCAGTCCACTCTGAAAAATAGCAGCAACTCCCTGATGTCTGTTGGTTTTAAGCTCATCTAAAGGTTGTGCATTTGATCTGTATACCATTCTTTTGAAGTCCTCTAGAGAGGAGTTAAATCAGGAGAATGAGAAGGCCATATGTTGTTAGTGAAACTCTATTGGGGAACTCTTCAGGAAGCAAAAAAGAATAGCGGGATTCATGGCTGGAATAAAAAGGAACAAACCCTGCAGACCTCTATTTAAAAGTGCTCTTCAAAACTGAAAATCTTTGTCTTCATAACAGAAGACAGAAACTGACTTTCACATTCTCCAAATAAAAACCAGTGTGTGCCAAAAAGCGACATTACACTGTGGTAAAAATATTTACAATAAATTGTCAAAAGAAATTAAAGTAATAAATAATCTAAAAAAAATGAACCAGTATTAAAAGAACATGTTTGGGATAATATGTTGCTTCTATAGTCTGGAAGAGTTCCTCCAAAATCCTTAAGAGCCTAAGAAAGTTAATGTTAAGTATAGAAGCCACATTCTTTATCACTTACAAAAATATTGTGTAAGTATGACTACCTACTTGTAGTATGTAAAGAATGTAATCATTAATATTTGTATATTCACATTTTCAGTTGTAATTTTCTAGTTAAAACAGTTTAATTGTAAGTCAGAGCTTGAAAAAAATTTACGTTCATTAATATTATAAGTCAGAGCTCAAAAAAAAAAATTGTCATCATTCATTCATAGAAACAGCGTGTAAACATGAAGATATATTTGCACTGACCTGTCCAATATCTGATGTGCTATATTGTCCATTTAAGATTTACTGGGTCAAATAAAAAAATAAGAATACAAAGATGTCATGAATATCCAGTAATGAGAAGTTGGCTGTATATGCCATCGTAGAGTCCTGCTGAAAGGTCATGAAACCACATTCTCTCTCATTTAGCTGGCTAAAAAAAGGCCACAAACCATTTTCCACATATCTCTGGCTGTTAACTGTTCCCTGGGAAAAAGAAAAATTAGGCCTATTATTCTCTTGTTGCTAATAGCAGGGATAACTCATGTATTACATTAGGCTTTTCAGAATTCCACAATTAACACATTCATTTAGATGGGATCATGATTTGTCCAAAAAGAAAGTTAGGCGAGGGTCAATTTCTCCATCATGCACCCTATTCAAAAACCATTCACAAAACTGCAACATTTTTGCAGGGTCCCCTGGTTTAAGTTACTGCACTGCAGTTATTTTAGAGGGCTGTAATTTCAGTAACATTGTAGCTGTTTGAACAGAGCCACAGGAAATTCCTTTTTTGCTGAAAAAGGCAAACTGATTTTCTAGGAAACCTTTCCAGGATATGCATGGATGTTATCCATAGTTTCTTCTGTGAGTACTGTACATAGTTGTCTATGTTTCCTGTCAAGAACACTTCATGTTTTATGGAATTTATTTATTAATCAATGAATCATACTCTGATTAAGAACCTGAACATCACAAAATTTCTCTGGCTTTGGTGGAGGAAAAAATCCCCACCAGTTTGTTGCATTAAGGAGTGACCTCTCTGTACAAACATTAGAAGCATAAGAAAATTCAAACATCTCACAAAAAGAATAACTATTAAATAAAAAATAATTCCTAGTGGTCAAATTTGAACTGGTGACCCCTGCAGCACGTCAGCCAGTGACACTACCCACTACACAAAACTGCAAGTGCCAGTGTTTCCAGAATTGCTCCCTCTCCCAGAGAAACAGTGACCTGTATAGTTTCAGAAGTAATTTTTGGAGCCAACTACAGCACCCTGGATGTAGACCTCGTCAGTGGTCCTCTGTAAGATGGATCCTCACATTGTGGTCTTGTCATTACATCCTCTTCACTGTGATGAGCATCGAAGGTAGACTGACTCATCCAAGCATTACAACCATTGAGTGAGTCTTCAGTTTCATTGAACCTCCCACCATCAATCTACACCTCTAAAATGAGTAGTGCTTCATACAGAGGACCGGGCAATGTCTCTGCCCATATGTCTTCTTCATGAAGTGTCGTAATCCTCAACTTTAAATATGACATCTGACAAATGACAATGAATATGATACTGACCAAAGCAGTACTTTAGTAACTTTTCTGAAAGTTTTACTTTCTACAGAGGCATAAAAATTTATGCCATGTCTCCCGTGCTGTACCTCACTGATCAGGTGCTTTGCATTGATCTTTCTCTTGGGCATCCAGGCTCCATATACTAACCAGCTGCCTTGATTCTTCCATCCTGGTACTGAGGTAGCTCATGTAGTTAATCTGAGTATCATCTGGTTGAGACGGAAAGACTGTATCCACTGTCCTTTCGGCCTTGCAATCATGGAGCAGATAGAATGGTGCGAAGCCTGTAGTGTCTTGCTCCACAGTGTTGTATGTAAATGTCACAATGGGCAGTATTGTGTGCCAATCTTTCTGTTCTACATCAGTGTACACTGAGAACACCATTGCTAATGTCTCATTAAAGCCTTCTGTGAGGACATTGATGTGTAATGCGAAATTATTTCTGATACTTGTCTGGACGATAACTTTTCCATGATCAGACATCACTACATGGATTGCTCTGTGCTTCAGAATGATGCCTTCTACAAGGAACTTAGCAATTTCCAGAGCTTCAGCAGTTTGCATAGCTTTGGTAACAGTGCAGTGGGTGAGGTAGTCAGTGCAGACTGTTATCCATTGGGATGTCTCCTAAGAGATTGATTCCAAGTCAGTGCAATGTTGCTGCTGCAGAAGGTACAGGTACCAGATGCCCTGGAGGTATTTGTGTCACATTCTTCTGTCATCATCATTTCTTACAGGCTCACATAGTGTGTGACAGATAGGTGGAGACCTAGTCAGTGATACCTGGATCTGATTCAGTCTACAGTGTTCATGAATCCCAGGAGCATCATGGAACTACTTCAGGATCACTGGCTGAGATAACCTGGGATGGCAAGCAACCATTTCCACAAAACTGAATTGTAGTTTCTCTTTTACCATGTCCCAGTTACTAATTTGAATCTTCCTTTGATAAGCTCGTCATTATTCAAGGCTTCTATGATTTTCAGCAAAGCTGGATCTTCCCTCTGCTCAGCAACATTGTCATTTAATGCAGTGATGGCTGAGATTTCATCGACACTGTTGTGTTCTGTCAAAGAATTCCTTGGAAGGCAGTCAAATGTCGTTGTAGTTCTGTCAGATTTGGATACTTTGTGACATACTCCTGAAGCCTCAGTACCCATTTCGCCAGTCAGTTCAACAGATCCTTCATGCTAGTAAGCCAGCGTATAGGTTGGTGTACCATCACAATGGTGAATGGTTTGCCAAATAAATACAGCCAGAACTTATTGGACCAAACAACTCTGTTATGCTTGAGTAACGTGGGCTGCCACAGGTTCTGGAAATCAGGGAATATCAGGAAATTTCAAACACATCAGAAAAATCAGGGAAATGTCAGAGAAACTTGAAAAAAAAAAAAACATTGGAAAAATCTTGTTTATGTCTCAGTAGATGAAATGCTTCCCTACTCTCTCATTACTACTGCTTCTCCTCTTCCTATCACACCCCTCATCTTGCAGTCAGTGCTGCCACCACATCTTGTCACTAGCCTAGCAGCTGCTGACAAGAGGCAGGGAGGCATGGGGAGTGGTTTGTTTGGATCTGATTATCAGAGACTGTAGATGCAGTGCCCAGAGATGGCGGTCATGTGCGCATGAATTGTGTCTGACGGATTGTGTGAATGTGTATGTGCTCTTGTTTTCTGACAAAAGCTATGGCTGAAAACTTAGGTGTGAGAGTGTGTGATTGTCTTTTCTACGTGCCTGTCTGCAGCTCAGCAATCATCTTTATGATGAGTTGGTACCTATCCTCACTATTACTGATTCTCAGAGTATTTGAACAAGTTATCTGTTGCACAGATTGATCACCATGATCTCATTTCATCAACATGCTGTCTGTGGCTCATGAATAGCTGGCCACATGGGTGGATTTCTGCAACTGACCAAATCCACAGGCTGTTTCAGTGAGTTTCTATAATAAATCGGGCCTGCCCATCTGAAGCCATTCGGTTCCCACTAATGTGCAGGCCCTGCCTGTCACATCTAGCCTCACCGACCTGCCTGTGGGCCGGGTCTGTTTGTGTGTGGCATAACGCAGATGATTTTCATGGTTTATCCATGAACCCAGGACTGGGGTGCTCCCCAACAGGTCAGAGGCCATGGGTGAAGGATTTCAGGAATTTCAGCTGTCTCCCCGCAGGTACGTTGTACAGAGTGGCATTTTATAGACATTTTATTTGTTCTACTACGTTTTGGAATTTCAAAAGTAATTTATATGTTAGAAAGTATGGACAATAAGAAGAAGAAAATTGTGTCAGTCACTGGCACTTTGTACGCTATGTATTCATACATTTCTCGAAAGAAAAATCACACAATACCTGTAAAATAATATATGTAACACAGTGAGTAATTACTGACAATAACAAACATAGTAGAACCCCCATTTCATTGGTGGTCACCTACAGTGTTGGTTTATACATTTCTTCCCCACCTTATACACTTCTTTCAAGAGGCCTTCTTTTCCTGAGGTTATTTCCGAAATCAGTAAAGGTATTTTAAATCTGTCTTGCAACTCCAAAGAAATGTGTATTTTTGTCACCAAATGTGTTTTGTTTTGTTGAAATAAAATAACATCACTGGTCTTAATGAAACACATATATCATTTGGCTTGCTTTCTACATCTAAAAACATTTCATTACAAAAGATATTGATGTTGGTTCTTAAGATTTTTGCTCACATCAGGCCCTCAGGGGTTCAGCATTCATTTGCTGGGCATGGGCTTAGTGAACCCAGGGCTCCTGAGTGGGGGAATGGCAAGCACCTCCAGTCCCCTGTCACCGTAAGCTCTGGGCATGCTTCAGCAACCACTGTGTGGCATGGCAGCAGAACGTTGTGTCTCTCAGGGAATGGGAATCTTGGTGTGGCCGCCCAGATCGCAAGGATGGAATAAACCTTTATAAAAAGATCCCTCAGTCTCAAGGAGTGCTGCGCACTTATGGTATGCATGGCTGTTGATGTGGACCAGTCACCAGCGAGCAACCTCTGGGGAATGCAATGTACCTCAGTTGTAAAAGGCTTACTCGGGCACACTGGGCTCTGTCTGAGTGGACCCTTATTTCCCTAGCTGCTTGTGGGACTGAAAAGGATCAACTAAAAAAATTTTTCCCCCTCCCAGCAGAAAGGGTGGGCCGCTGGACGGTACCTACACCCAGTCTAAAAAGAGGGCTTGTGTACCCAGTCCTCCTGATTCAGTCCATAGAAACATGCTGTTCGCAGAATGTGTTTCTTATAGTTAAGGAAGAGAGGGTAGTTCTGAGAGAGTTTTGCCATTTTACATACAGAAAGGCTTAGAAGGCTTTGCTGGCAGCTTCAAATGTGTTAAGCTCTTGCACAATGTGGTCCTGTTGGTTGAAACATCTAGCTCCGAACAAGTAAAAAACCTTCAGAAAGCTCCATACCTCGGGAAGTATGTGACAGAAACTGCACTGCACAACACCTCGAACTACAGCAAAGGTATTATGACTGGCAGGGATCTAGTTGACATTCCCCAAGAAGAACTGAAAGCCGAATGGGCCCAGGAAGGTATTGTTGATGTACAAAATGTTATGGAAAGGGTGGATGGTGAACTTGTAAAATCAGATTACCTTTAGCAGCACCAAACTACCAGAGCATGTCAAGGCAGGTTTCTGCGCCTAAGTGTACGACCTTATTTTCAAAATCCAATGCACTGTTTTAAATGCCAGCACTTTGGGCACTCTCCTCTTGGCTGGAAAGCTTTGGGCACTCTCCTCTTGGCTAGAAAGGGGAAAGCACTGATGGGAAATCTGGTGAAGCCATCCATGGTGGAGTTGGTTGCTCCTATCCTCCAAAGTGTGGGGCAGGGACTGCAAAGTTTTCCTTGAGGAACAAGAGATTCAGAAAGTCAAAATAACAAAGCACATCCCGTATGATGAAGCCAAGAAGTTGTACAAGTCCATGCAGCCACTCATGTTCGTTGCCTCCTTTTCTTCCATTCTGAAACAGCCAGTGCTGAAAACTGGTGCTGCTGCGCAAACAGAGGTTGCTAGTGTCAGCACTAGCACCTGTGTTTGTCAATGACTTGTGCTGCTGCAGTTACTTTAAATCCTGCCCCCCCCCCCCCCCCCCAGAACTACAGAAAAGGCTGTGGTTGCTGACATCATGGAACTTCCTGACCCTCCAGAGGTCAAGTCTTCTGCACTGCCCAGCACTGCTGCCACCACTACCACTTCTAAGGTTGTGGCTACAAAGTCACCTCAGAACAAAAAATCGAAGTTGAAGGCGAAAAATCATCCACTGAAGGAGAAAGGGGGTACACCGTCCAAAGACATTGTCATCCTACCTGACATCTCTCTCGAATGTTTTTCAGTGACGATGGAGCTAGATATCGAACTGGAGCAATCATCTTGTCCCAAGACTCAGCCTCCACCCATTGTGGGCTCCCTCTTCAGCAGAAAGTCAGGATGAAAGTACTACCCCCATGACAGCTGGCTCCCATTATACAGTGGAATATTAATGGAGTCAGGACACATGTGGAGGAACTGAAATTCCTAGCACAGCAATGCCCCCTGTGCTTATGTTTACAGGAAACACATTTTAAAGCCTTCATGCCCCTGTACTATGGGACTGTACACGATATCGCAAGGATGACCTGACTTGGGAAAGGGCCAAATGAAGGGCTGTCATGTTTGTCAACAATGCACACCACTCCTCTGCTCTCCCCATGGCTATTGATCGGTAAACAGTTGCAGTTGAAATTCGTGCACATTGAATTTGCTCTCTTTATTTACCTGTGGTGGATGCAGTAGACGCTGAGGCTCTTGCAGATCTTATGGAACAACTCCCCTGACCATTTCTCATCCTGGGAGACTTCAATGCCCATCATGTCCTGTGGGGCTTGACATCTACTTGCTCTCAGGGTCGAGTTTTGGAGATCCTCCTGATGTCTCAAGAGCTGTGCATCCTGAGCGCTGGTACCCCAACTCATTTCTGTGCTGCTACTGCATCATTCTCAGCCATCGACCTATCTCTTCATTCTCCATCCCTCGCTGACTCTGTTCACTGGGAGGTCATTGATGACCTTCATTCCAGTGACCACTTCCAAATCCATATTCACCTACTGGATCGAACACTACATGAAGAGAAAACTACTTCCCAATCTGTATTCACACACTGTATGGAGCACTACATAAAGAGAAGCCACTGACATGTACGGTCAGCAGGGCTAACTGGATGCTGTTCAAGCAGCTAGCTGTGTTTGAACATAGCAACAGCGTACAGGAATGTTTGGACCATACCACACAAGTGATCTTTCATGCTGCTGACTTACCATCCCAAAGTTCTCAGGTCATCTTCAGAGGTGACCTGTGCATCAGTGGATGGATAAGTGTCGTTCAGCCATTCGGAACAGGCATGCGGCTCTTCAATGATTTAAAAGCTGCTCTACGGCAGACAACCTTATATCCTTTCTCCAAATGGTGCCCAGAGACATCACTCAGACACTAGCGGAGAATTTTGCACAAACTACTGCCAATGCCAGCTAGGATCTGGCGTTTTGTCATTACCATGCAACTGTCAAGAGGGGCAACTTGGACTTTGGATCCAACAGTTCTGAAGCCTACAACTCTCCTTTCTCCATGTGGGAGCTCAAATTGGCACTGTCTGGGGTTTGTGATACTGCATCTGGTCATGATGAAATCCAATACTGCTTGCTTTGCCATTTGCCAGCAGTGTCAGAGGAAAGCCTCCTCAAATGGTTTAATCTTATATGACAACAGGCAACTTCCTGAACTCGTGGAGGGATACCTCACCTGAAACCAGGAAAGGATCATAAATCTGCCAGTAGTTACAAGAGTATTGCCTTAATGGGATGCGTGGGAAAGACCCCAAAGCGAATGGTTAACTGTCATCTGGTCTGGTTGTTGGAGACCAAACAACTCCTTAGCCACTCTCAGTGTGGATTCCAGAGATTTCGGTCCACTGTTGACAACCTGACTTTGCTAAAGGCAGCTATTCAGCAGTCTTTCCTATGCAACCATCACTGTATTGGTATATTCTTTGATATCAATAATGCATATGATCCTACTTGGAGACACTGTATTCTCGCACAACTGCATCAGTGGGGCTTTCGTGGGCATCTCCCCATCTTCATACAGTATTTTCTGCCTCACCAGTTTTTTAGGATCTGAGCTGGTGCCTTGCTATCTTCTGGTCCTCCTCCAGTGTTGCAACAGCGAGTTGCCAGTTGCAGCTTCCAGTGCGGCAGTTAAAGGAGTGGGCTGCAAAGACGGGTTTTCAGTTTTCTGCAGATAACTGTGTGTGTGTTCATTTTCATTTTTCTCAGCATATTTTTAATTTACCTGCATTGCTTGTGTGTGTGTGTGTGTGTGTGTGTGTGTGTGTGTGGGGCGGGGGGGGGGGGGGGGGGGGGGGGGCGGCACCTACTTTGACCCCAGATTGTCACGGCTGCCACACCTGAGAGACCTAAAAGCTAGAGCTCTGAAGGCACTGAATATCTTAAAAGTGCCTTAGCAACAGGTTTTGGGGAGCAGAAGGGCTTGTCTCCTCCAGTATTATAGGGCTTCCATGCATTTGCAGCTGGACTGTGGGTGCAGGGTGTATGGGTCAATGAGGCTGTCTTATTTGTGGATCGGTTATGCTGTCCACCATACCATGAGGGGATTCGGCTGACCACAGGTGCTTGTCGGACCAGTCCCTTACACAGCCCCTGTGCTGAGGCTGGGGAACCGCCACTTACCATCTGGCAGCAGCTCCTCCTGGTGCGTCAGGTGTGTAAATTACTTGCATCTCTGACTTCACCCACACATCATACTGTCTGTTGGCTCATCTGCCTCTGGAACACCTTTTTCCAACCGTCCATGTGCCACAATTCCGTTTGGGATCTGTGTGCAATGTGTGCTGGAGTTTCTCAGTGTGGAGCCAGTATGGCCACAAATACAGGGTTTTAACTGCCTGCAGCCCTGGCTACTGGAGGGGCCCAGAGTGATTTTAGATTTGGTGCGGTACAAGAGAATTGCACTCCTGCTTACATTTTTAATGCAATATTTTCTGACGTTATATCTGAGCACCACAACTATGTAGCTGTTTTTATGGATGGGTCAAAACTGGGGGCTTCTGTTGGTTGCTCTGTTGTTTTTATGGATCATGTCGTCAAGGTTTGACTGCCTCTTGTGTTTACTGTCTTTGATGCAGAATTGTCTGTGATCTTGTGGGCACTGGATCAGATAACACTTTCTTCCAGTGCTAAATTTCTTGTCTTTTCTGATTCTCTAAGTGCCCTTCACTCGTTAAAATGTTTGTACCTATCAGATGAAGTAGTCCAAACCATCCAGGATGCACTCCTCCACCTACAATGACTGGTGAAGGAGTAGGCTTCTGCTGGGTACCAGGGCACATTGGCATTGCTAGGAATGAAAGGCAGATCTGGCAGGCAAAGTGGCAAGTCTTGATCCGCATGTATTTCAGTGTGCCACCTCCCTGCATGCTATCACCTTGCTGTTGAGCTGTCGGTAGGAGGATGAATGGTTGGAAGTGACCGACAACAAGCTCCGTTTAGTAAAGCCCATAACTTGGGTGTGGTGGATTTCCTTCCAGCAACGTAGATGGGACAAGGTTCCCCTCACTTGTCTTCACATAGGCCACAGCCCTATGACACATGGCTTCTTGCTCTGGCGAGAGGAGCCTCCAGTGTGTGATGCTTGGGGCATACATATCAGTGTGCACCACATTTTATTGGATTGCATTTTATTTTCTGACCAGTGGGCTTTGGCTGATTTGCTGATGGACCAGCAATTTCTTTTAGGCAATAGTCAAATGAATGTGGTTGGGGTGTTAAAGTTCTGTGAATTGTCCAACATTTTTACCAAGATTTTAGGGAGAAGGTTTTAATTTGTTCACAGGGTGACTGGCTTGTCCATATTTTACGTAAGTGGCCAGCCAGTGACAATTTCCTGTGGCGTTCTTTTAGCTCTTTTCTCGTTTTACTTTTGTTTTAATCTCTTGTAGAGCATCTTTAGTCTTTTTCCTCTGTCTCTGCATATATGACCACATTTTCTTAATTTTGTCCACATTCATTTCTTTTATTGTATGTAAGGACACTGATAACCTTGGCTTTGAGTGCCCATAAGCACCAACACACACACACACACACACACACACACACACACACACACACACACACAGCTCATAGCGGGAAATGCCATCTGCTTACAAGTTTTTCTAGATATTTCCTCGTTTGCACTATTGTTTCCTGTACCATAGCTGTAAAGACAGATTGCCAACTTACGTCTTAACTTACCCTTGAGATCTAAAAATCTGTCAGGCAAAAATGCTAAAACTTGTCTGGAAATCAGGGAAATATCAGGGAATTTCACTTGGTGAAACATGTGGTAACTCAATTGGTAGAGCACTTGCCAGTGAAAGGCAAAGCTCCTGACTTCAAGTCTTGTTCCAGCGCACATCTGCCAGAAAGTTTCATATCATGGCACACTCCGCTGCAGAGTGAAAATTTCACTCCGGAAATTCTTTGTGTGAATGTAAAAAGATCCTGAAGTTAAATCAGTATCATAACAACATCCTGCAGTGGGGACCCTGATGAAATATGGTGAACTGTTTAAAGTCCTGTGTGTGTTTTTTATTAAAAAAGAAGCATGGCTATTAAAGTTCTAGGTTGTTATTCTCCACATATGAACTTGTATAAAAGGAAATACGAAAGTACTACAGTTGTAAAGAAATATTTTGTATACAGCTACTTCATATTATTTGTCACAGAACGCGAATTACACATCCATCACATAAAAAAAGAAAATGTTTTATTCTGCATGTGCACTGTATAAAGTACACTGAGGTGACGAATGTCATGGGATACCTCCTAATATCATGACAGACCTCCTTTTGCCCAGGCGTAGTGCAGCAACTTGACTTGGCATGAACTCAACAAGTCATTGGAAGTCTTCTGCAAAAATACTGAGCCATGCTGCCTCTATAGCTGTACAGAATTGCGAAAGTGTTTCTGGGGCAGGATGTTCAGCACAAACTGACCTCTTGATTACGTCCCATAAATGTTCACTGGAATTCATGTCGGGATTTCTGGGTAGCCACATCATTCACTTGAACTGTCCAAATGTTCTTCAAACCAATTATGAACAAGTGCTGCCTGGTGACATGACATCATTGTCTGGGAACATTAAGTACATGAAGGGCTGCAAATGGATTCCAAGAAGTTGAACACAACCATCTCCAGTCAACGATCGGTTCAGTTGGACCAGAGGACCCAGTACATTCTATGTAAACACAGGCCACACCATTATGAAGCCACCACTAGCTTGCATATTGTCTTGTTGACAAGTTGGGTCCATGGCTTTGTGGGGTCTGCACCACGCTCAAGCCATTCCATCAGCTCTTACCAACTAAAATTGGGACTCATCTGACCCCACCACAGTTTTTGAGTCATCTAGGGTCCAGTCGATGTCACTAGCCCAGGAGAGGTGCTACAACCGATATTGTGTTGTTAGCAAACGCATGTGCACTTGTCAACTGCCGCTATGGTCCATGAACTCCACATTTTGCCGCACTGTCCTTACGGATACATTCGTCGAATGACCCACACTGATTTCTGTGGTTATTTCATGCAGTGTTGTTTGTTTGTTAGCACCGATAACTCTACACAAGCGCCACTGCTCTCAGTCATTAAGTGAAGGCTGTCAGAAATTACATTGTCCATGGTGAGAGTTAATGCCTGAAATCCGGTATTCTCCACACACACTTGACATTGTGGATTTTAGAATACTGAATTCCCTAAAAATTTCCTGAATAGAATGTCCCATGTGTCTTGCTCCAACAACCATTCCATGTTCAAAGGCTGTCAATCCCCATCTTGGGGCCATAATCACACCAGAACTTTTTCACATGAATCTCCTGACTAGAAGTGACATTTCTGTCAGTGCACTGCCCTTTTATACCGTGTGTACGCGATACTACAGCCATTTGTAAATGTGCCACCTCAGTGTAATTGCATTTCTGCAAAACAATCAGTCCACTTGTGTCACTGTTATATGTGTAAAAGCTGATATAAGTTGTAAAACTTCCCCAAAAGTATCACTCGTGCAATGACATTTAGCATGAAAAGTCTACCAAAGTGTGCCAGTTACTAAAGACATGAAAAATCTTTTTATTTTATGGCTGATTTTGGTGTTATTTTCTCCTAATTTTGATGTTAGTTTCTGACAACTTATTTTTGAAGTGCCCTATGTTCTTTATTTGGTTCTTTTTTTCCTTCTTTTGTGCTATATTTACCAATATATCACATTTATCTATGTTATTGAACACAAAAAATTACATTAAATCTAATCAACTAAAGGAAAAATAACTTTGTAGCTGAGCACTTGAAAGGTTTTCAAAAGGTAGAATTGTCAAAACTTCAAAGTTACCATTTGAGATATTATACCTCTGACCTGTGAATACTTTGCCCAAAGCCTACAACATGTGTGTTTCATTTACTGTGACCACCCCCAAATAACTTTTCCGCAATCCACTTCCTCTTTTCATCGCACGTTCAAAACTGTATCGCAGAGAACCATTCAAGTAAACATTACTAAACACATAACACAAACTGTACTGAGTTCAAGTGCAGGAGAATCAAAGTCAGTTTCCTGCTATGTTGTTAATCAAGTCACGTTTCTGTGAAAAATGCACTGTGATCAGTTTTTGAAATGGTCTTGAGGAAGAGAAGCAGATTACCAAGTAAAAAATATGGGATTCCATTTTAAAAAGATGTACTGTTGTTCATATCTTAATAACAAACGAAGTTACAAGCAAGGCGATCATATTGGTTAATTCCTTCTGGTACCTAAGCAACATTGCCTAATATATTTTTCATATTTACACTTGTGTACAAAATATATATAGTTTAACTGATGCAACTCACTGAAGATAAAAAAAAATGCTTAATTTTTGGTACTATTTCTTAGGCAATGATGTCAGTTAATGTCATGGTGGTCAATAAAATTGGTACATGTGAAGCATGAGAGGCCAACCCAGCAAGCAGAAGGTGGCATCTTATAGTCATTCAGTTTGGTGTATCATCAGACGAAGAGCTGGTAGGTCCACATCTCTTATCAGTCACAGATGTTGGCAGCAGCGTGGAGATATGAAGTCCAGCCACAGCCAGCAGGCTGCACCCTCATAGTTAAAGTCTTCAAACAGGCAGCACATCACAGTTCACCAGCAGAGTTAACCTATTACTAGTGAGACTGTTATTTCATTGGGACCAGTAATGCAGATGGAATGCCCAGACGCTGAGGATGAGATACCTGAAAAACACTGATATTTAAAGATGGACATTGCATCATTGTAGCAGGTTAGGCAGCCATTTTCTCTCATTTACCCAGAGATGTCAGAGATCCTGCCTGTAAGGTGTCTCAATTACAGGTGGCTTTCCCTGCTTCTGCATTTCTCATCACTACCAGAACCCCTCAGAGCAGCGTAGCTTGGATGTTGCACATTATTATTCCATATTGTAGATCTTGATGCTGTCATAATGCACTGTTTGCACTCCTTGTTATTGATCTGCTCACTATGTGTGAAGTTTCTCACTATTCTCATTTCCTCTACTTCTCATTACTTTAATAGTAATGACAATAATAATGGAAAATGATATAAAGTATATACTTACCTGATCTGAATAATAGCCAGTTTCTTTTACAAACAAAACCATGAATGACACAAAAGGTTTGAGTAGAAGAATAATTAATTACTGCCATGAAGGACACAAAAGTTTTGAGTAGAAGAATAATTAATTAATGAAAAGGAGTGTCAAAATGACTTATGTCCAAGTACCAAATAATGGAAAATCCAGGATGGAATAATGGCAATATTATTAAAAGGATAGATAACTGATACTCACCATATAGCGGATATGTTGAGTTGCAGTCTGGCCCTGACAGCCAGAGGCAGTGGTCGTGTGTGTGAGCTGCATTTGCATGAATGTGTACATTGTCTATTTTGGAAGAAGGCCTTCTGGCCTAAAGCTTACATGTTTAGTAGTCTTTTTGTTGTGCCTGTCTGCTGTAATACCACCCTTTTCCTGTTACTTTTTCTCTTTTAGTGCAAATGTTTATGCATAAGTGATCTATATGGATCAAAGACACACTATGACTGTGAGAGATATAAAAACACTGTGGATATAATATGGATCATTAATTGTACAATGAACTTATTTGCTTTTGATTTAGCAATTGCGGGGCGTATGGGCCCAGTGGAATAGTAATTAGCGGCACTGTTGGAAGCTGTCACTTCGAATATGAAACGTAACTGATTAATTTTGATAACATTTCATCTAGTACAAGAGGATGATGTATCCTAAAATGTAGCTATGAAGAACGTTTATGGAAAAATGTAATTTCAAAGCTCAAAAAGGTAGGTTTAATTCTTTGGTTATTGTAAGTTCTCCCTTCTCTGCAGCTCAGAACATTATTTGGTGTGTCATACTTCATAGGGAACTTTGTGTCCTGGGAAATCAGTAAAGCCTGCACCACGGTTGTTTATGCTCTATTTTGAGAGATTAATTTCTGGACTTTTATCAAAATTAATACACAATTTGGACACTGATTCCCACGCTGCAGAGTGAGTACGTCACAGCACTCAAGGCAGCTTCCCCACGATGTATGATTGTGCCTCTGACTATTTTAAGAATTTTCAGAGTTGACAGTCACCATAATTCTGCAGAGACACAGAAATTTTATTCCAAGTGCTGACTTCAACATCGAGAGGCAGTCAGAGTATGATTACAAACTGTAACTGCCTATCATTTTGTTTTATGGACTTGAGAATTAAAAAAACAAATTCAATTTATACCTGGGAGTATGGGAGATATCATTGTTAAAATATTGGGGAAACAACTTCTCTCCCTCAAAAGTTAACTTCAATTTAATGGGGAGAGAAATTCAACTGGGACTCAACATCTCTGCGATATGGTGAGTAGCAATCTATCCTTTTCATAATATTACGTTCAAGAATCTGTTGTTATGGGGAAAAACAAGATTCTTATTCTAATGTTCTACATTTGAAGTCGATTACTTAGAAAACAGAAACACAATTAAACATTTAAAAGGAGCGGCATGCACGGGCATAGAGAATTTTGTTAGATAAAATTCAGGATTTTCCCCCACAAGCATTAGACATGCTGTGTGTCCTGTACCCCTGTCATCTATAAATGAGGAAGTGTGTCTGTAATTAATTTTGTTGTACAATTGCTGCCGGTTAGGCAGGAGGCAATCAATAATCATCAGTGCTGTAGTAGTCTTGTGGGAACGTTTTACTAGCCTTGTACTATGGATGTGATAAAGGCTAATAATGTGTTCTAACAGGATGACTGCACCATTGCTAATGTTATTGTTATGGTTAAGGTGTTTAAATACCTCAGAAATCCATCATTTCTATGTATATGACATTCTGTGTTAGTTTAAATAATTGTTTTGTATTTTATTTGTTTGAGGCATTCCTTGCACAGTGTGCAGTGGTTGGGGATCATCAGCAGACTTCATCACATCACAGCAGGTGCTGCATGGAGCTACTAAAACCACACAGACTGCCTATGAGGACCTCAGAATCTTGAACTACAAGAGGCGCCGATGAAGACAATAATGTATATTACAACGATACCGACACTCGTATAATCTGAGTTAGTGAGAGTTTTCATCTGCTCAATATATAGGGTGGGGACAGTAAAAGAGGCCTGAAAAACAGAGTCACAGGGTACAAAGAAACACAGCAGAGGAAAGGAAATACAGTACTAACATTACTGTAGCAGATGTTGAAAGTGACCACCATCCATCTCTTGGCACTTTTCGATTCTGGTCAGCAAGTTGCTGAAGACGGATTGAAGCTGGACTGGTGGAACTGTTGCAATCTCATCTGAAATGTTCTGCTGCAGTTCTTGAAGACTATGAGCATTGTTGCAATGCACCTTAGACTTGAGAGCTCCACACACGAAGTAATCACTCACTGACACATCAGGTTAGCTGGGTGGCTGGCTAGGGCTGCGACCATATTGACCTCTGCTCACAACTCGCCTGTCAGGCACGAAAACTGTGTAAATGTGCTCCAAGATTTGGCCAGCTGTAAGGGCAGTTGCTCCATACTGTTGGACATAACTGTAGGTCTTTTCCTCCTCCATTAATACTACCACAAATTTACGTCCAATTGCCCGGGCCACGTTTATTTGCCCCACCCTGTACAATTTTGCATGCAAGCTATACAATAAAATGTTACTAGTTAAATGAAATCATGATAATCAGTGTGAAAAAGATTAACATAAAAAGATTATCAATTAATTTTAATTTGATGATGAAAGCCTTATCAAGAATATATGGACCATGTAGCTCTCTACGCCACAATGTTTTCCTGCCACCTCAAATATCTCTGGATTTCACCAGCATGAACGTATGGCAGGTGCTTAGGAAACCAAATACTATGCGAAATTTTAAAATGTAAACAAATACTACTCTCAACACAAACTTGTGTATTTTTAAATGGACAACCCCTATTATTTCATATGTAATCGATAGCATGAAAAATCACAAAAATAATGGCGTTGGTTGCATCACAATACGTCAATTACATCCTGAGAAAATGTGAAGCAAAGTTGACACTTGAAATAAATGTAGTGCACAGCTAGCACACATCCTGCATCACGTGTAGTACTGCGCTCAAAGTAGAGGTTGCCCGCTGGTGCCTGTATCCTGCCGTAAGCATACCAGTATCACCACGGCACGTTCTACCTTCAGTGTACAAGTGTCTCCTAATCTGGTCTGCTGAACTGCTCTCATACTGTAACGTGATTCACATACATTGTCACATTAGAACCTGTTTTCTTGTGGCTTGTTACATTTGCCGTCATCCAGTCAATATGCCGGCCTTCAGTATTGAAGGAAAATCAGATATTATTTTAATTTATGGCGAATGTCACAAAATCCAACTGCAGCTGTGACACTGTGTGCTGAATACTACCCAGATTGGCGGTGTGTGTCACATTGAACCATTGGCAATATTTGCAAGAGACTCACAGAAAGAGGAAGCTGGTCTCCCACAAAACGTCGACGTACAATGCCAGCAACTGGCAATGGAAACAAATTGCTGTTCTGGCTGCTGTAGCACACAATCCTCAGGTGGGTGTATGATAAATTGCACGAGTTGTAGGAATAAGTCACAGTAGTGTGTGCAGAATCTTGCTTCGGCATCAGTTTCATCTGTTCCATATCTCATTGCACCAAGAGCTGTATGGCAATTACTTTGAATCCTGCATTGCATTCTGTCATTTTCCACTTCAGCAGTTGCAAGGTAATCCAGTATTCCTGAGCAATATCTTGTTTACGGATGACACTTCATTTACAAATCATGGTAATGTGAATCTGCAGAACATGCACTATTGGTCAGTGCAAAATCCCCACTGGATTCACCAAGTTGCTCATCAATGACAGTGGTGGGTCAGATTTTGGTGCAGTATCATTGCTAACTGTATTGTAGGTCCCTACTTTTACTGTGGAACATTGAATGGACAGCAATATGCATCATTTCTTCAACACACACTAGCGCTCCTCATGGAGGATTAGGATTGGAAACTCTTCCATCAATGTGGTTCCAAAATGACAGATGTCCCACACACAATGCAAAAGTTGCCAGAGACGTTCTAGATGCGACATTTCCAAATAGGTGGATGGGGCGGGGAGGTACCGTACGATGGCCAGCACGGTCCCCTCGACTTGACGCCATTAGACTTCTTTCTCTGGGACGCAGTGAGAGACAGTGTGTATCAAGAACCTCCAACGACAGTAGAGGATATGCAACATTGTATTACTGCGGCGTGTGTGGTAATTTCTGTAGAAAGTCTACAATCTGTGCAACACTCTCTCGTTACCCGTCTGCAAACATGTATTGATGCAAATGGAGGTCACTTCGAACATATGTTGGCGTGACACAGTTTCTCTGGTCAAGATGTGGGTGTATTTTCTATGCTGGATGTCATGCACAACAATACAGTTTCTGTGGGCAACAGGGAACCTGTAAATGTGTTTAGCAACGTGATTTCTAGTGGGTTATCTCTAATTGTAGCTCTAGTTGTCATTTCGCTAGAATAAACATACATTTACAATTTGAAAAACCTAACTTTGCATTGGACGTGTTACTATTTTATTTTTGTGGATTGTGCATATCTTTCCATTGTGTGTGCCCCTGACACAGGCAGCGTGAGGTGCACGCTCGAGTCTCAGTATGTGCAATAGCTGTGCGCTTCATTTATTTCACGCGTCAACTTCACTTCGCAATTTCTCGGGATGTAATTGATGTATTGTGATGCAACCAACGCCATTATTTTTGTGATTTTTCATGATATTGATTGCATACAAAATAATAAGGGGTATCCATTTAAAAATACACAAGTTTGTGTTGAAAACGGTATTTGTTTACATTTTAAAAAAATGGTTCAAATGGCTCTGAGCACTTTGGGACTTAACATCTGAGGTCATCAGTCCCCTAGAAGTCAGAACTACTTAAACCTAACTAACCTAAGGACATCACACAAATCCATGCCCGAGGCAGGATTCGAACCTGCGACCATAGCAGTTGTGTGGTTCCAGACTGAAGCGCCTAGAACTGCTCAGCCACTGCATCCGGCTTTTTTAAGATTTTGCATAGTATTTGGAAACTGTCACTAATCACATTATTTTCTGATGCAGTCCAAATCCAGATCTTGCACATATCCTTGTATATGTCATAGCTCATCTCCATAATACTTATTTAAGGATAACAAATTAACTTTTTTTCTCTGCAATGCATACAGAATCTGACTTCTTGTTTGAATATAATCTCCTAGCTTTTTCAGTTTCTCCAGTAAGTGTACTAAGTGTCGTCACCAATTTCCTTACGGCTGGAATTTTAATTACTTGACCTGATGATAACATCTATCCATGTAACATTAACATGTTATTCTTGTTCTGCATGTTATCTAGCAAACTTGCACCACGCTCAATATTAGTCGCAACTAGAAACGAAAAATGTTTTAATATATATATACTTTAGACTGCCAGGAAGTCACTGTTGATTATTAACTTGACTGTACATCTAAAAAAATCACAAATTTTAAGGCACATATGATTAGTTATGGTAATCAAATACTACACTGGTTGGTTGTCTTGTAAGCAGTAAAAACAGTGACTATGTGAACAATGCTAGGTAACAGTATTCCACACCTCTCATATCAATATAATGGAAGGAAACATTCCACGTGGGAAAAATTATATATAAAAACAAAGATGAGGTGACTTACCGAACAAAAGGGCTGGCAGGTCGATAGACACACAAACAAACACAAACATACACACAAAATTCAAGCTTTCGCAACAAACTGTTGCCTCATCAGGAAAGAGGGAAGGAGAGGGGAAGACGAAAGGAAGTGGGTTTTAAAGGAGAGGGTAAGGAGTCATTCCAATCCCGGGAGCGGAAAGACTTACCTTAGGGGGAAAAAAGGACAGGTATACACTCGCACACACGCACATATCCATCCACACATACAGACACAAGCAGACATATTGTCGGTAAGTCTTATATATATATATATATATATATATATATATATATATATATATATATAAAAAAATAGAGGGAAACATTCCACGTAGGAAAAATATATCTAAAACAAAGATGATGTGACTTACCAAATGAAAGTGCTGGCAGGTCGACAGACACACAAACAAACACAAACATACACACAAAATTCAAGCTTTCGCAACAAACTGTTGCCTCATCAGGAAAGAGGGAAGGAGACGGAAAGACGAAAGGATGTGGGTTTTAAGGGAGAGGGTAAGGAGTCATTCCAATCCCGGGAGCGGAAAGACTTACCTTGTTGTTGTTGTTGTGGTCTTCAGTCCTGAGACTGGTTTGATGCAGCTCTCCATGCTACTCTATCCTGTGCAAGGTTTTTCATCTCCCAGTACCTACTGTAACCTACATCCTTCTGAATCTGCTTAGTGTATTCATCTCTTGGTCTCCCTCTACGATTTTTACCCTCCACGCTGCCCTCCAATACTAAATTGGTGATCCCTTGATGCCTCAGAACATGTCCTACCAACCGATCCCTTCTTCTGGTCAAGTTGTGCCACAAACTTCTCTTCTCCCCAATCCTATTCAATACTTCCTCATTAGTTACGTGATCTACCCATCTAATCTTCAGCATTCTTCTGTAGCACCACATTTCGAAAGCTTCTATTCTCTTCTTGTCCAAACTGGTTATCGTCCATGTTTCACTTCCATACATGGCTACACTCCATACGAATACTTTCAGAAATGACTTCCTGACACTTAAATCAATACTGGATGTTAACAAATTTCTCTTCTTCAGAAACGCTTTCCTTGCCATTGCCAGCCTACATTTTATATCCTCTCTACTTCGACCATCATCAGTTATTTTGCTCCCCAAATAGCAAAACTCCTTTACTACTTTAAGTGCCTCATTTCCTAATCTAATTCCCTCAGCATCACCCGACTTAATTAGACTACATTCCATTATCCTTGTTTTGCTTTTGTTGATGTTCATCTTATATCCTCCTTTCAAGACACTGTCCATTCCATTCAACTGCTCTTCCAAGTCCTTTGCTGTCTCTGACAGAATTACAATGTCATCGGCGAACCTCAAAGTTTTTATTTCTTCTCCATGAATTTTAATACCTACTCCGAATTTTTCTTTTGTTTCCTTTACTGCTTGCTCAATATACAGATTGAACAACATCGGGGAGAGGCTACAACCCTGTCTTACTCCCTTCCCAACCACTGCTTCCCTTTCATGTCCCTCGACTCTTATAACTGCCATCTGGTTTCTGTACAAATTGTAAATAGCCTTTCGCTCCCTGTATTTTACCCCTGCCACCTTTAGAATTTGAAAGAGTGTATTCCAGTCAACATTGTCAAAAGCTTTCTCTAAGTCTACAAATGCTAGAAACGTAGGTTTGCCTTTCCTTAATCTTTCTTCTAAGATAAGTCGTAAGGTCAGTATTGCCTCACGTGTTCCAATGTTTCTACGGAATCCAAACTGATCTTCCCCGAGGTTGGCCTCTACCAGTTTTTCCATTCGTCTGTAAAGAATTCGTGTTAGTATTTTGCAGCTGTGACTTATTAAGCTGATAGTTCGGTAATTTTCACATCTGTCAACACCTGCTTTCTTTGGGATTGGAATTATTATATTCTTCTTGAAGTCTGAGGGTATTTCGCCTGTTTCATACATCTTGCTCACCAGATGGTAGAGTTTTGTCAGGACTGGCTCTCCCACGGCCTTCAGTAGTTCCAATGGAATATTGTCTACTCCGGGGGCCTTGTTTCAACTTAGGTCTTTCAGTGCTCTGTCAAACTCTTCACGCAGTATCATATCTCCCATTTCATCTTCATCTACATCCTCTTCCATTTCCATAATATTGTCCTCAAGTACATTGCCCTTGTATAGGCCCTCTGTATACTCCTTCCACCTTTCTGCTTTCCCTTCTTTGCTTAGAACTGGGTTTCCATCTGAGCTCTTGATATTCATACAAGTCGTTCTCTTATCTCCAAAGGTCTCTTTAATTTTCCTGTAGGCGGTATCTATCTTACCCCTAGTGAGATAGGCCTCTACATCCTTACATTTGTCCTCTAGCCATCCCTGCTTAGCCATTTTGCACTTCCTGTCGATCTCATTTTTGAGACGTTTGTATTCCTTTTTGCCTGTTTCACTTACTGCATCTGCTGCCTTCACTACTTCATCCCTCAAAGCTACCCATTCTTCTTCTACTGTATTTGTTTCCCCCATTCCTGTCAATTGCTCCCTTATGCTCTCCCTGAATCTCTGTACAACCTCCGGTTCTTTTAGTTTATCCAGGTCCCATCTCCTTAAATTCCCACCTTTTTGCAGCTTCTTCAGTTTTAATCTACAGGTCATAACCAATAGATTGTGGTCAGAGTCCACATCTGCCCCTGGAAATGCCTTACAATTTAAAACCTGGTTCCTAAATCTCTGTCTTACCATTATATAATCTATCTGATACCTTTTAGTATCTCCAGGGTTCTTCCATGTATACAACCTTCTTTCATGATTCTTAAACCAAGTGTTAGTTATGATTATGTTGTGCTCTGTGCAAAATTCTACCAGGCGGCTTCCTCTTTCATTTCTGTCCCCCAATCCATATTCACCTACTATGTTTCCTTCTCTCCCTTTTCCTACACTCGAATTCCAGTCACCCAGGACTATTAAATTTTCGTCTCCCTTCACAATCTGAATAATTTCTTTTATTTCATCATACATTTTTTCAATTTCTTCGTCATCTGCAGAGCTAGTTGGCATATAAACTTGTACTACTGTAGTAGGTGTGGGCTTCGTATCTATCTTGGCCACAATAAAGCGTTCACTATGCTGTTTGTAGTAGCTTACCCGCATTCCTATTTTCCTATTCATTATTAAACCTACTCCTGCATTACCCCTATTTGATTTTGTGTTTATAACCCTGTAGTCACCTGACCAGAAGTCTTGTTCCTCCTGCCACCGAACTTCACTAATTCCCACTATATCTAACTTCAACCTATCCATTTCCCTTTTTAAATTTTCTAACCTACCTGCCCGATTAAGGGATCTGACATTCCACGCTCCGATCCGTAGAACGCCGGTTTTCTTTCTCCTGATAACGACATCCTCTTGAGTAGTCCCCGCCCGGAGATCCGAATGGGGGACTATTTTACCTCCGGAATATTTTACCCAAGAGGACGCCATCATCATGTAATCATACAGTAAAGCTGCACGCCCTCGGGAAAAATTACGGCTGTAGTTTCCCCTTGCTTTCAGCCGTTCGCAGTACCAGCACAGCAAGGCCGTTTTGGTTATTGTTACAAGGCCAGATCAGTCAATCATCCAGACTGTTGCCCTTGCAACTACTGAAAAGGCTGCTGCCCCTCTTCAGGAACCACACGTTTGTCTGGCCTCTCAACAGATACCCCTCCGTTGTGGTTGCACCTACGGTACGGCTATCTGTATCGCTGAGGCACGCAAGCCTCCCCACCAACGGCAAGGTCCATGGTTCATGGGGGGAGGAGACTTACCTTAGGGGGAAAAAAGGACGGGTATACACTCGCGCACACACACACATATCCATCCACACATATACAGACACAAGCAGACATATTTAAAGACCTTAAATATGTCTGCTTGTGTCTGTATATGGATATGTGTGTGTGTGTGCGCGCGAGTGTATACCCGTCCTTTTTTCCCCCTAAGGTAAGTCCTTCCGCTCCCGGGATTGGAATGACTCCTTACCCTCTCCCTTAAAACCCACATCCTTTCGTCTTTCCGTCTCCTTCCCTCTTTCCTGATGAGGCAACAGTTTGTTGCGAAAGCTTGAATTTTGTGTGTATGTCGACCTGCCAGCACTTTCATTTGGTAAGTCACATTATATATATATATATATATATATATATATATATATATATATATATATATATATATATATATATATATATAAGTAACTGGGATGAACCAATGGAAAAAGGTAGAGAGGATTTCCTGTTTAAAAATATAGAATCTATGTGAATAAAACTTCAAATTATATTTATTACAGGTATAATATTTACAATCTTCTGCAAGAGAAGAAACAATGATTTAACTTTTTCTTTCTTCTGCTCATATAAAACTGTACTGCGTTAAATATATATTCTCATGGATTCGCAACAGTTTTTAATAAAAGATTACATTTTGTAAAATAAAACTTCAAGGAAAGTTCTTTTGTTAAACGAACAGTGCCAAGAAATATATAAATATAGATTTATTACAAATATCAAGGTACATTTACCAGTCACGTGAAAAGAGGATTGCACTGACCAAAACGCTTTCTCGAATTCCTTCAGAATTTGGAGGCACTGAAGTGCCTGCAGGCTTGCCAGTCAAACTGACTCGCATACCACTGTCAACCTTTTCTTTGGCCTTCTCCTCTCTCAGGTAGGTCACTATTGTACTTCTATGTCCTTATAATACTTCATTTCAGCGTGTTGTAATAAATATAGATTTGTACATTAAATAACATTTGTACATTATTGTGGTCCCATCATTGGATGCTGACCCATGGGCATACCAACAGGATACTGCAGCTGCGGTGGCTGTGGGGGTGGTTGAGGTGGCATTCCTACCACTCCACCTGTCATTGGCGAATGCATCTGCATGGCGGGGGATGCCTGCATTGTTGAAGCTGGTGAGACAACCTGATTAGAAGGAGAACAAAATATTAAAGGATTATATTTATTACACATGACACTAGTACAATTCACAATAGCACATATAACAGAAATAAGTAACAGCAATCTATCGATAAATCAAGGTTTCAAATATTGACAGCTTGGTACCAATATTACATCTCATTTTGTGGTCTCTGGTGACTTATCCAAAAATAAATCAACACTGAGGCAAAGGTTAAGGTTGTGCTGAGAAACTAGATTCTCACAGCATTTTTAAAGTATCAACGAAGATAAGTGTGATCCATTTGACAAAAAGCACTACATTCACAATATTTCGGTTCATAAACCAATAAAACTGCTGCCCAACGAAAGCTACAAAAATCTGAAATTTTATTTCTTCCCGATTCACATGGAAGAGGTTTCTCTGGCAAAATCATAGTCTCAAAACTCTTGGTGAGGCAGACATGGTATGGAGAAACTAACTCCCTTTCTACCGTCACTTTTGTGAATCATTATTCATTCCATCATGTGTAAAAATTTCCTTCTCCTTCACAGAGAAATTCTTACATTTTTAAGCATTCGTGAAATTTTATTTTAAAGCAACTTTAATGTAAAAGATTTTATTATTATGCAAATTTCTTTGTAGCTAAAAATTATTAAACTATTTAGCTCTCCAACAGCCATGTACCACATTTGAAGTATGTATTATGTTTGGCTTGGGTAATGCAACCTAATATTTGTAGATAGTGGAGGAACATTAACTGCTTCATTGTTCAAACTTTTATACAGCACTGTACACACTTGTATTGTAATTCTGTTAATTGAACAAGAAACAAAATTAACAATATGTGACTACTCACTCACAGCCAAGTGAGGTTCAATGCATCACATGGGTAACAACATAGACTCTTTTTCTAGTGCAAGTATACAATCACGCACAACAGCTAAAGTGCTGCCACAGTGCATGCTATCGCAGTCACTAGGGGATGTCTGCATGACTGTATGTGTACTTAGACTAGAAAAAGAAGGTAAAGTCTCTGTGCTATTACATCTGTGTGTGTCACATGTCAATCAGCTACAGGAGAACAGTTGCTTTTCCTCATTTTTGCTTACTGTTTCCACCCTGGTGTTTCTGTTGATGCTGTATCCTGCTACTAGTGCGCGTCAGTGTGAGTGAGCTGAGTGTAGTGTTGTAATGCATGTGTACTCAAATCAACTGTCAACTGTATCAGCATGGGGCAGTCACTAGAGGCTGCTGGTAGGAATTGTGCATGCAGTACAGTTTCTGCCATGCCGTCTACTGGGGGTCCATGCCAATATACAAGCAGAGCAGCGCTGACTGCTCCTCTTTATGTTCTTTCAGTCTGTACCACTCACATCAGTTGTTCTGTGCCTTGTTGTGTGTGGAGTCACAACAGACTTATTTCCTTTACTGTTCAGAGGACTATGAATAAAGCCATATTTGTATTACTTGAATCTGCTTTGTGTATTACTTGGTTACTATAGTTGATGTAACAGTTGTAACACTGGAGAGAATCTTTCGATCACAATACATACGTTACCATGGCCAATTGTGCTCTTTGTTTTTCTTCTCTCTAATTTCTAATTGTTGATGAAGTTAGTGAACTTGATTTTACATTTCAGACCCACGGAGCAATATTGTGTGGAGTCTTGCCATAGTAACATAAGATCAAAATAATATACTTAGAATAAAATATTGGCAATATTCCACTTTGTCTCAAATTAAAAAGTTGTATGCTGAAAATTCCCAATATCAACCTTTTTCTGTTATTTTCACAATATATCACATCATAATAACAATGAAGTCTATGCCTTACCCTTCAATGTGGTGTTTCCATCATCCAAGTCTACTACTTTATATTCCCTTAAAAGTAGTTTACAACTTTACCAGTATTTGTTTTTTTACCTCTTACCTCTCTGCCT
Organism: Schistocerca americana; assembly: GCF_021461395.2. Classification (NCBI taxonomy): domain Eukaryota; kingdom Metazoa; phylum Arthropoda; class Insecta; order Orthoptera; family Acrididae; genus Schistocerca; species Schistocerca americana. The sequence goes on from NC_060120.1 coordinate 849,643,080, forward strand.
AAACTCTCCAGTTGGCTCTTCATCACAACATTTACAACAGTACTGATCTGAGAAACACAGTAGTATCAACTAACTGGACTTCAAACTTCTCCTCTCCATAACAAATATTTTTTTCTAGCTTTTACACACAACAGTGGGATATTTACACAAATATTCAATACTTATCCTTCAAAAAGTTGGACCATATTAAAACAGAATAGCATGGCAGCTAAAAGAAATAGTTTTACATTACTGTCTTGTGGCTTTGAAACTCCTGCAGTTCATAAATCACAATAACTTTAGTTCATGGGATGTGAATTAAAGGAAATGAGCCAAATCTGAACAAAATTGATGATGGGTTAGTAAATAAAACAAAAACAACATGTGCTGCTCCTTTTTATTTATTCGTTGTTGCTTTAGATTAACTTAAAAGGTTTGAAATTAGTTATAAAACAGTCGAGATTGCCAGGTATGTTTATTAAAAGGCGACCAGTTCCAATCATCACATGACCATCTTCAGACTTTCACCTGTAATATAATACAGGATATAATTTAGAACAATACATAAAAAGAACTTAACATTAGCTATAAAATTACAAAACATAGATATATACCCACATTGATGGACAATAGCTGTGCATGGAGCAGGAACTGCTGCCTGACAATATTCAACTTCTGAAAAGATCAATACAGGTGTGTGTTTGATACTGGAGGCTCCGCCTACAGCTGACAGCATGATGTCATTATTAGCCAATCAGATATAAATCAAACGTCAAAATAATGTAGAACAATTTTATAATATGGAAGAAACAGATTATTAATATACCTATTGTCAAATAAATGTACTAAGAACATCACATTTGTTATGCATAGGTTGCTCTCTTGGAGCACAACGGAAAAATAATTATGATTTTGTCAGTTTATATGGAAATGATAGATGCTAATCTTGCATGGTTTCCATTGAAGCATCCACAAACATCGATAAATGAAGTTTAGTAGAGAAAACTCCCTAGGTACAGTCCCAGGCTATAAATAAGCAGTATCTGTTAATATATCGATCTATAGTAAATAGCTGTAGACCGTAATATGCCAGCAAAAATAATGAAGATGTTTGACAGACTAGCAATACTAAAGAAGAATATGCCCCCATATTTCTAAAATATATAATGTGACAACTCATCAATAAGCAATGTCAAAAAGTAATAAATTAAAATGAAGTTCTATGAGTGACCTAACATGCCAATTATTTATACACTGTAATAACTTTATATAAATAAGTAAGAAAAAATATGAAATTAAAGAAAAAAATGTCATTAGCCATTTTACTTAAATAAAATAACAAAGAAGACAATAATATAAGTCACAATAAAAGATGTAAAATACATTTGCAGAGTTATAAAATCAAGACATCAGATTAAGTATTCTACAGCAGATCACCAAAAAGTTCAAACAAATGTTTCTCTTCGAAGTCTAGCTGCTTGTTTATCACAGATGAGAGTTTGTTTTTGTAATGTGAATAAATTTTGATTTCTTCTGAAGTACTAAGAAACAGCCCTATAGATGCACTACGTAAAATTTTCATATTGTTAGAAATGCAACCTTCAGAGTGCTTTAGGGGGAAAAAAAAGATTGTCATGAATCAGTTTTAGAAGTTTTGTTTGAAACTTTGTAGTCATGTCTTTGTTAACTTTATTACTGCAATTGGTGGTAAAAAACTGTAATGTTTTAGAAATGTAATCATCTTCAGTAACTTTGATAACAGTATTGCCTTTATCTGTCTTAATTGTGATGGTTTTGTTAGTTATTACTTTGTGATTTCTCTCTCTTAATAATTTTTAATTTAATGTTGTTATTTTTATCTTTTTCTTTCGTAATAATATTCTTAGTATAAATTTTTTAGATCTCACAATTTTAAATCAAACTGGAAAACAATGTATGTCTATTTACATAAAACAAACATTAACGGATACAATAATTAATGCCAGTTCATGTCATCTACTAAATAAACAAAAACCCTTCTTCGAAACAATGATTCACGTGTTATTAAAATTACCTCTCCAATCTTATGCAGTCCAAAAAGAAACCGAAGTTTTACAGCAAATTTCTATTGTTAATAACTTTAGTTCTAGTCAAGTTAACTTTTTGTATAAAAAATAAAAACAAATAATTAACATTGTTACAAATTCTAATATGACGTTTACTAAAATGACAAAAGGGGACTTATTTCAGACAAAATAAACAAATTATTGAAAAAGAAATCTGATTATAGCCTTCACAATTAAAAAAACACCATACAAATAGTGAATCTAATAAATACCAAAATCTGGCATCTACAAAATACAGAGCGACAACTGCGATAAACAATACATCACAAACTGGCAATAACTTTTTAATTGTGTCAGAAAGCATTCTACTGGTACTACACATACCAAATTATAGCTTGGCCAAACTCTTGATGAACGTAATGACTCCCAAGGTTGCATTTCTAACATGAAAATTTTACACAATGCATCTAAAGGTCTATTTCTTAACACTTTAGAAGAAACCAAAATTTAGTCTGATTACAAAAACACACCCTCATCTATTATATATGAGCAGCTATATACTTCAAACCCAAACATTTCTTTGAGGTTTTTGATGATATTCTTTATATTGCTTATTCTGATGTCTTTTTTTAATGACTCTACAAGTCTATTTTACACACTTCTCCACACACTTTTTTTTAAATTGTGGTTCATATTTATTGTGCTTCTGTGTTATTTAGTTTAAATGTAATGGCTCATGAAATATTTTTCTTTAATTTAATATTATTTTCTTACGTATTTGTATAATATTACTACACTGTATAAATAATTGCCACAGGTCAATCATAGCACTGAATTTCTAATTTATACTTGTTCTTCATGGAGTCATCTTAATTTATTACTTTCCGATGTTAGTTACTGACTAGTTATTACATTATATATTTTGTAAATATGGGCACACATTTTCCTTTAATGTTGCTAGTGTATTAAAATTACAGTTATTTACTATAGATCGACACGTACATTAATGGGTACTGCTTATTTATATCCTGGGACTGGATCTATGGAGCGTAATCTATTAAGCTTCCTTTATCGATGTTTGTGGTTGCTTCAATGGAAACCACACAAGATCAACATCCACTAGCTCTGTAGAAACCAACAACATCTAGAGGCCAACCTACACACAACGAATATAATGTTTGTTTGCTTCCTTTTTAAAGTTCTTAGTATATTTATTTGACAATTGCTGTATTAACAGGCTGTTTCTTGTTTATTACAAAATTATTTTACATTATTTTGATGCTCTACGAACTAGTAAGTACATAGATTTGTACATAATTCCACCGACTCATACATGATTGACTAATACTGACATTATGCTGCCAGCTGTAGCCGAGCCTCCAGTATTTAATAAACAGCAGTATTGCTCTCTGCAGCAGTTGACTATCTTCTTTCAGCAATTCCTGCTCCATGCACACCCTTTGTCCATCAATATGGGTGTATCTGTTTTGTAATTTTGCAGCTAATTTTAAGTTATTTTTATGAATCCCTCGAATTTATATCCTCCTCTATATTACAGATGAAAGTCTGAAGATGATCATGTAAGGATCAAAACCAGTCACCTTTTAATAAACGTACCTTGCAATCTAGACTCTTTAGTAATTAATTTCAAGTATTACATAATGAACACTGGCTTTCTTCAGCAATGTTTTAAAAAAATAATTAATTTGAATTCAAATGAATTTCACTATGGCAAAATTAATCTATAATTTTGTTCTTTAGTGAAGGTGAGTCAACAGTTACAACACACTTGATCAACAAATCATATACACGGTCCAGTCACGTTAATGTGACCACCACCTATGTTCGGTGTCAACATGCAACAACCACTCAGTTTGCAGCTCTAGCAGTGGCGGACATATAAAGCGTTTCGGGTGGATGCAGAAAACAACTGTTGAGCAATTGATCATCCAGATGAACCAAAGTGTTAGCAATAGTGTCTTCTCAATGACTGTTCGAAGAATACCGCACAGCAGGCACCTAGTTCAACCACCCACACTTATAGCCGTGGAGGCTGGAATTTGCACACCAGCACCACTACTGGATGTCCAGTGAGTGGCCTTTTCAGATGAATCACTTTTTATGCTACCCTGGACAGATGGCTGTTGGATCATTGGAAGGGTCCAGGCTGGAGGAGGGAGTGTTAAGGTTTGAGTAATGTTTATGTGGCATTCCCTGGGTGACCTTGTCATTTTGGAGGGACAATGGATCAACACAAGTATGCATACATCCTTGGGGACCATGCAGTTTTGGAACCCTACACCGCACCATCACAGTGCATCACTGATGGTTCTCTCTCTTATTTCAGCACCTCTTACACCACTTTCACCTATGCCTCTGGATCCGGTTGCTGCTGGCTTTGATCTAATGCAGTTTATTCAGTTTCAGAACTACCAAATGTCGCAGTTGATGATCACAGTCTAGTAGCTCATTAATGCACAAGCCACTGCTGCATCAACTCTGCCACAACAGCTAGCCACATCCACGGCATCAGCTCCATACATTCCATTGTTCCAAGCGTTCAATAAACAATAAGAGGAAGGGAACGAATACTATGGTCAGTTCGACGCTCACTGTGCTACACATCAAGTACAAGGTACTGTGAAACTTCCTTATGTCTTGTAAACAGCCAGTACAGGAGTTTATCATCTTGCTCGGGCATTATTCCCAACTAGTAGGCCAGAGTTGCTAGTTTCCTCCTCATTAACTATTGCAAGGATCTGGTAAAGGTTCCTGCAGCTCGTTACAAGTCCTTTTGACTGTGGAAAAAGCTAGTCTGTGGGAGACTGAACTTCAGGATTTGATATGACAATGTCATTTTCAGTGTGGCTGTGGACAGTACTATGGTAATGCAATGATTCGTGACGCACTTATGTACGATGTGCCAAACAGTACGATTTGTGAACAAATTCTCAAATATTCTGTTCCTGCTTTGAAACAAACATTACAAATTACTGAAAATCAGGGCTCCTGTGATAGTACCACAGAAAACTTTGATGTAGCTCCCATCTGTAGTATAACACAAAGAGACAAACAGGTACGACCTTGCACACTGTAGTTGGTTAACTACAGTGTGCAAACGGGTCGCCATGCTGAGGCCTGACTAAACGAGTGTCAATGCGAGTGCCTGCTGTGAAATTGTGTCCCTGCTGCTTTTACATGCAAAAAAGACAAAATTGCCCTTCGCGAAATGTGACCTGCTTTGTTTGTGGAAAGTCAGGTCATGTACAGTCTGTATGCTTGCAACACAGAAAGAACTCTCCTCATGTTTGCTCTCATAAGTGCAGACCATATTCTCACTTAGTGAATGCAGTTTTTCCTACACGAGCTACTGTTACGAATGCACGCAAATTCTGACTCTCTTTCTCGCCTTCCTGTTTGTCCTGATTCTGAATTCGATGCTACTGCATCATCTTCCTGTCAGATTGATGCGCAGGACACCGGACTTTTACAGACTTTACCACTGCACTATAGGAAAACTGCTCAGGCCACAGAAGCAGACCCTGACTTGAATCTTTTGTTGCAATATGCCTGTACAGCTTGGCCTTGTTCAGTGAAAACAAATTCAGAATTCTTTTGCGCATCGATATTTTGCTCATCGGCATAGCCTCTCAGTCCAGCACAGTGCGATTTTATTGCAAAGTGAATGGACATTCGCATGTGCTTCTTCCTAAAATGTTGCAAAAAGATGTGTTGCAACTGCTCCACCAAGGACATTGGGGAATTGTTTGCATGAAACAGTTACCACATTGGCACTGTACTTGTCCGGGCATGGATGCCCACATTGAACAGATGAAGTCACAGTGCTGCACTTGTGGTGAAACTCTATTGACCCCACCACAAACATTTTCTGCTTGGCCAAAGTCTCTATCACCATGGCAATGAGTGCATACTAACTCTGCTAGCTCCTTTTGGAACATTCATTGGATTACTGTTGTGGACTCTTTTAGCAAATATCCGTTTGCAGTGTCCACAAACTAAACTACATCGTGTATACCATTCAGGCTTTGTCACCTATTTTTTGCTTGGAAAGTTTGCCTGAAGAGTTGGTTACAGACAATGGACCACAGTTTACGGCTCAGAACTCTGAACAGCCAATGGTATCACTTGCCTTACCAGTGCTCCATTTCATCCTCAGTCGAATGGAGAAGCTGAACAACTTGCGCGCAGTACGTTCAGGCAACAGATGAACAAATTATGTGCATCCCACATATGGGAGCAAGTACTGCTGTTCTTCCTTGCAACATACTGCTCCTAACCCTTCAACGGTCTGTTGCCCGCAAAGCTTCTACATCACCAGCACTACTGCACGCTGCTCCAGTTGCTGCACCCACCACAGAGCATGATGCCTCCCACATTCCATGGGTATTGCTTTGTGTCTAAAGATTCAATTATTTTCAGAGTTTTTGGTTGCAATAAGCACTGGGAGAGAGGAACGATTTTTTGAAATTTGGGCACTTCAATGTACTATATTCAGGGTCCTGCTGGATTGTTGTGCCACCATCAGAATCAGATTTGTGCTTTTCAACTGTGAGATTCTTCTGCAGATTGTCTGTCTCCAGATTCATATCCTACTGGGATCTTGTGGCTGGTGCAGCCACCCCCGTGGGCCTCTTCAGCACCACCTGCAGAACCGATGGAGCTGGACCCATTGCCTCCGCCACTGTAGCAGCTCAACTGCCTCACACTGGTCTCGGGGCCCACTGTTGACTCAGCGCCGTTGTCATTGATGCGCTCTCAGTTTTTCGTCTGACTGGCTCAGGAAAAGGGTGGGTGCCCTTTCGGAGGTTTTCCAACCAACGTTCCATTGGAGTGCAGGATGGTCGTCGGGGCATGGCTGGGGGCTTGGCATCAGTCCCAACTGCAGCTCCCAGCTCATCGCACCACCCATCTGTCTGTGCCCCCCCTCCCCGTTGTTGTAAGATGGCTCCCTACACAAAAACAGTACGGCATTTGGGAGGGAGGAATGTGCAGTCCTAAAGCATCGACTGCACACTCACCACCGCAGTACTGCGAAATGGCATAAGCGCCCCCTGTCGACACACACTGGTTGGCCCAGTTCAGTCACAGACTTCAAGAGCATCTGCACCAATTAATAGGAAGACATTACTTAGCCTGCATTCTGTGAGAAGTAATGGAGAGTAAAGTACTTGTATGTAGGAGAAACAGGAATCCAGTTATGTTATGTTTTATCTTCTTTTTAGAAATAAAGTGTTCAATTAATCTTAAAGTGTTTTGTAAAGATCATTTCAGATTTCTGCTACTGGCCATTGCAAGTTCTCTCCTTCCTTGTTTGTGTCAGTGCTGACTCCCACAGTAGCCAACAACACAATCTATCTTCTAAAAGCTTATATTCTCTGCTCAACCTGAGTTTTCCCTTTCACAGTGAATTACACACTAACATGCAATGCTACAGTCACTCTACATCTGTTCTTTCATAACATTTACCACTTCTACTACCTAACTTCATTGAGTGATCTAAATTATCTCCATCTCTCATTAACATTCTTCTCGAGATTTATCATTTTGATGAAATCATCTTGCATTATAAGGCAAACAGCCATGCCATCCTTAAGTGTGTAAAGCAACATAAAGTTGGTGTATCATTAAATAGGGATGAACATATTTAAGATACCCTTACCTGTGATGGAGGTTCTGAGGGTAGCACAAGACTTGCTAACAAGTCTCGAACTGCAGGGAATAGTGAACATTCTCCTTGGCTGGCTCCAAATTCTGCAAATCTCTTCAACTGATGGTTTGCAGCTGTAAGTGCAGTGGCTGGACCAGGATCTCTTTTCTCTGCTACTTGTGTGACATTTGTAGTTACATCATACACAAGAGGCAGAACCAGTGACGGTGGCTCCATTCCTGGTGGGTACACCCCCACACGTATAATCTGTAGCTGTAACATGAATCAGTGGCATTTTGGGTCAAATGAATGACTACTAAATGTCACAATATGTTGGTATTCATATAATAATTACATGGCAAAAGTTTGAGTGCTTCAGACAGCGAAGTGAAGCTGGCCTCAACCCAAAAGATGGTTTGAACTTCAGTGATTTACTATGCAGGTTTCTAGTGTAGGTCATGTGCTTTTGCCTCCTCCTGATCTTCAAAGTGACTCATCCAGCCATTATAGGGGGAACTACAGTTTTAACATGGATCCCATATTTGGAACAGTTATTATACGTTTCAGCTCATATACGTATTTTGTCATGTAGCAGACGTTTACCAGTCATCGTAAGTGTTACTAGATTTTCCACTATTTGATACAGGAAAGAGACTGTTTATCTGTTCATAAACCACCTTGAAGCTATACTGGCCTATTTGATAACGAAAAACAAAGTAGTAGTGGGTTTCTGGTGACTTCCATGTAAACTTTCTTAAAACCTCTCCTAGTAAAGAGTTTATCAGAGCCAGTAATAATATCATTGAACTTAATTCCCACTGTAAACTTTGTAACAAGGGCAGATAATTGTTCACAAACAACCACTTCATAGAAAGGTCCAATGAACAAAATTATATAACAAAATCAATAATAATATTAAACAGCAAATAAAATCAGCCATGTCTGTCTGTCAGAAACAGTTACGATATTCATGCTACAGCACATTACAAGATATACAGCAAAATATTGAAGTTGATAATATGGTCATCAAAGCAAATACATTATGCGAAAAAATAATCACATCAGACAATAAACTAAAGACAATATGGGATATACTGAACAAGGTGACTGGTTGAACCACACCTGAAGAGGGGCAGATGGCATTGAGAGTAAATGATACATTGGTAATACGTGTGTTCAGTGTTGCAAAACTTTTTAACACCCCTTTCATAACTGTTACCAAGAAGATGGGGTTGTAAGGTCCAGCAGGTGCTCCCATGGAGTACTTAAGACCAGTCATTACACATATCTTCAATAATATGAATATGACCCTCACTATCACAGTAGAAGTTATATTCACCATAAAATCTTGAGTTTAGTAACATATTAAGGTATCTGTGTAACCAGTTGTTTATCAAGGGAACATTTCCTGAATGGTTGAAATATGCCGTTTCAGAAAGGAGATAAGGAATACCATCAAATTTCCGTCTAATTTAACTTTTGCAAGAAATTCCCAAAAATTTTAGAAATGTTAATATACATTCGGCTTCTTAACCACCTGACAGTAAATAATATATTGTCAAAGTCACGTTCCGATTTCTAAAGGGTTCTGACACTGAGAAAGCTACCTGCACGTACAGTGAAAATGTAATTAATTCATTAGACAATAAATTACAGGCTACTGGCATATTTTGTGATCTCTCAAAGCTATTTCACCTTGTAAATTACAATATCCTTTTAAGTAAATTAGAATATTATGGTGTAACAGGAAATGTTGCAAAATGGTCAAATCCTCTATTTCTTACTGGAAACAAAGTGTGTCATTAGGAAAGAGACATGTATTAAGCTATCAGGCATCATCCAACTGGGAACTAATTGCATGTGTTCCCCACAATGTTCCATCCAAGAACCATTACTTTTTCTTGTTTATATCAATGACCTTTCATGAGTAACATTACCAGACACTCAGCTTGTTTTGTTTGCAGATGATACAAACATCATAACAAATAGCAAATTAAGCGTCGTTTCAGAAACACTGCTACATGAAATTTTCATGGGTACCAACAAATGCTTCCTAGCCAATTCCTTGTCCAAAAAACAACAACAACAACGCTACATGCAGTTCAGAACTTATAAGAGGTTTCCCAGCTTCAAACGCTTAAAATATGACAAAAACAAATAGAAGAAGTGGGCAATTTTAAATTCTTGGGATTACAACTTGATAGTAAATTCAAATGGGAGGAGCACAATGCTGAAGTGCCTAAACAAACCTCTATCTGGAATGCAAATGCTGTCAGGTATAGGCGATATAAAAATGAAAAAGCTGACATACTATGCTCACTTTTATTCCATAATGTCGTAAGGGATTAGTGTAACTGATCAAGCCAAGCTTAAATTTTCTGGTTCCAAAATTGTTTAATATGAAATATTGGTGGTGTGAACTCAAGAACATCCTGCAGAAGCCTGTTTAGGGTCCTACGGATATTGACTACTGCTTCCAAACAGGTTTATTCCTTGATGAAATTTGCCATTAAAAATATCTCTCTTTTCCAAAGCAACAGCTCTATTCATGAAATTCATACTATAAATAAGAATAATCTTCACAGATATTTAAAGTCACTTACTTTGGTCCAAAACGGCATCAATTATTCAGGAACAGACATTTTCAATAACTTTCCAGCAGTTATAAACAGTTTAACTATCAACTTCAATTTTAGACAAGCCTAAAAGATTTATTGGTGGTTAACTTCTTTTACTCCACTGCTGAAGTTCTTAGTAAAATCAACTGATATGAGTGTGTGTTACTAATAACATCAAATAATGTGAGTATTAATACATTCTCACTTCTGTACAAACTCAGTGCAGCAAAGTGATCATTGTATATATATGTTGTAAAATGGTTCTGCAATTTAGAATTTATTACCTTTTAAATGAATATGTTTAAAATGTTTTTGACTTATTCTATATCCATGACAATCATTTACAAGGGATCTGTGTAAGGTATATCAGCATTTTTGTTTTTCAGTGTAAATATTTATTGTGGATTCTTGTTTTTCTGTTATGTTCTACACTCTGGAGGATCACTTCACCAAGGATCAGCTGGAATGAAAAGTATATCTAATCTAAGTAAATGAGTAGCAGGTGAACTTGGGGTTACCTGACGAAACTTGTTGCTCTCACATAGTGTTTTTACCTCCACACACCAAACATCTTCACACTATTTAGTAATGGCTCATCTGAAATATTTCTACTGATAATGAATACCAGAATTAACTCCGTGAGCTGTCTCGAGCTGAGGACGGGAAAGTCATGGGCTCTCTTTCAAGTAGTATATGCAGTCTGTATTGCATCCATTTGCAATCACTGTAGAATATCAACTATATTTTCTTTTTAAGTAAGTAGAATGGAGACACTTGGAAAGCACCACTACACATAATACAAGCTCAGCATTAAAGTAGTGAACAATGTTCTTAAGTCTTGGAGAGAGAGAGAGAGAGAGAGAGAGAGAGAGAGAGAGAGAGAGAGAGAGGGGGGGGGGGGGGGGGGGACAGCTCTGTTATTCTGATATACAAAGCTAGTACAGGAACAGTACAAATCATGTTACGTTATTGCAGGAACAAGTTATTTCTAACCTCATAACAAACAATTGAAGAAAATAAACCTACTAGCCTTGCTCACCACAAATAAAATTCGCTGTAGTGGTTGAAACACACAATATCTCAGTGACAGGAGGTAAGATTAAGTGTGAATTAGTAGAAACTGTCATGAAAAATTAACCTACGTCTCTTATCCAACGTCTTATTTTGATAAATAAATAATAAAAAAACAGTGTAACTGTTAACAACATTTCAGAGGAACATACGTTTCCCACTCTAAAAATCTTTAAGTGTAAAAGTTGAAGGGCCAGACAAAAAGCTTCACAGAGGATGTACTTGTAGAAGTTTGAAATGCTGTCGTCATAGTTCGTTAATTTAGCTGGAACTTTAAAGCAGCAATGAAGAAAATGGCCAGAACACTGACACTACACCATTGATTTTATGGCAAGGAAGTTCCATGGATTGACAGCAGAATCTACTGAAGCAACTGATGAAGCCACAACTTAAAGCCCCTAAGATTCAGTATAGAATTTATGATTTCATACAGTACTTAGTAAGAAACCTTACTTTTTAAAATTCGGTAAAACAGTCTTGATGGCAACAGATGTTTATTTTGGTTGGCAACTGGTTTCAGTCTATAATTTAGACTGTCTTCAGGTTGTAGGGGCCATGATGGCAGCTGGTGGCAGTGGATGGAGCACAATCTGTGAGAACACAGACATCCACTTCAGTTGACGTCTGTGTTATTACGGATCTTGCTCCACACACCACTACCAGCTGCTATCATGGTGTCTACAGCCTGAAGATGGTCTAAATTATAGACCAAACCCAACTGCCAACCAAAATAAACAACACTTGCAATCAAGACTGTTTTATTTAATTTTAATATTTTACTCCAATCGTTGTTCACTAACCACTGACGGAATATTTTCTAAAATGTTATGTTGCTATTTGTTCTAATAACTTGCAAGCATGCAAAATGTACACTTACATTTCCCCAGTATCAACAACATTCTGAAACAGAGTTTATCTTTGTGCCCCTGCTTTGTTAGCAGTGGAGCTCTATCCACATTAACTAACATGAGTGTCCTTGCTGGCCAGCAATTATACTATGCCAGGCAAGTATTAAATTTGAAGCATACAAATATATATACAATAAACTTTGAGTGGGTTAACACTTGACAGTACCAGTACAATCAAGAACCAAGCAGGTTTAATATTTTCTCTTCTGGCTTCCCATAGGTGCCCCTCAGTCTCAGAGGCTGACAATATTTAAAACAAAGATAACTGATCACGCCCGCAACAATCATGCCATAAATGATCTCTTATGTGGATAATCTTTAATTTGGGACAATTTTAATTACCCTAATACCTCAACATACACTGACGAGCCAGAACATTATGACCACTGCCCACCATGATATTGATTACCACCGGCTGGCACTGCAGGTATGTGACATGATAAGGAGAGTATACAAGCTGAGCAGAGATAAATGGGAAATAATTCTAGTGATGATACAATCCATAAATTGGGAAACCCACTGATGTACGTGGCTTTAATAAAGGACAGACTGATATGGCCCAGAAGTTGGAAGGAGCACCTCAGAAATGACAAAATGGTTGGCTGCTAATGTGGTGAACACTTAAGGAAAGTGGTTGAAGAATGGTGAAACAACAAGTAGGATGTCCACACCTCATCACAAAATATGGAGATTGAAGGCTTGCCTGATCTGTAAAGCAGGGCAGTTGATGACCTGTAACAGATCTGATGACAGAGTACAATGCTGGTGCAGGCATTAATGCTTTGAGGTACACCGTTCAGTAAACATAGTTGGATATGTGGTTCTGCAACAAATGAGCACCATTTGTTCTAATATGGACCCAACAACATGGTCAATTATGAATACAATGGACAGGGTATCATCAAGATTGGACTGTGGAACAGTGGAAATGTGTTGCCTTGTCAAAGGCATCATGTTTATTGTTACACTACGGCGATTGTCATGTTCGAATATGCCATTATCCTTGCAAACAGCTGCTTGAAATATCCACTGTGGCCACAGACATAAGCTTGAGAGGTGACTATTATGCTGTGTGGGACAGTCATTGCTTCCATGGGATCTGTGGCAGTAAATGAAAGCACTACGACAGATGTGGACTACTTAAACATTATTGTTGTGTTTTGCATCACTTCATGCTTGATGTCTTCCTCACCAGTGATGGTTATCTTCCAGGCAGACGACTTCCATGAAAAAGGACAGAATCCTGCTAAAGGACAGAATCATGCTAAAGGACAGAATCATGCTAAAGGACAGAATCATGCTAAAGGACAGAATCATGCTACAGTGGTTTGAGGAACACGATAGTGGTGTATTGGTCACCAAATTTGCCTGATCTGAACCTGATGGAACACATCAGGCATCCTATTAGGTGTCTGCCCCAGTCCAAAAATCACCACCAGCGAATGTTGCCTCATATCTCTGCATACCTATCATGAACTTGTTGATCCATGACATGCAGAATTGCCCCTGCACTGCATTTCATAGTTGGATCAACATGCTATTCAGCAGATGGTTACAATGTTTTGGCTCATCAATGTACATAAAAGAAAAAAAAAAGTTAGTTCCAAGTACAATAAAATTCTAGAACTTACAAAGAACAATATTTTATTCCGGCACACAAGAACACCAGGTTGTCCAACAGGTACAATGTTAGTAGCAGAAGGTGGAATTCGTAAGCACCACTGCACGGCCCATTTGAACTGCTGTTGCTGAATCAGACTGGGCATCTGTAATAACATGGCCAATAAAAGACAGTATCAATAGCAACATGGGAGTAAAAAATCATTTTATAATCAGGCACTAAGAGTAAGGTACTCTCCTGAAGTGTAGGCAGCACATTTTAATTTGATTGAAGTATTTGACAAAACAATGGAAAATCACTGAAATGTAAAAACTTTGATCTGCTAAATTACAGAGCAACTTTTAATGCATGGTCAGTTACTCACCAGTTCTAACCTCATTATCTGTACAAAGTCTTTCAGAACATTTAAAGGTACATTCAACATGCGACCAAACCCTGACAGTGAGTTAGGTTTGTATGGAGGTGCTGCAACCCTTGTATCAAAGAACTTCTCTATAACCTGCAAAGATATGTTTTGAAACACATTTTAATTTCAAAGAAAATGACACCCATCACAATAAAAATTAAATTGCTATAAAAGTGTGCAAAGACTGCTAACAAAACCAAAATTATATACTTATAGTATATAAGCTCAGCATACAAAAATGACGAATTATGACAGAGACTGTGACACTATGAATATTAATAGGATGTACAGCTGTATACCCTGCAACTTTATAAGTACTAAAATATATCATTATTTCTGCAATAAATGGTGATGTTTAGAGTTATTATCAAGCATTAGAAGCTCTGACTGTAATTCAAGGGACAGTGAAATACAGTGTGGACAGCAGTATGTCAGATGCACATTAACGAGAAAGGTTCAAGGGCATCAGTTCAATCAACATATTATAAACATGATTTGCAGGCAAACAAAACCGGAACTTTGTAAAGGACACTGATTTTTATTACGCTGCTCTGAATCTAGCATAAAATAGCCCCTCCATTCAATTTAAAATTATATAAAACATAATTTCAACTAAAACAGACTTTGTAAAATGATTATTCAGTAGCACATACTAGACACGTGCATATGTCACGTTTCTGATATCTTTCATAAGCTTTCTATTAAAAAATACACGGAGAGGGAGAAGGAGAGGGCTAGGGAGAGAGAGGGGGCTAGGAAGGGAGGCAGAGGGAGAGATAGGGGGCTAGGAAGGAGGCAGAGGGAGAGAGAGGGGGCTAGGAAGGGAGGCAGAGGGAGAGAGAGGGGGCTATAGGAAGGGAGGCAGAGGGAGAGAGAGGGGGCTAGGAAGGGAGGCAGAGGGAGAGAGAGGGGGCTAGGGAGGGAGGGAGAGAGACAGAAGGAGAGAGAGGGAGCTAGGGAGGGAGGCAGAAGGAGAGAGAGGGAGCTAGGGAGGCAGAAGGAGAGAGGGGGGCTAGGGAGGCAGAAGGAGAGAGGGGGGCTAGGGAGGCAGAAGGAGAGAGAGGGAGGGGATTGGGGGAGAGGGAGGGGATTGTGGGAGAGTGAGGGGATTGGGGGAGAGTGAGGGGATTGGGGGAGAGTGAGGGGATTGGGGGAGAGGGAGGGGATTGGGGGAGAGGGAGGGGATTGGGGGAGAGGGAGGGGATTGGGGGAGAGGGAGGGGATTGGGGGAGAGGGAGGGAGCTAGGGAGGGAGGCAGAAGGAGGGAAAGGGAGCTAGGGAGGGAGGCAGAAGCAGAGGGAGGGAGCTAGGGAGGGAGGCAGAAGCAGAGGGAGGGAGCTAGGGAGGGAGGCAGAAGCAGAGGGGGGGAGGAGAAGTCAAGAGAGTTTATAGCAGCCTGCTATCCAGTAAAGGAGAGTGACTGTAAACCCCAAGTAAGTCATCTCATAAAGGCGTGGAATGTGGTTTGGGGAAATAAATCAGTATAACCCAGACCCACACTCACACTTTAAGTCGTCAAAAGTTAAGAGTATGATCGTATGTATAAAGCATTAAGTGATCTTACATTACATCACAAAAGAACCAGAACTTCAGAGAATACTCCAAGAGCATTGGAATTTTGTAAGCCATATTAAAATGTATAATTTAGCTTAAAGTGCAAATTTGTATGTCCAGATTCACAATAAAATAGGCCCCAACCTGATATTGAGCTTTTCAGTGTAGTTTTCGGGATGTAAATTTTCTGGGAACATCACTATTGTATTACTCATGTTTGATTCTTTGTTATGACAAATGCCATATGTGCCAGAAGATGAAACATGCACTTGAAATACAGCAAACAGTTGAAGCTATCCAATAGTGAGGAATGAAATACTTCGTTTCAAATAAATTGACTGCCTCAACGGAAAAGATTAATAAAAGCCAAATTTCTTTAGCAAACCGACAAAAATAATTTCATTGTTTGACAAGACAACTGATTTTCTGAAAACATGGAAATGAGGAAGCTGAAACTAACATATTTTAGCCTTCCGTAATTATGTGAATGTATTTTAATTCAGCCATAGATACCCATTTTAGTTTCATCTGACATGAGAGCTGTAAACAAAGAGGAAGCAGCAAAGTCACTAAATGTAAACATGGGTCATGTGGCGACTACCCCCTCCCTCTACAACTCAAGAGTGCTCTGTGCATGTGCAAATCTGGCAGCTTGGATGCGCCAAAAAGATTTTACCTGATAGTATATGGCTGCTTGTTGTTACTGCCGAGATAGTAACAGCCACCCTTTAAGTAGCCAAAAGAGGGAAAACGCACTACTCACACACAACTCAACTGAGCATGAGCCCGCTGATAACTACTCAAAGAACCTTATGTAAACAGTTGTAACGTCACGCTCATCAGAAGCAGTTTGTTGTTACGAAGTGTTGCATCTTCGTCTTAAAGCCTTGACACATTTTTCTGTGGCAGACGCTTGTGTGTGCACTGTGTTTTATTGTTGTAATTGGCGCATTTCCTATGCACCTTAAGTTTTATTTTAGCTGCAGTAACAGGATACAGTGATATTCTTTGTTAGAGTGTCAGTTCTTACCAGTCATAATTACAAAAATTTAACTGAAACTAAAACAATGAAAAATTCCCGAGATTCTTAAAAATTCCTAGGTTTATCCCAGTTTTATCGCAGATGAAAAAATTCCACGTTTTTTCCTGGAAATCCCAGGGTGTATACACCCTCTCTGCTGTATGAGAACACAGTGACAGTACTGCAAACTAATTTAGACTTCTTAGCATCTTATTATCACATGATGTGAATATATTACAGAGTAACTTGTCAACATGTAGTTGTAGTACTTTGGCAAATTACTATGTAACATATTCATACAATCTGATGATGACTTGTTAAGAAGTCAAATCAGTTATAATACCATAACACAAATGGTGTCATAATTGGTTTTGACTTCTTAGCAAGTCATCATCAGATAATGTGAATATATTAAATAGTAATGCATCAACATGCAACTGCTGTTGCCTGTCTTACTAAGGCGAGTTAGTATGTAACATATTCACATCGCCTGATGACAACTTGGTAAGAAATCAAAAATGGATGATACCATTTGTTTTGCCTGAGACTGCAAAATATAATAAACAAAGCAGAACAATAATTAAACGTTAAATAAATTGCCTTGCTATTTTTACCACAATGTGTCTATGTCAACACTAAACAGACTACAAGATTACTGTTTTCACAAACTAAAAATTACTATTAATAAAAATTATTCAGCCACCATCAATTGAAAATATAAGTGAATTGAAACATATAAAAATGGACACACCTGCCACCATCAATTGAAAATATAAGTGAATTGAAACATATAATAATGGACACACCTGCATTTCCTCTGCAGACCACTGGTCTTTGTGGTCAGGCAGTGGTGTAACCTTAAGGTGAAGGGACTGCATAAACTGTGGATTCAACCACACTCGACACTGCAAACTGTCCACTTTGAAGTGTACAACTCCTGGCTCATTTGTGGGGACAACCGTTAACTGAAAATGCAGTTTCATAATAAATAGTAGGCTCTCATAGAAACTTGTTATGTAAATGCGACATGGTTAGTATTAAAAATAAATTTATAATAAACATATCTTGCTGTTATAAATTACTTAGTATGGGAAGCAACAACAGCTGTGATAATATATTACAACTGATGAAAACCGCAATATCTGTGTCAAAAGATTTATTAATCATGGCTAGTTTCATGAGATTACAGTCACATCTTCAGGTGACAAACTGTTGACCTTTCAATACATAATGTCTGTAAGATCTCCATAAGGATTGATAACAGAAGCCTTTACCTTCCTGCAGAAAGCTGGTGGGTCAATCCATATGAAGTGGTCCAGTGATGGTTCCTTGACCATTTTTAAATATTTTAATTTTTTTTATACGTGATTGCCCTATATTTGAGAAGTTCAAAACAGTTTTTTAAAATAATTTATCTTGCACCTTTACTGCATGGTGGCCATTTTTATTTGTAGGCGTGCGACGATTTTTCAGTATGGAGACATTAGCGAAAATTTGAATATCTCTGGACTGGGTTAATTTACAACATTGCAATTAACATGATTGTTTTTAGAAAAGTGTCCTCTACAACATTGTCTATTACACAAAATATCCTAAATTCAAAAATAACCAGTCAAAATGACCTCCAAAGTTTGGTATCCAAATTTTCAAAAATCCACTTTTTAGACCCAAAAATAACAAACAAGGAGTGATTTATGAGAGTCTATTTTTTCCTATAGTTAGATATCATACACTACCAGCCTCATATAGGGCAAGAACACTTACAAATGTTTCCTTAATTTTTTTACGAATTTTTTGAAATTTGAAAATTTTCATTTTTTGTAAAGTTTGAGGTTAGTTATCTCAGGTGGGACTGAATATAAAAATATGATTTTTGCACAGTTTATACACCTATATGATAACAACATACTGTAAAAATGTCAACATTGATATCTGACTGTGAACAAAGATATGAATTTTTGAAAATGAGGTATAGTTCACATTACTCTACAACTGATCTTATGGCTGTTGCCTATTAAATGGTTTATTGTTTCATTGCAATAAAATTTAATTGTGACATATTTAGTCAAAACTATCACCCAATATTCATTAATTTATTTATTTTTAATAATGCAATATTAGGCAATAGGAGCTCGCGCTTTTGTTCTATGGTAATAAAAATGCCCATTTACATTTAGGTTTATTGTCATTGCTGGGTGTGGTATTGTTGTAGTCAGTCTGTTCTGAAACCTCTATTAGAGTGGATGTACATACTTCATCGAGTGTGCAGAATGAGTTATATGCTTTGTTCTGTGTGTAATTTGTAATTAATTTTGAGAGATTAACTGGAATGCAATAACATGGATGAACAGTGCTCTGTTGGACAGATAGCAAGTGAAATGTGTGTCAAAACAGTTCACGGCTCAGTTTCAAAACACTTGAAAAATGTCAATGACTTTGATGAAGTTAGACAAACTTTGTTTAAATTTCGAGTAAGTTCTTTCGTAACATCAGTCTGTGAGTATCATGAGAAGAAATATATTCTGAAGTATGTATAACCACATTTTTGGAAGAAAGTGCTGTGAACCACTTAAAGTTCATAAAAAGCCTATTACTAAAGGTTTGAGGGAAATAAAACTTGAACATCTGTCCTTGTTATGTGAGAGTGAAACAGTTTCCCAATTGAAACGTAATCTGATTCCTGGAAATTCCCTGTGTCCAAATTGTGATTCAAAAATATTTGTTGTGAATCCAGAACCAGAATCAGGTAACCTTGTTAATGACATTTATATTCCTAATGAAGAAGCTGTTAGCATATTGGATTTTGCTTGTTCTAAGTTAGACATATCTCCTGCTTTGAAAATAATAAAATTAAGTAGCAGAAAAAGGAAAGCAGCTATTGACAATAAGGTACAACAAATTTCAGACAAATTGAGAAAAGACTTGGAATCATGCTTTAATAATACAGATATCAACATTATTTCTAAAGAAGAAGAAAACCTAGCACCAGCATCATCTGACACTGAATATTTGAGCTTAATAGAGAAATTAATAATTAAATGTTCAGTGACATCTAAAGAGGAAAAAGTTAAAATTTTAAGTTTGCTCCCTGACTCATAGTCAAGAGAAAAAGTAGTTCATGGATTCAACATTTCTCATCATTTGATTAAACTAACTCGAAAATCAGTCAAAGAGCAAGGCATTCTTCCAGTTTTTGGAAAGAAGAAAGGAGTAGGTGTAAATGAAGGAACAATTAAAAAGATCCAGCACAGTTTTTTGAAGATGATGAAAACAGTAGAATGTGCCCAGGTTGCAAAGATAGCAAAAGAGTTGTTATAAATGGAGGTAAAGTAACAAAGCAAAAACGACTAGTGCTGTCAAATTTAAATGAACTTTATGTAGTTTTCAAAAATTCTCATCCTGAATACAGAACTGGAAGGTCAAAATTTTGTGACCTCCGACCTAAGTGGTGTATTTTGGCTGGATTCTCAGGGACACACTCCATATGTGTTTGTTTATATCATCAAAATGTCAAACTGATGATTGTGGGTGCAAAACTCAGTGATCTTAACTACGAAGAGTTACGAGATTTAATGGTTTGTGACACTAACAATTATGACTGCAAGATGAGTTTGTGTAATAAATACCCTGGTAAGGAAACAGTTATTGAATTGTTGCACGAATATCACGACGAAATGCCAGACAGTATTACCTTCAAACAGTGGGTCACAACTGACACGGCAGAAATGATAACAGTGGTTAAATCTCAAAAAGAGTATCTGGAATCTTTAAATGATAACTTACAAAAACTCAAAAGTCGCCACTATGTTTCTAAAATCCAAAGTAAGTTTTTGAAGGACAAAAGAGCACAACTTCATGAAACTGAATGCATAGTGCTAGATGATTTTGCAGAAAATTTTACATTTGTGATTCAGGATGCAATACAAGGGTACCACTGGGTCAATGACCAGGCAAAAGTGCATCCATTTATTCTCTACTTTAAAAATGAGAAAGATGAAGTTTGCAGTTCTTCAATTTGCATTCTAAGCGACTACTTGGAGCACAACACTTTGGCTGTACATGTGTTTCAAAAGTATGTAATAAACTACAAAAAAGAAAATTTTCCCAAGGTTGAGAAGCTGATATACTTTTCAGATGGAAGTGGTAGTTAGTATAAGAACAAAAAGAATTTTTCAAATCTGTGCAACCACAAAGTAGACTTTGGGTTGGAGACTGAGTGGCACTTTTTTTGCATCTTGCCATGGTAAAAATTCATGTGATGGAGTAGGAGGTACAACAAAATGTGAAGTAAGTAAAGCCAGCTAACAAAGACCAACCATAGACCAAATTCTCACAGTACAGGATATGTATGTCTTTTGCAGGGATAATATTAAAGGCATTACCTGTTTTCTGATCAAGAAAGACGAAGTGGTTCTGCATATGAAAACAACACTTCAAACCAGAGTTGAAAACTGTATAGCAATTAAAGGACCAAGCCATTTCCACAAATTCCTTGGCATTGCAGAAAACTTAGTTCGATGCTATGTAACATCAGAAACCGCAATTTATGAGGATCACTGTGTCAGTAAAATTACATCTCTGTCTTTAACGTTGAATAAGGTAGTGGCATGAGTGTATGATGGACAGTGGTGACTTTGCAGAGGTTGAAAGAATAAGTCTGGAAGACAATGAAGTTTTTGTGCATTTTTACCAACCTGCTGGCACAAGAACATCATTGAAAAAAATCTACTAATGACAAAGTTTGGATACCAATGAAAAATGTTTTAAGGTAACTTTCACTGCTTGAACTTACGACAGCAACTGGGAGGTCTTAATCTGTATCACAGAAGCTGTCTGAAGAAGTAAGTGTTCTTAACATTCACCAACAGGTTTAGGAACATTCATATCTCGAAGGATGTTAATTGAAAATATTTATTTTAAGTATGCCAAACTAATATAAATGTTAATTTCAGTGATGTTTCCACTTTTTGTACATAATTCAGTACCTTACTTCAATAGTAATAGATTATATACCACCAATATCACACATGAATAGGCACAACAGCCATAAGACCAGTTGTAGAGTAATGTGAATTATTTCCTCATTTTCAAAAATTCATATCTTTGTTCACAGTCAGATATCAATGTTGAAATTTTTACAGTACGTTGCTATCATATAGGTGTTAAAACTGTGCACAAATCATATTTTTATTTTCAGTCCCACATGAGATAACTAACCCCAAACGTTACAAAAAATGAAAATTTTCAAATTTCAAAAATTCATAAAAAATTAAGGAAACATTTGTAAGTGTTCTTGCTCTATATGAGGCTAGTAGTGTATGATATCTAACTATAGGAAAAAATAGACACTCATAAATCACTCCTTGTTTGTTATTTTTGGGTCTAAAAAGTGTATTTTTGAAAATTTGGATACCAAACTTCGGAGGTCATTTTGACTGGTTATTTTTTAATTTAGGGTATTTTGTGTAATAGACAATGTTGTAGAGGACAATTTTCTAAATACAATCATGTTAATTGCAATGTTGTAACTTAAACCAGTGCAGAGACATTCATATTTTTTGCTAACGTCTCTAAACTGAAACATCGTCGCGTGCTTACAAACGAAAATGGCCGCCATTAAGTAAAGGAAAAAAAAACCTGTTTTGAACTTCTTAAATATAGGGTAATTACATATAAAAAAATTTAAATATTTAAAAATGGTCAAGCAACCACCTTAATTTTTATTGGACCACTTCATTTGGATTGGCCCTCGTGTCATAAAGCATGCAACTGGCATTAATAAAATAACCAGAGGAATAAGAACATGACATAACACAGACATATGTGCTACGTCTTCTCAGAAACAGTGGCCAGCCAACTAGTGCATTTTTGTATTTACCATAGGAAAAGAGCAAAGGCTAGTCCGATTTTCAACATGTCTAATATCCCTATACATCACTTGCAATTCATCTGCAGCAGACTCATTGCTTTTGCCTATTTCTCTTAGTTCCATACTGGAATTTCTAATACCATAATATTTCAGGACGTGCGTAGTGAATTGGATGACAGAGTTAACGGCACCAATTGTTTCAAGTGATTAGTGTAAACATAGTTTCACGACTTACATCTGTCCTACCACTATCTGTATAGTACGTGTAGATAAATAATTAAGTGTTGTTTGGTTTCCAGGTAACTGCAAGCCCTTTGATTCAACGCCACTTGGAAAACTTGCGTGACAATTTTGCCACTCCTCATTCAAGTGGCTTCTTCTTTGGCTCACGTGACTGAATGGATCCCATTCCAAACCTTCTTAACACAAGAAAGATAAAATTAGGCTACTGGGAACTGAACCTAAAGCCTCCATGTGAGTACCCAACAACAATAAATAATAGACCACTGACATAGCCCACTAAATGCACATGAGATCTGTCTACTACCTGCACCAACACAGAAGAAAATGCAAAACCCAATAAAACAGCACTTACTTGTTGGACAAACATGAATCACTGCTGCTATGAATGAACATAATAATCACTCTTACTGAGAAAGTGGGTCCTTTTGCAAGAAAGAGCTAGCAACACTACAGGAGAGATTATAAAGACAGAATGGATGTAGAATATGCTGGAACAAAACTAATAATTCATATTCATAAGAAAGCAAAAATGAGTTGCAATTGTCAATGTCACATGTATTTGTTGTTCAATTTGTATTATTGGCACCAAACAAATCTAAATCCAATCTCATTTACTGCCATCACATGAAAATAAACCAAATGCATTTCCCTGTGCACAATGCATCTGTCTTTTATTCAGTCACTGGTGATTACAATACAGTGAACTACACCATAACACTTTCACTCGCAGTTTGTTTTCCACACCCACATTTGTCTGATTGTTATGCCCTGAAGCCACAACCTAGTAAGTTGCAGTACTGATGAAATCACACTATGTCAAAGTTATGTGCTAGACCAACACTTGAAGTGTCATGTTCTACCTTCAATAGTCGGTGGCATTCCTAGTGGTGCTTGCCAAGCATATCTGCTCAAAGCTACTGCTGGTAACTGTGCTTCCACTACTCTTCCCATCTCTATAGAGCTCTTTTATACGATATTTGCACCCCAAAAACTGTTGCTTCCAAGTTTGCACAATGGAAAAATATCATTAGAAGTTATGTAGGGATTAAATGAAATCTTCTATACCATTCTGTCAACACACAACCAAACTGTCATCAATCAACCTAACATATACAGTGGGCAATGCTATGGACTACTCTGTTGCCACAACCTACATTTCAGAAGTATATTCTCTTTCTTAAACATGTATGACGTCACATACCACATCATCATTATGTACTGGGATGAAGTCAACATTTGCTATCTGCGCATTAAATTGATCCCGGTGTATTGTTACATTTGTGTAGTACACATATCACAAGAACATCTGCAAAAGGTGAAACAGGGAGCAAGTAAACAGCCCTTCCTCTCACTTCTTTCTGCCTTGCAGTTGCCAATGGCTTGTGTCATTGGCCATCCAAAAAATTATGCTTAGCTAGTTTATCTGTATCCTTTTGTTTTTCAAATTGGGAATCTCTTTCTGTCACACCCCATATTTGCAAGTAGAATAAATCTTCCATACAATACAGTACTCACACAGTCTTCACTCTGCACAGTCCGCTGCAGTTGCCTTCGCATGAAAACACAACCAAGGAACCGCTCGAGTGGCGACATGTCCGGACTAGGTAAACCAACAGGATGTGGAGTAGATGTGCAGAGCAAATGCAGTGCCTCATGGGTGAGGAGAGTTGGTACAGCGCCAGCCCAGCTTCGTTGTGGAAGTACACGTGACAAATGACATCCACCTGCCAAAAAAGTTGATGGAAAGTGTGTCATCATTTTGGGTGATGAGATAACACAGAAATCTTGCCTTTCTAGCAACAATGTGTTTAGTCTTCTTTGACTCACTGTCACAATCACATATACATCAGCATGTACTTAATAGCTATGGGAAAACATCAACTGACTAAACTGGCAGCAGACCAATATATAAATATATGGAAAGTGCTATGTATTAAGACAATGGATTGCCTCAAATGAAAAAAACACAACTGACCTGGTGACATACATGAAATTCTTGGGAGAGTTTCCTACCTAAATCCTTTGTCCTGTACTAGAATGTCTGTACTAGATAGTGTGACATACTGGTGACTTTTTAACTTAAACCTTGAATAGACTGGTTCCTCTCAATTATCTATTTTGTTTTAAAAGCTAGTTTCTTGCTGGATTTCATCCATGCTTATCAGTTGCATATTTCTTCTGTGAATTTGGTTAAAGTTTCATTTTGGGGATTCTGGCCCGAGCTACTGGAGCTGTCTGTTGTGTGTGCATCAGATGTGCTTGGTTGTCTGAATGAATGGCTTGTGTATCTCTTTTTCCGACAAAGGGTGAGGCCGAAAGCTTATGTGTAAATGTCTTATCTATGCCTGTCTGCAACTCTTTATAGCTATTTTATAGTAAGTAGCAATCTATCCTTTCCTACATTGATGATATTCTAGAGATTCTTTTCTTCATAGATTGAAGCTATGTGAACTCAATCTTTTGTGCCAAAAGATGAAATGAAACCAATATATGTTGCTTTATATAAATACGAACTTCAGAGAGGTGTAAAAGCTTCAACTTTTGGGACTGGCAAGAGTGGCAAAAAATGAGATGGGAGGGGTTGAAAGACGATATATGTCATGGAACAAAAGTCATTCAGATCTCAAGGTGAAGCTGCAATACAAAGAACAATGAGAAGTCGAAAGTAAGAAACATTTATTCACTTCCTTCTATATTGATTCTGTTACATGCAGAGTTCTGGGAGTGACATATAAGAATAAACAAATTATTCATTACCTGATATACAAATTCTGTTTACTGCACTCTTTGTGGATGATAAAAGTTAAATAGTGTACACCAACAATTTGGTTACTAAGCAGAAACTGAAACAGAACTTACTTTCTCATGCAGATCACTAAATCACATCTCTCGTTAGCAATTTAAACTCTGGAAGTGACAGCTTCCAGTGATTACTTGTCACTCATCATATTCCTGGAATCAACATTAGCTGCTCCTCTCAACCTTCCTGCCTGTCCCCTCCAGACATTTTTCTTTATTCTTATCCTCTCACACTTGAGGCTCCTCACCGTTACTTTTTTGAGGCACGAGATACGTAATCTGATTGCCTCAGCTGCACAACAACAACTTCATATTCTACATCTTCAGATCAACTCTCACAACTGATGACTACTTCACTAATGTTTTTTATTTAAATAATAATAATAATAATAATAATAATAACTTATCCAAGCTGACTGGTTCAGAGTTCTATCTTTAGCTGAGTCCCGCTAATCCTAAGCCCGGTAGTCCGAATGTTCGGTTAATCTGAACTCTAATGTTTTTTGGACGACACAAGACTGTGTGGTACTGGGGTGCAAGACTCGCACATCTCTCGCAGTTGACTTACGTACTGTGTGTAGCTGATTCTCTTCTCTATGTAATCAGCTATGTCGATCTCCCAAAAACTTCTTCTCCAAAGACTATAGCGAGTACAGGAATTTATTAAGCTACTTCTCTATTCTTGAAATAATTTGTGTACTCGTCGAACACTTTCAGTTCATTCATGGTATATTTTCAACTATCAACACAAAACAACATTTACTCTTTTTCACATAAGTAAGTAAACTCTGGCAAATCAATTGGTGTCTTTAAACATAAGACTGAATAAACACAAATACTATCATAGGTTGTAACAAACCAATAATTTATGGACATCACATGTGCCCTGTCTTGTGCAGAGCTAAGATGTGAAGAATGATAAAAGTCTCTAGTCTCAAGCGAGTCCAAGACATGAATGTGAACAGAAATCTCTATTCAATTGTTCATTAGTCTTTTTTACAATCAACACAGACACTAACACACCAAAGAATACTACATAATTATTCCTTGAGTTTTCATCACGTCTTCTGTGGCACTGGCTGCAAACACTTGTCGTCGTCAGTGACTCACCCTACTTACAGTCTTCTAATATCAAAATTCTGACCTGTACATAGACACAGGTGAATTGGTAGAAACGTTCTATCTCTCCCGCACTCGTACCTAAAGTATCGGGTGTTCGAGACGATTGAAGGCCGAGTGTTTCTAGAATTTAAAAATTGGCAAGGAAACATTAGGTTTAAACAATGCATAACAACGAAAGAAAAGCTGTCAAACTTACTAAAAGCTGTCAAACTTACTAAAATACAGCAGACATTCTATCCATACTTTTAGATGACAAAAACTCATTGTTTTTTGGCGTAATGAAGACAGTCTATTATACGATGCATAGTTGCGCCATCATCTCATAAACATCAAATCAGCAGCTGTCGCAGTGGGCTGTTGCCCCAAATAACGCAGCACGAGGTCAAGGGCTTCTGCTGCGTCACTGTGTGTACTTTGTCGCTTTCAGGCTCATAGTCACTTCCATCACAACAGTCCACTTCTTCCTGGTCTTGAGTGTCACAGCAGCAACTAAATCAGCATCAGAAAGGTTCTCCACACATCCCCATCCACTGCCATCCACTCATCTACGTCTCCTTCACTAGCTTCTTCACATCCAGGGATGGTTTGTATCATTTTTAGTAGATTTTCCTCTTCATTTTCAACTAGGTTGTCCTGAAATTCAAGAGGTCTCCTCTATTTTCTCAGAGTATTTTCTGAAATGTTCTGCCATGCCTCAGAAGCCCAATAAACAACATCCTTCACATTGGTCTTTTTTATTTTCTCCACTAAAGGAATGCTATCATCTTGGATCAGGATTCTTAAAAATTGTTTACGGTAAATCAGTTTTAATGTTTGCAGTAGACCCTGTTCCATCGGCTGTAGAAGTGGTGTAACATTTGGTGGCAAAAACTTTGCCCCAATTTCTCCATCACATAATTGTTCAGAGCTGGGGTGAGATGGCGCGTTATCAATAAAAAGGATTGCATGTAGAGACAAATGATTTTCCTTAGAAAACCGTCGAACAGACGGAACAAACTGGCTGTGAAACCATTCTTTGTACAGCTTACCATTCATCCATGCTTTTTTCTGGTTGCGATACTATACGGGCAGGGACTCCATGATGCAGTTTTTAAAAGCTCTGGGCCTAGCAGATTTGCTGATCAGCATTAAAGGCAGCTTATGATTACCAGCAGTGTTGCTGCACGCTACTAAAGTCACACGATCTTTGCAGATTTTAAAACCAGGAGCATGGTCTTCTGCTTTTGATGCCAGGTTTTTTGTTGGCAATGCCCTGAAATTAAGGCCAGTGTCGTCAGCATTACAAGTTTGTTGGGGAGAATACTTTCCCTCCCTCATCGTTTTTTCAAACTCACCCAAGTATTCCTTTGCTGTATCACGGACAGAAGAAAGCTTCTCTCCAGTAATTGCTAGCTGACGGGTTCCATGGCGTTTTTTGAATCTGCCCAACCAACCATACTTGCACTAAAAGACTCATCACGTTTCATTAACTTGGTCAGGTAAACAGCCTTCTCCTGAACCAGTGCTCCACTCAAAGGAGTTCCCCTTTCTCTTTCCTGCGTAAACCAAAGGAAAAGAGCTTCATCCACTTTAACATACTGGGACGGTTTCAAAGTCTGTCGAATTTCGAGTGTTTTTCCCGAAGCATAGGACTGTTCAAGCTTCACTCTGTTCTTCTTCCAATCACAAATGGTTGCTTTACCAACATCCAGTTGCGTTGCCAGTTTAGATACATTCTCACCATTGTCTATCCGATTCAAAGCATTCATTTTTTCTTATGTTTCCGTTTACTCATGAAGAAAATACGTACACCACAACACCTGAATGAATACAATACAACTGTTACATGTGCCAGCGATCGATAACTAACATAACCAAGCACTTTGCGAGCCAACTGGCTGTGCACTGACCTCAGACACTACAATGGTCTTAAAAATGCACAACAACAAGAGCAGGGAGTGAAAGTGAGCCATTGTTCCCACACTTGTTCCCATTTTTACCACGTTGTACCTACTTATCTGCTTGGTATACTTCATTCTAGAAACTTGTCACCGTAATTCCGACTAACCTGAACATATCGGTAATCCAAACAAGGTCCGGTTCCAATTAGTTCAGATTAACGGGACTATACTGTATTACAATTTCACCATTACATTGGTTTTCAGAGAACAATTTGAGTAGCGTAGGGCTGCACCTCTACTGTCATGCTTTTGGTGATGATTTCCTTTCTTCCTTTCTTTTTTTCATACATGTATCAATGTATTACAGTTCCTTTGTCCTACTATTCCTCTTATAACGTCAAAGTAATCATGCCTTTCACACTCACACTTTTAATCCGGCTTTGGCTTTGAAGGGGAACCAGTACACTTTGTTAACCAGTTAAGAACTATAAAAAGAATTAAGGTACACAATTGTTTCATGAAAGAAGTTGTTGAAGCGTCCCCAGATACTTTGCGTCAAACATTATATGCTCTAACAGAACAACACCAGGTAATTAGTGTTAGTGTGCCCTTACTTGTCACAATTTATTAGATATTTTCAAATTAAATCTTCAAGTTTTGTTGTTGCAGTTACAACAGCCAATCCGAGAGTTTAGCATCTTGTCGAGAGTGTGATCATTGGAGATACAGCGTAAGCTTGAATTAAAAAAGGATGGGAAAGAAACTCAGCCACACCCTGTTCAAAGGAACCATCAAGGCATTTGCCTGGAGCAACTTAGGAAAATCAAGAAACCTGAATCTGGATGGCCAGCAGGGATTTGAACCTTCATCCTCCTGAACCTCTCCAGTGTGAGTCCAGCTAGTAACTACTGCTCCACCTTGCTTGGCATGGCCACTGTGATAAATTTTCTAGAACAGAAGTGAGCACATTACAAAAACAATTAAATGTGGTTGTGGACATTTTGAACAACTTTACTAACTGTGTGAGGTAATAGTGACTAGCTGTCTTCTATTAGTTTTATACAAAAGAGTTGTCACGTCCAAAAGGAGACCTTTTTCCCTGCAGGGGGAGTGGTTTTTTTCCCGGCATGTAAAAATAATGGACCAATATTATAACCACAACACACTTGCCTGCTTTGAGGTCTCCTTGAGGACTGTGCAGTGCTGGGTGTCCACCAGGTGACTGGCCAGGTCTCGCTGGCGAAGGGCGGGGCATACTGGGTGACCCAGGCCAATTCGACGCTGCGGGGGACGCTGTACTTTGCGAAGGAAATGGGCTCCCATCTGTATGACCTGTGAAAATAGTGGAGAATAACATTTTCTACATAGGATATGTGGTGCACAGGAAGTACACATCTAATCAAAACTTAAGGTAGACAGCGGTTTTTGTGTGAACTCTAAGGTTTGAGTGCACATGGTCTCTCTCTCTCTCTCTCTCTCTCTCTCTCTCTCACACACACACACACACACACACAAAATGCACCCATCTCTGCTGCTGTTTCTGAGGAGGCTGCATTTTTCATAGTCAACAAGTAGCTAGTCTCACAGAATTTGTCATACCACAGAAAGACAGTTTTGCCTTCAGGAACTTCTGTCTGGCATCTCATCTCGTACAAAATTTCTGCAAACCTGTCAAAACTGGTTCCAATTTGGTGAATTCAAAGATGATGCACACATGTACAGCTCTGTGACACCAGTGTATGCAGGTGTACTAGCACTACTACTACCCCATTTGATGCAGCACCTTCACTGGTTGCTCAATTTATCGGCCGTTGCATCTGCAGTGTTCAGCAGTCCCTCTCCAAATACACCAAAGGTCTCAATGCAGATTTCACACACCAAAATTACCCTCCCAACCTTGTACAGAAACAGATCTCATATGCCTTGTTTCTCCAGTCACCTATTACATCACACACACACACACACACACACACACACACACACACACACACACACACAATTCGGGTCTGTTTTTTTCTACTTTAGAAGAAGGCCTTTTGGTCGAAAGTTTAAATGTACAGCAGTCTTTTTGTTGCACCTATCTGCCTCTCAATGTCTCCTCTGTATTCTGCGTAGCAATCAAACCTTTTATGAATAGTGTCTTTATTCCAACCTACATTTTCCACTGTCTGATTTTCACTTGTTATACTTTTGTTGATAATCATCTCACAGCCTCTTATCAAGATGCTACTGATTAAGGTTAGAATTTAAAGTCTCATCAATATAAATTTCATTAGGGAATGCACAGAAGAGAACAATTTCTTTTCTTCTTACATTAACTACACACCTCGAAATGGCGTAATAAATAACATATTTCAGTCTTGTTCTGTATCTAGGCATAAATATCTGGAACTCACTCTGCATTTCTATGCAAACAGTTGTACTTACCTGTTTGTCCCATGAAGGACCCAGCAGGCGAATGCCCCACCTGCACTGAGCTACACGGACCAGGTGAAGATGTCGGCATGAGGCCCGCTGGGCTTGGAACGTGCAAAGGATTCGATGGAGAATTTGCGAGTAGTCCTCCTGGTGAAGCATGAGGCATCATCGAAGGTGAAGGATTGATGTTAGGTGGCATTGATGGAGGTGATGCTAAGTTGAATGATGTTGCCGGGCTTGAGCCGAAACTCTGATGCTGACTTGCCTGTAAAGACAGCGAGTGAACCAAATATATTTGTAGTTACTTTCGCCACGCCTCAATGTGGTGCCCATCTTTTCACTGGATACCACTTTAGTGGGAGGTATGTCTAATCCTTCGGGCACATAACTTCGCAGCATGATGAGTGCTAGTAGTGTCTAATAGTTTATCTGTTAATGACATTGCATGCGAAGAAGGGTAAAAGCTGGTGTTGGCATGTAGACTACACTAGCAAACAAACACCCTGGTGAACATCAAGCTTAATGTCAACTTACAGCCACCATAAACAGTGCCTTCAATTCACAGTGTATAAGGCATTGTGGAAAGGGAGTTCAGTCAAGTTGTTACAAGCATTTTATTATGACCTTATGGACTGATCATTAATGTTCCTTGTTTCCAACCAAATCACAGTTTAATTTCCATTAGCAAACCTTTCCTATAAATTGTGCTTCAAATTATACTTTCTCATTACATCTTGGTGCAAGCAAGACATCATCAAATAATACCATTACATATAAAAACAGCTTAAGGAAAACTGATAATCATCTAAAACATGAAAGGCTTTAATCATGCTGTGTATTATAAAAATGATAAGTCGGAGATCATAGGTGTGGCAATGGAAATAAAATGTCAGTTTCAGAGAACATTTTGAAAATACCTTATTGCCACACAACGTGAAATTAACCATGGCAATCAATTAAGTAAAATATTTTAATAATCAAGAAAACACTGTCTTAAGCAAGAAATAAATCATCACTGACGCCCTGAGATAAAGAATAGTTTTTTTTGCTTACGACTGAAAAACCAGCAAAGCCCTACAAGACATGTTTTCACCTGTTTTATTTGGATACCAGCATGCATTTGAAGAGAAATGGTGTAATTTTAGTGCAATTTCCGGCTTGCATTAGAAGAGAAATACCATAACTGCAGTGCAATTTATGGCTCCCATTCAAGGAGAAATGGCATAATTTTAGTGTAATATTTACAGTCTGCTGTAACACATTAGCACATGATAATCATTCTCACTGTCTACAAATATATTTTGTTTTGGTGTCTTTCTTTCACATTTCTTTCCCTATAACTTATGCTGTACTAATGTAAGGTGCAGCTACAGACAAGCTCAAGAAAAACATTCCATGTGAATCGCAAAACTGCTGCTAGTTACCTGTGATATGGCTGGGTGAGGACTGGCTGGAGTATGTGGGTTGCTTCCAGATGGTGGAGTGAGAGGAGGATGGAACCGGAGGCCTGCCTCTCGCTGCTGTGCTGGTGACTGAGGTCCGCGATGGTGGGAGCCCAGAAATGACATCCCACCACCTCCTTCCGAATCCATCGTCACTGGAGATGGTGGATTGTCATCCTCAGACTGTGATCTCCTCCTAAATACTGCTGTCTCGTCAACATATTTTGACAGGAATGCCTGGAAAGTTTTCAGCATTTGTCAAGCAAAGCAGAACCTCCTTACTTAGTTTCAACAAAAGACATACATTAGATTCTCAAACATCCGCATGAAAATTTGTAGCTTTATCTGGCTTTATCCAACACATAAATACATTTTCACCAACAACAGCAATCTCATGCAGAAAGAGTACCCCAACACGTAATGTTATGATCCAGTCAACAGTAACATAGAGAGACAAAAACTGAATAATCATCATCTCTTGCGCAGTGTATTCTTTCTTTGCAAGGAAAGAAAGTAGGGTGGGGTCACAAAGTATGAAAATAGTGGTATGAAGGGAAGTTGAGGGACAGTTAAAGAGATAAATTGAGTTGAGGTGGGAGAATTATACTCAAAACTAGAACTAAATTTAGCATGTGGGGAAGGGGTGGCGGGAGGGGGCATAGGAGCCAAAAACAAAGAGACAGTTCAAAAGAGAAATAATTTTATTCATTTCTATGGATGGATTATTTATTTATTTCTTCTTCTTCTTCTTTGCGGAGGTCCACGCGTAATCAACATTTGTTGGCCTTCCTTTTACGCAACAAATGGGCTAGTTTTCATTGGGCAGACCATGTATGGCAGTTAGTTTTTCTCTCTTCTTCCTCAAAACCCCGTGTGTTTGTGTTTTTTTTTTTTATGTCATTTCTGTCATGTTGATTTAGAGACCCTAATTCTCTCAGATCTTTTTCCGTCTGTTTGTACCAGTTCAGTCTTGCAGTTTTGTTCCTTAAAAATGTATGGATTTTGTGCATTAACCTGTTTGAGTCCATTCTTTCTAAATGCCCCATGAATTGGATTCTTCTCATGAACATTGTGTCTGTTACTTTGGAGATATTTTTATATATTTCTGCACTGGGTTTCGGATAATGCAAACTGTCTTATTTATTTATTTGGCAATTGATGTTTTAAAGAAATTTTCCACTTCATGAGGTTAATGGCCGGCCAGTTTGAGATTGTTCACCAGGGGCACTCCCTCCCAATGTGCAACTACCTGCAGATTTGTTGGAGTCTCTCAGTAACAGATTTTCATAACAGGAACAAAATTCCTCACTGACAAACTATTGTTTATGATCTATTGCACTGAAGATTAGAGAGTGCTTGTGTCAGTATAAAAAAAGAGCTTCGCTGTACAGCTTCAATGTTCAGACAAGACATTGCTGATTCACAGAATTTCACCAGCTAGCCCTGCCTAATGGCAGAACTTACAACTACATTGCACTTTAACCCTAGGATCCATGGTGCCGAAAACACACATGAATGCATATGCAGGGCCTCCAAGGCCCTGCCCTAATTTAAAATTTTCCTCTTTTCATATAATCATTCTTTGGAGTTAAATTTATTTCTGTCAAATTTATTGTCATACTGAAAGATTCCTAAGATACAGTAACGGGATCTGGTGGGCCTGATTAACATTTTATTAATTTTTTAAAAAAGACTAAGAGTGAATTTTTATTAGTTACATCCATTTACATACAACATATACAAATAATTGTATTAATTCACTTATAAGTTGCAGTTTACATTTTATAACATTTATTACAACCAATTTCTTCAATTAAAACATACTCATTATTCACAATATTATGTATATAGGCAATATTTTGACAAAAAGTTACTATTCATTGTTCACATAAAACTGCATTTTTCTTAGTTTTCAACATGTGACAAACAAGCAACGCAAAGAACGCCACTATGTTCCTTACACATGTTGGTTTTACACTTAATGCATGCCATAGCACTTTTCCTGTGTTTCTTATATGGACAATAATTGCATCTTCTTCTTTTTCCTGAAACAGGTAGTTGGTTCGGCAATATGACATCTTTTTGAACACCACATCTTTGCATGGCATCAACGATTTTCTTTGGAAGATTAGGGATCTGAATACGAAGTTCTATTTGTGGTCTTCCCATTTCCTCTGCTAAATCTCTGAGGAACAAATGCCTTTTATCACTTCTTCCTCTATGGTATGTCAGATGGTGGGCAGAAAATAAAATTTCACTGTTTACTGCTGCGATGTCCATCATATTCATCCATAATGCAAACGGTCACCTTCTTGTTTGTCTCTCGCAAGTGTAATAACGAATTTTCTGGTCCATTTGATCAACTCCACCCTTTGTAGAGTTATAGAACTATATAATATCTGGTTTCTTTTTTGCATGAGTTTCATCAATGTTTCTGTCGTGATGCATTGTGCTAATGAGAACTACAGACTTTTTCTTTTTGGGAACATAACTCACCAGTGTAATGTCACCTCTAAATGCAAACAAAGAGGAATGAATCGCTCTTGAGGCAGAGGGTTTCATCTCATTAGGAATTTATGGTTTATTTTGTTTGATTGTTCCCACCACTGTAATTTGCTTCTGAAGCATCTCTTCTGCCAGCTGCACACTAGTAAAGAAGTTGTCAACATTAATATGTTTTGATGATCCTTCAAATGCTTTTAGCAAGATGTTTCACCACATTCAATCCAAGATTTTTCTGAATAGGTTCATGGGGCTTCCTTCCCATGTAAATAATTCCATCTAAAGCATATGCAGATGTAGCATCACATAACCAAAATATTTTTATGCCATACTTGGCTGATTTAGAGGGCATATACTGGGCGAAGCTGCATCTTCCACAGAATGGGACTAGCTGTTCGTCAACTGTGAGCGAATCATTGGGAATCATTCTATTTCTAACTCTTGTCAAGAAATAGTTCCCATGCATAGCGAACAGCTGCAAGTTTGTCATCTGCAGATCGAGCTTCACGGGTACGCCTGTCATCAAATATAATCATTCTCCTTATATCCTCTAATCTATTTACTGACATGGTGGCCTTATATGTAGGATTTGCCTTTTCATCCAAGAATAATTCTCTAATCAGGACATCCCAACTCTTCTCAACACCAGAAAGTAGTAAAAGACCAAGAAAACCCTCCATATCAGCAAGCGAAACGTTTTTCCACGTTTTACCACGTTAGCAGCCACTCTTCTGCCTTCAATATTTGTGCAGTTGATGATTTCCTCTAGTATTTCCTAGGAGATGAAATAGTCCCAGGCATCCTTAGGTTTACAGGTTTTCAAACCAAGGGCTGGACCAGGTGCCTTCTTTACGATATTATGGACAGGCGTACGAAAAGTTGCAGGAGGATCTAATTTCCAAATCATTCCATTCCGACTAATGTATGTGTGGTCTTCTATACCTTTTTGTGGTGGTTCTTCATTTTCAGACTCTGATGAAGTAATATTATCAGAAGTACTGTCATCTGCCTCAATATTCACATCTGCACGTTCATTGGTTGATTCTTCACTACTTGCACCTTCAAAAATATTTCCTTCCTCGCAAGAATCAACTTCCTCAAACCACTGAGCCACAACACTTTCAAAATTAGCTGCATTTGCATGTACTGACTCTATTGCTTTGCGTGTCGGAGCCATAGCAAAAGGCGTGTCTCTCAAACAGCAGCTTGTGCAGCACTAAACGAGCCATACTTGTAACAATATGGGCCTTGCAGCAACAAACAAACTACAGTAGCAATGAGGCTGACAAGAGCAGCACAGGATAACAATACTATGCAATAATAAAACATTTGATAGCAAAAAGATCAATAATACACCGACATCACCAATATGTGAAAGTAGTGTGTATTATTTTTTAGTTATACTATTACTACTACAGCTACTGCTGCTGTAGGCACTCCTGTTGCTGGAAATACCACTACAGTTATTGTTGAATTAATAACTACTCCCAAACAAATGTTGAAGACAATATAGGCTAAAGAACAGTTACCGTATTTACTCAAATCTAAGCCGCACTTTTTTTCCGGTTTTTGTAATCCTAGCCTGCAGCTTAGAATTGAGTGCAAAGTAAGCGGAAGTTCTGAAAAATGTTGGTAGGTGCCGCCACAACTAACTTCTGCCATCGAATATATGTAGTGCTGCTACACTGGCATGCTTTGCAGGCACACAGATAAATACTGGCGCCAAAACCTCTGCGTCAGTAAATAAATTTAAGAAAAGGTGGAAGACGAGCTTTTTTCTCCGCCCCGAGTTTCGACCACTGCATTTTTATACATTATCCAACAAGTAAATACAAATTCCGTACTGTTCATCTTCGAACGTAGCAGCATTTCAATGTACTACGAAAATACAACTGGCAAGACTGTTTGGGATGTTTGTCAATTTGGCCAACTCTACGTTCTGAATTTTTTCCTACCTGTGAGAAGAGATGGTTGCTAATAGGAAGTTTTATGAATTGTGAATCACATGTAGTATTCTCTTCACCATAAGAATAATACGAATATAAATGTTTTGCCATGTATTTTTTCGTGTTTGCTGCTATCTCATTTAAATCCTGTCTGCCTAATAAAGTACGAAACT
The DNA here is from genome assembly GCF_021461395.2 of Schistocerca americana. NCBI lineage: Eukaryota > Metazoa > Arthropoda > Insecta > Orthoptera > Acrididae > Schistocerca > Schistocerca americana. The sequence goes on from NC_060120.1 coordinate 849,680,365, forward strand.
AGAGTGAGACAACGGCAAATGCGGAAGAATGTATGTATCATGTCATGTTTATATTCGTATTATTCTTATGCCTAATAGTGATACAATCAGAAATGAAGCACGGCAATTGACTAGATTTTTAAATCTAAGATGACTCTAATTTCTGTGCAAAATGTAATGTACTAAAGAGGCGTCCAAAGATTTTCAAACGGAGAAAAATTTTTGCTAAACTCTCATTCAGAACATCTTCTATCATACGCAGTCTATTATTTGGTTCTTGTTGATCATTATCAAAGAAAGCAGCACTGTAAGTAACAACAAGTAGTAGTCGCTTGCCACTGTTTCGCTAATGAGATGATTCCTCTCTTTTTTTTTTATTTGTAAGCCGCAGTAGCGAGCACAAAAGCAAGCCATGCCACGAGCGGCGACATGCCGTAAACCCTCACTATCAGAATGCGACAAACAATGCATGACACAGTACAATAATGCATTTTCAGCTTAGAGTGATGTAAACACCTATAACAAAGAGAACGGCACTTACCAGATCAAAGAAAAATAACCAATCGATTCAAACCAGACGAAGCACGTGAAAAAGGAAGGGTACCCGTATAAATACGGACGGAGCGCCTGACGCATACCAATGGCTACCTGGTAAAGCTCAACTGCTAAGCTTACGACTCGAACCAAACTACTATAGCTGTATCGTCATTCATTCGACCTAAATAGTGTCTCATATTACAATGGACCAACTTTGTTTCGATCTGGAGGTGCGGCCTAAAACATTTTTCTCCCCTTGAATTTCGAGTGCGGCTTAGATTCGGGAAAATTATTTCCTTGATTTCAAGTCCCATTTTTCAGGTGCGGCTTAGAATAGAGTGTGGCTTAAATTCGAGTAAATACGGTATAAATGTGTGAGGACTTCTGAAGCCCTGCTTATGCATTCATGGTGTAGGGGTAAACGTATTGAATTATACAAAAAACTTAAAACGATATCTCATTCAGACTTGATAGGAGGAATGTCACAGTGTTAGTGAAAGAATACTGGAAAGCAGTTTGAAATCAAACAAAAAATTAAAGAATTTTTTTAAAAATGAAGACATACAAGGGCCTCGGAGACCCTGTATATGCATCCTAGCGTTAATCACAGATTACTTGCAGTAATGGTTTGCAAATAAACAGTGAAAATAAACCAAAGGTTGCTGAGTCCCTCTAGGCAACATGTGTTCCCTAATTACATTTCACTTGCCCATCAGACATGATTTTGGTAATACTTGGGTCCCTCGAGTACATGAAGATCATACAATGATTTCTCTGCTGTTACCACTGACTATAAGGTTCATATCTCAAAGGTCACCCAAATGGACCACACCAAACAAATCACACCATTTTCGTATTACTGAAGCTCATGTGTTAAATGTAAAATTACCTCCGCTATGGCCTGCAAGCTCCCAAAAAGTTACCTGTTCCATTGCAATTCTCTTAGCACAAGAATTTTCAATCTGTTGACCACACTGGTTTTTTACAATTATGTGCCTACTTTATTCGTAGAAAAGAATGTCTCAATATGGCACAATGTAAACAATTAAAGAGTCAAGAAAACCACTCACCAAATAGCATTGAGTCATTGCCAAGCACGTAAAAAACAATAAAAAGAATGAAAAGTGTTAAGATCATCATAGATTCAATAGAAATAAGTCATGTCACATACATGGTTTCTGCTGGTCATGGTTGGTTGGTTTGTGGGGGTTGAAGGGACCAGACCACAAAGGCCATCAGTCCCTATGCTGCCCATACACAACATCTTTATGTAGTACATTTCTTCAACTATGGGAAAAGGGAAATGGACGCCTTTTCAGTTCACAGACAGGCTGTATTTTCCCAGCATTTCTTGTCTGATACACTTATGGAAGGAGGCAAAATAACGTCAGTGAGCTCATGTTTATAGCATAGAGGTATTTATACCTTATTAAGGGAGGTCTTATTTGCAGTTATTAAGTGACATTTTATGTGAAAAAAACTCAACAGCTGGAGCTGTCAAATTGTCCGCCACAATGAAGAGACTACCCCCAAGCATCAAATGCTTTCAATATGTATTTGACAGTGACGATTTCATTGACCCCGTTATCAATGGCTGCAATACTTTTTGCAGCTTGATGGTATCAAATGCATCACCTCTGCCTCAGCTCTCCCAATACCTGAAGAGGCCGAGAGGCTTAAATTGCTTCCTCTGAAACAGAAAGAGGTCACCTACAGTCTGTGAGATGAGTGATTGACATTGATAGTTCAAACAGCCAAATGGTACTGCTGTCTAACGTGGTTTACAGCAATTCATGCTTGTTTGCTACTGCAAGCGTTCTCTAGCAGCAGAAACAAAAGTGTCAATAACATGCACGTTGTATTTGTATGCATGAATTTATTTACAGTTGTTACTTGTAATATAAAATCTTGAAAAACTGAAAAGAGTTATTTAGTATCCAATATGCTGAAACATCATAAAGTTATTTGTTAGACTTCACAATGGAAATGAAAACTATTTTAGCTTTTCTTTCCATTGTTAAATATTAGGATTATTAAATAGTTCTCCAATGAGGAACACATTAATTTATCAGTGTCTTAACAGTAATAATATGAAGAAGGTACTCTCAATATGATGATACACATAGGTCAATGGCATGCTTCCACCTTACATTCCTGAGTGTGTTGTATTTATGCCAATGGGAAAACACCACTCACATTACTGTTAGAATATGATTTAGAACAGTCTTCTTCGGCACTGCTTGAACTATCACTACTCCCTCATGGATGTATAATTAATTTTTGACTCATTCGTCCACAACACCTTCATTTTTGGCTGCCTCTCTGATGACACTTGCAGTGGTCTTCAACGTTTGTCATTTGACTGTCGGCAGCTATGAGATGATTTTCAACTTCAGAGGATCATGAATTTTTTTTTTTTTTTTTTACACTATTTGCAGCAACATATTTTTTTTATTTATGCTCATACACCTTTAATGACACTGAAGTGACAGTGGTACAGAGGATGGCCAAAGATCTCATGCCCATGCTTTTTAGAAATTTCATCAATTACGTATGTTAAAAATTGTGGTTTCTTTTGTGTCACAATTTTGAGCAATTCCACCTTTCTCAAAATCATTTCTGAAAGATACTTTTCATCGTTTCAGGCACTGAATATCACCATCTTTCTTTGTTGCCGGAGTTGGTGTCTTACCATGAACAATGGAATGACAAGGGACATTGTCCATAACAATCAACCGGTGGACTTATGAGATTTGTCATAAGTGATGTCTCGTACAACATTTGAAAAACAACATTGTTCATCTCCTTGTAGTAATCACCTATCCTTTTTGAATGAAACACTGACAAGCATCTTGGCACAAAGCTATCTGATGTACCAGCATGTAAAACAATGATCCGTGTTCCTTTTCCAACAGGCACCTGAGCAGCTGAAGCCTATGTCTTACAGCTCTGTACGCAATGAAAATTTGCTTCTTTTAAAAAGTAGTTTGGGATATATATACAGCAGAATCCCACTAATTTGAAACCTGGATCCAAACGTTCAGTTAATCCGAACATGAAAAATGTTAGTTTAAGTATGGAAAACTGTGCAGTAAACTGATGTACATACAAACTATTTTAATTTACACAGTACAGTAAATATGTATTAAAAAATTGGCAAGAAAACATTAGGTTTACACAATGCATAACAATGAAAGAAGAGCTGCTGAACTTGCTAAAATACAGCAGACATTCTATCCATACTTTTAGATGACAAAAACTCATTGTTTTTTGGCGTAATGAAGACAGTCTATTATACGATGCATAGTTGCGCCATCATCTCATAAACATCAAATCAGCAGCTGTCGCAGTGGGCTGTTGCCCCAAATAACGCAGCACGAGGTCAAGGGCTTCTGCTGCGTCACTGTGTGTACTTTGTCGCTTTCAGGCTCATAGTCACTTCCATCACAACAGTCCACTTCTTCCTGGTCTTGAGTGTCACAGCAGCAACTAAATCAGCATCAGAAAGGTTCTCCACACATCCCCATCTGCTGCCATCCACTCATCTACGTCTCCTTCACTAGCTTCTTCACATCCAGGGACGGTTTGTATCATTTTTAGTAGATTTTCCTCTTCATTTTCAACTAGGTTGTCCTGAAATTCAAGAGGTTGGTTGGTTGTTTGGGGAAGGAGACCAGACAGCGTGGTCATCGGTCTCATCGGTTTAGGGAAGGAAGTCGGCCGTGCCCTTTCAGAGGAACCATCCTGGCATTTGCCTGGAGTGATTTAGGAAAATCACGGAAAACCTAAATCAAGATGGCCGGACGCGGGACTGAACCGTCGTCCTCCCGAATGCGAGTCCAGTGTCTAACCACTGCGCCACATCGCTCGGTATTCAAGAGGTCTCCACTATTTTCTCAGAGTATTTTCTGAAATGTTCTGCCATGCCTCAGAAGCCCAATAAACAACATCCTTCACATTGGTCTTTTATATTTTCTCCACTAAAGGAATGCTATCATCTTGGAACAGGATTCTTAAAAATTGTTTTCTGTAAATCAGTTTTAATGTTTGCAGTAGACCCTGTTCCATCGGCTGTAGAAGTGGTGTAACATTTGGTAGCAAAAACTTTGCCCCAATTTCTCCATCACATAATTGTTCAGAGCTGGGGTGAGATGGCGCGTTATCAATAAAAAGGATTGCACGTAGAGACAAATGATTTTCCTTAGAAAACCGTCGAACAGACGGAACAAAATGGCTGTGAAACCATTCTTTGTACAGCTTACCATTCATCCATGCTTTTTTCTGGTTGCGATAATATACGAGCAGGGACTTCATGATGCAGTTTTTAAAAGCTCTGGGCCTTGCAGATTTGCTGATCAGCATTAAAGGTAGCCAGCAGTGTTGCTGCATGCTACTAAAGTCACACGATCTTTGCACATTTTAATACCAGGAGCATGGTCTTCTGCTTTTGATGCCAGGCTTTTTGTTGGCAATGCCCTAAAATTAAGGCCAGTGTTGTCAGCATTAAAAATTTGTTGGGGAGAATACTTTCCTTCTCTCATCATTTTTTCAAACTCACCCAAGTATTCCCTTGCTGCATCACGGTCAGAAGAAAGCTTCCCTCCAGTAATTGTTAGCTGACGGATTCCATGGCGTTTTTTGAATCTGTCCGACCAACCTGTACTCTCACTAAAAGACTCATCACCATTAATTAACTTGTCCAGGTACACAGCCTTCTCCTGAACCAGTGCTCCATTCAAAGGAGTTCCCCTTTTTCTTTCCTGTGTAAACCACAGGAAAAGAGCTCCATCCACTTTATTGTACTGGGAGTGTTTCAAAGTCTGTCGAATTTCGAGTGTTTTTTTCCGAAGATGTTGCACAGGACTTTTCAAGCTTCACTCTGTTCTTCTTCCAATCACAAATGGTTGCTTTACCAAAACCCAGTTGTGTTGCAGTTTAGATACATTCTCACCATTGTCTATCTGCACATTATCACCACTGTCTATCCGCTGCAAAGCATTAAGTTTTTCTTTGAGAGTTAAAGTTGTATGTGTCCATTTACTCATGACGAAAATACATACACCACTACACCTGAACGAATACAATACAACTGTTACATGTGCCAGCGATCAATAACTAACATAACCAAGCACATTGCGAGCCAACTAGAAGTGCACTGACTGCAGACACTACAAAGGCCCCAACAATGCACAACAACCGGAGCACGGAGTGATAGTGAGCCATTGTTCCCACACTTGTTCCCACTTGTTACCATGGTATACCTACTTACCAGCTGGGTATACTTCATTCTCGTCACTGTAATTCCTGCTAATCCAAACAAATCGGTAATCCGAACAACATCCAGTCCCAATTAATTCAGATTAATGGGACTCTACTGTATATGACAACGAATAACATTTTTCTTGAAATTGACAAAGTTGTCACTTGATTCTATCTCAGCCACTTCTTTCCTGGTGTGTGTAGGCTTGTTGTGCCTCTCCCACACAATCTATACTACACTGTTTTTCCCTATTGGTACAACAGTATTCTTGCTCATTTCCAGTGCTGTGTATTCCTCTTAATAACCTGAGCAACTGGAAACAAGGGATCAACTTTTTCCTTTTCTTTCTCAAAGCATTCACTCATCAAACACATGAATTCGCAGACCTGGCTGTGTAGTGCACACTTCTTCCTCCATTTCACTTCACATGTTGGGCTGGCACTGTTTGTTGCACTGAACATTGTTTAAAATGAAACAGAAGCAAATAAACACTAACAACAACTAATGAAATAAACTATGAAGTGAGCTACTTAAACATACAACAAAACAACAGCACCAGACGTACATGAGACACTCATGGAACATTTCAGACGTGTGGGATATGTTTGCAGAGCAGCAACATAGCTGCTTCTACCTGCTCCAGTGCAGTCCATCTTTGGTTGGCTATCTGTGGTTGCTTGGCAACAGAACAATACTACTGAGATGTTAGTACAAAATACTAGCTTCCCAGACTACAGATATTATGAAACATCAGATATTTCAACACACGTCAAGTAGTGCATTACAGCAGATTACTGTTCTTTAAACATGATCGATCTTAATCCGTCAGACATATTAAAAAGCACCTGCGAAAGAGTGGTAAATGGCTCCAATCACTGTAGCCCACTCTACACACGCTAGCAATTCCTGAATGGAAGAGATTTCTGAAGTCTACCAGTAACACAGTTTATGGTGAGAGAAAGGCAGTAACATTCTGGTCGTTCATTAATTCACCACCAAGTCACTACAACATAGTTACACGGCTTTACAATACATACATTGTCAACAACAGACACCAGGAAGATTTCATATTTATCAATCCAATCCCTTTTCCTACTAACATTACATAGGTTACTGACAACATCACACTTACAAATTAAGTACCGCTCAGCTATTGTTGATAGGAATGTTCTTTTACATGAAAGCTCACTCACCAACTGCAAATAAGTACTTACTTAATAAACTGAAAATAATTTCACTATACAAATATCGAAATCAGTGTAGTTATTTTGTCTGCTTACAGAAGAGAACTGGACAGGAAAACAGGAAATGCGCTGGAAATATATTTAGTCTGTAAACTGAATAGTGACCAGCGCTGGTTGTGGATGAAGTCGCCTTTCCAGAAAGAAGACTACAACTGCTGTACAAGACAACTAGTATTCAATTTACCCTGTAGTACTGTGTAACAATGTGCAGAGATTTATTCAGAATCTGTCCATATATTTTTCTTGCATTTGTATTATAGCAATCATATTTGTGTTCAATGAAGTGTTCAACACTTTGCGAAAAATACCACCCCCCTCCCTCAAGCATCTCTGCACTGCGTTGTCGGTGATCCGTATGGAGTTGCTTTTTGTGACAAAGTGCAGTAGGGAGAAATAGTGTTAACACACTTTGTGAAAATACCCCCCCCCCCCCTGCAAAGTATCTCTGGACTGTGTACCAGTGATCCATATGCAATTGATTTTTGTGACAAAGTGTGGTAGAGAGAAAGGGGAATAGACCGCTTGCTCTTCATTTTGCAGATCTGGCAACCTACGGTCCCTCACACAGGTAACCTTGACCCCCACTTTTCCACCCTGTTACATCCCCAAAACACACACAAAGGCTATTTTTAATAATATGCAAATTTTTCCAGCCTCTGCAATGTGGAAACTATAAGGGACAATCAGAAAGTTCCATTCTGAGAGCATTGCTGCAGTGCATATGCAATGTAGTTCCCTCAGATGCACATAAATGAGCACCGACATGTAAGTAAGGGACTAGTATGGCATTTGTGTCTGTCTTTTTCATGTAAACGAGTGTATTAGCAATTGTAATTATAAATGGATTCTTCAAAATCGACGGTTCAGCTGGTTAAACGAGATATTTGGTGAGCAACATACTTTATTTTGTCCTAGTGGTTTATCTACTTGTAGAACACCCAACTGTAGTGAAAAGTTTCCAACCGATACTTAGTGAACAATTTTTCTTTCCTACAGTACGTGGCGTAGCGGGTAGAGCTGTAGGTAAGTGGAACAACGGTCAAGTGTAATCAAAACAGGCCGTTGCGTAAGCGTGAGGGACATGCGTCCCTGAATATTTATCCGTATTTTCGTGTGACAACTAGCCTAAGATTTGAAATTGACAGTACATCAAAGGAAATAGTGCTCATTCATGTGCATTGTTGGCATTTCTCGTTTTTCATTAATACTGATATGCATGGGCATAACTGAACATTCTTGCACACCTACGAACACTCTGCTGCAATCTGCACATAAAAGATTTGGGTGTTGTTCTGTTAAACAATGCTTTTACCTGCCAATGTCAAGCTCCAAAGAAATGCACTACCTGCATTATTTGCCAGTTTCAGTTAACTAGTAGCACTTGAAGTGACAACATCACTAACACTCAACAAAAAGATTAAAGTAATTGAGGCGAGTGAGAAAGACAAAATCTCTGTGCATGAAATAATGTTGTATTTCACATGTGGTAAAACACAACTTTATCATACATTACGAAACAAAGGCAAGATACAGAATGAAAGGGAAAGACAAATGGAGAGAAAGATGTAGAAGACAGGAAATGAAGAAATTAATGAGATAGTGTGGCAATGGTGGTACTGCTCGCAGTGTGGCTACAGTTACCTTAGACTGCAGTCGTGTGTATGTGTGTGTGTGTGTGTGTGTGTGTGTGTGTGTTCTATTTTTGAAGAAGGTCTTATGGGCTGAAAGCTTTATTTGCCTATGTGTGACTCAGCATCTCCACCATATGGTGAGTAACAACTTTCCTTTTCTTATATTCAGTAATTTCACAGCAATGATAAAATTTCAAGCTAGCAAGAAAGCATATTCCAGTGAAGATAGGTCAACTTATTTTCTATCTAAAATGCGTTACAACTTTGTTGTATGGGAGCGAAAGCTGGGTGGATTCAGGTTACCTTATCAACAAGGTTGAGGTTACGGATATGAAAGTAGCTAGGATGATTGCAGGTACTAGTAGATGGGAACAATGGCAGGAGGGTGTCCACAATGAGGAAATCAAAGAAAAACTGGGAATGAACTCTATAGATGTAGCAGTCAGGGTGAACAGGCTTAGATGGTGGGGTCATGTTACACGCATGGGAGAAGCAAGGTTACCCAAGAGACTCATGGATTCACCAGTAGAGGGTAGGAGTCGGGGCAGACCGAGGAGAAGGTACCTGGATTCGGTTAAGAATGATTTTGAAGTAATAGGTTTAACATCAGAAGAGGCACCAATGTTAGCACTGAATAGGGGATCATGGAGGAACTGTATAAGGGGGGCTATGCTCCAGACTGAACGCTGAAAGGCATAATCAGTCTTAAATGATGATGATGATGATGATGATGCGTTATGACTATTTCAAATACACTAATAACTTTTGCTTATATAAAACTGCCTTACTGACCTACAGTGACAATACAACATATATATCTACCTTGAGGCCTTGTGTTGGTGTGAACTCCTCCACAACATTGCTGCGATCAAATCGACTGTATGCACCATCTCTCAGGCTAACCAGGCCACCGCCACGCATCTTTACCTCGAGGCAGTACATGCCCTGGTATGAGAGGCGTAACATTGTTGATGACTGAGGGATTATCGTAAATGTTTGTACTGGAACCTGTGGTCGCTATATGAAGCAAATTACACAATTAAGAAGCATACAAGCTGTAATTAAAGAGTCATCCCTATAGATATTATTACATAATTAGATAATGAAATCAACACAAACAAAACATGGGATTTTCAAACATGAAGAACAAAATGTGTGTCCATAGCAACAAGTTTATTAACTGTTCTGATATACTTCTTGCTATCCTTTTATTTGGGTAATACGTCTCTTGTTTACTGCATTATTAACAAACATAGATAAACAACTCCTAGCAACATTTGAGTTTAATTAAGAAAGATAGAACTTTACAAATATAGAAGATACAGTGCAATAGTGTTTGAACTAAAAACTGCACAACCTCAATTTTAAATTTTTGCATACCGAATTTCGGACTCCCAGCTGTGGCAGAGTGGGTAATTTGCTGATGGAGATGAGAGGTTCATAAGTCTCATGCAGGATGTGTACAATTTGGGCCAAGTTACGGTGACGATTTAAGTGGGCTTCCAGTTGCTCTCTCATCAGAGAATGTGCATTCACACAATTGTTAGCAGCTCCTAGAAAGAAAGAAAAGCATTTACTTATTTAAATGCTTCTAAAATTATGATCCATACAGTATGACTAAAACCTGCTTTGTGTGAATAAAAGGGGGTGTACACTCGTTTTCCTGTCAAATTTAGAATTCCACGTACGCATGCACACGCACACACACACACAGAGAGGGGGAGAGAGAGAGAGAGAGAGAGAGAGAGAGAGAGAAGTAGAACGCAAACTCAAAACCTATGCCACAATATTAGCTTATTCATTGAGCTCCATTTCTTAAGATTCCTATAAGACAAAGAAAACAATACATTAATATTTCTTGTTCTCAACTGAAATAACAGTCCCCAGATATACAGTGTTCAGGCATGTGAATGTTTTTAGAAAGTCAGCAGCTGCAGTCACTGTTGCCGAAGAACACTTGGTGATACTGTAACTACATACTCCACTTCAGTTGTGTAACTATTCTGAACAACAATTTATGTTTTCAGGTGCCTTCAGAACCTCTTATTTAGCATGTGATATGGAATAGGTTTATTCCTCATGTGAAGTGGCTTCCAAATGCTCATATACAATATATTCAAATTCATATATGTACAGGGCTATTACAAATGATTGAAGCGATTTCATAAATTCACTGTGGCTCCATTCATTGACATATGGTCACGACACACTACAGATACGTAGAAAAACTCATAAAGTTTTGTTCGGCTGAGGTCGCACTTCAGGTTTCTGCCGCCAGAGCGCTCGACAGCGCAGTGAGACAAAATGGCGACAGGAGCTGAGAAAGCATATGTCGTGCTTGAAATGCACTCACATCAGTCAGTCATAACAGTGCAACGACACTTCAGGACGAAGTTCAACGAAGATCCACCAACTGCTAACTCCATTCGGCGATGGTATGCGCAGTTTAAAGCTTCTGGATGCCTCTGTAAGGGGAAATCAACGGGTCGGCCTGCAGTGAGCGAAGAAACGGTTGAACGCGTGCAGGCAAGTTTCACGCGTAGCCCGCGGAAGACTACGATTAAAGCAAGCAGGGAGCTAAACGTATCACAGCCGACGGTTTGGAAAATCTTACGGAAAAGGCTAAAGCAGAAGCCTTACCGTAACAATTGCTACAAGCCCTGATACCCGATGACAAAGTCAAACGCTTTGAATTTTTGGCGCGGTTGCAACAGCTCATGGAAGAGGATGCGTTCAGTGTGAAACTTGTTTTCAGTGATGAAGCAACATTTTTTCTTAATGGTGAAGTGAACAGACACAATGTGTGAATCTGGGCGGTAGAGAATCCTCATGCATTCGTGCAGCAAATTCGCAATTCACCAAAAGTTAACGTGTTTTGTGCAATCTCACGGTTTAAAGTTTACGGCCCCTTTTTCTTCTGCGAAAAAAAAACGTTACAGGACACGTGTATCTGGACATGCTGGAAAATTGGCTCATGCCACAACTGGAGACCGACAGCGCCGACTTCATCTTTCAACAGGATGGTGCTGCACCGCACTTCCATCATGATGTTCGGCATTTCTTAAACAGGAGATTGGAAAACCGATGGATCGGTCATGGTGGAGATCATGATCACCAATTCATGTCATGGCCTCCACGCTCTCCCGACTTAACCCCATGCGATTTCTTTCTGTGGGGTTATGTGAAAGATTCAGTGTTTAAACCTCCTCTACCAAGAAACGTGCCAGAACTGCGAGCTCGCATCAACGATGCTTTCGAACTCATTGATGGGGACATGCTGCGCCGAGTGTGGGAGGAACTTGATTATCGGCTTGATGTCTGCCGAATCACTGAAGGGGCACATATCGAACATTAGTGAATGCCTAAAAAAACTTTTTGAGTTTTTGTATGTGTGTGCAAAGCATTGTGAAAATATCTCAAATAATAAAGTTATTGTAGAGCTGTGAAATCGCTTCAATAATTTGTAATAACCCTGTATAATGATCCCTGTTTTACACTCCATGAAGCAAGAAAGTTTCACTCTAGCAATTTCAGGTGGACATAAATCAATTTATTAGAGCATACAAAGATTTGTAGGTTCTCACATTCTGCTGGCAGAGTTATTCCCCAATAAATTTAGCTATGTAACTTTTGACACAAAGCTATAACGATCACAAAATTCTTAAGACTAGAATCAAAGAGAACTGTGTTGAAAGTTCCTCTCACAGGTACCAACTGTGCTCTGGAATGGTACTCAAAATTGGATCCCTATCTTCCATGAGAAATGCTTTTACAGCCTAATGTACTTCCTCATGCTACTTGGTCTCACATACATCTTCACTCTGTGTGAATTCTTCTACTTTTCAAAATCCAGATAGATTTTCCTGCAAACCATGCTGGACTAGGAAGAAGGATGCAGAAGGGCAGTGTCATGACCAATGGACTGTTTATAAAAAGAATTTTCCACTGTACAATGGAGTGCATACCACAATGAACTGTGCTGTTAAAAGAGAGCCAAAAGCAACAAACTAAAGAAAAACTTGCATCTCTAACTTTTCAAATCTTTATATAAAAAACAAAAAATATATAGTAAAAAAAAAAAAAAAAAATCTGTTACAGAGGAGGGTCATCACCTTACCAGTTCCCAACACATGAACATCTGAAGAAGGACTAATGCACACATTTAATTTATGAACGTTTTGAATCCCTTCAAAGACAGGGCACAGGAAAATGTTTATTTACAGGCATGGAAGGGAAGGGAATGTCATTTCAAACCTTGGATCTGGAGAGGCCAATCACAGAAATGATTAGGAAATAACTATGGGCTATCACAATTAAAATTCCAGAGTATTAATATGTGTGGTACTTACTGCCGATAGGTTTAACAGAGGAGGAAGAAGATACGTAAATATAAAAATAACATGGACAGAAGAGGGGGATGGGAGGGGGAATAATTTGTCTATAATAAGTAAACAGATTGGAAAAGTTGCAAAGGAAAAGAAAGGGAAAGGTTAAGGCTCACTATGTGGAGAAAATGAGATAAAAGCAAATTGTATTTTTACATAAATACTGAATCCAGGGGTACCAAGACAATTATAATGCAGAAAGTAAATAGAGGAGAGAGAGAGGAAAGGTCTTGAAAGATAAATGGAGGAACATATTAGTGCATAATATGATCAAAAGGATAGTGACAGAAACATATACTGAGGAGTCAGTTCCCAACTTTGGTGTCAGTATGGATGATCCTCATGAACTAAGTAGTTAAATGTATATAAAAGACCCAGTGTTTGTGTTTCACAGCATGGTCACCATCAGAACACTGCTTGTTGCGTGTGTGTGAACAATTCCTCTTTGGCTATTCATTGCTACTGATAGCTTGATACTGGACACACCAATATATGTGCCAGTCATGATTTACATGTCAGCTGGTGTGCTACATTTATGCCAATAATGAATGTTTTACCAGTGCAGAGACTTTAGTATGAGCTACTTGTGCAGGTTCAAACTACACTCCTGGAAATTGAAATAAGAACACCGTGAATTCATTGTCCCAGGAAGGGGAAACTTTATTGACACATTCCTGGGGTCAGATACATCACATGATCACACTGACAGAACCACAGGCACATAGACACAGGCAACAGAGCATGCACAATGTCGGCACTAGTACAGTGTATATCCACCTTTCGCAGCAATGCAGGCTGCTATTCTCCCATGGAGACGATCGTAGAGATGCTGGATGTAGTCCTGTGGAACGGCTTGCCATGCCATTTCCACCTGGCGCCTCAGTTGGACCAGCGTCCGTGCTGGACGTGCAGACTGCGTGAGACGCCGCTACATCCAGTCCCAAACATGCTCAATGGGGGACAGATCCGGAGATCTTGCTGGCCAGGGTAGTTGACTTACACCTTCTAGAGCACGTTGGGTGGCACGGGATACACGCGGACGTGCATTGTCCTGTTGGAACAGCAAGTTCCCTTGCCGGTCTAGGAATGGTAGAACAATGGGTTCGATGACGATTTGGATGTACCGTGCACTATTCAGTGTCCCCTCGACGATCACCAGTGGTGTACGGCCAGTGTAGGAGATCGCTCCCCGCACCATGATGCCGGGTGTTGGCCCTGTGTGCCTCGGTGGTATGCAGTCCTGATTGTGGCGCTCACCTGCACGGCGCCAAACACGCATACGACCATCATTGGCACCAAGGCAGAAGCGACTCTCATCGCTGAAGACGACACGTCTCCATTCGTCCCCCCATTCACGCCGATCGCGACACCACTGGAGGCGGGCTGCACGATGTTGGGGCGTGAGCGGAAGACGGCCTAACGGTGTTCGGGACCGTAGCCCAGCTTCATGGAGACGGTTGCGAATGGTCCTCGCCGATACCCCAGGAGCAACAGTGTCCCTAATTTGCTGGGAAGTGGCGGTGCGGTCCCCTACGGCACTGCGTAGGATCCTACGGTCTTGGCGTGCATCCGTGCGTCGCTGCGGTCCGGTCCTAGGTCGACGGGCACGTGCACCTTCCGCCGACCACTGGCGACAACATTGATGTACTGTGGAGACCTCACGCCCCACGTGTTGAGCAATTCGGCGGTACGTCCACCCGGCCTCCCGCATGCCCACTATACGCCCTCGCTCAATGTCCATCAACTGCACATACGGTTCACGTCCACGCTGTCGCGGCATGCTACCAGTGTTAAAGACTGCGATGGAGCTCCGTATGCCACGGCAAACTGGCTGACACTGACGGCGGCGGCGCACAAATGCTGCGCAGCTAGCGCCATTCGACGGCCAACACCGCGGTTCCTGGTGTGTCCGCTGTGCCGTGCGTGTGATCATTGCTTGTACAGCCCTCTCGCAGTGTCCGGAGCAAGTATGGTGGGTCTGACACACCGGTGTCAATGTGTTCTTTTTTCCATTTCCAGGAGTGTATAATAGTGCCAGTGAGAGGCCAGGTAAACCAAAACCAGCACAAGAACCGTTAAAGTCAGTAGTTTCCGTGCTTGTGCTCAGCCTCTGCAAATGGATTAAGCATTCAGCTGGTAAACAATGCATCAGTTTATTTAAATGGTTCTAGTGCAGGATCATTTGTCCACATTTGTGTGGTATACTCCAAAACGAAGTCCTGCACTACAGTCCAGTCCTTTCCTGTGAGTTTCTCCAGTTTTGTTATGATCAGTAGCCTGAGATTTATATCTTTGTCTTTTCAATGGCTTGATAGACAATAAATGCATTGTGTAATGAAATATTTAATTAGCTCCCTAAGCATTTTCATGTATCACTTTACATCTTTTATCTCCTTCCATGGGGAAAGGTTTCTGATTTCTTCTGACTCATTCACTTTCCGACAAAGATTTCCTTATATTTAGCTGGCAAAGTCATCTCAACAGATGTCAGAGAAATGCAAAGTCTTATCAGTGGTTCATTGATCACATCCTAAATTGCCACTTTTCCCAAGTACAAACATGAGATATTCCAATGTAATTTTAATAATAAATGACAAAGCTGTAATATTTGTGAGAAGTAAAGTGAACATAGTATATATCTTTAAGCAGAAAACACACACACACACACACACACACACACACACACACACAACCCAATTCATTCATCGTGGCATGTTTCCTTATTCCAAATCTTGGCTTTAAAAATGGTCTTTTGCAGATGCATGTCTGTGGACTAAATGGCTCCTCTATTTGGTGAGTGGTAAACTACCTAATGTACATATTTTGGATTCAGTACAGGACATTCCACTGTAGTATTTACAAAATTATCTGAATCTTCGATCAGTTTAATAAAATAAGCTTAATACACAGACTTAATGGTAAATTAATTTATGTATGGTCAAATTTTCTTTGATCGAGAATTTTGGGGTTTTTATCATTAGTGGTAAATGCAGCACACACAAACACCATTACATGAAATTAAATGTTTCAGCAATTAACATTCTGCAAAACATGAAGTGTGCCACAATATTATCCAGAATAAACATATGCTTACCAAAAACTAGCTTGAAAGCTTTATCAGAACTGTTCCAGTGGACTGTGACTGTGGCACTTCTGTCAGGACCATATCCCAAAACAAGTCTGCTGTAGCTGTATGACTTGATGCTCACGATGTTGGAGAGATTGTATTTTTCTACAATAGTAAAAAACAAATATACATAGAAAAACACAAAAATTAGCAACAGAACAAACAGAACAGTAAATACAAGTGAATAACATAACATTAAAGTAGCTTGATGGATATACACATAATTAATAACAACGATACATAGAGGCATGGAAATGATGTACATCAACTTTAAATAGACACTCACACATAAAAATCAAACCCATCAATCCCAAATCCTCCAACAAATGTCTCAAGTTGTTCCACAGCATGCCTGCTTTAACACAAATCTTTGATAATGAATGGCAAGTACAGAAAGTCAGTTAAAATTCAATTGTGAATTTTCAGACAAATGTCATGAGCACAAATGCACTCATATTCAAAATTTCAGATGCTGTGTTTATATTGACTCCAACAAAATAGCATAGGTCATACTTGTGCAGATATTAAGTCATGAAATATTTCAACAACAGCTTGCGTGTTAAATTGTGCTGACATATTACATGCTAATAACAAATTTTATCCAAATTGTAGTAACCAAGTAATACATGAAACCGCTCCAGCAATACACAGAACAATTGATGTTAGTGGTGCAAATTAAAAGAACATAGTGAGAGTGTGTCGTCACTGCTCTGCATTTATATAGGTCCAAACCACCAGTAGAAGCTGCAACTGAGACCATACTGTGTGCATGCTTCCTACAACCAGGCTCTAGTGGTCGGCCCGTACTGATACACTTCGTGGTTGATTTAAGTACAAACATTCGGCGACACTACACTGGGCACGCTCACACTCACATGCACTAGTAGCAGGATACAGCACAAATAATTCTGTCTGCTGCTCATAAATATGAAAATGAAGACTGCAAAAATCGTAACTACTGCTAATTGTTTCACTTTCTGCCAACCCTTTTCCACATCTTTTATTCTCTTTTCCACCCACCTGGTTTCCCTCTCCACCTTTGTCACTTTCATGTCTTTATTTTTTTACAATTTTATATGGATTTATCTCCTCCTCCTTTCCTGCCATTTTTCAATTTGACTGATTTACATTCCAGGGTGCACTACAGGTCGTAGCTCTAATCTTTTACTGCAGCCTAGCCAAACTCATAATTTATGCTCTGGAAAGTGTTAGTTGTTACAGACAATTGTTACTTCTAACTTACTATCTAGAATTTTTACATCTCCTGGCTCATTATGAGCTGTTATTGAGAAAATACTTTACTATAAAAGAAAAATAATAAATTTGAGCTACAGCCAGAGCCACAGCTTTTTGTCTTGTTGTCTCGCTTCACAGTTGCACAATTGATCTTACCATCTCTTCTTATGTATTTCCAAGGTTTGCTTTCCTTTTCATACAAAATCGTTTATGGTTATTCTTGTGTTTGTTATTTGGTTGTTCTTCCTAATATCCCTAGTACTGCATCCTCATTTCAAGTGTTCAAAATTTTCAATTCTGTATAAATATCTTTGTTTCTTTTCATTTTATTGAACTGTACATCTCATCCCTCACAAATTGACCACATTTCTTTGGAGCATTGCATGAATAGAGGAGGGCAGCATATTGAGAGTGGCAATAACAAAATATGTATGTTTTTGAAATAAAATGTCTCACAATGATATATTCCTATTAACATTGTTCTAGAATAGCTCATATTCTATGTCATAAATGATTTGACTTGAGTCATAACTAACTCAAAAATTGGGATTCTTTCCTGAAGAACGTAATGACTATAAAGCATGGTTCTTAGACATTAGCTGCCATTAATGACTTACCTAATTATGTGAAAGTAACTACTTGACAATGCTAAAGATAAAAAGCTTAAGACTCCTCAACCTGAAATGTGGTATGTACGTGACTTTCTCTTACCTTTGAATAACCTTACCCAATACAAAAATAAGAGAACTACAGTTTAACCTGGGCTCTGAACTACAATACAACTAGGCATTCTTCACATTGACAAATAACTGCCATAGATGAAAGAAGTGATGTGTGATACAGAAAAATCATAATTGACTGTCTACTGAATCCATGAACTTTGGATTTGATTTCTGACAGTTTTTTGTTCATCAGCTCACACTAGTTATTCCAAAATATGTTCGACTGAACATACACTCTAAGATAAAAAAAACAAACTACACAGGAGTTACACAAATTAAGCACAAATTGATTTACATACAGGTATCGATGGAAAATACGAAATTGTAAACTTTGTCAGCCAATGGATGAATGTGTGATGCTGCAGCGCAATTTCACCACACAACTGGCAAGGATGGTACATAGGGGACATGTAGGTACCAGGGCACAAATTGCAAATTTCAATTCATGGACTCAGTTAGGCAGCAACTATGCCTTGCAGACAGGTGCATGAACAATATATGCAGATGTCAGAGAGGACACGTAGTTGGTCTCAAAGAAGCTGGTTGGAGTACTCGGTGAACCACTTGACATTTGAATAGGAGTGATGCCCCTATTCGACAACACTGGCAGGAATGGGTGAGTCACAGCTGAACACAGCACCAACAAGGAAGCGACTGAACTAGAGAGACAACAGAATGTGAGGACCAAGTAATTGTCACAGAGGCACTCAGGGTCCAGGAATCGTATTCCTCATTGGTCTGCCATGTAACTGATGCTAAAGTAACCACAAGAACAATTAATAGGCAGATCACAGAAAGGCGAATGAGCTTACGGTGCCCCTTGTGTTGAATACCACTGACTTCTGTACACCAACAAGCCTATTTGCAGTGGTGTCAGGCACATTCAGCCTAGAATCTCATTGACTGGAATAGAGCTGTCTTTAGTGATGAGTCCTGCTTCAAACTGAGCCCCTATGACCAGCACAGATGTGTCTAGAGAAGCCACAGACAGTGGTGGGATACCAACATGACTGTCGTCTGCCTATGGCTCAACAACCAGGAGTGTTGGTCTGGGGTGTCATTTCGTTTCATAGCACGACCCCTTTGGTCATCATCTGCAGCACCTTCATAGCACAGTGGTATGTAGATGATGATCTACACCCCATTTTGTTACCCTTCATGGCATGCCATCCTGGGCTTACATTTCAGCAACATAATGCCTGCCTGCTCATGGAGAGAGTTTCTACTGTTTGCCTTCATGCTCATCAAACTCTACCTTGACCAGCTAGGCCATCAGATCTCTTCCCAGTTGAGAAGGTTTGGAATATTTATTATGGGTAGGGCCATCCAACCAGCTTAGGATTTTGACATTCTAATATTTTAATTGGACAGAATTTGGCACAATAGCCCTTAGAGGGACACCCAACACTTCTATCAATCAATGCCAAGGTGAATAATTGCTTGCATAATGGACAGGTGTTACACCCGGTATTAGCATGAGTCCACCAATTCCAACTACAGCTGACTGATGTTATAGTCATATGATATAATGTTTTCTCATTTGTAAAATGCACAATATTACATTTTTGAATACTTAAAGCAAGTTGCCAATTTTTGCACCACTTTGAAATCTTATGAAGATTTGACTGAGTATTTGTGCAGCCTCCATCAGACAGTACTTCATTATCCATACAAGGTCTGTTCAAAAAATTCCAGAACATTCGTAATTTTGTGCAAATGGTGTGTTGGAGCGGAATGCAGTTGGCATTCCTGCACATGCCTGGTTTAATACATAACTGCCGGAAGTTATGTATTGAGTCAGGATCAGAAACACCTTTGCCTTGAAATCTGTGAAGAACTTTTGGACTGTGTAAATGATAATGAGATATTCCTTAAGCGCAACATAACTGGTGATGAGACATGGGTCTATGGTTATATGTTGAGACCAAGGTTCAATCTTCAAAATGAGTCAGGAAAGGTTCTCCAAGACCAAAAAAAGCTTGTCAGCCACGATGATAGTTTTCTTTGACTTCGAAGGATTAGTTCATCAGAAATTTGTGCCACAGGGACAAATTGTTATTCAGTGGTACTACCGGGACACGTTGTGATGCCTGTGAGAAAATATGAGAAGGAAAGAGCTCGAAATATGGCAAGACAATTCATGGCTCTTGTATTATAATAATGCACCCACACATTCACACCTGTTGGTGTGTGACTATTACACAAAAAGCAAAATCAATGTGCTGCCTCATCCTCTGTACTATCCAGATCAGGCCCTTGTGGACTTCTCTCTCTCTCTCTCTTTTTTTTTTTTTTTTTTTTTTTTTTTGCAAAGTTGGAAATCCCATTGAATGTATGAAGATTTGCATGATAGCCGAGATAAAAGAAAACTCAACAGACATTGCTTCATGTGATCCAGCCGGAGGCATACCAAGACTGCTTCCAGAAGTGGGAAACAGCATTGGGAGCAGTATATCAATTATGGAGGAGAGTATTTCAAAGGAGACTGTTCATGAAAGGTAAGTGTAGAAAAATTTTGTGGTCAAAGCTCCAGAATTTTTTGAATAGAACTTGTATCTGCATCATCTGCGAAAAGTCTGAGGGTACTACATCAGTAGCATTCTAAAAAAATGTACATGATAGTTATACGAATAATGTGCATAGATAGTCCCAGAGAAACTGTCAAATCCTCCTTTGCCATACTGTTGATACACTTCTACACCTACAAGTGCAGTTGAATGAAATAGAAGGTGTCTTGAAAGGAGGCTATAAGATGAACATCAACAAAAGCAAAACGAGGTTAATGGAATGTAGTCGAATTAAATCAGGCGATGCTGAAGAAATTAGACTAGGAAATGAGACACTTAAAGTAGTAAAGGAGTTTTGCTATTTGAGGAGCAAAATAACTGATGATGTTTAAGTAGAGAAGATATAAAATGTAGACTGGCAATGGCAAGGAAAGCGTTTCTGAAGAAGAGAAATTTGTTAACATCAAGTGTAGATTTAAGCATCGGGATGTCTTTTCTGAAAGTATTTGTATGGAGTGTAGCCATGTATGGAAGTGAAACATGGACAATAAATAGTTTAGACAAGTGAGTATAAGCTTTCGAAATGTGGTGCTAAGAAGAGTGCTGAAGATCAGATGGGTAGACCACGAAACTAATGAGGACTTACTGAATAGAACTGGGGAGAAGAGGAATTTGTGGTACAACTTGACTGGAGAAGAGATCGGTTGATAGGACATGTTCTGAGGCGTCAAGGGATCACCTATTTGGTTTTGGAGGGCAACGTGGATGGTAAAAATCATAGAGGGAGACAAAGAGATGAATACACTAAGCAGATTCAGGAGGATGTAGGTTGCAATAGGTACTTCAAGATGAAAAAGCTTGCACAGGATAGAGTAGCATGGAGAGCTGCCTCAAACCAGTCACTGGACTGAAGACCACCACAACAACAACAACAACAACAAAAACAAATAAGTGCAACCGGCAAACAGACAAGTGCAATTTAGCAGAATATGAGACTAAGTGGTACACAAAATAGTTAACAAATCTGACAGACGACAAAAGTTTCTTTCTGATGTAACTATAAAAAAACACGAAAGTGCTTCTTATACAAGTCCATAAAATTTTTTAATGCCATACCCCAACATATCAGGGATCTTCCAATTCAACAATTCAAAAAAAAGTAAAAGAATTTCTTCTTGATCTCAGCATTTAATGAAACTGATGAATTTTTAAGGGAGGCAAAGAATATGGTATGACTACACTTTGTGATCAGTTTTTATATGCTTCTATATATGAGTAAGTCTGTAATTGGCCAAATTTACTATGCAATATCAATTTGTACCAGAAGTTTCTGTGTTTTGTTTTTGTGTGAAGGTACCATAATTATTTGTGTAATATTTACATTGTGTAATATTTTTCTTGTTTTTGTAATTATTTGTGTAAGATTTATACTATGTAACATTGACTTTTGTAATGCCTCAGATGATCTCTGAGGTCTCTACAACAATAAAAATCAATCAATCAATGCAGAGATACAGATGAAATTGCAATACGGACTGTTAGCAGAAAAAAGAATTAGTAACATTATGAAAAAGAATGAAGAACTCAACCTGGAAGATACTAGAATAATTTAACTTTAAGGACCAATGTTGCTGGTACAGACAATTATTCTGTGACCATTCTGATCATCAGTGTTGTCGGCATACAGCCAGTCTAGCTTGACACGTGCTGCACGTACCTTGGAGTGTATGTGGCAATAGTTTTAGTGTTATGATGTGTTCCACTCCATGTACGATCTGTCACTCAGTGGATAAGTGTGCCAACTATTAGCTTTCAAATATTTTTGCAGTCATTGTTGTTGAAGTTAATTCCTATAGTGGGCCTACTATGCAGTGCCACTACACTGTGCTGTGTCACTTCTTCACCTTTTGCAGTTGGAGTGGATATTGAAAGAGAGGTCCACTCTATTCTAACTACTGAATGACATAAAGCATTTTGCAGCAACTGTATTGTAATCGCAATGTCTTCTCCGTATAATTAATTTACAACTGCAGGTTACACAGATCCTTACTATGTCACAACTCACAACAGACCATAACGTGGACTGCTGTACTGATTTGACATTAGATACTCTGAAGACAGTTCTCATATATTCTTCACTTATTTTGGTGTTAACGTTCTTGCCTGCACCTGACTTCCAAGCCACCACCAAGTTGTGATGCCAAATCAGAAGCGCGCTTGCACAGCAAGTGGAGACACACACATTCGCCATCGTGCCTTGTCGATATGCTGAGATGTCTTCCTTTTAAATCCATCTGCACATATATCAAACCAGGATGCATACAGTGGGATGTTCCACACTTAACAACTACCTAAACTATGTTTTCAGTTTCCACGAACATCTTTTGCTGGCCTAAATGGTTAAAAGTGGAACATGTTATTCCACATAATCACCAAGTTACACCACAACCTACAAAGCATGCCACACAGTGAGCGGGTGGCACCCGAAAAAGAACAACTGGCTGGGGGCTGACCCCTACCACTATACCCGGGCCAGTGAAACATGTCACTTGACGCTGCAACAAAGTACGTTTTTCTAAAAATGGAGAGAACGACAACGGAGACTAAGCGTTTGATCGTGTATGAAACCAGGAAATAAAAAACACTAAGTTAATGACAATATCTATGAAAAGTCTTTCCAAATTGTTACAGTAATAGCTGCATCTAAAATGTCATATAATAATGCAAATCTAAGCGTACCAAATAACACGCTATCCACACTCATAGAAAGAAATAAAGCAAAACATGCATCGCCTACCCGATTGCAGAGAGAAAGAATTAATTCAGTACACATTTACACTCACCAATTTACAATGTCAGTGGTACAATTCCACCCAGTTCTCCTTCACAATCATTGGAACTGGCGCCAAAACTGTTGTCTTGGTCACCTTCATCATTAAGAGAAATCATTAATTGTTTGTTTTCATTTATAATGCCATCTATAGCCTGTGATGCTCTTATCCGTTTAGCAATATGGTCTACTTTTTTCCTCCATGAGATAGTGTCTACAGTAGCAAGACCTTCACATAGCAGTCTTTCCACTTCTGTTATAGTAAAAGTCTTGTTGTCACTTCTCATGTACGCCTTGACTTCACTCCATACCAATTCAATCGGATTAAAATGGCAGTGATAAGGTGGAAGCCAAATTACCAAGTGACCCGGTTCGCTTGCAATTTCATCTACAATGTATTTAGGCGGCACAGGATTACTTTGTTTCATGAGCGAGTATAACAGCAGCTCTGTCATGCTCATGTCTGCAATAATGTCTCCCGACTGCAAACACTGCACCATAGTTTCTTTACGGTCACTAGTGGTGGGAGTTTTATCTAAATCACAGAATGGTACAGTGCACTGTCCTTCTCAAACACTGTCCAAATACTTAACTGAAGCAACAAATTTTTAAACCACTGTACAAATTGTGGGTGGCCCATATCGTCATGATAGTCACCAGTTTTTTCGATCAAAAAATAGAAGTCCTTCAGGCACAAAGCCGTTTGAAGATCCTGCATGGGCCACAATTAATCAGGATCCTCTTCCTGTTGGCTGATGACTGCTGCTATTCGGAGTATCATCTGTCCAGCATTTCTCAACTGATTCTCCAGCATTGACCCAGGTTTCGTCTAACCATATGACTGAGTGTATGTCCTTTCCTACAATTCTGTGTAAGAAAATGGTACGAGCTGCAACGACATGAGCTTTTTCTAGTAACAGTTTTTGTCCAACAAACTTTTCAAAACGGAAGCCCATACTTTTTAATATCATCTTAAGTGACGCTTTCCCCCCCTGAGAAAACTTCACTTTCTTTTAAAGAAATTAGCAACTTCGCTATTGTGGGGTATTCTTTTCTTTTATAGTATCCGTATATGTGCCAACGAATTGCATTGGGTTGGAAAGAATCAATATCTGTAACAGGACGAGGCTGCTTTTTCTTTTTTTCCTTTCCCGGAGTACTTAAAAACACACCGTTTTTTTCCCATGGGGGCTTTCTTCCACGCTGTTTACTTCACTGTCTTGTAAGTCTTGAAGTAGCACCCCTTTCCTTATAGCTGTTCTTTCACCGATTTCTAGAGTTTTTGAGGTACACTTTAAAACTTTATCAGCACGAATAGATGCATGCCCATGAACAGAAACAAATTCTTTTTCTTGCTCTTAAAACTCATGGATGCTCCGTAGCAATTCCAAGGCCTGACTATTTAATGGAACTCCACGGTGCAACGGAATGTTGATTGGTGAATGACATCATTTTGGTGACATTGTTTAACAAATAAAAACTGTATTCGAGGCGGTAACACAACACAACAGCAGGCGTTTGTGCACTAACATACAATGTTTACACAGAAGCAGCAATATGGTAGCGGCGTCGCCGGAACCGGCTTTTGTTCAGTGCTGCTACTGGTTCAAAAGAAGCAGCGCCTCCCATTCCCCACTTGTTTGTTAGTTACACTACCAACTCTACGGCGCTTGGGGAGTGACCTTGAAGTGACATGTTTCAGCAGCCCGAGTATAGACTCAGCAAAATGCCAAGCACACAGTTATTTTAATCAAAGTATAGCTTGGCAATGATCATGTCAATATGAAATGCTGGATAAGATCAGTAGGTGAACTGAAGTATCATCTGTGCTCTCACAGATTGCCGTATCATCATGTATGTTTTGTCAGTAAAGCAGCTGGACTATGTAATACTAACACGAAACATATACAGTGTAGTAGGTCTTGTAACATGATGCTGACATGTGCAAAAGCCAAGAAGGTATGATTATAGATCTCATAGATCCTAAAATCAGTGTTACAGAGGTCAGAAGGTAAATCTGGGTAGTATGACAAGATTTATTTTAATACTGTTGATCTCATTTCAGGGTATGACTTACAGAAATCACACTCTCAATATATATCAAGGGAAATACTGTCTTACTGCTTTGACAAGGAGTCATTCAGCTTGGAATGTGCCATGATGGGATAAGAGATATAATAAATAACAACAACAATAATAATAATAATAATGATAATGCTTTTTTTTTACACTTTTGCTGTTTGAGCTGTTTTCCACAAAATTCTTTTGAATTGCTGGTCATGCCATATTGTATAATGTTGCTGTTAAGAGTATAAAGTCCGAAGACTGCTTCTATTCAGCAAGCCTCTTCATATCTGATTAATTACTGAAATACATAAATTTGAACCTGCTTCCTGTATCATACCTAAGTCCCCCTTTACAATCTATCTCTCCCCTCCAGTTCCGACAATTATTAAATTGCCTATTCCATGATGCCTCAGGATGCATCCTAACAACCAGCTTCTTCTTTATGCCAAGTTCTTCTTCTTCTTCTTCTTCCATTTCAAGGAATGGGTGTTGGCCCATTCCAAGACAAAAGGAATTTAACAAAACTGTTGTCTCCATCTCTTCACTGATCATTCTATATCCCATCTTTCAGTTCGGTTAAAATGTACTGCTTTGCCATGGCAAGCGCTCAGGTGGCATTCTTTTGACGTGGTCATAGTAGTGCCTAATCTCTTCTGTCGTTGTTTTCAAATTCTAGTTGCTGTCTTACTTCTTCATTTTGCACTCTGTTTCTTAATGTTCGTCCTAGCAGTGAACTCAGAAACCTCACTCAGCTGTTTCAGTTCTTTATTCTTCTCTTTTTCTTATAATCCAGTTTTCACTACAATATATGGAAGCAGGCTTAGCCATCATGTTGTGCAGACTTCATGGTATCTCTTTCCTCACAGTTCTGCCAAGGTTCTCCTTATATAACCATTAATGTGTCATATTTCTATGTATTTTGAACCACAACTAAATTAGTTTTGTATATTGATATCTCTATCACAAGATATCTAAATGAAATTATCTGTGCTATTACCTTACTGTTCATGTCCTTTTCTGCTCTTCTTACTTGTTTCCCTTCCACTGCTATTACTTCTGTTTTATTTGCAGATATAAAAATTTGATAGGTGTGCGTGTGTGTGTGTGTGTGTGTGTGTGTGTGTGTGTGAGAGAGAGAGAGAGAGAGAGAGAGAGAGAGAGAGAGAGAGAGAAAGTGCGAAGTCTATGGTGGAATAACAACAATATCACGAGAAGAAATTTTAGTTGGTCAAAGAGCCTTCTTCTGAAGTAGAAAACATTGCGAGAAGAAATGTTAGTTGGCCAAAGGGCCTTCTTCTGAAGTAGAAAAAACACATGCCATATTGTAATTCTTCATACTAGCACAACTCACACACACATGCCCACTGTCTCTGATTGCTGTGGCCTGACTGAGCTGTAACTGCGCATGATAGCTGAATGAGGTGATTCTCATGTTGAAAGGAGGCAAGAACAACAGTTCCAATACATACAGTCCTAGTAGTGCAATGTAGTGTCTCACTTTCATTGTGCTGCACCAGATTGTCTCCTGTGCCACAACTTACACTAATCAGACTGCCTGTAATATTAAACATGGGGCATTACCACATACATTTAGTCTATCACAAATGTGACACGAGCACATATGCCTGCCAAAGCATTGTTAACATCCATGCTATTCAATAGTATTAGTTAGTGTTCGAACACTGAAACTCACTATTAAACCAGATCCTCTATTAAGGCCAAGGAGGTCCCCCCCCCCCCTCCCTTATTAGTCCTTTGAGTCTACTCTGCTTTCACTTTTATTTCTATGCTGTGTTCAAAATTTTGTTGCTTTATCTTTACATATTTTTTATCCTCATCTCTGGCAATTTCTTTTCTT
Organism: Schistocerca americana; assembly: GCF_021461395.2. Taxonomy (NCBI): domain Eukaryota; kingdom Metazoa; phylum Arthropoda; class Insecta; order Orthoptera; family Acrididae; genus Schistocerca; species Schistocerca americana. Next base: position 849,707,748 of record NC_060120.1, read on the forward strand.
TCCAGTTTTTTTAATCCCCCACATTTACTTAATTGTTTCCAAATTCATCCTCTTGTATCTTCTCAATAATGAAGTGCTGAAACATGCATTTTTTTCGGGCATATTATTTGTACTTTGGTTATTCAAATAGGTTCTCTTCAGTATAGCATTTATAATTTCTACATATTTATAAATGAATTCACTTCATACTTGAGTTTCTTTTATTTACAAGTTCTCTCTTCATTCAAGATTGTGGATAATAATTCTTGTACATCTGCCTCATTCTAGCAGAATTTTTGTTTCTTAATTTTCCTTCCTTGATCTCAATAAGAAGGTAAGGCAGCGAGAACTTTGGAGAAAGGTGTACAGTTTGCATACTGCTATAAAATATGCCACAATACTAATAGCTCTCAGAGAGTACGAGTTTCTATGAGTATATGAATTAAAATCTGTGCGAACTGCAATTTCATATGGTCTTATTCCACATTATCAAATTGCATTTCCCACAATATGAATAATTCAACATTGAGTAATCTTTATATCTGTTTCTCCTAACATAAGTGACATAAGGGGATATTATTAATATTTAAATACACACAAGTTATTAACACATGATGCTGTTTCTACTTATCTTAACCCATACAGTGAAAACCCGCTTTTACACTTTTCAAGGAACTTAAAAAAAAGGTATAAAATGAGCGAAAAAGTAAAATGAGGGAAATAACATCTGAAGCTGTAAAAGTTATGTATGGGATACCCCCTTGCATTATCGCACTTTATGTATATGTACATAATCAGCATCAAAATACTTGCCAGGGGGCTGTTTATTATCTAATAAAGGTTTATTTTCTAATAGCTGCTGATGTAATGGGAACTGATAACTTTCTGGGAGGTAGAAAAGTTTCACTCAATTTCATACATCATAATCGATGTTTCTAGCACGCCTGAAGCTGTCATTTGTTATTTAAATAATAAAACACAGCACCAGTTACATATTTTTTCATGCTTAGCTCAAGGCATTTCGTGGTGTTTGCAACTGTGTGATTTGCATCTGTGTTGTTCTGTCTCTCTTGCACTGTATTTGTCTTTTTGAGGTTATCAGGTACTGTGCCTCCTCAGTTATGTAGATCAACCCAAGACACACACAAACTATCACTTACATGGTTTGTTTGTGTAACATCACAAAAAATACATACGTAAATACTGCACCTGACAACAAAAATAAATTTTCGAAACATGTTTCGCACAGCATAAAAAAAAGTACTTGGTACTGTATTTAAACCAAAAACATATGAGCAACGCAGAGTGAGTGAAGGATTCAACTAGCGCTACAAGTGGCCAAATGACAAAACACACTAAATAAACATGGTGCTAGAAACTCCCATCAGCCACCATGCCAAGTAGAGCTTGGCAACGACAGGAGATAAGGCATGAATTGTTCCAACTTTTACACGTTTACTGCTCCAAATCTGCTGAGCTGAGTGCCCTGGTTTCATGAAACTTAACCACCTAATGTGTGCAATCACTACTTGACAGCGAGTGTGATTCCAGGATAACTTTTTCGGTTTTCTTCTCCACAAAAGTTTTTGTATAAAGCGTAAATCATGGAAAAATCATAAATATGCAGACACAAAATCGAGTATGAATTAACATTGTGGACATAGGAAATTTGATGGGAGCAATAAAAAAATGTCATAAACGGTGGGAAAATGTTAATTCCGTGAACTTAATAGCAGGATTACACTGTACAACCATGGCTCTCATTGTTGAAAATGAAAATATCTGCATTGGCATGTTGACAACATGGCACACACATAAATAGAATATTAGTCTATTTTAGTATAAACTCAAGGAATATAATCAAAGGTTGTTTAAATACTTTATACGAGAAATAAGACAAACATATACAAAATAATGGACTCAGGACTCCATTGCGTCACTCACCAATACGAAAATATTCTGCAAGGTCTTCAACAACAGAATATAAATGCACTATCTGAGCCCAATCATTAAGCAGAGAATCAACAGTCTGCCGAACTGCGTCTGCTGTTCCCATGTCATATTGAAAATATACTGGTCTCCTCAAACCTATGGGGGAGAAAAAGAACAGATGCCCTCACAAAACTGGATTTAAAAGGCTTGCATTACAGTAAAAATTGTGTTCTAAAGAACTTAAATGTAGTTATCTGACATGAAATAAAGGAAATATTTAAAATAAATATATTTTTTGAAACTCTACTATTGAAAAATCATTTAACTCCCACAATATATCCAGAGAGTAGGCAAACTTTTTTCTGTACGAATTTATGGAGGGTATTTATTCATGCAGCACATAGTACTGATCGAATGAAGAAAAATAAAGACCTACAGCACATTCCAGGAAACACCACTTGTTGAGATACTAGCCACTCTGTCTTATAACAGCCACTTGCATATTTATTCAAAATTTAAATAATGCCATCTTTGTAGCAGTACCGAAACGGGGATTAAAACTTTTTAAGTACCATTTCAGAAACTCACACTCCTTGTCTTGAAATGGAGCTGTTTCTCTGCTACACTGTCCCTGAGGATTGGTAGCATTGATATCAAAACACATTGTATAAAAGATATTTTATAATGTGAAGGGCAAGTTTGGAAAAGAATTATGTGAAAAACAGATACAATCAGTGCATACAGCTGTATGTATGAATGACCCACACTACTGAAAATATTTAATGGCTTCACTATGACAAAAACCCCACCCACAAAAAACATAAAATGCCATTTGAAAAGATGTTCTGATTACACTTAATTATGTTTCAGACTTACCTGAATACAAAATAAAGGGTGAGAGAGGAGAACTTAAACTTTGTCTGTACTACCAGTTCAAGAAATCCTGAAAACTTGTTAAGGCTACAGTTACCTTGTTCCTTCGGGTGCAAGCTAGCAAGAGGACTTCCATAGAACACAAATTCAGCCATCCAACTCTTCGTGGCTTTTCCCTGTACACGAATGGCTACTGAAAGCAGCCTTTTGAGAAGAGCCTGCCATGATGAAGGATGGACAGTAGGGCCAATTGGGGGAGGTAGCTGCACTAAACGCAGTACAAGGGCTGTAGCATTTGCTTCCACCTGAAGCCCCTGGTGTGCTATTTCTCTGCGGGAAAGCTGAAAATAGTACTAAAAATAAGCAAGTCACATTAACAATCTATGTACATTTGTTAAAATGTTTTAGTTTTTTTGACAGCTCTTTTCAATATTATTTGAAAGCTTTTTTCATTGTGGTCATGTACAAAACCTTGGAAAAAGTTGTTTTAAGCATTCTCAGTGTATTCGTGTTAATTAACGTGACAAGTAAACCAAAAATATTTAAAACAATAAGTCTGCTGAGAACAGTGTAGTTTCTTATCGTCTTAATGTAATCAACAAATAGTAGAAAGACAGCAAAGTAACAAAAGTAACTAATATAAAATTTTACAGAGTCAAAGATACATAGATAGCCTGTAACAAGTGAGATTTAACTCAAATTTTAAACAGCTGAGTGTCAAGCACTGTGTGGGAGCACCTCACATTTTTCCACCACGTAAACAACACATAACCTTCGTATGTTCCCTATTGTCCACCGTTTTACATGTGTCCAACATTTTCACCAAAAATCTTTACAGAGTCTGACAGACTTCTCTTATGGCGGAATTTTAAAGTAAATTGCTGGAATTTTCTGTGTCGCATTGTTGACTAGCTTAATCTTACATATGAACTTGAACATAAGTACAAATAGTGCATTACTGAGGTGCATAGATTCTACACCTTATTTAATGGAATGTACAATTGTAATTAATATCATCTGACAACAGAATTGTGGCTGCCTCTTTAATTACAAAGATCACAGCATAATACAGACTCAAATTTAACTTTTGTGCTATTGTAACCGTTTTCTGAATCTCTGTGGAAAGGGTGCAAGGAGAGATTCACCAATTTTTGATTCATTGGGTTGCATAACGCATGTATATTTCAATGTTCAGAAAAGAGTTTCTTAACAATTAGGCTACAAATGCCGGTCCACTTTTAACACTGTTCACATCTCTCTTTCATGCACATCTCGGACAGAACCCTTTACTCACAAGGGCTTTAGATGTGACCAGAATAAGCTTCTTAACAAGCACTTTTTATTTAAGGATGCTTCTTATTTTTATTAAATGCCTCTTGTGAAAAGATGATAAGTAATGGGTGAAAAACAGCTCGTCAGATTCCAAAGGAAGTCACACATGTGAAGAGAACCTCATGAAAAACTTAAAGAATCTGAGGAAGTCCTGCAAGAGTTTCCACGGATTAAATCTGAGATATTTGGTCGAAGTTATGTCAGTTTATCATTAAACAATTGTCTTGTAGCACCTGAAGATTCTAGAAAGAGTTTCTGGTCCAACATTGTGTACATTTAACATCAAAGATACCTGTAAACCTGAAATGATCACAGATACCACTGTCTTTTCTTATCCACATTTTTTCCTGTTCCACGATTTCATATCTTTATCTTTTGTGTCTCTGGCATAATGATAGCTGTCTCAAAAAACACTGCAAGGGCTGCATTTTTCTGGAGTGGTTTCAGCTATGGAACCACAATTCAAACAAAATGCATCTGAATCATGTAATACAAGAGTTGCTGAAGTGGAAACTGATGAAACATGAGAAAGATATGCTTAAGCAACAACCTGCCACTGTTTGCTCTTTGTTTGGTAATTGCAGACAAATCCTAATATGACGCATACTGTACGATTATAACAGAATCTTGCAGCACACATGGTATTACGTGTATTGTGCACACGCCATTATGTTGTCACTAACTCAAATTCACCAATCTGTGATTGTAATTAGTGTGTCTGACACTGTTACAGCACTTATCATATTGACTTCATGCATTCTTCTCACATGCTTATTTTGATACTCAACATAAACAATAACCAATTTAGGAAATAGACTTTCACATTTCCACAAAAAACTAGACAAAATAAAACTACTTTCAAAATATCCACAGTAAACAAAATAAACCAGAACATCAAATCATTATCAACAGAATAAAGTAAAGGGGGAGGGAGAGGGGGAAGGTAGGGGGATGGGGAGGGGGAGAAGGAGAGAGGCAGAGGCAGAGGGAGATGAGATTGAGAGATAGATAGATAGATAGATAGATAGATAGAGAGAGAGAGAAAACATTCATTTTTACCTCCTGTGCAAGTGTGACAAATGGAATTCTCTCATCGCATAATGCTACCACATGTGCAAGTTCAGGTATGAAATATGCAGGGTGTTTTGGTCGTCGAGGAGTTGTTTCATTTCTTCCAGTCTGTGCTTTCCGTTTTTTCTCACTCTGATCTGTAACAACACAAAACACTTGTCTACTGCATTGCTGCATATTACACAGTAAGAGAATTCATTTAAATTTAATCCTTAGAACACAGAAATTAAGAAATACAGAATCAACATCACATACGGAATTTAAACAACAAAGATTAAATATATGAGATACAGGAATTACATTAATGAGCTCTTGAGATGACTTTCAGGATATACATAGTCACAGCTATTTAACATAAAGGTATTACTAAGAATGTATTTTCCACTTACCGTCAACACTTGTAAAAGGTCCATGAGTTATCACAAAGGTATCAAATTCAATAAGGGTAAGAACTTTCAGGTACATCTTAGGGAGCTCAGTCTCAATGGTATCATCATGGGGATCATCCTCAATTGATGCGTGTTTCACAACAGCAAGGTAGAAAGAACAATCAATTTCACAGGGGCAATTTTCCTTTTCTTTGAAAGCTACAACCTGAAACCACAAAACAGAAAGATAAAACATATCTTTTCTAGCTTTTTCACAGTCCATGATTCATTTCCATGCAATGCTGTTCTCCAGGACCTAAACTTTCAGAGTTCTTTTTTTAAATTAAAGCCTACATTTGATACTAGTAGAATTCTTCTGACAGGGAATCCTCTCTTTGCCTATGCTAGTCTGCTTCTTCTGTCTCCTAGCTTTGTCCATCATGTGTTATCTTACATTGTAGGGGAAAATGTATGGCTTGCATCAATGGGATTCAATCCCCCCAGCCCTCCGCCTAAGTATCTCCCTTGTGAAGTAACCTTATATGGAATACCAGTTCAGCTTACTACCTGTGAAATGAGTAAGTTATGATCAACGTAACAGTAGAAAGGCTTTACTAGTTTAGCAGCTACTCCTCTTTTTCTAGTTAGAGTACATTCTCTCCCAAACATAACACACAATTACCCACATACACAATGTACATAACCAGCATACGAGTATCTTGGTGGTTATATGTAGGAGAGTGTGGTGTTAAACTGGAAAAATAACAGCAAAAGTGAGTATATGCACCACACATACATAAGGTATAGGCGAATAATCACATTCCTTAACTTTTTTTTTTTTTAAATTGACTTTGATGAACGCAAATTTATGGGTAGCCAGAATAACAAGTGCATCAGTATTACCAACATTCTAAACTACTAATGTATGAAATACATACTCAAATTGCATCTTCTATGACATATCTAACAATGGTTGAAATGACCAGAATTTATGATATCTGTAATGAACTTGCCACTTCAGTTGCGTGTACATAGATACCTTTTCTGAAAACCACAATGTCACTACAATGCATTAGTAGCCAAAGGAAGTTACTGTGAGCCCACTTCAACAGAACTCACTTATGTGCACAGCGTCTTTAATGCGAAGATGCCAATTATTCATCTTGCACAAACAAATAGTACTTAAAATTTCCCTCCATGCAATTATCTCCTGCACCAGTGAAAAAATATACAAGGAACAATGAAAAAAGTAATAAAGTAATTCATGTTTAAAATATCACAGAGTGGCAAATGGTGACTTCAAAACCTAAATAAATTATTGTTAACACTAGATGAAAGAATTTTTGCTGGACTGATAATGGAAGAGTTAGTTTTTAATATCCAGCTTACAAGAACACTTTAACTGCTGTGGATGAGTTAACTTGTCATCCTCTGCCACTTCCCAGTGCTGAGGATGTGTTTCAATGTGGACCCTGGGTTTTCCAGAAGTTCTACTGGTGTGTTTACATATCTCATTCCATAGACTTCTCACTGCTGTGGCAAGTTACTTCCATACCTCAGTCAGTAAAAAAGTTACGGGTATTTATCGTACAATAATTGTACCTCTTTGTGCCTATCATTTCTAAAAAAAAATACTCTTCTTTATATATATTTACAATTTGTACAGAAACCAGATAGCAATTATAAGAGTCGAGGGGCATGAAAGGGAAGCAGCGGTTGGTAAGGGAGCGAGACAGGGTTGTAGCCTCTCCCTGATGTTATTAAATCTGTATATTGAGCAAGTAGTAAAGGAAACAAAAGAAAAATTCGGAGTACGTACTAAAATCCATGGAGAAGAAATAAAAATTTTGAGGTTCGCCGATGACACTGTAATTCTGTCAGAGGCAGCAAAGGACTTGGAAGAGCAGTTGAACTGAATGGACAGTGTCTTGAAAGGAGGATATAAGATGAACATCAACAAAAGAAAAGCGAGGATAATGGAATGCAGTCGAATTAAGTCGGGTGATGCTGAGGGAATTAGATTAGGAAATGAGACACTTCAAGTAGTAAAGGAGTTTTGCTATTTGGGGAGCAAAATAACTGATGATGGTCAAAGTAGAGAGGATATAAAATGTAGACTGGCAATGGCAAGGAAAGCGTTTCTGAAGAAGAGAAATTTGTTAACATCGAGTATAGATTTAAGTGTCAGGAAGTTGTTTCTGAAAGTATTTGTATGGAGTATAGCCATGTATGGAAGTGAAACATGGATGATAAATAGTTTAGACAAGAAGAGAATAGAAGCTTTCGAAATGTGATGCTACAGAAGAATGCTGAAGATTAGATGGCTAGATCACATAACTAATGAGGAGGTATTGAATAGAATTGGGGAGAAGAGGAGTTTGTGGCACAACTTGACAAGAAGAAGGGACCAGTTGGTAGGACATGTCCTGAGGCACCAAAGAATCACAAATTTAGCATTGGAGTGCAGTGTGGAGGGTAAAAATCATAGAGGGAGACCAAGAGATGAATACACTAAGCAGATTCAGAAGGATGTAGGTTGCAGTAAGTACTGGGAGATGAAGAAGCTTGCACAGGACAGGGTAGCATGGAGAGCTGCATCAAACCAGTCTCAGGACTGAAGACCACCACAACAACAACAACAACAAAAACAATATATCTTGAACTGTTTATGAAATATGGCAGTTGTTATGGTCACATGATTTGTGATGTCCAAGGACAGCAATGGTCACATTGCGCAACAATCTGTTGGATGTAAAAATCACTCAAGAACGAAATGAGATATAATTCCGCTCTCAATTTTCAATAAAATTTTGGTATCTTATGTACATTTCAAACACTGCAATGTATGAGCTAAAAACAAGCATATGTAAAAATACATGTTTACCTCTGCAAACTCTTTAAAACTTCGCACAATGTTTTACTTTTTTTACTTAACCTGATGCAGCGCAGTAACTATGATGAATAATGAAAAGAAATTCAGTCACTTATCGAGCAAAGATAGCAGACTGTAAGACACGCAAAATTCTAATTTTTTAACCTAATAGCTCTCTTAAAATTGGACGGTAAGTGTTTCACAGCGGTCGGCACACCATCTCCCAGCACCGGTAGTGGCATTTGGTGACAGTACAGCTATAAGAAAGCTACTCTCAGCAAGGAATCCAAAGAGCACGCATGTAACAGCAAAAGGGTTGAGGAGAAAATGAACGAATGAAAGAAGCTGATACAGAAAAATGTTAAAATGAGGGCTAAGTCACACAACAAGTGATACATTCACTACACTAACCAATTACAATAAACTAAAAAATAGCTAAAAGAGCTATCTGTGCTACGTAACAGAATTAAATCTTGAAGATGATCGATAAAGAGTGATTAAGTTAGATGAAGTCTGAAGATTGTCATGAAACTTTGTGTCCTAAACATGGTAGCAGAAACAGAACAGGGCTATAATTTGGAGGTAATGCATTTTGGAACACAGACAGTTAAAATTTTGATGATTCTACAGGAATGGAGTATTTTTATTTTCACTAATTTATTTGTTTTCATACTGTGGCAGAAAGAATGTCACTTTCAGATGCTTCAGACTATAATCTATAAAGTGATTGGATATATAAAATAGCTACTCAACAAGCAGCAACAGGAGAAAATATATACGAGGACTACAGAAATGGGCAAGCTTTTGAAGCCAGTGGTTCCTTCTTCCAGTAGGAGGAAAGTATGTCTCCCAAGACCCAGACTTTTTTGAACTCTTGCCATTTTCTAAACCTCACCAGTCCTTTTCCTTCCTCCCTCTTCCTTCCCATTCAACCCTTTTGCCATAAGAACTAGCCACTGCTCTGACAGCTTGCTCATTTCTTTAATCTTTGTATGTGTTTTCTCCTTCCGTTGCTTGGTGAGCAGGTTTTTTATCTATTTAACTATATTATATATTCAAATATTGATTAAATTTGCTAAAATAGGCTATAATCTACATTTCATTATTTTAAAATTACACACGATAAAAAATGGTAGCTACACAATACAAGCAAACAAAAAACAAAATTTCACAACTTACAAGAATAACATTTGGATGCCGATGGAGCTTGACATACATTCGGTGCCTTCCTATTTTAGTCATTGGATGATCTGGATGATGCAATAATGGCAAGCGCTCATATGGAGTGGCTGGGAGATGTTGCAATGTCTTTTCACATCGCCGTTGAGTGATCCAAAACCTGGAAAATGTAAAATATATTTCTTGTTACATAATTAGCAACGATGGTATTTTAAAAGTAATAATGCATGTAATCCTTTCACATAAGACTCATAAATCATGGAAAGAGTAACGTGTAAGGAAGAAAGTTTTTTTGCATCAGTCATGTTGAATGAACTTAAATTTACCAAATGTTACAATTAAATAAAGATGAATTATTCGACAAGAAATTTTAATGTAACTCAATTTATAGCTCTTTTTGCACCGACTTGCACAATAATAATACAGGGTGCATAAAAAAGAACCATCCAATTTGGCACGTCTATATTTTTGAAACTAATAAACATATACAATGAATTTTGTTTTTTGACGAATGGGAAACTCAAAAAGTTTTTTTTTCTTTTTACTGCCTTTCCATAAGTATTCAGTATGCCCCCCCCCCCCCCCTCGAGATGCACCACATACATCAATGTGGTATTCAAATTGTTCCCACACTGCAGCGAGCATGTCTTGAGTTACAGCTTCCACAGCTGGTGTTATGCGATGTCTCAGTTCATTCATTGTTGTTAATAACAGAGTTACATTGAGTCCTTTATAAACCCCCAATCATGTAATGTCAGGTCCGGTGACCTTGGAGACCAGTAACATAAGGCTGAATCATTTGGTCCACGTCGACCAATCCATCGCTCAGCAATCCTTTGATTTAAAAATTCCCTCACTTCCAGATGTCAGTGTGGTGGTGCGCAATCCTGTTGGTAAATATAGTTGTTCAAATCAGTCTCCAACCTCATATGAAAGTCACACTGAACAATTATTACTGACCCGCACTGCGCAAAACATAGAACTCAAAATGCTTTCTGTTGTCCCGACACAATTTTTACTAGAACTGAAGTGGGCGCACACTGCAGCTACTTAATGGGAAGAGTTTGCTCTTTCCAACAGTACATTGTTAATGCACATATCTTAAATAACATAATAGTTATGATTTTTTAAAACTGAATTATTCTTTTTGATACATCCTGTACTTCAATAACATAGTGATTATTACAGAGTACAATGTCAGAGACAATACTGTTATTATTGTTGTGTTTATAGACATACACAGCGTATGAAAGAACAAGATGCCTACGATAATAAAACTTCTTTGGCCATCAAGAAGCTAAATTTGATTACGATTTTGTACAGTGTTTTTGTTACGATGAAACATTTTACATTCTGTAAAATACACAGCCCTTTTATGTGAAAGAAACACTGATCAATTTCAATAGTAAGTCATTTTTAAGCCTCTATAAAATACACCAACATGGACGAGTATTACATTAAATACATACACTAACCATTAACATTATCACAACTGACTTTAAATTCAATAGAAGCAATCTTTCTGTCTTATATATTTAAGCATTATGCAATACGTTGTATGTCCTGTGGCATGCAATTGAAAAGTCTTTCCATATGTGAAGCCGTACACCATCACCAGGAAAAATAACACTCATAATCCACAGGTCAGAGTGTGGAATGTTAGATCCCTTAACCAGGCAGGTAGGTTAGAAAATTTAAAAAGGGGAATGGACAGGTTGAAGTTTGATACAGTGAAGATAACTGAAGTTTGGTGGAAGGATGAACAGAACTTCTGATCAGGCGAGTACAGGATTACAAATACAAAATCAAATAGGGGTAATGCAGGAGTAGACCTAATAATGATAAGAAAATAGGAATGCAGTTAAGCTACTATGAACACCATAGTGAATGCATAGTCATGGCCACGGTAAATGCAGGCATTGCATCTGTTCCAAGATGGCATCACAACAGTTAAAGGCTTACCATGTGCTCTGTTTTGAGGTGTCCAGATCTGTGGATACACAGCAACGCAAGTATCGTGCATGGCTTAGGAAAGATTTACCATGCAATAACAATCTGAGTATGTGGTACCGACAGATGCCTTTGTAAGGGGAAGAATCATGGTTAACCTCGTGTAGCTGATGCAAACAGCACACGAGGCATTTCATCGAAGTCCTCACAAGTTACTTAGTAAAGCAAGCAGGCAACTGCTCATGGCAAATATTACAGTGTGCATAAACGGCTTTGTTTTAAACCATACAAAGAGGGATTAGTGCTGACCTTTACACCACTAGACAAAGCAAAAAAGCTCGACTTTTGTCGAGAACTGGAGTAGAGGATGTTGGTTTTATAAAAAGACTTAGTTTCTGTGATGAAACCACTTTCCATGTAAGTGGCAAGGAGAAGCATACACATACACACACACACACACACACACACACACACACACACACACACACACACACACACACACAATGTCAATATCTGGGGAAGAGAGAAACCAAACACTGATGAAGCATCAGTGTGACTCTTCAAAAGTGAATATTTTTTGTGTGGTGTCACATGAGAAAGTCCACAGCTCATTTTTCTTCTAACAACAAACAGTGAGCGTAACTCACTTCAAGGTGTGTTGAAAACCTGGTTGTTACCCCAGCTGAACACCAGTTATGATGATTACATTTTGAAATTGGACGATGCTTCGCCTATTTTTGCAGGAATGTACAAGAGCTTCTTAAGTATGTTCTTCACCAATGCTGGATTGGACATGCTGCAACAGTAGACCACAGCCTTCTCCCCTGATCAGCCCATATGCTGGATTTAACATCCCATGATTTCTTTCTGTGGGGGTTTATGTACCGCCAAATGCTGTTTCCCTTGAGGATGGGAGTGACCAGATAAAGCATGCACTGCAAATTATCAGAGAGAATGTTCTATACAGAGTATGGGAAGAATCTGATTACCATGTAGGTGTGTGTCGTGTGACCAAAGGTGCACATATTGGAGAACTGTACAAACGCATAAAAAAATGGGACAGCTGCCACTGCTTGTGGTGAAACATTTGTCCATATAAAGTAATAAATTGATCTATTATGAATTTTTAAAACCACACCACTGATTTATAAACACCTTAAATAATGTGCAAAATCATAGTGTTTGCCAAGAATGAGACAGGGAGTGGCAAGGGGTGTATAGTTTCACACTGTTTGTCTAAAATGCAATACATATACCTTTGGCATTTAAATACATCAGTATAGTCAAATGAGTTAAAAGTATACACTTACACATATTTCAATTACATCTCAGTTAATTTCCATTATTTCTCAGTTCAGTATAATTGTAAAAGGAGCCTATCATTGAAACTAAAGTAATATACACTTCATTATTTGTAAAGAGTGGCAGAAATAACTGGGGTAGAAAATGTAGGGATAAATAACAAGAAAACATATCATACACACATTCACAAAATAAGGCAACACAAGAAATTCATTAATAATACATTAAATAATATTTACAAAACAAGTCTTTCCCATCATCTGTATACAATCCCAAGCAGCCCATATGCCTGCAGATACTGTTACATCACATCAGCACATAAAACACAGCAGGTACCCCATGTAACAGAGATGTATATATTAGATATCAAATGTAATGTTATAAAGGATTACTGAAATATTAGTTAACACTTATGGAAGCAAATTATATTTCCAGCTTTAGTGTACTGTGTTCCTTGACACATACTATGGCTAAATAATAAATACTAAAAGCTGATATAACATGTAGTACTAATTAACCCCTTAATAAAACATAAACTGCACCATTATTGATAATATAATTAAAGCGAGTAGTGAATATAACATGCAGACTGCTTGAGTTACAGACTTCAAGTGAACCTATAATTACCTGCAAAACAAAATTATTGTCCACTTTATTATCCATTAGCTGAAAACCTCTTCTACATTTCATCCTACAAAATTATATATTGGGCTGGCAAGTAATGAAGGTAAAGCTCTAACATATTAGGTAGATGTAAATACACTACTGGCCATTAAAATTGCTACACCACGAAGATGACGTGCTACAGACGCACAAATTACCGACAGGAAGCAGATGCTGTGATATGCAAATGATTAGTTTTTCAGAGCATTCACACAAGGCTGGCGCCGGTGGCGACACCTACAACATGCTGACATGAGGAAAGTTTCCAACTGATTTCTCATACACAAACAGCAGTTGACCAGCGTTGCCTGGTGAAATGTCGTTGTGATGCCTCATTTGAGGAGGAGAAATGGATACCATCACGTTTCCGACTTTGATAAAGGTCGGATTGCAGCCTATCGCGATTGCGGTTTATCTTATCGTGACATTGCTGCTCGCGTTGGTTGAGATCCAATGACTGTTAGCAGAATATGGAATTGGTGGGTTCAGGAGGGTAATACGGAACGCCGTGCTGGATCCTAATGGCCTCGTATCACTAGCAGTCGAGATGACAGGCATCTTATCCGTATGGCTGTAACGGATCGTGCAGCCACATCTTGATTCCTGAGTCAACAGATGGGGACATTTGCAAGACAACAACCATCTGCACGAACAGTTCGATGACGTTTGCAGCAGCATGGACTATCAGCTCGGAGACCATGGCTGCGGTTACCCTTGACGCTGCATCACAGACAGGAGCGCCTGTGATGGTGTACTCAACGATGAACCTGGGTGCACGAATGGCAAAACGTCATTTTTTCGGATGAATCCAGGTTCTGTTTACAGCATCATGATGGTCGCATCCGTGTTTTGTGACATCGCAGTGAACGCAAATTGGAAGCGGGTATTCGTGATCGCCATACTGACATATCACCCGGCGTGATGGTTGGGGTGACATTGGTTACACGTCTCGGTCACCTCTTGTTTGCATTGACGGCACTTTGAAGACTGGACGTTACATTTCAGACGTGTTACGACCTGTGACTCTACCCTTCATTCGATCCCTGCGAAACCCTACATTTCAGCAGGATAATGCACGACCGCATGTTGCAGGTCCTGTACGGGCCTTTCTGGATACAGAAAATGTTCGACTGCTGCCTTGGCCAGCACATTCTCCAGATCTCTCACCAACTGAAAACGTCTGGTCAATGGTAGCCAAGCAACTGGCTCGTCGCAATACGCCAGTCACTACTCTTGATGAACTGTGGTATAGTGTTGAAGCTACATGGGCAGCTGTATCTGTACACGCCATCCAAGCTCTGTTTGACTCAATGCCCAGGTGCATCAAGGCCGCTATTACACCCAGAGGTGGTTGTTCTGGATACTGATTTCTCAGGATCCATGCACTCAAATCGTGTGAAAATGTAATCACATGTCAGTTCCAGCATAATATATTTGTCCAATGAATACCCGTTTATCATCTGCATTTCTTCTTGGTGTAGCAATTTTAATGGCCAGTAGTGTAATTACTTATATTGAAAGAGGGGGGAAAATGGTGGAGGGGAAAGGCTAGAACAAACACATCTAACATATCAAGTATAAACCCATTAACTAATATTCTAGTCTTCAACATATAACCTGCTTGAAGATGTATAACAAATTTTTATTTTTTAAATCAGTTTGTTCACTGAGCACACATTTTGGCGATTGTTAAACAGTGTAAATTTCAGTTTCTTTGTAAATGTTCATAAGCAAGCCCTTATTAAATATGAGTAACACACATAATGTATAATTTTTATCAGTTATATGTTTACTCTTCGTAAGCGAGGACAGAAAGAAGATTTATTATTTGCACTGGTATTCACGGGCACGGTCTAACTCGTACAAAAATTCCTACCCATTTATGCTACATAAATTTTATTACAATCATCACATTTAAGTCTATAAATGCCCAAGTGTTTCATAGACTGAATTTTTTGTGTATCATGTTGGAGTATTCCATTCAACTCATTGTGAGTGGAGTGTCACGAAATTCTTTTGCTATTTCCTCTGATACACATCCACAATACACCAATAGCACATATTTAGTTTCACTAATTTTTGAGAACAGCCAACAGTCTTGTTACAGTGGTAACATCAGTTCCAGTCAGATCACTGAAGTTAACTGCTGTTGGACTGTACTAGTGTGGTGGGTCAGAACCGTTGGGCCTTCAAGGCCTGGTCCAACGGAGGTTAGTTTTTAAATTTTTGAGAAAATTTCTCTTAGATAAAATCAGTTGTTTCAATAAAAAATGTTTTATTGCAGTCAAGACTGTTTCTAATGCATTCTAAAATATTTATCTTTGTTCTCTGGTTGTTGTTTTGGCAGTGTAATTAGATCGTCAGATCTCTCATTTTTACTGTTCTGTTTCCTATCATACATTGCCTTAACCATTTCTTTCTCATACCCATTTCTGATCACTGTTTAACTCTTTGTCAATTTCGTTTTTATCAAGTGGAATATTTAAAATTCTACTTGTCACGGAACAAAAGAAGGTTCTTTTTACAACAATTTTTGTTACACTTCTAAATACAAACACAATTCATTCATTTTGCATCTCTCTCACTACTGGTAATTGAACAGTGGTTGGTATTGCAGCAAACTATGGGTGTATCACATGTCTTTGCCTAACTATACTATAGTACAATAAGATACAGTACATAGTCTTGCTTCACTGTGATTTGAAAAACACATCAATAGGTGACGGTTATTTTTTTTTCCTACTTTTAATATTGTGTTGTTCATCTTAGTTAATCGGTTCATCACTTATTCGTCAACTTCAAATTTTGACATACAATGCTTAACTGCATCCATTGCTTCAATAGCTTTTGGACAGGCAAAGGTTCTGATTCAACCCTGTCTGCACTTCCTTCTTATTTCTCTGCCATAGGTAACTGCAACACGTCATCAATGTCAAGGTTACTGCAATGTTCAGCCACAATTCCTTTATTTTCTGGTATGATGCCTTCTGTAAGTATCCAATAAAAGCCAGACTTGTTGAAGCAGCTAGAAATTGCACTTCCTTACATGGGATTTCAGGCACTTCTTACAAAATGCGTAAGATTAAAGATCATTATCTTTCTTAGTGTAGAATGAAGATAGGCGTGCCTCTGCCTGCCTCTCCTTTACTAGAATCTCTTTGTTGCTGGCATTTTGTACAGCCTTGGGTGAGGGACTGAAGGTGGCTCATACAGTCACGTGGAAAAAACGCTACATTTATATTACATAGATATGACATATTTTGAGTATACACTGCACATTGGTCGATAAACAGGATGATTTTCCTATTTCTAACACCCAACCTTGCATTCCAGGTGCACAAGAATTGTTTGAATTTAATCGTCATTACCCATGCTTTCACATGTATAAATATATGGAAATATTTGCACATTTTTACAGCATTGTGGACTCTTCACCTTTACAATTACTAGTGGCACCATTTTCTGTCCCATTTTCATTATAATATAATGGACAGTTAGCGTCTCTCTACTAAATTTTCCACCATGGCATTTCTTTCCTCTAAAATCGACAGTTTTGTCAGGTGGAAGGTGAAAAAATAAGTCCATTTCACCTGAATGTTACATTCCATTTCACCTGAATTACATTTATCATTGTGATGATACCTTTCTATGACTGATGGAAGAATATTTTTTCCATGACTGAACAGTGTCAATGTTAATGCTTCCAGCCTTATCTTGGACACATTTACACACACATCGTTTTGGTTCTTGAACCCCTGATCCACTCACTGGATGCTTTGAGATCTGTGAGACCCACCTTTTGTGCCAAACACATTGCTTCAGCAAGGAGTAAGTACAAGTTCCTTTTATCCAGTTCCGTAGCATGTTTTCCAGTTCTGGAAACCAATTGTCACACACTAGTTTTTATTTGCTGTGACCTCCTTCAAAACATACTCCTTAAATTATTTTACATTTGCTCAATATTTTATATAATGTTGAAAGCGGAATGTTAGATTTTTGTGCAATATCAACATGCTTCACGTGCAAATTTTAATCCACATCTCGAATAATGTTCCACTTTCCATCGTATGTGAACTGTCTCACTGCTTTTTTATCCATTATGTATACTATTCAACACAAACAGATCAGGGCCAGCGTGTCATTCAGATGCTAACCATGAACAAAGGGCACCAGTGACAGTGGTCCATGCTAGTAAATATTCAGTTTATCGTTGGGCCACTACAACTTCGTACCAACCTCCAAGCGATACTTTTCTGCAGAAGTCGGAAGGCACTGAACTACTTCTAAACTATACATATTACTTCTATTAATCATTTCTGCCATAGAATACAATCTGTATGACATGCAAAGTTGCTCACACTGCACAAAACTGTATCCAAACAAGTTTCCCCATTCTTGGCCATAAATGTCCTACTTCCAGCATTCCCACAACTCCAGGTGGAAAAAAAGTTGCAGTGGCCAAACAGTACTGATACTGCCAGATTTGAATGTGATGAGTGGTGAGAGAGAACAAAGAGTTGTTTTAACATGCAATTAACGCATCTGGGAATGGGACTTAAAAATGGACATACTATGTGGGAAAAGCAGGTATCAGGGACATATTAACAAGCTCCCACAGTACTACCTCAAAAAATATTTTTTCAACCATTCGCATAATGCTCTAACATTAATTTTTGCTTGCCCTGAAACAGGTGTTTACAAACAAAACTTGTTACTGCAGGAAGATACAGAAGTTCACCTAATAAACAGTCAATCTCACATTTAAAGCAGTGAGAACAGTTAAAAAGGCTGGAATACAAATTTAAGAAACAATGAATCAACAATTTTTAGAGCCATCAGTCCCCTCAACAAAGCAGGCATGCATGCACTCCTGTCTGGCAGGTGCTTCCTAGCACTTTACTTCACAGATGCTCCCTTTCACATTTCTTATTTATTTTCTTCTACATTTTCTCTTCACACATAATAGAAAGAATGTAGACTGCCAACAGCCAACATTTTACCCTTATACACATCAGCATTACTAGTCTTTGCTTCCTTTCCTTTCTGGTTAAGGTGACTTTCTTGCCTGGCATTATTCACTATTGATGTTAACACACAGACATTAAAGCAAAATAGCCTTATTTCAATACTAGTAACATGTAGCTCCACAACATAATAGCACAGAGACTTTGACTTGAGACAAACCTTAGTTCTGAGATGAGAGCAGGCAACCGTGCATGGTCATTGTTCAGTGCAGTTTGGAGCTCAGGCACAAGGGGAGCATCATGCTGTGGGACATGGCATTGTAACATTCCTGTGTGTGTGTCCACAGTCACCAACAACTGCTCAGCTCGAAGACACGGAGACAGCACAGGTACAGCCAATATAGCTGGCGATCCTTGCAAGGGACCTATGACAAGCACCTACATGAGTAAGCTACAATCCAAAGAACACAAATATTAAGTATATCAGAACCCTGATCGGCAAAACCAAAATAAAAGTTGTGACTGAGAGTAAGTAGTACTGCAGATAGTCACTATCTAAAACTATTACTTTGCTGTTAACAAATAGTTTGCAACATGTTTCATGTCAATTGATACTGGAAAACAGATGTCTTCTCACAAGTGGCTACATTTGATCCTTTTAAAAGTTTCTTTTAATTTACTGTCAAGCAAAACTATGTGCTTTAGGAACACTGATTCTGCAGTATGTTACTTGTACACAAGGTTTCTTTCCATCCATACTTCACACCCCCCCCCCCCCCCCCCACACACACACACACAAAAAAAAAAAAAAAAAAAAAAAAAAAAAAAAAAAAAAAAAAAAAAAAAAAAAAGAAGAAGAAGAAGAAGAAGATAACATCTGAAAATGACCTACAAAGTGAAGGGAAAAAGTGTTTTGTAAACGGATGAATAGTAGTACGAAAAAATTAACCAATGAACAAATGAGAGCTAACACCGATATTTCAACAATAACAGACACAATGTTTCGAACAAGAAACAATTCAATAATTCTCAAGTAAATGGAAAAAAAAAAATCATCTTCTCATCTAACAATTATCCTTTAAGTTCAGGATCCTGTGCTATTAACTCTGGAGAACTCACATGAGACATACTTTCACACTGAAGTTCTAGGATACAAGTATACCCATTTAAAAATCATTGGCTTTTTAGAAGTTATCCACTTATTCTGTTATAGGGTGTGTACACAGACAAGGGAAAAAAACCCTGACTTTTCCCAGACTTCCTGGTTAAAAATACAGTATTTCCTGGGAGAAAACACACTATACCTAGAGTGAATGTACATTTTTTCCCATGTTAAGTGACAATATACTTTCCCCTGGAGCTGTAAGGAAACATTTAACAAATGCCATAAACAGTATGGTGACTGCTACATGATGTTATTTTTGATTTTTTTCAAATGGACTAAGCTACAGATCAGTATTGCACTACAACCTGGTTTTTTACTGTTACATCGTTGGCTTCGCCAACTCACAACCAAACAGTTACCTTCCATTCTAACCTACACCTTGGGCTAAGCTAAAGATCAATCTGCCACCACAACCAGGTAATCAATTCTCCTTCTCCTTCGTTTTTTCCATGTTCATTGGCTTCATCAATTAACAACAAAACTGTGAATATATGGCAGAAAAAGTGACATGACAGCAGCCATTAAATTAAAATTTCCAGGCTATTATACTGTGGTTCAAGTATAAAACTTTCTGCTTATGTTTCCTCTTCAACTGCGGAAGACATCTTCAGAGGTAAAATGGCGACCTGCAACCAGAACTCTAGGGAACGTCGAATATACAACAGTCTCGATTGAAAGTAATCGATTGTCATCCTTGTGCTCAGGTACATCAATGGAGATAAAAACGTAATAATTCTTACTGCAGAGAAGGGTAATGCCATGGTCCTGATGAAGACTATCATGAAAAGATCAATAATGTTTAGGATCCCACCAATTATTAAAAAAAACTTCACAAGCATCCAACTACGAAGATCTTAAAAATCGCTAATTGATTGGTGAAAGCATCTTCACTCTCCTCTGACGATGAGAAACTACTGTGCAACATGGAAGTACACCCACCTAGGCTCTATGGATTAGCCAAGGTGCACAAACCACACATTCCTTTGAGGCCTATTGTGAGTGCTACAGGGTCTCCCACCCACAAATTTGCTAGACACCTTGCCTCACTGCTGCAACCATATGTTAGTGGAACTGATAGCCATATTACAATTTCATAACATTTCATAGAATATTAAAAGAAATGCACGTGGGCCAAGGTGTTATCCTTGTTAGTTTTGATGTTGTCTCGTTATGTAAGATGATTCCAGTGAACGAAGCTAACTCATGTAAGGCTGATATTTTTCCAGTAGATATTGTGGAGTTATTCACCCACTGCCTCACCATGACCTATTTCAACACAATAATGATTTTTATGAACAGATTAACGGAGTGGCTATAGGCAGTCCTCTTAGGCCAGCTGTTGGAGAACTTTGAACAACAGGTATTGCAGACTGCCAGGAAAAGACCACCCAGGTGGTACCGCTATGTCAATGATACTTTCTCAGTATGGACACACGGCGCAGACGAATTGGATGCCTTCCTTACACATCTCAACAGTATCAATCCAAAAATACTCACCTACGTAGAGAATCAGGACCCATAAGGAACGAAGACGGCCCAAAGGGAAAGTTTCCCTTTCATTCATCTGTACGATTACAGATTGCATTGGGAAAGTGTTGAGAAAGTACGGTGTGGAAACTACATTGTAGAATCCCTTGCAGTTGTGGACTGGTTTATATTGTTACTACACAAAGAAGTGTTAACACCTGCCTCGAACACAAGAGGAATTGCCGTCTGGGACATATGGATAAATCGGCCGTAGAGGAACATCTTTATATCAAGAGGGTGATCATGAAATAAAATTCATTGAGACTAGTGTCATATCAAAAACATTCATTATCAACCACATATGTATAGAGAGGCTACTGAGATTTATAAACACCATAACAATTTTAACAGAAAAGAGAAAGGTGTTAAATTAGATAAAATTTGGATGTCAACACTGCAACATGGGAATAACTATAGATTACTTTCAACCAAGAATGTTGGCATTACCAGCGATAATCTCATAGCCAACATCACATGACAGGCTGTGGTGCCCTCTATACTGCATATATATTCACCGCTCTCTTGAGTCCTGGTAGCAGTTCACCATTTTACCTCTGAATATATCTCCTGCAGTCGGAGAAGAAACATTTGGAGAAAGTTTTAAGCATCGACCACAACCTAATAGACTGGGAGTTTTAAGTGATGTCACTACCAGCTGTGAAAGCTTACATTGTATTGTCTATCCCTTGAATGGTAAAGGTGTTGTACCTCAGCGTACAACAGCCTGGCACTTCAGGAAACCAAACCCAGCAAAAACAACACTTTTTGGAAAGATCTTTGATGTGTGGCAAAATGTACACTGCATATTTTCGTGTTACAATAGTATAAACACGAATTCCACCAAAAACAGCACTGTAGCTTTTGAAGTACTAAAACTGAGACTGCGGTGTACTTTCGTCAACCAGTCATAACTGACGTCACATGATCTCACCAGCTAATGACAACAGATATTCACAGCATACGACATGTGATGTCATCTGTCAACAGCAACATGAACAGACAAATAGGAGATGTTAATGGTTTGAATTAATATGAATACAATATAGCTACAAGAAAAGGTAAGCTGTCTCATATAATAGTCATCTTTCTCAGCATATGTTACCTTTACCTTTACATCTACATCTTCATCTAGATGGATACTCTGCAATTCACACTTAAGTGCCTGGCGGAGGGTTCATCGAACCATTTTCATACTACTTTTCTACCATTCCACTCTCGAATGGCGCATGGGAAAAAGGAACACCTAAATCTTTCCGTTCGAGCTCTGATTCCTCTTATTTTATTATGATTATCATTTCTCCCTACGTTGGTGGGTGTCAACAAAATATTTTCACACTCGGAAGAGAAAGTTGGTGACTGAAATTTCGTAAATACACTACTGGCCATTAAAATTGCTACAACACGAAGATGATGTGCTACAGACGCGAAATTTAACCGACAGGAAGAAGCTGCTGTGATATGCAAATGATTAGCTTTTCAGAGCATTCACACAATGTTGGCGCCGGTGGCAGGAGGAAAGTTTCCAACTGATTTCTCATACACAAACAGCAGTTGACCGGCATTGCCTGGTGAAATGTTGTTGTGATGCCTTGTGTAAGGAGGAGAAATGCGTACCATCAAGTTCCCGGCTTTGATAAAGGTCGGATTGTAGCCTATCGTGATTGTGGCTTATCGTAATGCGACATTGCTGCTCGCATTGGTCAAGATCCAATGACTGTTAGCGAATATGGAATTGGTGGGTTCAGGAGGGTAATACGGAACGCCGTGCTGGATCCCAACGGCCTCGTATCACTAGCAGTCGAGATGGCAGGCATCTTATCCACATGGCTGTAATGGATCGTGCAGCCACGTCTCGATCCCTGAGTCAACAGATGGGAATGTTTGCAAGACAACAACCATCTGCACGAACAGTTTGACGATGTTTGCAGCAGCATGGACTATCAGCTCGGAGACCATGGCTGCGGTTACCCTTGACGCTGCATCACAGACAGGAGCGCCTGCGATGGTGTACTCAACAACGAACCAGGGTGCATGAATGGCAAAACGTCATTTTTTCGGATGAATCCAGGTTCTGTTTACAGTATCATGATGGTCGCATCCATGTTTGGCGTCATTGTGGGGAGCGCACATTGGAAGTGGGTATTCATCATCGCCATACTGGTGTATCATCCGGCCTAATGGTATGGGGTGCCATTGGTTACACGTCTCTGTCAGCTCTTCTTCGCATTGACGGCACTTTGAAGACTGGACGTTACATTTCAGGTGTGTTACGACCCTTGGCTCTAGGCTTCATTCAATCCCTGCGAAATCCTACATTTCAGCAGGATAATGCACGACCACATGTTGCAGGTCCTGTATGGGCCTTTCTGGATACAGAAAATGTTCGACTGCTGTCCTGGCCGGCACATTCTCCAGATCTCTCACCAACTGAAAACGTCTGGTCAATGGTGGCCGAGCAACTGGCTCGTCACAATACGCCAGTCACTGCTCTTGATGAACTGTGGTATCTTGTTGAAGCTGCATGGGCGGTTGTACCTGTACACGCCATCCAACCTCTGTTTGACTCAATGCCCAGGTGTATCAAGACCGTTATTACGGCCAGAAGTGGTTCTTCTGGGTACTGATTTCTCAGGATCTACGCTCCCAAATTGCATGAAAATTTAATCACATGTCAGTTCTAGTATATTTGTCCAGTCAATACTTGTTTATCATCTGCATTTCTTCTTGGTGGAGCAATTTTAATGGCCAGTAGTGTAGATCTCGCCACAAAGAAAACCACCTTTGTTTCAGTGACTGCCACCCCAACATGCGTATCATATCGGTGACACTCTCACCCCTACTGCGCAATAACACGAAACAAGCTGCCCTTCTTTGCACTTTTTCAATGCCCTTTAAGAGATATCTATCACAGATGAACCAGTAAAATTTTAAACAATGGCATAAATGGCTGGTATTCTGGGCAAGCAATTTTTCTAAGTGGTTGTTCTTGAGGTGTTAAGCTTTGAATGATGGTCAAAGTTTCACAAAGCACCTAACATCCAGCATGTGTTGGTTTATCGATTATTCAAATGATTTTGAATTGCATCCCAGTTGGTTTTTGAACAATTTTTAACATATTCTAAGTCCATTTCTGAATGAATCATAAGTTTATTTTTCAATTCTTGCATAGTGTTCATGATGTCTCTGCCATGGGAATCTCCGTCACATCTAGCAATATAATACTTTCCTGTAGACAAAAGGGTACAGGGCTATATGAGCTGAGCCGAATAAACAGGTAAATACCAATCACTGTTTGTTTATGTGGTGGTTTGGGTGTGTGAATGATCAGCATTGTTATCATTATTAGTGAAACACATAGATTCAGAATATCAGACTGGAGATAAACAACTAACAGGAATAACAGGTAAGAATGATTACATATTATCTTCTCAGTGTATCCAAGATAATGACATTTTGACAGAAAATAATTTTTGCCAGATCACTACACTACCAGTTGTAGAGTCCGTGATTAGCAGTCACTTTACATTCTATTTTTGGAATAGTGTGGAAAACACATTTACAAAACACAAAAGTCTAACCGGAGAATAAACGCGGGTAACTGAACCTGTGATTCTGGCAGTGTTAGTAGAGTTAACCAGAGAATAAGTTTCCACAATGGCAGGAATAGTTATGAAACTGGTGATGACAAGACTGTTTGTTAGAATGAGGAAGGAGAAGAAACAGGGACAACACATGAGTTATATGGAAGAACAAGACAATTCCAAATTTATATAAACATTTTCTGCTACTACTTTTCGATCTCTTGCTTGAGAAACTGGAGTGTATGGATGAAATGTAAAACTATTTCTTAACATAAAACTTTTTGCTTGTAGTAGCCTAACTGTCATTTGATATTGGTACTTCGTGAATTACGTTTTGTCGTGTTATTTATGTAAATGAGGTACACGAAAATGACCATTTGCGCCAAAACCGTCTCACTTATTTGGCATGTGTTACAATTGCTGCCATATTAGAAAGGCCTATTTCATTTTATCTAGCAAACAGTGACAAATTACACATAATCAAATCGAAAAACCACACCAGTGTTGGGTACTATTCGTATTATCAGCTTTTTCAGTATTAGAAAATGACATTTTGATTTTTCAGGTAGTAAACCATTTGACGAACTTTGATGACATAATAGATTTTATAACAGAAAGGAAAGCACACTGTGCAAAGCTGTAGTAAGATCAGAGAGAAAAAAATGCTGGACCTAAAGACAGAAGAAATGTGTACTGTCTTGGTTGTCTCTTCTCTTTACAGGTTTTATGTTTCCTATATTTAATTTTATGTCACACAAAAGAGAAAGTTATTGGCTAATAGGCAATAAAAAGTGCAAATTTTCTGAAGATTCTTATTCTCCCGGTCACAAAAATAAATAACTAAATAATCCCACCCAGTATTAACTGTGAATTTTTTAAGGGGGTAGGGTGTCAAACCGGGCAACTGGGAGCAGGAGAGGCACCACAGGACATTTTAATTTCCACTGTCTTGAAAACAGGTTTGATGGCTTCCATTGCAAAATATACATGTTTGAATTCCACAGACCAAAATACAGTGACGTGCGATAAAAGAGTGCTGTGTGAAGAGGCATGGCACTGCACTTTGGCACACTTAAGACCGAACAATGTATCTTACACTTCCTCGAACATATATGTTTTATATATCAACCTCTTGTGAAAGATGTGTGCTACAAAATGAACATATTTTTGAAAAATTGATTTTTTTAAAAATTTTTTGATGTCCTATGTCAAACTCTCAGGGGAGGGGGCATGCCATTGTCAAGTTTTTGCCCTGGTTTGGAAATATCATAGAACCGGGACTGATCAAAAACACTGTGATTTAAGAAATTCATCACACTCTCACACACATAACATAATTCATCCAATGTAAAAGGAAATTTACTTTGAAAGTAATGCTTCTCAAACCACCAGTGGTAATATTTTCTCACAACCTGTTAGACTTGTAAGCAGTTGTGATCTCGTGTTCATCAAAAGCAGTTTCCTACTACGAAGTATTGCATAGTCTTCATCCTAAAGCCATTGGCTCGTTCCGCTGTTAGCAGATGCTTGCGTGTGCGATATGTTTTGTTGTGAATGACGCAATTTCTTTGCAAAGAAAAATTTTTTGGTGTTATTCTCCCTTTTATGTTTTACTGCTGCAGTGTTATTCTCCAGTAGTGGGCTATAGTAAAATTCTTTGTCATAGTGTCAGTTCTTACTCCTCAAAATTACAAAAATTTGAGTGAAAACTAAAACAACGAAAAATTCCTGTAATTCTAAAATATTCTTGGATTTTTTCCAGGTGAAAAAATTTTTGTGTTTTTCACGGAGTGTGTACATCCTGCATCAATATTTTACACACGGTCAGCATTGAAACCATCAGAAAAAGACTACCATTAGAGCTACATGAGAGTTGAGGAGCTAGATGAGGACTGAAGAGCTGGATGGGCGTTAAGAAGCTGGACGGGCACTGAGAAGCTAGATGGGTACTGAGGGTGGTGGTGGTGGTGGTGGTGGTTGTTGTTGTTAAGCACCCCTACCAAAAGTTTATCATGAGATGAATGTGAATAAAGGTCACAAAAAACTATTGAAACTTGAACCGGGAAAAAAAGAAAGAAATAGAGCCGCCAACCCCATAAACATACACACAGTGAAAATCATGTCGTCTAGATAGTAAAAGTAGTGGAAAGAGCTAAACATTACAGCAGACAGCTATGGTTAATTGATCGTGGAAATAAAAGGCATGAGACAGCCACTCTGCAACACACTAAAATCTTCAGCTTAAAACTGAGGCCAGAGCCTAGACTCTTCACAAAATTTTAATAGCTTCATCACACTCATTGTTTTCAGCTAAAATAGAAATCTCATTAGTTGCAGTGAGGATTTTGATCCAATTGTGATTAATAACTACACTGATCATAAGGGATGTTTGTGGGTACAATTTACTAATGTTTATCAAAGAATGGAAAATCCAGATTGGAATGTAACAACGTTATGAGAAGGAAAGTTGCCACTCACCATATAGCAGAGATGCTGAGTTGCAGATAGCCACAACAAAAAGTGTTTCACACTTAAAGCTTTCAGCCAATGGCCTTTCTCAACAATAGACATATGCGCACGCGCGCGCGCACACACACGCGGCTGCAGTCTCAGGCAATTGTGGAGTGTGGTTTCAGTTGCCTGAGACTGCAGTCGTGTGTGTGAGTTGAGTGAGTGTCCGTGCGTGTGTACAAAGGTCATTGGCCGAAAGCTTTAAGAGTGAAACTCTTTTTGTTGTGACTATCTGCGACTCAGCAATATGGTGAGTGGCAACTTTCCTTCTGATAATATTATTTATTAATGTTTTGTAGGGATTGAATTATAATGGATTAAAGTTAAGTTGTGAAAATGATGCCATTTAAACCAGCAAACAGTTGCTACACCTCGAGAGAGCAATCGTGGCTCAAGAGTGCAGCAAGCATGACCAACTGCACATCTGGTGTGGTGGTCTAGTGGCAGTCTGCATGGTAGGAAAGCAAGAGGTTGTGGCATCAAATTCTGGATGGGTCTTTTTTTCGCTATGCCTTTTAACCTAGCATTCCCCTCTCAATGATGTGGAGATTTGGGAGAAACAAAATGTGGCTCTGACTCCACGTTACACTGTAACTCCCCTTTCCCCATTGGATAACTCATTACGGACGTCCAAGTCACCTATTTGAGCATCCAAATGATTGCAATCATTAAAAAAAAAAAAAAAAAAAAAAAAAAAAAAAAAAAAAAAAAAAAAAAACCATCCAAAGTCAGTGATTTTCAATTACAGTAGAAACCCAATATACTGCACATATGGATATAACACAGTATAAAGAATGTCCCTCAAAATAAAATACCATTCTGAACGATTTTTGCACTCTCGGTACATTTTATAAACTTGGAAAAAATCTTATTACAGACTAGATGTAGCTATTCTGCAGCATAATTTACTGGTGAAACCTCCACGCTCTCTAAACAATAACCAAAATAGATGTTTATAATTAAACTCAACCTTCAGTTTGTGTTCTCAACATATCAGAATTATTGCTTGACAGAAGCTTTGAATACAAATCTCATGGTTAACACTGTGTCACAGACAACAAAGTGACAACGCAATAGTGCTTGGTAATGAAATGAGCACAACCACCATATGGATCATAAATTATTCATTCACTGTCTAGACTTCTGTTGCTTGTTATGAAGTCACAGGAATGGAAAGCTTATTTTGTGAGTGATAAACTAAAAATTACTGATCATGTGAAGAATGATGAAACTAAAGCAAGTTTAACATTCGGGTGTAGTGTATCTGAAGGACCAGTCAGGGGATGGGAGAAAAAAGAGAATAAACCTAGAAGCTTTGTAAACATAGTTGAAAATGATGTGGGAATGGACGGAAAAAGGGTTGAACTAGGAAAAGACAGTGAAATTGATGTATGCCTTTACAGATGGTTTTTAATGAAGAGAAGAGAAGGTTTGCCACTTCATGTACTAATTATTAAGCCCAAGCTGAAAAATTTCACTTTGATTTACATGACAACACAGATTTTATAGCTTCTGAAAGATGTTTTTCAAGATGAAAATCTCACCACGGAATTCACAAAACGACCACTGTAGGAGAAGCAAGGTGTTGCAACAGTGAATCTGCTCTGCGGTTTCCTGAAATACTACACAAAGTAATGGTAGATGAAAATTTAAATGATCATCACGTGTGTAATTGTGATAAATAGCGCTTTATTATCAATTGCTTTGAACCAGAAAACTCTATTTCAAAAAATAAATAAATAAAAATAAGAAAAAAAAAGTCAGGCAATAATATGGGTTTGAAAATGAACATTGACATAATATTACTGCTGGAACACTTCACGGGGTATAATATTATGATCCACAAAACTCTTCTGAACCTAGTGTCCGAACCTAATGTTTCATCCAGGTCGACACGATTCTTGTCAAAGATAGAACTTAACTATTGATTGTCCTCTTCTTCAAGATAAACTGATTGTTGTCTTCACAAAGATAAAAAACTGTTTAGCAATTCTGCAGAGCTGCTGTCCACATGTCGCCAAGTTTCATGGTCTCTTCTTTCCTATTAAAATTATCCCTCTGATTAAATATTTCAGTGGCTTCTCTACATAGCTGTGGATAATAGTTCTTCATCATAGATAAAATTTTGTGACTTCCTGACTGAAGAGTTACATATGATTGGTCTGTTTTGTCAAGCCAGCAGACACTTTTGTATTTCTTTAGTCATGTATTCACACTTATCTTGGTTGTTCCAACATAAATTTCACCACTCATTCACTCAATTTTATATATTCCACATTCTGACAGCAAAAGCTGTTTATCCTTTACAAATGAGAGTGCTTGACCTTTTCGTCTGTTGGTCTAAAAAATGGTGTAATGTTATGTTTCTGTAAAATCTTTCTGATCTGATCTGTTACTTTTTTAATAAAAGGGAGAGAAATAGCATTCTTCCACTGGTGTTTTTCCTGCTTGTCCTTCAACATTCCACTATTTGGTCATAGACTTCTGTTTACTTCTTTCCCCAAGTAGCCATTTTTCTTGAAAGCCTGCTTTAGATGTTTTAATTCAGTGTCCTTGTATTACTGGTGTACAAATTGTTTCACCTGTATCGCCAAGACTTTTACTGACACCTCTCTTTTGCTGTAAATGGTGATTATAGAGTTTTTCTGTGAATATCTGTCCGTGTGCGTTAACTTTTGGAAAAACCTTATGTTCCAACTTTCCGCCAGTCTGCCTCATAACTAAAACATCCAAGAAAGGTGTTTTGTTTTCATTTTCTATTTCTATTATGAACTGGATTTGTGGATTTATTTTATTTAGAAAATCAAAGAGTTTGTCCATAACTCTTTTACCATGTGGCTGTGTGGATGAATTCTTAGGTTTTCTAAATAAAACAAATCGAAAAATCCTGCTTGCCATGGAAAAAGAAAATGACAACAAAATACCTTCCTTGGATGTTTCAGTTGCAAGACAAACCAATGGAAATTTGGAACATAATGTTTTTCGAAAAGTAACACATATGGGTACATATCCACATAAGAACTCTAATTACCATCCACAACAAAAGATAGGTGTAGTTAGACGTCTTGTTGATAGAGCCGAAAGGATTTGCACATCGAAATACCTGCATGCCAAATTGAAACATCTAAAGCAGGCTTTTGAGCAAAATGGGTACTTGGGGAAAGAAGTAAACAGAATTCTATGACCACATAATGGAAGACTAAAGGACAAGCATGAAAAACAACAATGGAAAAATGCAGTTTCTCTCCCTTTTAATAAAAAGTAACACATGAGATGAGAGAGTTTACAGAAACATAACAGCAGACTGGTTTTTAGACCAACAAAGAAAATAGCAAGCACTCCAATCTGTACAGGATAAACTCCCTTCTCCTTCAGCAACTGGTATGTAAAATTCCATGTATGTTTGGCAAAGTTTATATTGGACCAACCATGAGAATCATGATTGCACAGCTAGAGGAACACGAAACTCTCGGCTGAGTGGACAACACAGACTAATCGGGTGTAGCAGAGCATGCTCTTCAGTCAGGAAATCATGAAGTAAGTTTTTTGAAAAAAAATTTTACCTACGACAACGAATTATTATCCATGGCTACGTAGACACACCACTGAAATATATAAACACAAGGATAATTTTAACAGGAAAGAAGAGACCGCGAAACCTAGTAAGATACGGACAGCAGCTCTGTAGAATTGCTAAACCGTCTGCATCTTTCACAAGACAAAAATCGATAATTAAGTTTTATTTTTGACAAGGATCATCTCTTCTTATCATGTGTAGTCAGCAAGACTCAATGGAGGAGCAATGCCTCTGAAGATGTCCAGTGCAGTTCTGGATGAAACATTAGGAACATAAAAGTTTCACAGACCAAGACCCTATACCCTGAAAGGCTTACCAGCATCAATGTCATCCACTCATGAAAGCCTTCATTCTGTCAAAGTAAGAATAACACTCTTCTCTGCCACAAATAAATCGGGTAACCATCATCTGAAACTCTCTGTATAAGTAAAAGAAAAAGAATGAGATGTTTCAAGCATGTAAACATGTCATCATTATAGTTCACCCACAGGCATGCTAAGAATGCTTGGACAACATGTGACATTTTCACCAACCGGTATCAAGAAGAGTTTGTTCTGTCAGAGAGAAAGCACCTGCAGTCACTTAAGCTGAGAGAAGAAGCTGTACTAATCCTTGATCACTGTCCAGCCCATCCACCTGCTGATACGTTGCAAACAGAATATGGAAAAATAAAAACTTTGTTTTTGCCAAAAAACATGATAGCATTAATTCTGCTGCTGAGTACTGGCATCATACAACCATTGAAAACTAATTATCACTATGAACTGCTCACATCGGTAGTAAAAAATACACATTTCCCTGCATGAAAATACACATTTTCCCCGTAGTTATTAAACTTATCAATTCTTTGAATGATAAAGGTTTTATACACTGCCGTAGAACTTTCCAGTACTTTAGAAAATGAAACACAGCAAGAAAAAAAAAGTGTTTTGGAAAGACCTTTGATGCATGGCAACACGTACACCGCATGTTTTCATATTACGAAGGCATAAATACAGCACGGAAGCTTCCGAAGCTGAAATTGAGATTGTGATGCACATTTGCCAGTTAATCACAACTCACATCATATGATCCCACCAGTCGGTAACAGCAGATATTCAGAGCATAGGACACGTGATGCAATCAGCAAATAGCAACATCACTATTACGTAGTGCAGGCACACAAATAGGAAAAGTTAATGGTTTCAATTAAAATACAGTATAGCTACACGGGAAGCTACGATTTTACATATAATATTGGTCTTTTTTTGGCAAGTAACACTTCTCAAATCACCATTCGTAATATTTTCCTGTGACCTGATAGAAATAGGTTCATTTGAGCAGTTGCCACAGAGCACCAGAAAATAGGTATTACTGCGCATGCGTAGCTACAATAGTGTAGGAAGTCTGTGCTTGGTGTTTGCTCTGCTCATACACCTTTCATTGCATTTCTGTTCAAAATTTCATGTGTACTGGGACATCATGTGAATGACAATGTGCATCACTGTGGCATGTTGTTCGGAGGGGACATACGGAGTTATCATTACAATTATAAAGCATGGTGTGCTGGAAGTCTATAATTTAGCAAAGAATGGCATTCCGTAAATTTAAAATGTAAGAGACACCAATTAAGAAGTAATGTCAAGCCTAGAGGAAATACCGGACAAATGTTGAAACATGTCTTGTGATCGAAAAACATTGTGTGTCATGGAAGGTAGGTTTGTAAAATTCTTCTAAACCTGTCAACACATTTGAAACAAAACACTTTATTCAATACTACTGATCAAATTTGCCCGTTTAGTCATCTTCAAGAGAACATATACATATGCTCATATGTATATAGCATTATAAGAGATCTTACATTATGTCATAAAAGAAACAGGACATCAGAGAATACTCCAAGAGCATCGGAATTTCGTAAACCATACTAAACTGCATAATTCGGCTTAAAGTGCACACTTGTATGTCCAGATTCAAACTAAAGTAGACCCATACCTGGTATTAAGCTTTTCAGTGTGGTTTTCAGGTTGCCAATTTTCTTGGAGTTCCGGTACCGTATTATCTCGTGTTTGGTTCTTTATTTTATGGCATAATGCCAAATGTGCCAGATGATGAAAACACGCACCTGAAATTCAGCGAACAGTTGAAACTAGCCAACAGTGTGGAATGAAGCACTTCGTTTCAAATAAATTGACTGCCTTTGCGGAAAAGATTAATAAAGCCAAATTTCTTTAGAAAAACGACAAATATAACTTCACTGTTCTGCAAGACAATTAATGCTTGATTGCTTATAACGTGGAAATAAAATCTGAGAACGGAAACTAGTAACATATTTTAGTCTTCCATTATTATTTGAATGTATTTTAATTCACTAGATAGCTCCCAGCCACAGAAATCCGTTTTGTTTTCATTTGATGCGAGAGCTGTAAACTAAGAGAAAACAGCAAGTCACAAAATATAAACACGGGTCACAAGGAGACTACCATGCACTAAAAGTCAGAACACTCTGTGCATGTATGAATCTGGCAGCTTGGGTGAGCCAGATAAATTTTCCCGGGTTGCATCTGGTGCTTGCTGGTACTGTTCATACAGCTAACAGTCGCACTTCAAGCAGCCAGAAGTGGGAGAAGGTGCTGCTCATACACGACTTCAGCTCTGTGCATGCATGTGAGCCTGTTGGCAACTGCTCAAACCAAACTAAACTGTGAACAGATGTGACGTCATGTTCACCGAAAGCAGTTTGTTGTTACGAAGCATTGTGTAGTCTTCATCTTAAAGCAAAATTCCTTGTTAAAGTATCCGTTTTTACCAATCAAATTTACAGAAGTTTAACTAAAAACTAAAACAATGAAAAATGTTTGGAATTCTAAAAATTCCCAGGTTTTTCCCATGTTTTGTCTGGCTTCCCTGAGTTGTACATACCCTGGTATTCAGTAGATCTGGCATGGCAAAGCATAAGTCTGACCGCTGTTAGGAATTGCTGGAAAAAGTGTTCCACTAAAGAGAATGCAACAGATGAATTCTGTAGTGACATTATGTTCTACAGTGCAATATCGATCTTGAAGACTTAAACTGTTGGGGGCTGCCGACAACAAAGAACCAATCCTGAAGATCAAAGGTGACAAGAACATCATCATTGACGTCGTTTGAAATGAGAGTAGCGAAGCAGTTGAAAATGAGGGTGATGAAGCTGAAGAAGAAAGTATAGAAGATGTTCCCAATACACATAAAACATTGGCTAATATAGATAAAGTGATTACGTAGATTGAGCGACAAAGTGAACCAAACCAAACCTAATCGAGTTGTAGCATATAATGAGCATAAAAAAATACGCACTACATAAATTGCGTGAAATGACGTAGTGTAGCTTGAGGCAGTGTTGTAAATTATCATACTGTATTTAATACTGTACTTTATACATCATATTGAAACTTGTTTTATTATTTGATCAACATTTGAGTGAACTTTGTCTAACTGCGATACCCTATTTGATAGTTTTCTGAAGTGTTTCACTTCTAATGTTCTTTAATTTTAAGTACAGTTTAGTACACTATGTATAATATTGCATTACGGTTCTTCCTAAACTTCCATGTGGAGTTTGTCATTAAACGGTTCACTCTCAATATATCGCAGGCAAGTTGTAACACGGGTGTAAAGCATGTCCAATGACAAATGTCTTATACACACATCAAAAAACGTTCTGCATCACCCCGGTTCCCAGAACTCCTGAAGATAAGATGTTGATGGTGGATATTGTATCACAGACACAGTTCCCTTTGACAGTTCAGAGATGTCACTAAACCTGCCCAAAGATGTAAACAACCATGCACGAGCAGTGCCTATTGGACAGAGGGGGTTCGACAGCCGATTAGCTCCAGTCATTCCACCAGGAAGGAGGTACACGGCTCATGTTGTCTGTAGTTCCACCATGCCTTGACGGTCAATACCGCGGTTCTGTCCAGGTGTCTCAGAGTGAACCAGAGCGATGTTGTTCGGACATGGAGGAGGTACAGAGAGACAGGAACTGTCGACGACATGTCTCGCTCAGGCCGCCCAAGGGCTACTACTGCAGTAGATGACCGCTACCTACGGATTATGGATTGGAGGATCCCTAACAGCAATGCCATCATGTTGAATAATGCTTTTCGTGCAGCTAAAGGGCGTTGTTACAACTCAAACTGTGTGCAATAGGCTGCATGATGCGCAACTTCACTCCTGACATCTATGGCGATGTCCATCTTTGCAACCACGACACCATGCAGTACGGTACAGATGGGCCCAACAAAATGCCGAATGGACCGCTCAGGATTGACATCATGCTCTCTTCAGTGATGAGTGTCACATATTCCTTCAACCAGACAATCATCGGAGACATGTTTGGAGGCAATCTGGTCAGGCTGAATGCCTTAGATACACTGTCCAAAGAGTGCAGCAAGATGGAGGTTCCCCGCCGGTTTCGGGGTGGTATTATGTGGGGCCGATGTACACTGCTGGTGGTCATGGAAGATGTCATAATGGCTGTACGATACATGAATGCCATCCTCCGACTAATATTGCAACCATATTGGCGAGGCATTCGTCTTCACGGTCGACAATCCGCACCCCTTTCATGCACATCTTGTTACTTTCTTCAAGATAACGAAATCGCTCGATTAGAATGGCCAGCATGTTCTCCAGACGTGAACCCTATCAAACATGCCTGGCATAGATTGGAAAGGGCTGTTTATGGATGACGTGAACCACCAGCCACTCTGAGGGATCTACACCAAATCACCATTGAGGAGTGGGACATTCTGGGCCAATAGTGCCTTGCTGAACTTGTGGATAGTATACCATGATGAATACAGGCATGCATCAAGGCAAGAGGACTTGCTGCTGGGTATTAAAGGTACCGGTGCGTACAGAAATCTGGACCACCACCTCTGAAGGTCTCGCTGTATGGTGGTACAAAATGCAGTGTGTGGTTCTCATGAGCAATAAAATGGGTAGAAATGATGTTTGTGTTGATCTCTATTCCAATTTTCTGTACAGGTACCAGAACACTTGGAACTGAGGTGGTGCAAAACTTTTTTTTATGCGTGTAATTAGACTTTAACTGTATTTATGCATAAAGGAAATATTTTCTGTAAATCTACTTCAGCCTGGGATGTAGCCTTGTTTCACTTATTTAACGAAAGTTTTGCAGCACCACAGCAGATAATTCAACTTTCAGCTTTCCTCGAACAAAAACAAACACAATTCTTTCCATGATAGGGTGAAAGATATTATCTGTTTGGGCACTTTCAAATTATACAGAAGACTGGTAACTAAATTTCCACTGACGAGATAGAAATTTACGGCTTTTAAATATTGTGGGCACAATCTTTGTGAATGGGATTCAGAAATATCTTGTGGATGAACACACAAGATTTCGAAATACTTCTACAGATTATTACAGGACATATTTTGAAATATGATGACAATTTCAGTCTGCCAATTTCTGCTTGCCTCAGGTCAGCAATGGCAATTCACACTCTTAATTCACGGCAAATTCTTCGAATAACAGGCAGTACATTACTCAACTTTGAAATATTGTAATAAACATGACCAATAACGAACAGGTAAGCACTTAAACAACAGACTGTGATGTGAAACTTACATTTTGAAATAATCAAACATTTTTAGCCAACAGTTTCCCTGCAATCTTATGAGAACAACTGTGAAGCAAAAAACACGTGAATTAAAAATATGTGGTGTTTTATTATTTACACTTCAAGTAAACTGATTTCCAAAAAACTACTTCAGAAACTTTGCTTTGTTTACACGCAGCATGTTCTTTCAGCAGCCCAGCACATGACTCAACTTTTAACTTTCTGCTTTCCTTGAATCAAACCTAGATGTGGATATGATTCTTTACGAGACTTGGTGAGAAATCTGCCATAAAGTGTCCATGACAAAGAACTGCAGCAATGAGTCTCAACAATGCATCATAGTGCATACTAAGTGTCACAATAGAATTGCTGTATCATAAGCTAAACATATAGATCATGTGTGTTTTTTCTTATTTCTTGTCGCCTCAGTCAGCCTCTGATACATACTGAGTCACTCACACGTGTACACACACATGATTCTCATATAATATTTACACTGATTGTAAACATATTCGTTACATCACTATGTGCTTCCATATTGCCATGAGATGTCACTCCAAATACCAATTCAATATTATAAAATTCAAGCCTTCAGGGAACTTCCTGGCATGCGCTACTTAAATCGTGTAAGATGTATGAAAATGATGATATTCATTTACTTAATGTTGTTCTCTGAAATGCAGTGATTTGCATGCCACAGGCATCACAGACTGGAGGGAGGAGGGGGGGGGGGGGGGGGGGGGGACGACAACACACGATATGCTCGCCTATGTAGGAAGTGGTGTGTAAGGGAACAGTGCCCAATTTGGAGGTGGATCAAGGCCACTTCATACCACCGGCATGAACTGCAGGAGTAATGCCATGGCCAGCTAGCTGGCTTCACCAACCACATGTTACTGTCTGTTACTGTCACCCTTCTCCTACATGTGCATGGATCTCTGACTCACCAGCGAAATGACGCCTGCAGGGCAACAGCAAACTTTCATTACGTTTGCTGCAGGCTTCCTTACCAGGTTTGTCTCCCTGTTCATTTCCCCGAATTCCCACATGCCCTGCTACACAGCAAAAAAATACTCACTTCCTCCCCCCACCCCCCACAGTTGATCATGTGCAAGCTAGCCTATTTTCTCTGGGCACTAAGAGTATCTGAGGTGATGAGAAATTGTTTGCCCCGGATACATCTCATCTAGTGCGTTCACAATCACAAGGAGTTCTTCAGTAAATACGGTATGTTCACAGGGAAGGCAAGCACTGTACACACTGTCAGGGAACATTACTGGGCACTCAAGGAAGTGTCCTTGTTTGGGGCCAACAGTGTACACAACTTTTAAAACTCTGTTGCCTATTTAAAACTTAAAAAACAAAAACTGAAAACTAAACTCTATCTTTCCTAAAATTTATCATATATAAAATACTTCTGGGCCACTGTGGTAACTAAGGTGGATATCTGCTCCAACCTTAGTGTAAAACATTTAAATCAGTCACACCCATCTCTAAAGGCAATCCTCTGCAGGGATCCCATAGGACCTCGTTGGTTCTTTCAATGGCAAAAACGCCTTTCCATCGGTGGCCGAGCACTGGTATTGTATGCAGCTGTGTTTGGTATGGACACTGTTCTACAGGCCTGTCACACCATGAGGTGTCGTCACCCAATGTGAAATGACGGTTCACCAGCCTCAACACAGAGGCTTCATATGGGGCTGTTCCAAAGGGCCCAGTGGTCAGCCGAATTCCTTGATGGGGCACCACATCCAGCATTTTTAAATAAAAGGTAGTGATGGGAACAACCAAATGAAAACACTTGATTTTTTTGGTTGTTGGAAAACAATCAACTCATTCAGTTGCAGTTATACGTATCAGTTGAATTATTCATCCGTTCTTTTGAATGAAACTAGTATGTGGGAGCAACTGAATGAAAACTATTGTGTCAGTAGGTTGTAGTTTTCCTTGTTGGTTGGATTATTATTCATTTATTTTTGTTGAGTGAAAGCAGTCACTGGGAGCAATCAAATGAACAGATGCAACACTGTTGTAGCTTAGCATGTTGAAAGAATTGTTCATTCCCTCTTTTCCAGTGAAAACAATCAGTAGTTTTTCTGTCAGTTGAACCATGTACTCTTTCTTTTAACTGGAATCACTCCTTAGTGTTTTAGCTGACTAAGCTATCCATTCATTCTTCTGAGTGAAACCAGCCAGCAATACTTTAATTAACTGAACTAAAGCAGTGCTACATTATACTGACAGAGGGTGATCCTAAGTAAGGACATATCTCAGGGGTATGCCAAAGTTAACATAATCGGCATACATGTTCATTTAGTTATGAACTGAATGGAGTAATTTTTCTTTACCTCATTTAAAATTGATTCACATACTACAGTGGATTAATCTGGGCCAGGTGCCATTCACAAGTGACTAATTAACCTTATACATCACTTGGTCTGCCATCACTTAAATTGTCGACCACGGATGAAAACTTCAAAAATCCTGGACATGTGGGTCAAATCGGATTATTTTCCTGTACACAAACAGTCTGTAGACGATAACTTGGCCAGTGGCCATGATGTTCCATGGGGAGCAGGGACACAAGAGGAGGGAATGTTTCCTCTCTTATGTTTCAGTGCTAACAATGCCAGCAAGGGCATGCATCCTACCAATCAGCAGATATAAATCACACATGAGGGTAACAAGGTTTTGTGAAAGTGCGTTATAGAGGCATTTACATTCAGATGTGGTACTAATCTGCAGTAAGGAAAATGAACGTAAATGAAATCACTTCTATACAGCTCCACGAGTAGAAAGCAAGTGAATTAAGCATACTCAGTTGTCTGGTGCGTGGGGCATTGTCGTGGTGTACGCAATCGCCCATTGTTGGTGGGTGGCTTCTCATTGTCTCAATAAAGAAGTATGGAAAATACAGGGTGTTCCAAAATTGTCTTTACAACTTTGATCACATATATTTTGGAAATGCGGATAGGCATAAAAACGCGGTTTACGGTATAATGTTCATGTACACCTAAGGTTCTAGTAGCCGCTTAACAAAGTCCAGTGTGTTAAGGTGACCATACTTTCTAGAGCCAAATTTGGGACACACAAAAAATTTTGGTATTACAAAAAAGTTTGAATTGAACATAACAAATGCAACTATCACTTAAATTTGTTACAAAAAGTACGGTAATCTATATTTTATTACTTTCTTCTAAGAAGAAGGCTTCCTTGGCCAAAAGCTCATTTTCTGACAGTCTTCCTGTTGTGCCTATCTGCAACTCAGCATTTCGACTATACGGTGGGTAGCAATTATCCTATTCATGTATTGTTACATTCCATCCTGGATTTTTCATTGCTGAATTTCAACTGAACTTCCACCATAATTCACTCTAGTCACTAACACTGGCTTTATAGTTTCTACAACAAACTGTGCTTTTTCACTGTTCCATGCATTAGTCAGGTGGGAAAATACCCTTTCAGTAACAGCATACAGATACAGGTGAAATGAACATACAATCCAGAATAAATTGTTTCATAATCGTTAAATCCAAAACAAATAGATGTCCCGAATTACTTTTGAAAAATTCAGGACAGAGCTAGAAAAATCGTGGCTGTCACAAAAAAAAAAAAAAAAAAAAAAAAAAAGGGGGGGGGGGGGGGGGGGGGGGACGGATAGCCGTCTGAAATGCACGTGTTGTCTGTAGCACACATGTTATGTAAGTGATATTCCCGTTCCATGTCTGGCATAGAATATCCTTATTAAAGTGCGCTATTGTTGCTCTGATGCCAGCTCACAGCTCGTGCAAGTCCCACACAAAGAAAAACATGTAATGGGGTTCCACAGGACCTGGGTGTCAGATCTGGTCTGCACAAACAATTCCACATGCTGTGCCAACTACTGGTGAGTGGTCTGTCATTAACTAACCACGGAAAATAAGAAAAAACAGCTTCAGGTGTGCGTGAACAATTAGCTGCAAACTGGACCTTTCTGCCTATTCCCATTTCTAAAACATATGTGATCAAAGTTGTAAAGACTGTTTTGGAATATACTGTATACGCATAGGAGAGCGGCTAAGTATGATTGTCACTGCATTTTTAATAGACTAAAATGAAGAAACTATCTATTGTTAGGTCAGCTATGGTTTATTATAGTCTATTTCCACTCAGTCAAATCTCCACAGGCATGAGAAAAGGTCCAGGTTTACCTCAGACACTTGTATAAAAATCCCTCGCCACGCCTCTGTACACCCTCAAAACTAGGGGGAAATCCTAATCCAGGGAAATGCAGACATATTGCAACCCTAGTTGGTGGTGCAAAGTTGAGTGCAATGGTTCCCGTCAGGATACAAGAAGAAGAAGAAGAAAAGAACCTTGCCTCATTTTAGTGACAGGTTGAATTTCGTTTTACAGGTAATATGTGATGATGTCCACAAATGCTAAGTCATTTGAATATTCAGCCATTTATTTGTGTGAAAGGTATATTAACTATGTCACCGGCTGCATACGTACGGCCACGTTTTCAGTCTTACAGGTAGGATCATAGCTATTACAAATTCACAAGCACAAATTTTCAGGACCATCTGTATGGCGTTAGGAGAGATAATTTAATATTTATTAGTCTGTTTTAAAACCATATTATATTCAACAGTTTTCCTATTTAAATAGTTATTTCCTGCTTTTTAGACTTGTGTGTGTGAAATTTTTCATCAGGTTTCAAACATTTTGATGAGATCACAGCAGGACATGTGGTAAACTTCAAGTTTCTCTTCAAATGAGTCAGCCAATATATTGCTTCCTCATAGGCGTATATCGCAAGAAGACCATAAATGTAAAATCTTGAGTGAATCGAGCTGACAGGGAAGC
This sequence comes from Schistocerca americana, assembly GCF_021461395.2. NCBI lineage: Eukaryota > Metazoa > Arthropoda > Insecta > Orthoptera > Acrididae > Schistocerca > Schistocerca americana. The sequence continues at coordinate 849,749,051 of NC_060120.1, forward strand.
TTAGCAGCAATTGTCCTTAAGTGCAAAACATTCGTGACTGGAATAAGAAAACAGGGAAATAGCCATCGTACCCCTAGCACCTACTCTCCATTACACACCAAAAATAAAGCGAGTCAATATTGCATTGTCATCCAGTTCTGAGCTAAGTTGAAAGTTTCAAGTCTACAGCTTATCAGGAAATTAGTTTATAATCAGTTGCAAAATTTGTACCGAAAGACAGGCCGACTTGAAAACAAAGTACTCTCCACCACACACCAGATTCGAGAGCGAATTAATAGTGCAGTGTCATCCAGTACTTACACCAAGTACCTATTCTCTGCCACACACCAAAAAAGAAAGAAAGTTAATACTGCATTGTCATCCAGTTCTGAGTTAAGTTGGAAGTTTCAAGTCTTTACCTTATTGGGAAGTTAGTTTAAAATCACTATGAAATTTATACCTAAGAGACAAAGACAGACAGAAAAACAAAGTACCCTCCCACCAAATACCAGACTCAAAAGCAAGTTAATAGTACAGTATCATCCAGTTCTGAGCTGTGTTGAAAGTTTCAAGTTTCTAGTTTATCGGAAAACTAGTTTAAAATCAATTGCAAAATTTGTACCAAAACAAACAGACAAGAAACTGACCTAATAAAACCATATTAAAAAGTGACCGTTCATTTTGAAAGTCTCTTAGTGTATGCTACCAGATCCTAAAATCAATTCAATTTGATACTTTGGCAATCCAACTGGTCGTCATCTTCAGGAGAATGCTGCTTCTGATGATGAGTGCCGCTGAGAACTGACACCAGGCTGCAAATCCATGTCCTATATACACCATCATACCATACACGGCGCATGTGCCGCCCATAATGGTTGCTTACCTCCAATACTGGGCAGGTGGCACCACCCTTAGTAGAACACAAGCGGCAATGATATACCGCACACAGGGATGATTTTTGAACACTCAGACTGGCTGCACCAAAGAACGTTCTGTTTTGATGTGCAATGGGACAGGATTCCACCTCGTGCTAAGAGGAAACCCATTGTTCTGTTAATTCAATTATCCGTAAACCTAATTTTGATTGCCTCTTTATAGACACTGTTCCAAAAACAAAAAGTGTTGGCAACTATAACAGTTTCGTTAAATTTAATACTGTGTCCCTCATTTGAGCAGTGTTCTGCTACTGCCGATTTTTTGGCTGTTGTAGCCTCGCATGTCAGAGATTTTCAACACATCTGTCAAACTGCGAGAATCGAATGGCCAATGTAAGCCTTCCCACATTGACAAGGAATTTTGTATACACAGGTTTCCCTAAGCCCCAAATCATCTTTCACAGAGTCTAGTAGTGGCCTAATCTTAGAAAGTGGACGGAACACACACTTAATGTTAAAATTCCTCAAAATTCTTCCAATCTTAACTGATACGCCTCCAGCATATTTATATATGAACAAATTTACAGTGCTGTACCAGATATTAAACTTTTAAAAACAACCAAAAGTCACTGGGCACCTCCCTCCTCTCCCACAAATCCTCCTGATAAGTCTCCTTTACTTTTAGTGGCCAGACACTGTTGCCATGATCTCTTTTTGCTGTCTCTAATAATTCAGCAACATTTTGCTCTCACTACCCAAAGGCTGCAAGGTTCTCTGCAGTTGGCTGGCACTTGAACTTATGCAGAGTTGCCCTTCCTGGTCCTAAAATACAGAGCAACATTTATCGATCCGCCAAGAATCAGGCTGCCTCTTCAGCTGTCCTGAAGACTGTGGTGTGATAGATCACTGTTATAATATGATCCACCCACTACTGGATACTACAACAGAGTACAAACATGGTATGTTGGCTGTAAAGTGTTCAGTCTGCTCTACTGAGCACCCATCATAGCAGCTTTCTTTCAGCTACAACTCTGTCTGGCAGGTCAATCCAGATCAGGAAGTAATCACTTGTAAGCAAGTCCTTGACCACTTCCCATTGATTGGTATGTGCGAGGAACAGAAAGCGTACTGTGACATCAATAGCAATAAAGATCCTGTTGCAGTGCTGAAGGGGGTGCTGTGCTCTGCAACTTGTCCGAACTAAATGAGTGTAGAGATGAAAATTGAGGAGCTAGATTGAAAGATTTTGTGTGTGTGTGTGTGTGTGTGTGTGTGTGTGTGTGTGTGTGTGTTTTTTTTTGGGTGGGGGGGGGGGGGGGGGGGCGCTAGATGAGATTGGAGGAAATATTGCAAAACTGAATAAAGTACAGCTCTGGTGTGATACTCAAGTCCTATTTGACCAGAGGTCCATTTTGGTGGTGAACATAGGGTTAATAATTCGTGTCCCACAATCCCACGATTCCCCATTGATATCATGGGTAACTATGGATAAATGGGGTATTTACAATTAATTAGACCCACAACCACATAATATTAAACACAAGTATGCAACATATATCATGTGAAGTCATATCTCTCAACACTGGTGTAACAAAAGTCGGAAAAGTTGTTAAAAAGGTACAATTTTGATATATGTGAAGACAGATATATTAATCTTCATTCCTTACGTATGCAAAACCATCATTAAACCAGTGGAAATGTACGGCCAATCTATCTTGCTGACTTGTATAAAAGAAAGTTACTGGATGAAGACACTCAAAAATATTTCACATTTCTGCAGTCTGTTACATATTAGTAATTACTCTCATCCCATACGTGTCACTGCTTCTCAGAACCCTCACATCTTAATATTAGTCAATGTACTCTTAGTTTTGCTTTTTCATTGTGAGCATTAGACTTCATAATCTAGTAAGGAATTACAGATAATCTAAAACATTGCAGACAATATCATACTCATTTTCTTTAGAGACAATTACACTTAATTTAGGAAACACTTACATTCCACATCCTTCAACATGGTCTGTAACTCCTGCTTAAGCTCAGACAGCCTACTGCGTGTCCTTACATATATTGTATGTACCAATAATCTCTCCATGGAAAGCAGATCCGATCTGATTGCTCTATCAGCTATCTCATATTCCTGAAAATTGCAAACAAAAAAAGAATATCACTCATTAAGAATGGAGTAAAAACTGTAAAAAAGATAAGGATTGTATTCATAAGTTACATGGAATGTTACACATACATATTAACAGTATTAGGAAAAATATGAAAGATGAAAACCAGTCTTTTTTCTTTTCGAAACAAATATTTAAAGTGAGGGAGCATTCCCATTTTCTTATTAATTACTCTAGTATTCACCCTATTTGATTCTGTCTATACAACCCTATACTCGCATACCAGAAGCTGTCTGAATATCTTATAGTTCCACATTATAACTTGATGACGGCATGTTCTATTTTGTCGATGCTTGTTACAGTTACTGTGATACCTACTTTCCAATACTATTTTTGCCAAGCTGAGCCTATCGTAGCCACAGAGATATTCTTTCTAATATCTCAAAATGCAGTTAACTGCAGAGCTAGCTATGTAGCATTTTCAATAATGGGTAGTTTCACAGACTACTACAATATTACATCTGAATGAAAGAGAACCAACCTCTGTTAAACTGTATCCAAGATCTAATTTCTCTTTTTGTGCATCCAGAGATAATTATACATCTACATCTACATTCTGCAAATCTCCCTGGTGTGTGGGGTAGTGGGTATGTCCTATTGTACCAGTTGTACTGGCTTTTTCCGTTTCTATTCACATATGGAGTGCAGAAAAACTGACTGTTTAAATGCCTCTCTTGTGCTGTGATTATTCTAACCTTGCTCATATGAGCCACACGGGAGCATAGTGTAGGGGTATATTCCTAAGGGTCATCATTTCAAGCTGGTTCTTGAAAATTTGTAAACAAGCTTTCTCGGGCTAGTTTACATGTATCTTGAAGTATATGACAGTTGAATTCTTTCAACACCTCAGTGATACTCCCTCAGGTCAAACCAACCTGTGACCATTCATGCTGCCCTTCTCTGTATACATTCAATATCCCCTGTTAGTCCTGTTTGGTATGGGTCCCACACACTTGAGCAACATTCTAGGATGGGTCTGTTGAGTGATTTGTAAGCAATCGTCTTTGAAGACTGATTATATTTCCCCAGGATTCTACCAATAAACTGAAGTCTGAAACCTGCACTGCCCCGAATCTAGGTGATCATTCCATTTCATATCCCTGCAAAGTATTACAACCAGGTATTTGTACGATTTGGCTGATTCCAACTGTGACTCGTTGATATTGCTGTCACAGAATACTTTGTTTTTTCGTTTTGTGAAGAGCACAATTTTACATTTTTGAACTTTTAAAGCAAGTTATCAATGTATGCACGACATTGAAATTTTAGCAATGCCTCAATGAATATTTAGGCAGTTTCTTTCAGACAGTACTTAATTATTGATAACTGCATCATCTGCAAAAATATGAGACTACAATTAATATTGTTCGTAAGGCAATAAATACAAACATGAGTAGCAAGGGTCTCAACACACTTCCTGGGCTACACCCGAATTTACGTCAACATCTCTTGATGACTCTCCATCCAAGACAGCTTGCTGCATCTTCGCTAACTAAAACTCCTCAATGCCATCACAAATTGCACTTGATACCCCATACGATCATACTTTTGATGATAAACATTGGTGTGATACTGAGTCCAATGCTCTTTGGAAATCAAAAAATACTACATCTACCTGACTACTTTTATTTTTGGCTTTCAGTACGTCATGTGAGAAAAGTGTGAGTTAGGTTTCACAAGATTGTTGTTTTCAAAACCCATGGTGGTTGGCATAGAGAGGTTCATTCTCTTCGAGATATCTCTTTACGTTTGAGCTCAGAAGGTGTTCTAAGGTACAACAAATTTATGTGAAGGATGTTAGACGGTAGTTTTGTGGATCACTTTTGTACCCTTCTTGTAGACGGATGTGATATATACTTCCTTCCAGTTACTGGGCTCAGTTTTTTGTTAGAGGGGTCTAAGACAGATTACAGTTAACAGTGGCGCTAACTCAACAGCAATATAAAATCTGATATGGATTCCATTGGGACCTGGCACTTTGTTAAATTTTAAGTAGATAAATTATTTACTGATTGCAAATGTTAAGCATACAATTTCGCATAGGACAGGAGCCACTGCTTTAAATCGTATTATAAAACACGTGTATGGAATAACATATTCGGTTGTTAGTGTTAGAAACAAGCATGGAAATAATTTGTTTTGACATCGGGTACACCATATGAGGCTAGACAATTAATTTTCGTTTGAATGGGACATGTAATTGCCTTACATGAAGTTCAATTTTCTATGTCTTGCTTTCCATTTTGATCACACAGTTGCTTACATACTTGCTGTAATATCTTTCAGATGCTTTAAGATGTAATATCCAGTGCTTAACAGCATACTGTACTTCATTTTATGTAACTTATTGCATGGGTGAAAATTAAACTTTTTGCAAAAATATTTACCATTCTGAACCAGTTTAGCAGCTATATTCCTATATGCTTCAGCCTTCTTCAAAATGTTCTTATAATCTGCATCACCTGTGTCATACAAGAAGTTATACTTCCTCAGCTGTTCGATAAGTCTTCCTGTTTGTGTGATTTTCACAGAGTGCACTGCAAGCACACCGATATGACAAACCTGCCTGCTGCCACTACTGGCTCAGCTGTACCTGTTGGTGTGAGAACACAGCAAAAAATGTGGCTGTACATGCTCACAGCTGCTGCCTGCAATGGCGAATCTGTATTTTTAGACAGACTGGAGGTCGCAGTAGTGGCTGGCCAGTTGCTGTGGTGGCAACACTGCCCTCTGTGAGACTGACACTATGCAACGACATGCATTTCAACAACGTGGCCTGGCCGTTGCAACTCAAGGTCACAGACTGCGTTCTTTGAGGCCAGACCTTAAGATTACAGGGTAGGCAACTTTCAGAGGTGTTAATATAGACCAGCTGTACAGTGCATAGCTTAAGAGGCATGAGCAATTGTTCATTTTACTGTGAAACACGTCTCATCTATTGCAAGTTCTACTGGTTTCCAAATCTTTGCAGGAGGTAGTATGGAGCAACTAAGAAAGAAAAAAAAAGTCCATGAACATGGCCTCTAACATACTCTTAAAGAGTTATGGCCACTTGTTCAGTAGAAGAGATGTGTTTCACAATAACAGAGATGAACAAGTACTCATAGCTCTTAAGGTATCTATTTTAGAGCCCAAGTTTAACAGTTTTTTTTTTCATGTTTTAGTCCATACTATACCACCTCTGAAAAGTTTCTTACCCTACAATCTTAGCAAGAACAGTCTAGGTAGATGTATTTCGTGTCAAGGGGTATCAGAACGATTTACGCTTACAACTTTTGACTAGGTCATTGCCAGAGCAGGGACCCTGTGACATCTGTCTGCTTTATTTCTTCATTGTTGATGTACTGCGTTCTGATACTCGCTGAAAAATGTAGGGTGGAAGCTCAACACTGACTACAGTAAATGGTGTAGCTGACATTTGAACAGTTGGGTTTCACAGTTCTTTACTTTCACTAACCACAACCCCCCCCCCCCCCCCCCCCAATATTACAGTTATATAACCAGTTAATTAATGTTTAACTTCCGATAAGCCTCATTAATAGGTTGCAGACAAACATCCAAATACTACTACAATAGTTTACTGTTGAACATCTATGAGCAGTAAAAACCTAACCACACAGTTCACAGTTCTTTAAGAATAAAAAGGTATACATGGAACAGACACTGTCATCGTTTTAACACACAGCCTAATTGTGTTACACTTATTTCACAGTTGCGTTGATCCAATGTGGTTGTTCTAACCAACACCAGTGCCCTTATATATCATCACAATAATAGGCACTGAAACTACACATTGTTTGATGTTTAATTTACAGAAATTGCAATTAAAATTTAACTCATTAAATTAACTGACTACATCAAAAAACTCCATCTTTTTAAAAGTTTCTTCTACTACAGGAGTTGGGCTGAATTATTTGTTTAAATGATGAAACTAACAGATACAGTAATGCAAACAATACTTTGGACAGAAACGGTAATTACTTTGGAATTAATTAAGGGCTGGCCTTACTAACATGTTTTCAAATAGAGCCAAATAAATACTTTAAGAATCCTATTAGTTGTTTTTCCAAATGCTTACAATTAGTACAGAACTTATATTTGTTTAAATGTCAACAATAAAATTTAAGTTACGAAACAATCACGGATTTCATCCTCTAACAAAATTATTAACTAGGAATAGTCAAAATAAATTAGGAAATTTCTGACATACACAAAACTAAGAATGAAATTAGATCTGGTGCTATATTCTTTAAAACTGAGGACCAACCTTTCTCTTTTATGAAAATGTTGATTATACTCATGTATATTAATGGTAATTAGTCAGACATGAAAAAATGAATTTTAAGGAGGCAGATGGCAAAACTACATCCCAACTTGCTTCGTCACAACCCTTACCTCAAATCTTTACATATACCGTTCTCCGTCTCTTGAAAGTTCATAGCATCACTTTGGGATACAGTGTTCACTAAAAGCCAAAGCACACTGATCGGTATCTGTATGCTAAGAGTTCCCAGCCACTATACCAACCCAGTGGCATCCTTAGGACTCCGGTACACAGAGCATACGCTATTTCTGAGAAGGATAGTTTAACCCAAGAAATTGCCCATTTTGTGTCTGTTTTTAAGGAAAATGATTCATCGGACTATGGAGTTTTATTTAACCGGATAGAGGAAAAAATCTACTCGCCAAGCAGCAGCAGAACACACAAACAAAAAAACGGTTGCAATTGGCAAGCTTTTGGAGCCAGTGGCTCCTCCTTCAGGCAGAAGGGTTGAAGCGGAAGGAAGAGAGATGAAGAAAAGGACTGGAGAGGTCTAGGAAAATGGGTAGATTTCAGGAAAGTCACCCAGAACTGTGGGTGAGTAGATTTTTTATCTATCCAGCTAAAAAATTTGGGATATGGTGTTTGGACTATCCCGGGAGGTGCACGAAGAATAGCATAAATCTGTGGCCTTTATTCCTTATGCTGGGGACACACTGTATACGGAAGAATGTTAAGAAGTTTTAACATCAAGAGTGTGTTCCGTCCACCTTAAAAGATTAGGGCACTACTTGGTTCTGTGAAAAATGATATGGGGCTTGGGAAGAATGGCATATTGACACGAATGTCAATGTGGGAAGGCTTACATCAGCCGTTCAATTTGCACAGTTGAGGACAGGTGCATGGAACATCACCACCATACGAGGCTACAACAGCCGGAAAAATCAGTGGTAGCAGAACATTGCTTAAACAAGGGACATGGAATGAAATTCGACGAAACTGTGATAGTTGCCAACACTTACAGTTTTTGGAACAATGTTTATAAAGAGGAAACTGAAATTAGGTTGGCAGATAATTTGATTAATAGATACAATGTGTTTCCTCTTAGCAGGATGTGGAACTCTGTAATATCCCGCAACAGAACAGAACATTCTTCAGTGTAGCCAGCGCAAGTGTTCAAAAATCTTCTCTGAGTGCAATATATCGTTTCCTCAAGTGTTTTGCTAAGAGCGGTGTCACCTGCCCACTCTTGGAGCACAGCAGTCCTTCTTTCACTACAATATGCTGGAAGGACAAAACAAGCAAGACTTGGATATAAAGATACAGTAAAATAAAGGTCATGTTCTGTGAGAAGTGTAATAATTATACATTTACTTCTTTTAAATATGCAGCACAGGATATTGTTAATTTTGTAATTAAATAGCACTTTTCTCATCTAAACATGGTCACATTATGATTCTGGGTCACTCCTTCCATGTACTCTGCCAAAACCCCCATTTACAGAAAACCCCTATTTAAGGAAAAAATATTTGGGTCCCCAGAGATTTATTAAAAAGGAATTTTTTCTGTAATGAAGTTTCATATCACCTTCATGCATCTAAAGCAAAACTAGTCAATAGATTTCAATACATTTAAAAATAACATTTTACTCTTCAATCTTGTAAACATTGTATACTACTTCTTTGGCACATCAAACCTGTACAAATGTGCCACAAGATGTGTGGTAGGAATTCAAAATGAGGAAATACATTTTACTCTTCAATCTTGTAAACATTGTATACTACTTCTGTGCCACATCAAACCTGTACAAATGTGCCACAAGATGTGTGGTAGGAATTCAAAATGAGGAAATAAATGCCATGCATTCTACATGACCTCTCAAGAGAAAAATATTTATAAAGACAACAGAGGCTTGCACTATACCTTGTTTCCCAGAGATGGAAGGTGCACTACAGTGAGAGGTCTAGCTGGATCGTGTGTATCGACCTGTACTGTTAGACGGTAGCCGAGCTCTGATCGAGGATCTTTGCATGTCAGTTCCCTGTAACAACAAAGAAGATCAACAAATGTTCAATGCCTTTTCAAGGCATAAAATCCATGATTAGCTGAACAAAATAATGTAATAATGTTATTCACTTGCTATAATTAAAGGAACACATTACTTGATGGGAAAAAAGGGGAGAATTAAGAAACTTACTTATTATTGGACACAATCATGGTGTAACCAAAGATAATGGTAAATTATAACAGCATTTAAGATTCTTCTTCAGATCCGTAAAAAAAAAATAGAACACACATCACCCTTACAACTTACTTTTTAAAAACATTCTAATGGAAATTATACTGTTATATATCAAGAAGGAAAATAATATGTACCAAACTGTACCTCATTATTACATTAAGCAGTGATGTGTAAAGTACACATATCATAAATCACATGACAATGTTCATTCTACCTATTTACCTGCAAGGAAAAAAGCACTCGAATGATGCCAATCAGAATGACATCAAAATAAGTAATTTAGTATTTATATCACAGTTGATGTATAAAAATTATTACATGGTAAATATAGTTTTAATCAGGGAGAAATAGCTGTAAGAGTGAATGAGATTTACAAAGAAGTTAGTTTCACTGTTGTTGCTTTTACAAATAGGTTGCTTGCTCCTATAAGAAATTAACAATAATTTTGCTGTGCAGACATAAATCATATATAAAGATTTTAACATAAATACATCTCTTCCATGTGGCCTCACATTTTAGTGGCTTCTTCAGGTTATGAACTACAACAATAGTGTAGTTTGGTTCTTTCTTTTATAATTTCTTGTATATTAAATTTACTTTTACCATGCAATATTGTTAATACTTTAACAAGAATATAATATTCATGTCTTCTGGTGCCCCCTTTTCTTCACAAATAAATGGCTGTCTTTTCTCGTTACAATTTGTTACACAATGGTAGATTTCAATAATGATGTGTGTTTTATTATGCAATGGTCAGAAGACAATTGCTAGGTGGACTTCAAAGTGGTCACCTGTGATTGTCTTGAACAACAAATCCAGTTTAATTTTTTAAGCATTAAGTCAAGGGAATTTGGTTTGATACAATGTCATGTCTCGCAGAAAGAACTGTTAAAGAGTTCAGTATTTCAATGATACCAACGTTATGACAGGCAGAGGAATAACTGCTTCAGTGTGGTGCAAATGATGTAGTAGTAGTAGTAGTAGTATTTTTTTTTTTTTTTTTTTTTTTTTTTTTTTTTTTTTGCAGGAACATGCAAAAAAGGAGCCCATTAAGTTTTAAAAAAACTAAAGAGTAAATCCATGACTATGTGAGTAAGAGGTAAATAACAAATTTAAATAAACTAATAAATGAAGGAAGGGGATTCGAACCCCGTTACTTCTGAATTCAAATTCAGTGCCTTACTAAATACTATTGTGAATGACTATTAACTAGATGGATGTATAACATCCCAGTTCCTAAAAGTTTTTTCTTTTACTCCATGACCAAATTCCGTTTTATATTGAAGGCATTTTCTAGTGAACTATGAAACTGACTTCTATATGCAACCAAACACTGCACCAAATAGTATAATGAAAATTTATGAAAGCCTGACAAGTGGAGAGAAATCAGCAACAAATGAATTAATCACTCAACAAATTTTAATGCAATCTAACGCTGCCTTTGTCTTTAAAATGATTACTGCTTTCATTCAAAGTCTGAACACATTCACATGCATTGCATTTGCATCTGAACGTCTTCAGACACATCTAAACATCTTCAGATCCACTGCTCTGCAATTACAATAAACGTTAAGTTGCTCGGAATTTGAACAAAACAGGTAATCATTATAAAGATAAACGTAACAATGATTGCGAAAGAAAAAGTTAGTTAGTTTTAAAAGTGGTATAAATAATAATAAGGAAGGAAAAATGGATGCGTCATGTTTATAAAAACTGTATATTTTGATACTTTTAGAGCATTCTTTAGTATTAAAAGGAATTATATTTTGACATGTTCAGAATTTTAAATTACATGTTTTACCAACAAAAAGCTTCATATTTAACTAAATCCTAAAATAGTTTCAGTGGATGGTGTGACCACTGCTTAAACTTCACAAGTCAGTGCATCTTGAATCATACATAGCACAGCCAAATATTATCTCTAAGGAATCACTATTGAATATGCATCATTATTTAGGAGCTTCAGAGAATAACTAATAACCTTAGGAGAAAAATATAGCCTCACAGATATGTAAACAGAAGTAATCTGAAATATTAAAAAGTAAAATCTTCCACTGAAATACACAACGTTATAAAGGCTACAGGGGAACAATTTATCTTATTGCATCATATATGGTGATACATTTTTAGGACCAGGAAACCAGTGCCCAAGCATTTATCTTGGCACTGGAAGCAATTGGTTAAATATAGATAAGTAGGCTAAATTGTTTATCTAATCAGAGGAATAAAAATTGATTCTCTCAATCATGTTATGGAAAACTTGTATTATTGGAAGAAATATAATATAAGAGACATCAAATAATGGAAGCAATTGTTCAAAAGCTAGCCAAACAACAGACATTGCAGAGGACTCTGGTATGATGGTTCCAGGCAAGCAATTGCCCCTTTCAGTAACAATGGTCAAGAGGGAGCATATGTGAGGGTCAGCAAATGCAGTCAGATCATTGGGCACAGCCTTCCACTTCCACAATCACTCACTGTCTCCTGCCAGTTGGAGTGGTGAAGAGGAGATGTGAAGAACCACATATGGGGTGGTGGTTGTTTAAAGTTCACCAAAATGAGTACATTATGGTTTAGCCAACAATAGAATACACAAGGTACACGGCCCAAACATGGACAGAAAGGTCACAAATCTACTTTTATGTCGTCTTGACTGACTGTCCATTTCAACCAACGTCCTTAAGATGACGAATGTTGTGCACAGCACAGTGAAACGAAGGTGTTAATATCCACAGCTCTGACCAAGATTTTCTGAGGTTTCCTTTCTAGCAACAATGCTGGAGGTGTACCCTCTACATAGCTCAGAATAACCTCCCAGTTGGAAGATACAGGTAATACCCCTTCTGTTGCACTAAACCCACTCCTGTATTTTTCTTACCACACGATGTGCCTGCAATGCCGTTAGGTGGCGTTCAATTTTGCAGTGGGCAGTGGTCACAATTGTTTGGCTCATTGCTGGAATTCATACTTTCTTTAAGTATTACAAGGTCAGATTGATAAATTCCTATGATATAGTTGGGAAAGTTGTTACACAGCATGATTATTGGTGAACATGCTTCCTGTAAAGGTTCTGTTTAAGCTTTCAAATAGATGGAAAGCATAAATGTTTGTCAGCAGCTAAATGACCAGTGTCACACATTTAATGAAAATGGATAAAGATGAGTTCCATGAGAGGATAAAACATTTTTAGAAGATTGTGTTCAAAATACAAACCAAATACAGGGATCTTCATAGGTACTTTACCTTGACACTTAATACCAATTATTACCACGTATTTGAATTTAAACCTTGCCCTATGAGCAGCATGAGTCTGTTATATTACAGGCACCCAACTGAGATATCTTTTGAAGAGACTAATGACCAAGCATCATCACGACAGAAAAGCACTGCATTAAATTTGTGAAATTAATGAGACAGTAGGACTCTACATGAATAGGTACATAATATTGTAAAAGCTGCACTGCATACGAAAAAGTTGAATATGCAAAAGCCTCTGAGTTTTGTGACATTCCATTGTGTACTCTAGATTAGGTGTTTCTTAATTTTCTTGAATATTATGACATTTTACCCTATTTGATGTAGATTGACTGCTGCAAACTCATAGGAAAATGACTGCATTTTTCAGAACAGCAATTAATAAAGTTACTGAATATGTGACAAGTGCTGAAGATTGTCATGTAAAATGCAACTCAGAATTGAGATTTACACTGTAGCATGTACCAAAAATAAATATAAAGTGCTACATCGCAGATTACAAAGGACCGCTTCTCATATTCCCCATGGGTGAGGTAAGAGTGTCATTACCATTTGCTAACAACATATCTAAAATACTTGAGAAAATATATTTAAAAACTGTATTTGCAAAGATTTAAGCCTAGTCAGAAGGACTCTATCATTATTATGCGACTGTAGATGGCCATTGTTATAACCCCGTATGTAATACTTGGATACACACTGGAACTTCAGGCTACTGGCATGCTACGCTTCAAATATTTCGCAAACAGCATCTGTACATGCCAGCCCCTAGAGGCTACATACAGTGGGACACACAACTTGTGCACATGGCACTGAATCTGTCGCACCACCTACCAAATCCCCACTCTTTATAAATCCAGTGCAGCAGGTACTCATTTTCTTGTGTACATACTTATTGTCAGCAATTGCCTGTATCAGTGCCTGGAGTGTTTCTATGTTTGTGCCTATGTTCTCAGCTGTTGTCCGGTTGTTTGACAAAGAAGATTAAACTTCCATTCATTGTCGCCGTGCTGTTGTTTACATCTTACAGTACGATACAATTGGCTATGAGTGTGGTGTTCACTTCCACATGCTCAGTCTATCTCACTGTTCCTTCAGTTCTTTTGTTCATGGAGGCAGTGCTCCAATCTCTGCTTGAGCAGTAGTAGGTTCTTACAGTTACTATCATGAACTTCGCCACATTGACCTTGCAGGCTTCCACACCATCAACGTACCCACCATGCTTTCCCCCTTACAATGATGCAGCTAAAGACTGGGAGGCTTATGAGAAGTGGCTTTGGCAACATTCCCTTTCTGTTGGTGTCACTGATGCAAACAAGCATAAGACCTCCTTCGTTTCTCCGATTTCTCCTTGGATCTACCATTTGTTGTGGCCGATAGCCCTGCTCCAGCAATCTGCATTACTTTTGTTCAACGAAATGAGTAAGCTGTTGTTGAATTATCACCATCACCATAAACACATGCATGACATTGCAGTGCAGTAGAGAGGGTCACCAGTCCTACCAAGCTTGAGCAACCGAACTCCACAGCCTTAGTCACAAATGTCAGTTTCTTACTGATGTTCACCATGATTCCTATGCTGCTTCTATCATCTGTGACAGCATCATTCAGTTGGTTTCTGACAAGAAAGAGCATCAGTGTGGACGACAGTGTGAGAATCCATCTTTGGCTTAAGCATTAAATATTGCTCAATCTATCGAGGTATCTTGGACTACTGGTGACCATATTGAGGCTCTGTGTGACAACACCTTGGTGGCTCCTATTCCTGGTGGTTGTTCCTGTTATCAGAGGGAGAACAATGTGGCAGCTGCACAAGCATAGCCCCCATACTGCACAGGACAGCAATGTGCTAAACAACCAACACAGCAATAGCAGTGCTCCATGCTCCCATCTTGCCCTTACTATTTCGCGCAACATGACAAGGCCACATGCCCTGAGCACTGGGTAACCTGTAATAACTGTGGGAAAAAGGACATATAGTGTTCAGTGAGCCGTTCCTAGCCCCCTCCTGTAGACATGGACGTTAATTGTGTGTCTCCAGTGCGTACGTATCAAACTGTTTTGTCGAAGTGTGAGTGATGGACAAAGTGCTCAGAATACAAGTGGACAAGGATGCAGCTGTTACTTCACTGACCTCTAAATTTAAGAGGATTTGGGAAATTGTCTCAGGTTATTTGGCGTTTGTTGAATTACAACAGTAGATGATGCTGAATGCCTTTGTTTTTTCCATTTTCAGATAGCAAACACCTCGTTTCCGACCAGGTCCCTTACCAGCAGTTAGATTCTCTGTGTTCTGAGTTCTTAGCTCTTTTCTCGGGCAGGTTGGGTTGTGCCACTAATTTTGTGGCCCACATAGGATGAGTTACTGGTTAAACTCACAGGGGGCCAGTTTTTCGGCAAAATTGATTCACCTGAAGCCTATTTACAGGTATGATTGGATGAGGACTTTAAACGGCTCCTTGTGATTAACAAGTTCTTCGAGTTGTACCAAAATCCTCGCCTCCCATTCAGTGTAGTTGGTGTGCCTGTGATTTTTCAGCCTTTTTTTTGAACTAACACTGTCTGTTCCGGGGTGCATCAACTATCTCCATGACATCATCACGATGGGTGCATCCACAGATGAGCATTTACATAACTTGCACACCTTGTTCATGGTCTTACATACAGTAGGGTTGGAATACAACTTGGCTAAGTCACATGTTTTTCAGCTATCCATTGTGTGTTTGGTTTTTGAGGTTTCTTGGTATGATGTTATGCCTTTATGTCATCATGGCACTGCAGTTGCACCTCTGCCTCATCATACAAATGTCGAAGTATTTCAAGCATTTTTAGGTAAAACCGCTATCACAAATTTATAAATTTGTGAGTGCAGTAACATTGGCCCACCCCCTCCATGAGCTGCTCCAAAAGATTGTTCCCTTTCAGGGGACGCCAGCCCGTAAGCACGTGTTTATGCTTTTTGTCTAAATTACACTGTAATCTATATCTAAAAACAAAGATGATGTGACTTACCAAACGAAAGCACTGGCAGGTCGATAGACACACAAACAAACACAAACATACACACAAAATTCAAGCTTTCGCAACAAACTGTTGCCTCATCAGGCAACAGTTTGTTGCGAAAGCTTGAATTTTGTGTGTATGTTTGTGTGTCTATCGACCTGCCAGTGCTTTCGTTTGGTAAGTCACATCATCTTTGTTTTTAGATATATTTTTCCCCACGTGGAATGTTTCCCTCTATTATATTATTACACTGTAATCTGTTTGGCTACTTCCCATCCTGGTCACCACCTGGTTTTAGCTACGGACGCCTCTCAGAATGGACTCAAGGGTCATTCTCGGTCTTCGATATGTGGACGGTTCCAAACATCCCATAGCTTGTGTGTCAAAAATGCTAAACTCCATTCAGCAGTGCTACGCCCAAGTTGAAAAGGAAGCGCTTGCTATCACCTATGTCCACACCAAATCTCATGTGTTCTTGTATAGGTCTATGTTCCATCTCATTACTGACCACATGCCCTTGGTTTCGTTGTTTAATCCTTCTGCTTTGTTGCCCAAAAACACATCAAATCACCTCCAGCATTAGGCCTTGTTTCTGTCTCACTACAACTGTGAAATGCACTTTTGGCCCACATCACACCACATGCCAATGCCAATGCCAATGCCAATGCCAATGCGCTGTCCCGGCTTCCAAAGAGCCGGATCGCACTTTTGATCAGGATGAAGCCCTTTGTTTACACTCAGATGTTGAGGCGCAATGTGCAGTTTACGGCATGCTCCTGGATTGCAGCTGCTGTCACTGCCGACCCGATTTTGCATCAAGTTGTTCACTTCATTCAACATGTTAGGCCAGACAGGCTGGAGGCCTGGGCTTCTAATCCTTTGAGTAATTATTTTGCCTTCCTTCACTACTTTACAGTATTTGATGGTGGTATTCTCTTAGCGATGACATTTTAGTCTGAAATATAGTCCACCATATACAAAATCATACGAGAAATTCTTTCAGTGAAACAGCCGAGAATGGTCACCTATACAAGAATCGACAGTATACATGGTATCAGGTGTGTCTGTCGATTCTTGTACAGGTGACCATTCTCAGCTGTTTCATTGAAAGAATTTCACGTGATTTTGTATATGATGGATTATATTTCAGACTAAAATGTATAAAAAGAGATTAGGTTGTTACAATTGATACAGCTACAATTATTTTTCTTTTGGAAATATCTGGCATACTTAAAATTCATATTATTAATTGCACAATCTAAAGCTAATTATTACAATTTATTTCTGGTTTCACTGATGAAATAATTATATAACTTGGTGATGATTCCGCTATTGTCAAGAAAGTATGTAAACTCTTTTGCTTTGTAAACTCTTTGGAATATTGTGAGTACCACAGAATGTAAGTAGTATTGGGCAGGCCTCTGATAGAGACAGAGGTATTTAAAAGATTGACACTGACAATGTAATTTGGAATATTAAGTGGAAATTGTAAAACCGGTGTGATATTGAAAAATGCGACAAAGAATAAAATTCAAGAAATATACAGGCAAATCTTCATCAGTTATTTAGTCATCAGGAACCCGCAACATTAAATCAAAATTTCAGCTGCAAGAATGTACCCCTAGACGTGCTGCTGCCTGCAGTCGACTGATGCAGAAACAGGAAGAGCGCCAGCTCCATTCAGCGCTGCCTTATTGCTACGTCACTTCCGGTGATAAACTTGATTTTAGTGCAACGCGGCCCTAGTAATACTAGGGGCCGCGTTGCACTATAGGCGGGTGACCTTGAACGGGACTTAGCCATTTAGCGAGGCAGCCAGGGAACGCGGCCCCTAGTATTACTAGGGCCGCGTTGCACTAAAATCAAGTTTATCACCGGAAGTGACGTAGCGATAAGGCAGCGCTGAATGGAGCTGGCGCGCTTCCTGTTTCTGCATCAGTCGACTGCAGGCAGCAGCACGCAGCACACAGCCATGCCGTACCGTCGTAGGAGATACACTAGGAGGAGCAGAATGCCAGTGTATAAAACTGTTTTCAGTTTTGATGAGACACCAAACCCTGTCTCTCAACAGGAGATACTGTCTGGTCCAATAACATTTGTTGGCTGTAAGATTACGTTTTCTTGTACCACAAATGAAGTTGTGCACTATCCGCTGGATAGGTCAAGAGTCCACTACACGCAACAAGCGGCTACACGGGTAGCAGGGGTTGTGTGGCGTGGGCTGGGCGGTTTTTTTAGGTTAGATGGCCTTGGGCAAGTACAGAAAGGGCAACAGCCTCAACGGGTGCGGGGCAAAGTCAGGACACGCGGGGACCAAGCAGCAATCGGTATTGTAATTGTCAACTGTCGAAGCTGCGTTGGTAAAGTACCGGAACTACAAGCGCTGATAGAAAGCACCGAAGCTGAAATCGTTATACGTACAGAAAGCTGGCTTAAGCCAGAGATAAATTCTGCCGAAATTTTTACAAAGGTACAGACGGTGTTTAGAAAGGATAGATTGCATGCAACCGGTGGTGGAGTGTTCATCGTTGTTAGTAGTAGTTTATCCTGTAGTGAAGTAGAAGTGGATAGTTCCTGTGAATTATTATGGGTGGAGGTTACACTAAACAACCGAACTAGGTTAATAATTGGCTCCTTTTACCGACCTCCCGACTCAGCAGCATTAGTGGCAGAACAACTGAGAGAAAATTTGGAATACATTTCACATAAATTTTCTCAGCATGTTATAGTCTTAGGTGGAGATTTCAATTTACCAGATATAGACTGGTACACTCAGATGTTTAGGACGGGTGGTAGGGACAGAGCATCGAGTGACATTATACTGAGTGCACTATCCGAAAATTACCTCGAGCAATTAAACAGAGAACCAACTCGTGGAGATAACATATTGGACCTACTGATAACAAACAGACCCGAACTTTTCGAATCTGTATGTACAGAACAGGGAATCAGTGATCATAAGGCCGTTGCAGCATCCCTGAATATGGAAGTTAATAAGAATATAAAAAAAGGGAGGAAGGTTTATCTGTTTAGCAAGAGTAATAGAAGGCAGATTTCAGACTACCTAACAGATCAAAACGAAAATTTCTGTTCCGACACTGACAATGTTGAGTGTTTATGGAAAAAGTTCAAGGCAATCGTAAAATGCGTTTTAGACAGGTACGTGCCGAGTAAAACTGTGAGGGACGGGAAAAACCCACCGTGGTACAACAACAAAGTTCGGAAACTACTGCGAAAGCAAAGAGAGCTCCACTCCAAGTTTAAACGCAGCCAAAACCTCTCAGACAAACAGAAGCTAAACGATGTCAAAGTTAGCGTAAGGAGGGCTATGCGTGAAGCGTTCATTGAATTCGAAAGTAAAATTCTATGTACCGACTTGACAGAAAATCCTAGGAAGTTCTGGTCTTACGTTAAATCAGTAAGTGGCTCGAAACAGCATATCCAGACACTACGGGATGATGATGGCATTGAAACAGAGGATGACACGCGTAAAGCTGAAATACTAAACACCTTTTTCCAAAGCTGTTTCACAGAGGAAGACCGCACTGCAGTTCCTTCTCTAAATCCTCGCACAAGCGAAAAAATGGCTGACATCGAAATAAGTGTCCAAGGAATAGAAAAGCAACTGGAATCACTCAATAGGGGAAAGTCCACTGGACCTGACGGGATACCAATTCGATTCTACACAGAGTACGCGAAAGAACTTGCCCCCCTTCTAACAGCCGTGTACCGCAAGTCTCTAGAGGAACGGAGGGTTCCAAATGATTGGAAAAGAGCACAGATAGTCCCAGTCTTCAAGAAGGGTCGTCGAGCAGATGCGCAAAACTATAGACCTATATCTCTTACGTCGATCTCTTGTAGAATTTTAGAACATGTTTTTTGCTCGCGTATCATGTCATTTCTGGAAACCCAGAATCTACTATGTAGGAATCAACATGGATTCCGGAAACAGCGATCGTGTGAGACCCAACTCGCCTTATTTGTTCATGAGACCCAGAAAATATTAGATACAGGCTCCCAGGTAGATGCTATTTTTCTTGACTTCCGGAAGGCGTTCGATACAGTTCCGCACTGTCGCCTGATAAGCAAAGTAAGAGCCTACGGAATATCAGACCAGCTGTGTGGCTGGATTGAGGAGTTTTTGGCAAACAGAACACAGCATGTTGTTATCAATGGAGAGACGTCTACAGACGTTAAAGTAACCTCTGGCGTGCCACAGGGGAGTGTTATGGGACCATTGCTTTTCACAATATATATAAATGACTTAGTAGATAGTGTCGGAAGTTCCATGCGGCTTTTTGCGGATGATGCTGTAGTATACAGAGAAGTTGCTGCATTAGAAAATTGTAGCGAAATACAGGAAGATCTGCAGCGGATAGGCACTTGGTGCAGGGAGTGGCAACTGACCCTTAACATAGACAAATGTAATGTATTGCGAATACATAGAAAGAAGGATCCTTTATTGTATGATTATATGATAGCGGAACAAACACTGGTAGCAGTTACTTCTGTAAAATATCTGGGAGTATGCGTACGGAACGATTTGAAGTGGAATGATCATATAAAACTAATTGTTAGTAAGGCGGGTACCAGGTTGAGATTCATTGGGAGAGTGCTTAGAAAATGTAGTCCATCAACAAAGGAGGTGGCTTACAAAACACTCGTTCGACCTATACTTGAGTATTGCTCATCAGTGTGGGATCCGTACCAGGTCGGGTTGACGGAGGAGATAGAGAAGATCCAAAGAAGAGCGGCGCATTTCGTCACTGGGTTATTTGGTAACCGTGATAGCGTTACGGAGATGTTTAATAAACTCAAGTGGCAGACTCTGCAAGAGAGGCGCTCTGCATCGTGGTGTAGCTTGCTCGCCAGGTTTCGAGAGGGTGCGTTTCTGGATGAGGTATCGAATATATTGCTTCCCCCTACTTATACTTCCCGAGGAGACCACGAATGTAAAATTAGAGAGATTAGAGTGCGCACGGAGGCTTTCAGACAGTCGTTCTTCCCGCGAACCATACGCGACTGGAACAGGAAAGGGAGGTAATGACAGTGGCACGTAATGAAAGGGAGGTAATGACAGTGGCACGTAAAGTGCCCTCCGCCACACACCGTTGGGTGGCTTGCGGAGTATCAATGTAGATGTAGATGTAGATGTAGAATTGAAGCCAACAACAAGAGAAAATGAAGATGAATAAAAAGTTTTTCTTTTGTATATCTTACGCCTCTTGAAGCTTTTGAAACTAATGAAGACACTAAGAAATTTAATAATGATATGTGAGGAAGGTAAGATTACAGGGTCTTGCATTCAAGTTACTGGCCTGTGGGTACATGTGTTGGCCTGGCATTGACAGTGACATTATACATCTTGTTGCGGGCTGTTCTGTGTGCTACCTACAGGATGCCGCAGTTGACGCTCTCTCTGTGACCCGCACCATAGTGTTTGTGGGAATGCATCCACGTTGATTTCGCAGGATGTTTCCTAAATTCTTCCTGGTTGTTAGTTGTCAGTGTTTTCACTATATTTCCATACGTTATCCTCTGGCCTCTAACATCAGCTGTGACTATGATTCACACTTCTCCATAATTTTTTATATTGAAGGATTGCCTTACACACTTGTGATGGTTAATGGCCCACAGTTTGTGTCTCAGGAGTTCCACAGTTCTTGTGCCCATCAAGGCAGTCTCCATGTGAGTGCTCTTCTTTGCCTCCAGCCCCCACCCAAATCTAACGGCAAAGCGGAATGTCTTGTACGCACATTCAAGGTTCAAATGAAGAAGTATGTCGTGGACTCCTCCACAGATGATGCCTGGCACACTTCATGAGTTCCTACAAGTTCTTGGCAGTGGGGAACTGGTAGCAAGTCCCTACATCTGCTCATGTCGCCCCACCAATGCTCGTCAGCGTGGCCCTTGTTGAGATGTGCTTCTGGTTCAGCCGTCTGGGCTCGGGGTTTCAGGTGCTAACCTAAGTGGATTCACGTCACGGTCCATAGATGCCAAGGTACCCCCTCTGCATAGTGTACATCAGTGATGGGCTGGTGGTGCACCACCACGTCCAGCTGCATCCTTATGACATGACAAGGGCTGCAGGTCTGCCAACTCTTCTCCTTCAGCAACTGTCCTGATCTCACGGAGTGTCTCCACTGTGGGAGGGACCCGCCTTCCTTGTGGATGTTGCCACCTGAGGGGTTCAGCCTCAGCTGCCTGCAGCCGGGCTTTCCCATGATGCTTTGCTACAACCAGTGATTCCACCATCAGCTGGGCCAATCTACATCTACATCTACATCTATACTCCGCGAGCCACCTTACGGTGTGTGGCGGAGGGTACTTATTGTACCACTATCTGATCCCCCCTTCCCTGTTCCATTCACGAATTGTGCGTGGAAAGAACGACTGCTTGTAAGTCTCCGTATTTGCTCTAATTTCTCGGATCTTTTCGTTGTGATCATTACGCGAGATATATGTGGGCGGTAGTAATATGTTGCCCATCTCTTCCCGGAATGTGCTCTCTCGTAATTTCGATAATAAACCTCTCCGTATTGCGTAACGCCTTTCTTGAAGTGTCCGCCACTGGAGCTTGTTCAGCATCTCCGTAACGCTCTCGCGCTGACTAAATGTCCCTATGACGAATCGCGCTGCTTTTCGCTGGATCATGTCTATCTCTTCTATTAATCCAACCTGGTAAGGGTCCCATACTGATGAGCAATACTCAAGAATCGGACGAACAAGCGTTTTGTAAGCTACTTCTTTCGTCGATGAGTCACATTTTCTTAGAATTCTTCCTATGAATCTCAACCTGGCGCCTGCTTTTCCCACTATTTGTTTTATGTGATCATTCCACTTCAGATCGCTCCGGATAGTAACTCCTAAGTATTTTACGGTCGTTACCGCTTCCAATGATTTACCACCTATGGCATAATCGTACTGGAATGGATTTCTGCCCCTATGTATGCGCATTATCTTACATTTATCTACGTTTAGGGAAAGCTGCCAGCTGTCGCACCATGCATTAATCCTCTGCAGGTCCTCCTGGAGTACGTACGAGTCTTCTGATGTTGCTACTTTCTTGTAGACAACCGTGTCATCTGCAAATAGCCTCACGGAGCTACCGATGTTGTCAACTAAGTCATTTATGTATATTGTAAACAATAAAGGTCCTATCACGCTTCCCTGCGGTACTCCCGAAATTACCTCTACATCTGCAGATTTTGAACCGTTAAGAATGACATGTTGTGTTCTTTCTTCTAGGAAATCCTGAATCCAGTCACAAACCTGGTCCGATATTCCGTAGGCTCGTATTTTTTTCACTAAACGTAAGTGCGGAACCGTATCAAATGCCTTCCTGAAGTCCAGGAATACGGCATCAATCTGCTCGCCAGTGTCTACGGCACTGTGAATTTCTTGGGCAAATAGGGCGAGCTGAGTTTCACATGATCTCTGTTTGCGGAATCCATGTTGGTTATGATGAAGGAGATTTGTATTATCTAAGAACGTCATAATACGAGAACACAAAACATGTTCCATTATTCTACAACAGATTGACGTAAGCGAAATAGGCCTATAATTATTCGCATCTGATTTATGACCTTTCTTGAAAATGGGAACGACCTGCGCTTTCTTCCAGTCGCTAGGTACTTTACGTTCTTCCAGCGATCTACGATAAATTGCTGATAGAAAGGGGGCAAGTTCTTTAGCATAATCACTGTAGAATCTTAAGGGTATCTCGTCTGGTCCGGATGCTTTTCCGCTACTAAGTGATAGCAGTTGTTTTTCAATTCCGATATCGTTTATTTCAATATTTTCCATTTTGGCGTCCGTGCGACGGCTGAAGTCAGGGACCGTGTTACGATTTTCCGCAGTGAAACAGTTTCGGAACACTGAATTCAGTATTTCTGCCTTTCTTCGGTCGTCCTCTGTTTCGGTGCCATCGTGGTCAACGAGTGACTGAATAGGGGATTTAGATCCGCTTACCGATTTTACATATGACCAAAACTTTTTAGGGTTCTTGTTTAGATTGTTTGCCAATGTTTTCTGTTCGAATTCGTTGAATGCTTCTCTCATTGCTCTCTTTACGCTCTTTTTCGCTTCGTTCAGCTTTTCCTTATCAGCTATGATTCGACTACTCTTAAACCTATGATGAAGCTTTCTTTGTTTCCGTAGTACCTTTCGTACATGATTGTTATACCACGGTGGATCTTTCCCCTCGCTTTGGACCTTAGTCGGTACGAACTTATCTAAGGCCAATGCCTTCGGGTGCTCCGACTCTCGCACCCCTTACCGAGCAGCCGTTGCCTTCACCATCAGTGCAGTTCCACCACATTGAGAGACTGGACATTGAGATGTTGCCAGCACCCTGGTCACCGCTCCTCTTTTACGGTACATGGCAGTGGAGCCCCTGCCCTTACGTTGCCCTGATTCCCGCATCGGTAGAGTAGGTTTTCCCAAGGGGAGAGAGTTGCTACAACCCCGCACGTAATACTTGGATACATACTGCAGCATCAGGCCGCCAACATACTACACTTTTAATATTCCACCAACAACATCTACACGAGTCGGGCACTAGGGGACAGCTGCGGTGGGCCACATGACTCGTGCACACAGCACGGCACCCAGCATCAGCCTTTCTCATATTATGTTAATACTTATTGTCAGCAACTGCTTTATCAGTACATGGTTGTTACTGTGTTTTTGTCTATGCTTTCGAATGTTATTTGCTTGTATATGGAATAAAAATAAACTTTTCTTCATTGTGGTCCTGCTGTTGTTTGTGCCTTATAGTATGATACAATTATGATTGAATCTAAATCTACTAAGCCGTGACTCAATCACATAAATACAGGCATTTATACAATGACGGGGTGGTACCAATAGCAGCACTAATAAAGAAAAAATCCAATGTATTAATTTTTCCTTTCTTCCCTGTAAGTTAGAAAAATCAGTACAAATGTCACAAATCACACAGAAAAGAAGATCTCTTATAAATGTTATTGCAAGGTGCAATTGACTCTTGCTACAGAAACTTTTGAGTAAAAGAACATAAATTCTGTCAGCAAAAAAGTGATTGCTAATTGGTGTCCATGTTCACTCCACATAACACACTTCTTATTGACAGTGTATGTACGAGGGCCGTTCAGAAAGTAACCTCCGGTTGATTTAAAAAAATACACCAAGTTAAATAAAAATATTTTAATATATACATCTTACAACTACATCTTTGCACTATTTTTCTACATAGTCTCCATAGCGATTGAGGCACTTATCGTATCTCTTCACAAGCTTTGAAATTCCTTCTGCATAAAAATCACCCGCTTGTGCCTGGAGCCAGCCTGTGACCACATCTTTGAGCTCTTCGTCGTCATCAAACCGCTGTGACCCGAGCCATTTCTTCAAATGCATGAAGAGGTGATAATCACTTGGCGCCAGGTCTGGGCTGTAAGGTGGATGGTTGATAACGTCCCACTTGAAGGACTCAAGAAGGGCCGTTGTTCTGCGAGCAGAGTGAGGACGGGCGTTATCGTGCAAAAAAACGATACCGGAAGTCAGCATACCACGGCGTTTGTTCTGTATAGCCCGTCGTAACTTTTTTATTGTTTCACAGTACACGTCTTGATTAATGGTCGTACCACGTTCCATGAATTCAACCAACAACACCCCTTTGGCATTCCAAAACACCGTTGCCATCAGTTTTCTGGCAGAAAAATCTTGCGAGGCTTTTCTTGGTTTGGTAGGTGAATTTGAATGTGCCCACATCTTTGATTGTTCTTTTGTCTCAGGGTTCACGTACTTAATCCAGGTTTCGTCACCGGTCACGATTCTGTTTAACAATGGTTCTCCTTCGTCCTCATAACGTGACAGAGAGTCTAATGCAGAGGCCATTCATTGAGTTTTGTGGTGGTCGATAAGAATTTTGGGCACCCATCGTGCACAGAACTTACGGTAACCCAATCTTGCTGTCACTATCTCGTACAAGAGAGTCTTAGAAATCTGTGGAAAACCAGTAGACAACTCCGACATTGAGAAACGTCGATTTTCACGAACTTTTGCATCAACTGTCTGAACGAGTTCGTCAGTCACCAATGATGGTCTACCACTCCTCTCTTCATCATGAACGTTTTCTCGTCCACTTTTAAATAAACGTACCCATTCACGGACAACTCCTTCACTCATAACTCTTGGTCCGTACACGGCACAAAGCTCACGATGAATAGCTGCTGCAGAATATCCTTTGGCTGTAAAAAACCTTATGACAGCACGCACTTCACATTTGGCGGGGTTTTCTATTGCAGCACACATTTCAAACTGCCACAAAAACTAAACTAGCGCAGGTACGACGTTCACTCGACCACGGCTTGATGCCGACTGACCTGTTGAGTGCGTGAACGCACAGATGGCGTCGCTACTCCCCCCACAACCCGCACTGTGACCAATCGGAGGTTACTTTCTGAACCGCCCTCGTATTAAGTGGAATTCAATTTGTTTGCAAGATAAATTACTAAGCTCTAATAAATTCTGGAGCTGAATTCACACTTTCATTACCTCCGGAACTTCGCAGTTTTTTTTATAACAACAATACTAATAAAACAATTTGTTATTTTATTCCTCAATATGGTCAGTACTCATTATAAGAGGGTTGGAACTTAAATAGTGGCAACTATTTATTCACAACCGATACAAAAGAGATATAATCTTTGCACCTGTTACTGTCCTTCAAAGTAGTCACCAGCATTGTGTAGAACCTGTTGCCAGCGACGTGGAAGGCGTAGTATACCATTAGCAGAGCCTGTTCTGTTGATGGCGCAAATGAAGCGGTCTAAAGTTATGGTGATTCTCACGTACGACTGTGATGGTATTATCCTAACGCATTACATTCCTCCAATGCAGACTGTCGTTGCACAGTATTACTGTTCATTTTTGGAGCATCACCTGCAACCAGCTTTGCGAAAGAAGCGGCGACACTTTCTGCACAACCCACCCATCATTTTGCATGACAATGCATGGGCGCACACAGTGCAAGCAGAGGCTGCTCTGTTCGGTCTATGGGACTGGGAAGTATTGTACCATCCACCATCCTCCCTGGACCTAAGTCCTTGTGACTTTGATTTGATTCCAAAGATGAAGGAACCACTTCGTGGTATTCGTTTCAGAACTGTTCCAGAGATTCAACAGGCAGTAGACTGCTCCATTCGCACCATCAACAGAACAGGCTCTGCTAACGGTATACTACACCTCCCACATCATCACTGGCAACAGGTTCTACAAAACACTGGTGACTACTTTGACAGACAGGAACAGGTGCAAAGAGATAACTCTTTTTTATCGGTTGTGAATAAATAGTTGCCACTATTTAAGTTCCAACTCTCGTATAACATGTACAGTGAAACTGTCATCAAATTTGAATATGCTCATACACATAAGAATAATAATGATGACGACAAAGCATGATTCCAATCTTTTAAAGTCTGAACAAGAGAATAGCTGATGGCACCAAGCCCAGGCTCTATAGAGGACATTTCAACATCTCAAATGTTAGTTTCCTAATATATCTTTGGTATGCACAGCCATATGAAGGCACGTGTTGTCATGGAGTACTACCTGTGAAATAAATTCCCACGTTTTTATCATTCAGAAAACTTTAATTATTAGTAGCAGATTACTGTAGCAACAAATTATCACAATTTGCCCCTTATCCTGGACATGCTACAATAGGATCCGTTACACCCTAAACAATCGCTAGCATGACATTTCCAGTAGATGCCAGCACTCTCATTTATTTCTTGATTGGATACAATGTGTGCATCCGCTCCACTGAGATGTGGCTCACTTCCTGATGAGTAAATGTTGTTCTCTACAACTCATCTCCCAGCACAATTCAATTAAGAAATGCATATTGAACGTAATGGTCTAAATGTGACTGAAATCTTGTCTGCTTGACATAATTGAGCAATCATATTAGTACCCATAGGTTAAACAAGCTGATATAATTGAGATCAAAATAGATACTGTTTGCAGGTCAGGGACTTCAGTTCAACTTTGTAGTAATGTCATCAACAATGATGCACCTTTCAATACAGCTCTGCTGATCGATCTCCTGTTTCACTATCTCAGTTTGTATGCATACTGGTCTTACATTCTACCGCTTGCATCAACACTGTCTTTTGTTAATGGAAGTTTCAATACATTCATATTCTCTTCATTTACATGATCAGGTGTCTTCATATTGAGCTTTCATTCTGCAACAGATTTTTGTCTGTTTAACTTCCTTTTCTCACAAAAAATTAATAAAACCTTTTTGTTCTTCTACAGTGGAAAACAATGTTCCATAGTAACACATGTCCATAAACATTGTAGTAAAATATATAATGAGTTACCATTATACTTTTCACTTTGCCATAAAATGACAATTATTTCCAGTCAAAGCAGAAGTTTATAACATACCTCCAATAGGAAATGGATAAGCACTTTCCAGGTGTGTACTCATCAACATGAATATGATCATCTAAACGATCACGGCACAATCTCAGGGTCTGAGAATACAGCACCTAGAACATGATATAATGAGAAAATATTATCACACTGGTTAAGATGATTAGTATACCAATTCTATATTTATACAAAAATATGCACAATGCTAGCAAATGTAAATAAGAGAAAAGGCCAAATTTTTTTGTCACCAAATAAAGCTAAAGCATATACCTTGGAAGTACATAAACCACTTCCTGCTATTATTCACAAACAAATGAATAGCTACAATCATGAAACCTGTTACTATACTTAGCTGTACATGTATAGCTATGGGAGTTAGCACAGTACCACTTAAAACACGTCAGTTTCATATTTTGCTGAAAAAAGTGCTAATATAATGTCTATATTACAAGGGAAAGGGAAGAACAATATAAAATTGCAAATGCAGAGTGAAACCTGAAAAATTGTTGTTTAATATTCAAATGAAAGGCATTTGTTTAGAGAAACATTATTCAGTGATAATCAAAAAATATCCAATATGTTTCAAGCACGGAATACGTACCTCCAATTGAAGGCTTTGGCAGAAATGATGCAAACAATTGTACACTTCATGCAATGGTTGTGGATTATCCACAAGTCTTGACTGTATTAACTGATGGATATACTGTATTTGTAATGAATGAACTAGTGCCTTTCCCTCTGCAATATAACAAATTAAGAATATGACAATCATTCACTTAATACTGCACAGAATATATTGTATATGAACAAAATATTCATATGAGATTATAATAAAAGTTAAAAATAGGAAAACAACATTCAGAATAATTTCATGAGCAGCCTGCTATCTTCGAAATGAAACAATGTAGGAACAGATGATAAAAGTATTCCACCGCAGCCAAAACTCTGTGTAATCACAGCAGAAAAAAATCAGCAGTACTACTCATGATAATATAAGACTAAATTATTAATAATAAGAGATAAGACAGGAATAAGTTGGGTGTACTGAGTTGAAAAGACTGAAAAACCATGAAATTAATTTAGAAAAAAAGTATCAAAAACTAAATCACGTTAGGTGGAAGGGATAAAAGAACAGGTATAATTCAAAAAATAAGAGTACTAAAAGAAGGTAAAACAAGCAGGAAGGATTTGCAACAGATACACGGCCATTAAATGGGCTCAATATAAAGAAAGAGAAGATTCTCTCCACAGAGAAAAAGGAGGATTAATAATAACATAACAGATCAAAGATATTACAGTGTATGCTTTCACGGCCAGTATTGTTTTCACGTAAAACTTCCGGGCTGATAGGCCATGTTCGATGTATAAAAGTCCCCCCTGACGTTTCGTCTCCGACAGCAGGAGACATCCTCTGAGGTAAAGCGGCGAACTGCAAAGAGAACTCAGAGAAGCGCTGATTATACAGGCAGTACAGAGGGCGCCATGTCCAACACGTGGCGTCGGCTATGAGACTGTCTCTGGTAATGTCAACAATTTCGATTGAAAGTAATCAATTGTCACACTTACGGTGCAACGCTGACATCCAAATTTTATTCAGTTTAACACCTTCGTCTTTCCTGTTAAAATTACAGTGCTTCTCAATCTCAATAGTCTCTCTATACACGTGTCCATAATTTATTTAATAAAATTGCAGCCAAATAGCCATATACAGTTACTTCGCTTAACATTTTAAATTTTTGCATATTCATTTATCGATTTCACTCTTTTACTGCACAGTTCTATGGGATATCGTTCACAGGCTTCTTTAAACAGTTCACATACACATGTTGTGATTGGGTCTTGATAAGTTTTGTTTTTGCAAATTAGATGATGAAAGCTGTGAATAGAAAATCTAGTTACAACATGTCACAGTTCGAAGTTTGGTGCTGTCCATGAGCAGTTCGTCATTGCTTCGGTGCCATAGAACTCCAGCTATACTTTTTCTCGTTTGTCCTCCATGATCTTCAGTTGATTTCTGGAAGCCCTGGTGTGTGGCATCATATATTGAAGTTTGATGTCTTCAATTATGATTGTCTCTCTCGCTAGCAGGTACACTAGTCTAGATCTTGTTGTCTTTGTGAGACCTTGTGCTCTTTTTAGGTAAGTTGATTTTACCTTTTCTAGTGCTTCTAGATATTTTTCTGTCATGTGGTCCCATATAACCTCCAACCTATAGGCCAGGATTGGCAAGATTTTTGTGTTGAATAATTTCATGGCCATTACTAGACTGAGTAGGCGGATGTTTTTGATGTCCTGTATTGCTATTATTGCTTGGGCTGCACGTTCTGTTGTATGTTTTGTGAAACATTTGGCTGTTGGTTGCAATGTCACCCCTAGGTGTTTAAAGTCTGATGAGACTTTTATTTTTTGTCCTCTGATGTGGATTTCCGCATTCTTGGGTGTTTTGCCTCCTTTTCTGAAAAATCACCATTTCTGTCTTTGTTATGTTTATGTGTAATTTGTGTTCACTGCACCATTTGCCTATTTTCTCAATGATTTCCTGCAGCTTCTGTATATCCGTTGAACCTACAGCTATGTCGTCAGCGTATGCATATACGTGTACATCATCTTCATTTTCTCCAATTTGCAGTACTTCTTCAGTGACAAGAACGTACAGCAAAGGGCTCATTGGGTCACCCTGTAAGACTCCGTTTGATTGCAGAATGAGGTTTGAAAAAGAGAGGTATTCGAGCATTGACTTGATTACTCTTGCCCATACGCTATCTTCTCCCATTGTGTTTTCCAATTTTCAGACTATGAGATCTCTTTCCAGTAGGTCAAAGGTTTTGGTAAAGTCTATGAACACTGTGTGAAACATTTGTTTCTTTTGTAGCGCTTCGTCGATGTTGTTTAGAAGAAGCCTGACTGCCTTAAGTGTTGATCTTCCAGATCTGAAGCCCAGTTGTCGTTCTGGGAGATGACTGTCCACAAAGGCTTTGATTTTTTGCGTAATTATCTCTGAAAACATCTTGAACTGAGTATTTTCCAGGGCTATGCCTCTGTACTTGTGTGGGTCCGTTGGGTCTCCTCTATCTTTGTAGAGAACTTTTATTGTCGAGTGTCTCCAATGGGTCGGAATTCCTCTAAGTTCCAAGCATTTGTTGAATAGTTTGATCCATATGTGTTGGAGGGCCTCTTTTGCATCTTTTATATGTTCATTATATAGATTATTGGGTCCTGCTGCCTTCTTGTTCTTCAGTGCTTTTATTACTTATTTTACTTCTTCTTCTTTTAGAGGTTCTCCTACATTGTTTTTTTCCTTAGTTTGATGCTGTTTCTCTTTCTTTGGGGGTGTTTTGATTCCTCGTTTGTTCAGTATCTTACTGAAGTGGTCTTCCCATTTCTTCATGTCTGTATTTGGTGTATGAGCCAGTTTTCTTGGTCTTGCTGCTATGTATGGGTCTTTCTCTGCTTCATCCGCTTCTCTTTTTGCCTCTCTTTCTAGGTATTCTTTTTTCTTCTCTTCTATTAGTTTTTTGTAGATGCTCCTCTCTTCTGCGTACAGTTTGTATGTTTCCTCATCGTGCTGGTTTCTTAATCTGTGGAGCGTTCTTAGAACAGTGTTCCTTTTGCTGTAGTATTCAGCATTGAACCATCTTTTTGTCGTCCCTGTTTTTGGGTTTGTTTGTATCACTGAATTTTTTAGGAGGTCTTCTATTTTGTCTGTTGCTTTTTCAAGGTCTCCTTCCTCTATTTAAGTTTCTATTTGTGTTATTTGTTCTTGCTGGTTTGTTAATTTTTCTTTATCTATTTTTCTGTGTGTGATTTGGTGGGTCTTTCTTGCTGGCAGTGATGTGACATTATTTATTTTGTTCTTCATTGGAATGTGCTTTAATACAGGAGTGATGGAGTCATGCCATGTTGGTTGAATACTTCCTTTTATTTCACCTCTTGTTAATGCAATATCAATGGTGCTTTTCCCATTGTGGCATATATATATGTAGGTATCTGTCTATTGTTGTGTAGGGTGAAACCATCTTCTTCTAGGGTTTCAATGACTAGTCTTGTTTTATAGTTCTCCGTATCTATTCTGCAGTTGAGATCGCCAGCAATAATGGTGGGTTTGCTGTCGTATTGTTTGATGAGTGTGACTATTTCGTCAATTATTTCTACAGCATTTGCGTGTGGTTTAAAATAGGCTGCCATTGTATTTATGACTGCTGCTTCTACTAGCATACTACTTTCTTGTTTTATGATTTGTTTTTGTGGGCATCATCCAGGGTTTCAGCAGTATAGATATTCCTCCCACGTGTCGTCCTCTTTCTCCCTTCTTTGCTATTAGGTGTTAATTGTAGAAATCTTTATGTTGCCAGTTGTCTATCTGGAAGGTTTCTGTTAGAATTGCAAGATCGGAGTTTTGCAGAATGTCTGTTGGAGATAGGTTAACAGCACTTTTAATTCCTTCTGTATGCCACAAGACTGCTTTTATTTCTTGCTGTTCTGGTTTTCTTCTGCGTCCCTAATAATGCGAGGTTTTAGATATGATGCTCATCTCGCTGAATTTTATTTCATGATTACCTTCCTGGTAAATATGTTCTGCTACGGCTGATTTATCCATGTTCCGCAGTCAGCAATTCCTCTTAAGTTCAACAAGACGGGTGTTCACACTTCTCTTTGTGGTGCCGATATAAACTTGTTCACAACTACAAGGAATTTTATATACCTCCAATGTAGCCAAAGGGTGTCATGCATCTTTTGCCGATCTTAAATATTCTTTTATTTTCTGGTGGGTCTGTAAATAGTTTCCACTCCATACTTGCTTAACACTTTCCCAATACGATCTGTGGCCTTACTAATGAACAGAAGAAAAACCTTGCCATTGGGCGACTGTTATTCATCGTTGCTCCTGATTCTCTGCCTAGAACGAAGTGCTCAATCTATATCCTTGCTGGAATAGCCATTCTCCAAGAAAGTTGACAGTAGTGTAGAGATCAAAGATAGATAATTCACACACAACTCAGGGAAGATACAAGAGCAGAACAGCAATGGAATGTAACAGTCATAATCCCAAGATCTGGAGTAACAAATAACAAGCTGCAGGACAAATCTGAGAGCTGTAAACAAGTCAGAGAACAGCAATCAAAGGAGGAGTAAAAGCTTTTGTCCTTATTTTGAACAATTAGAAAGTTGATAAATAAATAACAATAAATAATGAATACAAAATACTACATTTCAAACTACCATAAATAAAATCAATTTAAATAGCAATTAAATAACGTAATACCCAGTAGAAATAAAACTAATACAAAGAAAAATGTGGGTCGCCATTTACTCATTCACCTTAGACAGGGAATAAGAAGTGATAATTAGAAGAGAGAAAACCTGAAAACTACTGTATTCTGTGTTAATGTTGTTCTTTTGGACAATTAAGGATATCGAGCAAACAGTGGAGTAACCGATAAAAAAATAAAGTGGTGGTATTGAAGAAAAAAAAGGGCAAATTTTGTAACATATTCAGCTAGATCAAAAGAACTGATGCAGAAACGTGGAGACATTAAGCATTACGACCACTAGTCTTGCCATGTCCTCTGACAGCAATTTGCGTACTCCACTTTTGTCTCAGATATCATAGTACCCACTCTCCAGACACATCAACACATCAATTATTTGTTGAATGGTTAACTAACATAACCCGAAAAATGTAGACTAATTATCTTAGTCTAAAATTAGTGGAACATGTATTTTAAAAAAAAGGAGAGAGAGAGAGAGAGAGAGAGAGATAATGTGGTATAACTGTAGAAAGCGTTCAGTAAACCAAAACTTAAGGATAATGGCACAGAATAGGAAAAAAGTGGAAGTCCCCATGAGCCAGTTCTCACAAGCAAAAAGTTGGCGTAATGGGCATGATGTACAACTATCTAAGTAGATGTACGACACTGCTGCAGATAAACAAAGGCAAATTTTGGGATGAATTTTTTGAAATAGGAGGAGTGATGTACAGTAGAATAATTTTACTGTGCATATTTAAAACTTTTAAAAAGATTCAACCAGGCAAGTTCAGAACAGAGAAGGGTAACTTTGGGCTGGTGTGTCAATCACAATGTCAACAAGGCATACCACCGATGTAACAAACATCAGGGTATGAGGGGAGCATTGCCACACAACTACAGAGTGAAGAAGGCAGAAACACAAACATCGCACTGCTATACAACAAGACACTGTGAAATGACAATACATAATTTCAATGCCAGGGAGCCACTGCAAAGTCAAACATAATCGGAAAGACCTAAGCTGGGCAACACTTAATTATTATTGAATTGCCACAAAGAGGAAAGGAAAACTAATGAGATCAATAAATGAGAGCAAATGTACTCACACATACAGAGCCATCGTGCCATAGGCGTAGGCTTGGACCTTTAAATAATGAGGCTTTTAGATTTCAAAGATATGTTCAGTTGTCCAGTCATTCTGTCTTTGACACTAGAACCAGAGAGAATGACAGTTGTTGAATTTCAGTGAAACCACAACAAGCTGATCAATGATGACCTATCTGCTACCTGCTTACTGACTTCAACACCGAGAAGCAACTAACCTGTTGTATACCACAGCTGTGGTATGCTTTTGCTGTCTATTGGGTCACTGCACATAAGAACACTGGTGTACGGCCAGTCCTCCTCCGCTATGAGTCATCGCAGATGATTTACAAGCTGCCATCTCCATTCGGACCAGGCAGGTCGCATTCCCACAGGCTTCTCACCTGCTCATTCAGATCTGCTGCAGTCATGGTTGATCCATGGGGGATGATTGCGTTCTATTCTCCATGACAGCTGACATCCTGGGTCACAGTCAGTTATCTCCACCTGAGCAGACAACGGGCTGTCTTCGAAAATGCTGTGGTAGGAGCCGCACTGTATTGTGGAACATTTCGTTGGTGACTGCTCCTTTTCCTGCACTGCCACAAGCATAGCATGTGGCTTGTCGCTGACAAGGCATTGCAGCAATTCTTCACAGCATGTGTGCTTACGCCCAGCCACCAACTGCCACTCTGAAGACACTTATAACTCTGTCCACTCAACACAATAAACAAATGTTATTGCTGACATCACTGTGTCACTGTCACCTCCAGGTTTAAACTGAACAACACTACCAAGATCTGTGCTTGGCCTCTTGTTCACAATGTGATCCCTGTTATCTGGGTCGAAGCAGTATTTGTTGTGTATACGCATTTTCAAAGGATGGAGGAAAACATGAAAGTTCCTTTTCTCACAGCATTACACACTACCGAATTATAGAAACTGAACATAACAACTGCTGATTGGCATCCATAGAAATGGATAATCATCAAAAAGTGCTTGTGTTACTTGCACATTCACGGTGTTGTTGTTGTTGTTGTTGTTGTTGTAGATGTAAATGTAGTAGTAGTTATACTCCCCAGTATGAAGACTGGTTGGGTGCAGCTCTCCATGCTACTCTAACCTGTGCAAGCCTCTTCATCTCCAACTAACTACTGCAACTTACATCCTTCTGAATCTGCTTACTGTATTTATCTTTTGGTCTCCCTCTACGATTTCTACCCTCCACACTTCCCTCCAATACGAAACTGGTGATCCCTTGATATCTCAGAATGTGTCCTATCAATCGATCTCTTCCTCTAGTCAGGTTGTGCCACAAATTTCTTTTCTCCCTGATTCTACACATTCCCTCATTAGCTATGCGATCCACCCAACTATTCTTCAATATTCTTCTGCAGCACCACATTTCAAAGGCTTCTGTTCTGTTGTCTTAATCGTTTATTGTCCATGTTTCACTTCCATACACGAGATGGCACATTCATAACATACAAAAACTGTGCAATTAAATGCACAAAAAAGTAGCTGGTTAAAATCCTAGTGGAAGAAGAAAGTTTCACAACAAGTATTTGGCAACACTGAATGATACGGTGATGGCATGTTGTTCCTTATTTGCACCAACGTGCTGGGGTAAATTCAAACCTTCTACTACGTCTCTCATGAAGTAAGCTGCACAACACTGTTAATGAGTATTCAGTTTCCATGTGAGGCCCAGCAGTGTTGGTAAAACTTCAGAGAAGCACATTGTGCATTGGCTTCCTTCTTCCCTTTCACTCCATATTCAGCCACAACAATGCAATACACTACACAAGCATCCATCACACTCCAGCATACAGTACAGACCCACATAACACTTCATAACAAGTTGGAAGAAGACAAAAACGACATTAATGCAACACCCTTTATGATCTTACCCAAGATAGTAATATGGGATTTCTGCATTCACCTAAACATTCACTGACAAGTAGGGCAGATGCCAATGACTTGGTCCCAACCTAAACTGCATGCCTGTCAGCAAGAACAACCACCATAACAGTTTAACAAAAAACATGCAGGCCAACACTTCAATCAGAATGACACTGATAACAACTGACAAAAAGAAAAAAATAATAACACCTGGTTAAGAAGTAGGTAACTGTCAATGTAATGCACTATGGCCAGAAATGACTACATGTCTACAGACAACTCGAAAAGCTACTAGTTGTTGAGAAAAAATTACGTAAGGTAATAAGAGACTAGTACTCCTTAAGCAGTACCTCCAGTCTCTTTATCTTCTACCAATATATCAATGTCCAACAGTCGCCATGGAATATTGGGGCCATCACCCATCACAGTTAGTGATACTTCAAACTCGTGCTCTACAGTGAAAGTAACACGGCCACTCTCAATCTGAAAGAAAAAGGTCCTCTAATGAAAGAAACATTCAATTTAAATATGTTGAAAATAGGAATGACAAATTATCTGTTAACAATACCTTGAGATTTCTCATCCGAGTTGGCAGATTTCCAGTAACTAACCGGTGCTGGATAACTTGGTTGAGTCGCAAAAGGGTTGCACGGCGTTCTGCTGGTGTTATTGGGTCTGGAGGAACAATTCTCTCCTGCAGTTAAACAGAAGAGCCACAATATCACATACTACATTGATGTCTATACTTATGACTCTACTGTACATTATATCTACATCTGTAAACCTACTGAATTGTAAGTGCTCTAGAAGACAAAGTTCTCTCAGCACTTATTATCACTGAAAGTCCTTCTGCACTGGATGCAGTTTAAGAACATGCTTTGTCTTGAAATATGTATTTTATGGTAATATTTTAATTCCAGCTACAGAACAGTATGGAGGCCTTTCAGAACTCTTTGAGAGAGAAATGTTGCATGGAACCATATTAATACCTTTACTCTTGTTAATGTACTTTATTTCATCATAAACTTAAGCACACTGTAGTAATTACGACAAATTACTGTTTTCTTCCTTCTGTTTCCTTAACCTGTACCGTCTATAAAACAAACTGGGCATCACAGATGCACGATTTCCATAAACGAGCAGTTCTGCTTCGGGAAATATAAACATATTCAAAGGGTAGTTGGAAGCGTATGTTTCAGAGCAAACAGGATAAAATATGAAATACATTATCAGACTACATTGACACACCTTTATGCCACAAAAAGATTATTACAAATGACACACATGATGTACAAGGGAATTCAAGATTAGCTTAGACACATAAATACGGATAGGCTCGGATCTTGCCTAAAGCCTTCCTTGTATGTTATGCAAAATAGGGCAAGGACAAGGAAAATAAGAATTTAAAACTGTCAATGATGAAATCATTAGAGATTGAGTACAAGTTTGGGTAGCCCAAAAATGAGGAAGTAAATCAACTACACTCCTTCAAGAAGCCAAGCCAGTACTTGCCTTCATTTAAAGATGGATAGGGATTTGAACCACACATCTCATAAATGAGAGTTGGGTCTGTAAGCAGTGAAGAAGAGCAGCTTGGTGGTTGTGCAGTTAAGCACCAGACTACAAAGCCCAAGGAATAACATATTTCCTGGTAGCTCAAGTGGCTTTCATCTCCAGTAGCAATTAACACATGTGAAAAATTCAAGCTGAAATGTGGTTCACTTTTCATGTTGGCTCAGTGAAACAGTTCTCAGGCTGGAGGAAGACAATAAGACCATGTATACTAATGCTCAGTGGTGTCTAAACAAACCTTCAGATTCAATATAACTTTTTGCCTTCCGGTGGTGACAAAGATGAGAAGAAAATGTGGACCAATAATTAATTGCAAGAACCGAGTATAGTGGAGTTAAGATTTTACCATTATCATTTGTGCCTTCAGTAAAAAGAAACCAAGTGAGGAAGCACAATGTTTTAAGACACTCGGCCCGCATTTGGCCATCCTATTTTAGGTCTTCTACAGTTTCCCTAAATTACTTAAGGCAAATTCAAGGAAGTTTTCCTTGAAGACACATAGATGGTTTCCTTCCCCAACTTGAGCCTGTGCTGTGGCTCTTGCTTCTTCTATCATTAAGAATATGCAGAACAACTACAGAATGAAGTAAATGTTCTAGCTAAAAAGAATTTCAACTCCGCAGGGTCAATAAAATATCAGACACACTTGGGTTAATAGACATGATCCAGAAACATTGTTTCATTTACCAAATTTCTCAAAAACTCTGACAACTTCCTGCTGTATAAAGCATTAAAATACCAATGTCACCTTAAAAATGGATAGAGGACTCACCACTGGCCCCTAGGACCCTATGCAATGAAAATACACGTTTTCCTTTTTTGCAGAAATACATAAATACGAGTAAGCTGATTTATGGGATATGCTTAAACTGTCTCAGTTAAAATTGTCCATTTCATGCAATATTCGTGACTGACAAGCTCGTAGTGATTCAAAATTACAGTTGGCTGAGTAGAAATAACATGAACAAAAAATACGCAGACTTGTTGAAGTATATGAATAATTTTGAAACGTTATTACAGAAACTCCAATCTCCTGTCAAAGTGCCTTTGTCATGTTGTGTGTCCCTTTTATAGGTGTTGATTGCGACAGGCATTTAATGGCTCCTATAGGACAGTTTAACAGTTGCATCATTTCTGTGTTTTAACAATGCATGACC
Organism: Schistocerca americana; assembly: GCF_021461395.2. Lineage (NCBI taxonomy): Eukaryota > Metazoa > Arthropoda > Insecta > Orthoptera > Acrididae > Schistocerca > Schistocerca americana. The sequence continues at coordinate 849,788,229 of NC_060120.1, forward strand.
ACTGAAGTTTGTGAAAGAGTTTTACAACCTACAGTGTATATTTAAGAAGGGCCCAATATGCACTTTATATGTTACAAATTCTAGTATATCTAACAATGGAAAATCCTGGATGGAGTGCAACAATACTATGAGAAGGAAAGTTGCTACTCACCATATAGCGGAGATGCGGAGTCCCAGATAGGCACAACAAAAAGATTTTCACACTTAAAGCTTTTGGCCAATGGCCTTTGTCCACAAGAGACACACATAAGCACACACACCCACACACGCAAATGCAACTCACACACATGACTGCAGTCTCAGGCAATTGAAACCGCGCTGTGAGCAACAGTAGCAGAATAGTAAAGAACTATAGAGAAATAATTGGCTGGTTGGTTGGTTGGTTTGTGGGGGTTGACTGGACCAGACTATGAAGGCCATCAGTCCGTTTTCTATGACAATGAAACACCCACAAGGAAGAAAAACAAGCAACGGAAAAGACAAGGGACAACACAGAACAAGAAAGAGATAGACAAAGACCAGAAAAGGAATTAAACACACCCAGAGAGTTATAGTGGTTGGCCAACCAAGAGGGGGGGGGGGGGGGGGAGAAGGGGGGGGGAGCCAACCACCAAGTAACATACTAAAAACTCCAATCATAAAACTGTAGACCAAAGGCCAGACTCAACACAAAAAAAAGAGACAAACTCTCATATCGAGCGATAAAAGCCCCCTGCTGATAAAAAACTCAAAACTAAGCCTGTCATTGCAGCAGCATCCGTTAAAAGTGCAGGAAGCGCATCAGGCAGTGCAAACGTCTGCCTGAGCACAGCTAAAAGCGAACAGGCCAACAAGATGTGGGCCACTGTCAACGCTGATCCACAGTGACATAGAGGTGGGTTCTCATGGCGCCAAAAACGGCCGTGCGTCAGCCAGGTGTGGCCAATGCATGGCTGGCACAGAACAACCGAATCCTTGCGAGACCTGTAGTCTCCTTGATGACCTGAAGTTCGTTGAGGGAAGGCAGAGTGCACCATTCATCACCCCAAGCACCAAGGACTTTCTGCTGCAATACTGACAGGAGATCACATTGCAGAAGGCCAATCTCCAGGGCCGGTGCACTGATAGCCTGTCTAGCCAGTGTGTCAACACGTTCATTACCTGAGATGCCGACATGACCCAGGGTCCACACAAAAACCACAGAGCAGCTGCAATGGGCAAGAGTAAGGATGGACTCCTGCATAGCCATCACCAAATGAGAGAGAAGAAAGCACTGGGTGATTGCTCGTAAACTGCTCAGGGAGTCACCACAGATAATGGACGTCTCACCTGAGCAGGAGTAGATATACTCTAGGGCGCAAGAGATGGCTACAAGCTCTGCACTGAAAACACTGCAGCCATCCAGCAATGAGCATTGTTCAGATTGTTCCCCACGAGTAAAAGCATAACCAACTCGACCAACAACCATCAAACCATCGATATAGACTACGGCAGAGCAGGGAAACGCGGCAAGGATGGAAATAAAGCATCGGAAGAGGGCCTCAGGAGGGACTGAGTCTTTCGGGTCTTGTGCCAAATCCAGCTGAAGGCATTTGGGGGGGGGGGGGGGGGGGGGGGCACACCACAGGAGTATATGTATATGGACCCGGAAAAGATGTGGGAGAGGGAAAAACTCAAGCCCAGAGAGAAGAGACCAGACGCGAACTACAGGCAGACACGCTGACCAGAGCCACCATTCGGGAAGATGGAAGACCGAGTTGGGGAACAGGAGACAGTAATTTGGATGCCCAGGCAAGCTACAAACATGTGTAGCATAAGCACCGGACCCGCAATGGAGGGTCACCAGCCTCCACAAGTATGCTGTTTACAGAGCTTGCGCGGAAAGCTCCAGTTGCGAGTCAGATCCTGCAGTGATGTATAGGGTCAAGCAACCGCAACGCAGAAGGCGATGCCAAACCGTAAGCCAGGCTCCCATAATCAAGACGGGACTGAATAAACACCTGATACAGTCGGAGAATGGTAGACCGATCATTGGCACCCCAGCTGGTGTGACTCAAGCAACAAAGAGTGTTAAGATGTCGCCAGCACGTTTGTTTAAGCTGCCGAATATGAGGGAGCCAAGTCAACCAGGTATCAAAAAGCAATCCCAAAAACCGATGCGTTTCCACCACAGCAACAGGTTTACTGTCAAGATAAAGCCGTGGATCAGGGTGAACAGTGGGATAGCGGTAGAAATGCATGACACAAGTCTTGGTGGCCGAAAACTGGAAGCCACGCATTGTGGCCCAAGACTGCGACTTGTAAATAGCGCCCTGCAGCTGCTGTTCAGCAAATGCAATTCCAGTACAGGCAAAAGTCATCAGCATACAAAGAAGCTGATACAGATGTTCCCACAGCTGCAGTGAGCCCATTGATAGCAACTAAAAAGACGCAGACACTCAAAACAGAGCTTTGCGGGACCCATTCTCCTGGACTCGGGAAGAACCAACTAGCACACGGAAGGAACGAAGCGACAGAAAAATCGGGAGCAGGCCCCTAAGCATGGTGAGGATGCGATGTCGCCATGTTGTATCGTACGCCTTCCGCAAGTCAAAAAAGATGGTTAACAGATGCTGACGGCGGGCAAATGCCGTATGGATGGCAGACTCCGGGCATACCAGATTATCGGTGATAGAGTGGCCCTGACGGAACCCACCCTGAGACAGAGCCAGAAGGCCCCGAAACTCAAGCAGCCACCATACGTTCGAGCAACTTGCACAGAATGTTGGTGAGGCTAATGGGGCAGTAGCTGTCCCCCTACAGTGGGTTCTTGTCAGGTTTCAACACTGGTATGATGACGCTTTACCACCATTGTGATGGGAACTCCATCCTCAACCCAGACATGGTTGGAAAGGTCGAAAAGGTGTTATTGGCCATCCACCGAGAGGTGTTTGAGCGTCTGATAGTGATTGCGATCTGACCCGGGAGCCATATCAGAGCAAGCGACTAGGGCACTTTGGAATTCCCGTTCACTGAATGGAGCATTGTACCATTCGGGGTGGCACATATGGAAAGAAAGGCTCTGAAATTCCAACCACTCTTTCATGGAGTGGAAGGCCAGCGGGTAATTCGTAGAAGCAGAACTCTGAGCAAAATGCTCTGCTAAGAGTTCTGCAATCGTGTCTGATTTAATACAGACTGCTGCATTCGGGGAAAGCCCAGGGGCGCTGACGGGGGTCTGATATCCATAGAGTAGCCTAATCTTGGTCCAAACCTGCGATGGAGAGGTACCGATGCCAATGGTGGAGACATACCTTTCCCAGCACTCCTGCTTCCATCGGCGAATAAGCCGTCGGGCTCGGGCATGGAGCTGCTTAAAGGCAATGAGGTGTTCCAGTGATGGGTTCCGCTTATGATGTTGGAGGGCCTGCCTGCGATCTCTAATCGCCTCATTGATCTCTGGTGACCAGCAAGGCACAGTCCTCCACTGAGGGGACCCAGAAAAACAGGGAACTGCAGATTCCGCTGCAGAAACAATGCCGGTGGTTATCACGTGAACCACCACATCAATGGTGTCATGAGAAAGAGGCTCAATAGTGGCAATGAAGGCGAACGAGTCCAAGTCAGCCTTATTCAAGGCCCATCTGGAGAGGCGCCCAAAAGAGCGACGCTGCGGCAGTCACAGAAAGACCGGAAAGTGGTCACTACCGCACAAGTCATCACACACACTCCATTAGACAGATGGTAGAAGGCCAGGGTTGCAGACCGATACTTCAATGGCTGAGTATGTGCCATGCACCACACTGAAATGTGTGGAGGCACCATTATTTAAGAGAGAAAGGTCGAGCTGTGCCAACACTTGCTCAACGACAGTGTCTTGGCCTGTTGCCATTGATCCACCCCATAAAGGGTTATGGGCTTTAAAGTCGTCCAGTAACAGAAAGGGAGGCGGCAGTTGGGCTATCAGCACAGCCAATATATGCTGTGGGACATCATCATCCGGTGGAAGATAGATACTGCACACAGAAACAGCCTGAGGTGCGCACACCCTAACAGCGACAGACTCTAAACATGTTTGAAGAGGTACACAATCGCTGTAAAGAGAGTTAGGACATAGACGCAGACTCCACCAGATATCCTTGCATAAGCTGCCTGATTCTAATAACAACCCGGATAGCCATGGAGGGTGGGGGTTCGCATCGTCGGTAACCAAGTTTCCTGGAGAGGAAGGGTGAAGGCTGATAAGTTGTTGGAGCTCAGCAAGGTGGTGGAAAAAACTGCCGCAATTCCACTGGAGGATAAAATGATGGTGAGGCTGGGAAGGCACTGAATATTCAATGAGGCAGTTGACACCTCAGGGTCACCTGGTGCCACCCACTGATTTCCTGAGGCGGTAATATCCATTGCATCTGAGGGTCTGGCAAGATTCAGGTTCTCAGCGGACGCCAGAATCTCCACCTCATCCTCAGACGCAGAGCTTGTAGGTAGCGGCAGGGTGGGTGCCACCACACGGTCCTTGGTCTTAAGGGTCTTCTTCTTGAACTTGTCTCGCTGTTCCTTGGGTTTCCCTAGCTGGGAGGGCTTCACTGAGTCAGTCTACGGAACAGAGGAGGATTGTGAAGCCCTACATCCAGCTGCTTTTGGGCACTTCAGCCACTGGTGTGTGTGACCTTTCCCACTGGTGGAAACCTGGGAAGGGAGGGACCCAAGGTACCCCTTCTGAGCGAGAGGAGCCGAAGAAGGTGGACACTTCTTCTCCAGCTTAGAAGTGGGGACAGATATCCCCGATGGTTTGGGGGGGGGGGGGGGGTGTTGCTCCCAAAGTAGATAGTGGAGGAGCAACAGGGAGGGAATTGCCCACACCATCAAGGGGGCATGTTTAGTCTTCCGGCTCTGAGAGGTGACTGGGGTAGGTGGAGCTGATGAGGCTAGAAATGTTGTAGCAGCGGCGTAAGAGGAGGTCATACAAACAGGATGGAAGCATTCAAAGTTCCGCTTAGCCTCAAAGTAGGTCAGTCGGTCCAGGGTCTTATATTCCATTATTTTCCTCTCTTTCTGTAAAATCCTGCAGTCTGGCGAGCAAGGTGAATGATGCTCTCCTCAGCTGACACAGATGGGAGGCGTGACACGTGGAGTATTTGGATGTGATGGGCGTCTGCAATCTCGACATGTCAGGCTGGAAGTACAGCAGGAAGACATATGGACGAATTTCCAGCACCACACCGGGGGAGGGATATAGGTCTTGACATCACAACAGCAGACCATCACCATGAACTTCATAGGTAATGTATCACCTTTGAAGGCCAAGATGAAAGCACTGGTGGCAACCTGATTATCCCTCAGACCCCGATGAACACGCTGGACAAAATGAACACCTCGCCGCTCTAAAATGAACAGCTCTAAAATGAACACCTCGCCGCTCTAAATTGGCGGGCAGCTCGTCATCAGATTGCAAAAGAAGGTCCCTGTGGAATATAATACTCTGGACTATATTTAAGCTCTAATGGGGTGGATGGTAACAGAAACATCCCACAACTTGTCACCAGCGAGTAATGCCCATGACTGAGCAGAGAATGCTGTTTTTATCAAAACTGACCCAGAGTACATTTTGGACAAGCCCTCCACCTCCCCAAACTTGTCCTCTAAATGCTCTACAATGAACTGAGGCTTCATCATCATGAAAGACTCCCCATCAGCTCTTGTACATACTAGGCACTGGGGCGAATAAGCGTCGCTGCCAGCCTTAGCCTTTTGTTCCTCCCCTGGCTTGGCCAGGGAGGGGAACGATTAGGGGTCATACGTCTGCGCATTGAATTGAGCCCTCAAACGCTTAGAAACTGCTGGTGGTTGGCCACGCTTCCTTGCGTGTCATCTGCTCTGATGCCATTCATGCCAACCAAGGGCCCTCCCCATGGGTGCCACCCAGCCACAGCAAGGGTCACCTGGCAGGATGGCCATTGCCGGGAGTCCCAATGCCCCAGAGAGATAGGCATCTACTCCTAGGCAAACATGGGGAGTTAATGGCACAGGCATCAGCAGAGCGATCCCTGTGTTGTCTGGGGGCTACAACCAACAGGGTACATGGTGACCCCACCACACCAGACTGGCTACCATGTTGGATATCAAGTGCAAAGAGGTTCATGGTCGACGTCGTCGCTGCAGGATGCAACACTGCATAGTGCACGGCAAAAACCACACCCAGGAATGTATCCTCGCCCAACAGGTGAAGAATGAGCAGGACTGCAATGTGACGATAAGAAAGGGGGCTAAAGATCTTAATGCACTATGTAAGGCACCCTTCCCCAATTGGCTCGCTCTTCGGAAAAATTTTGAAGAATGGAGGTCAAACCCTACAGGGGACCAGCACATAAAGGCCAAAACGTGCGAGACTCCTTTCAGTCGCCTCTTACGACAGGCAGGAATACGGTGGGCCTATACCTAGCTCGGACCCACAGGAGGAGAGAAATAAATAAAAAAATTTAAAAAATAAATAAAAAAGGAATAGTTGTGGTGATGGAATGACGGACGGCTGTGTAGTGGCGGAATGGGAGCAGGGAAGGGGCTGGATGGATGAGGACAGCGACTAACGAATGGTTGAGGCCAGGAGGGTTACGGGAATGTAGGATGTATTGCAGGCAAAGTTCACACTTGCACAATTCAGATAAGCTGGTGTTGGTGGGAAGGATCCATATGGCACAGGCTGTGAAGCAGCCATTGAAATGAAGGCTATCATGATTGGCAGCGTGTTCAGCAACAGGGTGGTCCACTTGTTTCTTGGCCACAGTTTGTCGGTTGCCACTCACGTGGACGGACAGCTTGTAGGTTGTCATGCCTAGATAGAATGCAGCACTGTGGTTGCAGCTTAGCTTGTAGACCACATAACTGGTTTCACAGGTAGCCCTGCCTTTGATGGGATAGGTGATGTTTGTGACTGGACTGGAGTAGGTGATGGAGGGAGGATGTATGGGACAGGTCTTGCCTCTATGTCTATTACAGGGGTATGAGCCATAAGGTAAGGGACTAGGAGCAGGGATTGTGTAAGGATGGACTAGTATATTGTGTAGGTTCAGTGGACAGCGGAATACCAGTGTGGGAGGCATGGGAAGGTTAGTGGGCACAACATCTCTCATTTCAGGGCACGACGAAAGGTAATCGAAACCCTGGCAGAGAATGTAATTCAGTTGCTCCAGTCCTGGGTGGTACTGAGTTATGAGAGGAATGCACCTCTGTGGCCGGATGGTGGGGCTTTGAGAGGTGGTGGGAAACTGGAAAGATAAGGCAAGGGAGACTTGTTTTTGTACTAGGTTGGGAGGACAATTACGGTCAGTGAAGGCTTCAGTGAGACCCTAGGTATATTTTGAGAGGGACTGCTCGTCCTTGCAGATGTGAAGACCATGGGTGGCTAGGCTGTACGGAAAGGACTTCTTGGTATGTAATGGGTGGCAGCTGTCGAATTGGAGGTATTGCTGGTGATTAGTAGGTTTGATACAGATGGAGGTACTGATGTAGCCATCTTTGAGGTGGAGGTCAACATGTACCAAGGTGGCTTATTGGGTTGAGTAGGACCAGGTGAAGCAAATGGGAAAGAAGTTGTTGAGGTTCTGGAGGAATGTGGATAGGGTGTTCTCACCCTCAATCCAGATGGCAAAGATGTCATCAATGAATCTGAACCAGGTGAGGGGTATAGGATTCTGGGTGTTTAGGAAGGACTCCTCTAGATGGCCCATGAATAGGTTGGCATAGAATGGTGCCATGTGGATGCCCATACTTGGTTTTGTTTGTATGTAATACCTTCGAAGGAGACGTAATTGTGGGTGAGGATAAAGTTGGTTGTGGTGACTAGGATGGAGGTTGTTGGTTTGGGATCTGTCAGGCATTGGTAAAGATAGTATTCAATGCAGTAAGGCCATGAGCATTAGGAATGTTAGTGTATGGGGAGGTGGCATCAAAAGTGATGAACAGGGCACCCTGTGGTAAAGGGACAGGAACTGTGGCCAGTCGGTGGAGGAAATGGTTCGTATCTTTTATATAGGAGGGTAGGTTCCAGGTAATAGGTTGAAAGTGTTGGTCTATGGGAGCAGAGATTCTCTCAGTGGGGGCACAGTAAACGGCCACAATGGGGCATCCTGGGTGGTTAGATTTATGAACTTTAGGAAGCATGTAGATGGTAGGAGTGTGGCGAGTGGTAGGGGTGAGTAGAGAAATGGATCCAAGGAGAGGTTCTGGGGTGGGCCTAAGGATATGAGTAGTGACTGGAGATCCTGCTGGATTACTGGAATGGGGTCGTTGTGGCAAGGTTTGTAGATGCAAGTATCTAACAGCTGTCGGAGTCTTTCCACCAGATAATCCTTGCAGTTCAGAACAACAGTGGTGGAGCCTTCATCCGCAGGTAGGATTATAATGTCGGGATTAGTTTTTAGATGGTGGACTGCGGTTCTTTCTGCGGATGTAAGGTTAGCCTGCATGTTGAGGGATTTAGGGAATGATGGTGAGGCAAGATTTGAGGTTAAGAAACTCTGGAAAGTTAACAGTGGATGGTTTGGGGGCAGTGTGGGTGGATCACGGTTGGGTGGAGGAGTGAACTGAGTTACGCAAGGTTCAATATTGGCCTTGGGTTGAGTCTGATGGGTAGGGTTGGTGATGAAAAAGTGTTTCCACATTAAAGGCTGGGAGAAGGAGAGAAGGTCTTTAACAAGTCCTGCATGATTTAATTTTGGCGTGGGGCAAAAGGTGAGGCCTTTGGAAAGGACTGATATTTCTGTGGGGCTAAGGCTTCTGGAGGAAAGGTTCATGACTGTGTTGCGGGTCTGTTTTGGTTCTGGATTCTGTATGGTGGTGGGAGTGGGTTTTGGAGGGTGGGGTAAGTGTAGTAGGTCTGCGAGACAGGGTCTGTCAGCTATGAGGGGGCATGGCGGAGGTTTGGAGGCCGTTGTAGAGGTGGTAGACTGTGGCACTCCAAGGCGGGAGTAGGAAGTGAGCAGGATGGAGAGCTTTTTGAGGTGGCATCATGCATCTTGCTCAAGTTCCTGCAGGGCAAGAGTTTCAGTGTCTCTTATGCGTTCCAGGAGTTTGGGATTGCATAACAGGAGAATCTTCCCAATGGAAAGAAAAGACTGCAAGGTGTTTTGGGCTTGGGTGATATGGTTTTGCTGGACTATATTGGTGAGGGCTAAGGATTGGCGGAATTTGAACAGGTGGAGGTCATTGCGGAAGGAGGGGTGGCAGCCAGAGATGGGTAATCTGATGGTAAGGCCATTTGGGAGGATTCCATGAACCAAGCAACAACACAGGAACAATATGTGGGAGTGGGATCTGGCTAGGGATAATGAGATGTTATTTATTTATTTCTCTCTATTTCTCTCCTTTTCCATTACTCCCCCCCCCCCCCACCCCCTCCAACCTCCACACCTCTTCCCTGTCCACTGCACAACCTGCAGCACTTCACTGTCCACCATCCTCACCATATTATCCCTCCCCCTCCCTGCCCCAGCCGCCTCCTTTCCCCCATCCAGTCGCTACTCCCGTCATGCACTGGTGCTGCTGCTAGCAGTGTGGTTTCAGTTGCCTGAGACTGCGGTCATGTGTGTGAGTTGTGTTTGCTTGAGTGTGTGTGTGTGTGTGTGCGTATGTGTGTCTATTGTTGGCAAAGGCCATTGGCCGAAAGCTTTAAGTGTGAAAATCTTTTTTTGTGCTTATCTGCAACTCAACATCTCCTGAGGGAGGGCCGTCTTAAGTCCCCTCCCCCTGCGAAGCGTTCTCTCTGCGGTCCACACATCAGCGGCCACTGAGGCACTGGCGTCGGCATCTGTGGTGGCGTCGATGGAATTGCCTCGTCCACCCTGGCCGCCCATTTGTTGTCTTTGCTGAGCATCTATTTAATTAGATTCAATGCAGGTTCCCATGCCTTTTTGAGGTTATAGCTGCTGCAATCTCGGTTGATGAGTCTGTCCTGGTACAAATTTTGACAGCCTCTCTAACAACGATGTCCCAGTATTTAGACGTCTGCGCCAAGACCCTGGTATGTTGGTAGTTCATTTCATGATTTTCGGACGAACAGTGCTCTGTGACCGCCGACTTGTTGGGGTACCTAAGTCGAGTGTGCCTCTGATGTTCTCGGCAACGATCTTCGATGGTGTGCACTGTCTGTCCAATATAAGTCTTCCCACACTGACAGAATCTGGTATATGCCGGGGTTCAGCAAACCGAGATCATCTTTGAAAATTCCCAATAATGCTCGGGTTCTACTGGGTGGGCAAAAGACAGTTCCTACTCAATGTTTCCTCAATATTCGCCCTATTTTCCCTAATAGTGCGCCAGTATACGGTATATAGGCAGTGGCTATCTCTTCCTCCATGACTTCATCCATATCCACACGCAGTACTGTAGAGGTGGGGTGGAGAGTGCGTCTGATCTTCCATTCCGAGTACCCATTTTTCCGGAATACAGTTTTGAGGTATTCCAGCTCGTGGAGTGGACACTCTGCGTCGGATATGGTGCGCGCCCTGTGCACCAGTGGTTTTACCACCCCATTCCTCTGCGAAAGGTGGTGGCAGCTATCCACATGCAAATACAGGTTGGTGTGCATTTTCTTCCTGTATACCCCGTGGCCAACGGTGCCCTCCGCCCTGAGATTGTTGTCTTACCAGCTGACAAAGGCAATGCTACGATCATTCTTTTCCATAAGGACTACATTGAGAACATGCAAAGCCTGCTAAATGACAAATCTTACAGGAAGATCAATGCTGAGCCCACAAATAAAGTCGGGAACAAGACTAGGGCTTTTGTCAAGGACACGGATTTACCAGAGGGTGTCGCAAAGAATTTGACACCTCAAGGACCTGTACCGCCAAGACTTTATAGACTCCCTAAAGTCCACAAAGAAGGGGTGCCATTACACCCAATTGTCAGTAACATTAGGGCACCTACATATTTGTTCGCCAAATACCTGGCAGAATTACTAAGCCCTTATGTGGGTAAATGCCCTCATCACATTCGTAATTCTCTGGATTTCGTAAAACATTTCAACAACTTCAAGCTTAAAGACTGAGATATCTTGGTCAGTTTTCATGCTGTTTCATTATTCACCAGGGTGCCTCTTTAAGAGTCAGTTGAGCTTAGTGCACAGAAATTTGACGAGAAGACGACCTACCTTTTCTGGCACATTATGACCTCCACATATTTTCTCTTTAATGAAGCATACTATGAACAAACAGAAGGAGTCACAATGTGGAGCCCACTCTCGCCTGTGGTCGTGAATTTCTATATGGGGTACTTCGAGGAGGAAGCTTTGGTGTCATCCAAATGGAAACCTACTTATTTTCTCCATTATGTGGATGACACGTTCGTGATCTGGTCCCATAGAAGGGACAAGCTCCTAGAGTTCCTTACACAGCTGAACTCCATATATCCAAACATCAAATTCGCTATGTAGATTGAAGCAGAAGGAAGATTACCATTCCTGGACATCATGGTCAAAAGCTGAGTGGATGGCACCTTGGGCCACGGGGTATACAGGAAGAAAATGCACACCAACCTGTATTAGCATGTGGACAGCTGCAACCACCCTTCACGGAGGAATGAGGTGCTAAAAGCACTGGTGCACAGGGAGCGCACCATATCCGATGCAGAGAGTCTGCCCCATGAGCTGGAACACCTCATTCCGGAAAAACGGGTACTCGGAATGGCAGATCAGATGCACTCTCCACCCCACCTTCACAGTACAGCGTGTGGAGGCGGAAGAACTCACAGAGGAAGAGAGAGCCACTGCCTATATATCGTATAATGGTGCACTATCAGGTAAAATATGGCGAATGCTGAGGAAATACTGAGTAGGAACTGTCTCTTGCCCACCCAATAAAATATGAGCATTATTGGGAAGAGTCAAAGACGATATTGGTTAGCAGAAGGCCGGCATATAACAGATTCCACGTCAGTGTGGGAAGACTTATATTGGACAGACAATGCACACCACCGAAGATCGTTGCTGAGAACATCAGTGGCACACTCGACTTAGGTACCCCAACAAGTCGACAGTCGCGGAGCACTGTTTGTCCGAAAATCACGAAATGGACTACCAAAATACCAGGGTCTTGGCACAGACTTCTAAATACTGGGACAGCGTAGTTAGAGAGGCAATCGAAATTCGTACCAGGGACAGACTCATCAATCGAGATTGCAGCTATAACCTCAAAAAGGCATGGGAACCAGCAATGAGTGTAATTAAAAAGATGCTCAGCAAAGAAAATGAACGGGGGACCAGGGTGGACGAGGCCATTACACCAACGCCACCACAGATCCGAATTCATCATCTCAGCGACCGCCGACATGCGGCCGCGGACTGTATGCCTCGCAGGGGGAAAGGGATTTAAGACAGCCGCCCACGCTCAGGAGCTCAGTTCGTCAGCGCACCTGATGATGGCGACATGCCTGATCGCCGAAATATTGTGTCCTTTGGACACTACGGACCAGCAGTACACCCATGGACTGTTTGAGCAAGGAGACCATTGATCAAATCATCCAAAATAACAGATGTGTGATGACATAACAGCTTGCTGAAATGACTCATTTGTCATTGGGTGGTGTGGTATCACTGGTACAGTCACTAGGGTACAGAAAAATCTGTGCCAATTGGGTGCCTAGATTACTGGCAAGAGAAATGAAAACGATGAGGAAGAGTGTGTGTGAGGGTCTCATGAAGACCTTTACTGAAGAGTGGAAACAGTGTTTTGATGGCGTTATTACCCAGGATAAAACAAGGTTGTTTTTGTCTGAACCCAAGGGCAAACCCCAATTAATGGAGTGGCATTATCCGAGTTCCCCTCGGAAGAAGAAACCAAGACTTTCATGAACAGCAGGCCAAAAGGTGATGGCCTCCTTCTTCTGGGATCAGTGTGGTGTCATTTTCATTGACTTTTCGGAACCTGGCTCCACAATTAACCAGGACCATTGCTGTTCGTCATTGGACAAGATGCAACGTGCCATCAAGACCAACAGACCACAGTCAGTTCATCAGACTACACCATGACAATGCCAAACCCCATACAGCTATTATGACGCAGGAGAAAATCAGGAAAATGGGTTGGAAAATTGTTCTCCATCCTCGCTACAGTCCGGACTTGGCTCCATCAGATTTTTACCTCTTTGGTCGTCTGAAGGCCCATCTGTGTGGTAAAACATTTGGTAGTGAGAAAGACTTTATTTCCTGTGTCAAGTGATGGTGTAAAAGTCAGTCCCCAGAATTTTACCAAAGTGCATTTACATCACGAAAAGAACGTTGGGCCAGATACGTCACAGCTGAGTAGTCTCAATGTATAGCTAAGTGTTCCAAGTATGTTAACAAAAAATTTCATTCCCCTCCTGCAAAAAATAAAAAAATTAGAGACGACTGTGCAAAAATTTGTGTATGCCCTTTGTGTGAACACCTAAAAAGTGGATATTTTTCCCCGGCTTAAAAATAAAAATATTAAGCACAATATAAACCAGACTCGTGCCAATCTCCTGCAGTTCGTTAGTTTATACAAGTCACGTGACAGACCATACAAACTTGACTCCCTTGCACGTGAATGGGGTTTCACAGTTTTGCGTTCACCACATGTCACCATCAGTGAAGCCTTATGGAATTAATTTGGGCAAATGATAAGTCTATATGAGAGGGAAAAAAATTCAAGATAACATTCACTGAATCATTTGTGTATGAGGCAATAGGCAACGATCCACCTGTAGTGTGGGCACATCTGTGTGGCATGCTGAAAAGCTCCAGAAAGAATAATTTGACATGGAAGTGATGATGGAATAAGCCATGAACCTAACATCACAAATTTACAATCAGTTGTTTGGAAACAGACTCAAATAGAAGTGACGGTGGACTAACAATGTAGACGTTGGAACAAAGTAATAATATTCCTTAGTTTTAAAGACTCCTGGTTTAATAAATGTGTTTGTCAACATATCAGTTGCATACATAATAATGAGAACTTCATACTCTTTTTGTTTAGGCTTTGTATCCTTTGAATTATACAGACTATTATGTTCAACAAATTGCCCAAGGAAAAGTTAAGCTTCTCTCACCATGTTGTATGCTCTAATAACATGCGAGAATGCAGCTGGATGAATTCATCAAAAGTCCGATATTTCCACATGTAAGCCCCAGTCATTTTCAATTCACGAATGGGATAAGGCCCTAAAATGACAGTAACTGTTTTTGGTTGAGATATCGGTGGTTTTCAATGGTGTCGGTCATCATTCTCTGGAATTATTCGCAGATGAAGGTTAACTGTTTGCTTGTTCAATGCATTATAAATGCGGTCTCTCACTGTAATGTCAAATTAGTTAGTTTAAACTCAAAATGCGCATTAACAGCAAAAAATATGACAATTTACTGACCATTTTTAGGATTGTCTTTTCATTAGTTTTTCCTACCACTAATTCTTTTTTACACACAGTGATTACACTTAACTACAGTCAAACAGATCAACACACACATCTTATACACATTTTTGAAAAGGCTATTGAGTAGAAGTAGTTGTCACGCAAAAATAATGACTTCGTTTGTGCTTAAAGTTAATTTTGTTGTGTATTAAATTTTTACTTATAATACAGTTCAAATTGCAATAAACGTTAACTACTGCAGCAAGCAGTTTCAATAATCTCATCATTAGACAACTGTCATAACTGTCACTTTGAGGAAAATTGTACTTCATGTTTTCACAAAGCTGTGTCAGCTGTTCTCGCCTCCCGACGTCACGCAGAGTAAATCTACGGAGCAGTGGTTGCAACATTGTCAAGACGTAAATTAATATTTCTTTCATGACGACTGATCGAAATTGGTTTTAATATTTACTATTCCCCTCACAGATTTGTACATATAATATGATGTACCGAAGGCAAATGGGCCTGACTGTTGTCCGCAGCAACGCAGTTCGGCAATGTGGACATACTTTGACTGCTCTCTGCTACCGCACATGTGCAGTTTTCATCCCTCCACAGCTCCGCCTCTATGCGCACAAGTGCTGTCTTACATGATGCGAGCTATAGAAGTAATGCAAAATACACCCTCTGATTTTGCAATGATTAGCGTTTTGAAGCTCGTGCAATAGAAGTAGAACTGATGGGCAGTTCAAAGTCATGATATAATGGGTTCTTTCTCTTCTGATTTTATGTTGTTGTTGTTGCGGTCTCCAGTCTGAAGACTGGTTTGCAGCTCTCCAAGCTACTCGCTCCTGTGCAAGCCTCTTCACTGAAGGGTAACTACTGCAACCTACATCCCTCTGAATCTGGTGACTGTATACCTCTCTTGTTCTCCCTCTACGATTTTTACCCCCCACACTTCCCTCCAGTACTAAATTGGTGACCCCTTAATGTCTCAGAGTATGTCCTACCAGCGGATCCCTTCTTCTAGTCAGGTTGTGCCGCAAATATCTTTGTTCCCAAATTCTATTCAACACCACATTTCATAAAACTTCTATTCTCTTCTTATCTAAACCGGTTACCCACCATGTTTCACCTCCATACATGACTACACTTCATACAAATACTTTCAGAAAAGACTTCTTGACACTTAAATCTATGTTTCATGTTGATAAATTTCCCTTCTTCAGAAATGCTTTTCTTGCCATTGCCAATATATATTTTATATCCTCTCCACTTCAGCTATCATCAATTATTTTGCTACCCAAATAAAAAAACTCAACTACCACTTTAAGTGTCTCATTTTCTAATCTAATTCCCTCAACATCACCTAATTTAATTCAACAACATTCCATAATCCTTGTTTTGCTTTTATTGATGTTCGTCTTATAACCTCCTTTCAAGACACTGTTCATTTCGTTCAGCTGCTCTTTCATGTCCTTTGCTGTCTATGAGAGAATTACAATGTCATAGGCAAACCTCAAAGTTTTTATTTCTTCTCCTCACACTTTAATTCCTACTCCAAATTTTTCTTTTGTTCCTTTTGCTTGTTCAGTGTACAAATTGAATAACAAAGGGGATAGACTACAACCCTGTCTCACTCCCTTCTCAACCATTGCTTCCCTTTCATGTCCCTTGATTCTTGTACCTGATATCTGGTTTCCGTACAAGTTGTAAATAGATTTTTGCTTCCTGTGTTTTACCCCTGCCACCATCAGAATATCAAAGAGAGTATTCCAGTCAATATTGTCAAAAGTAGTTGGTGGTGGGAAGATGTATGGGACAGGTCTTGCATCTAAGTACATTACATGGGTAGAAGCCAATGAGGCAAGGGGTTGGGAGCAGGGGTTGTGTAGGGATGGACGAGTATATTGTGTAGGTTCAGTGGACAGCAGAATATCACTGTGGGAGGGGTCGGAAGGATAGTAAGCAGGGCATTTCTCATTTCAGGGCACGATGAGAGGTAGTCAAAACACAGGTAGAAAAATGCCACCCGTAGTCGTCGCATCTGCAGTGAAGAGCAGTCCCTCTCGACATCTACTGAGGGTCTCATTGAAGCCTTCACACCCACTAATTATCTTCCCAATCTTGTACAAAAACAAATCTCCCATGCCATATCTTTCCAATCTCCCACAACATCGCAAGTATCATCTTCCAGCCACAGAGGAGCATTCCCCTCGAACTCAGTACCACCCAGAACTGGAGCAACTGAATTACATTCTCAGCCAGGGGCTCATACCCCTGTAATAGACCTGGATGCAAGACCTGTCCCATATATCCCCGCACCCTGGTCACAAACATCACCTACCCCATCAAAGGCAGGGCTACCTGCGAAACCAGTCATGTGGTCTACAAGTTAAGCTGCAACCACTGTGCTGCACTCTATGTGGGCATGACAACCAAGAAGCTATCTGTCCACATGAATGGTCACCGACAAACTGTGGCCAAGAAACAAGTAGACCACCCTGTTGCTGAGCACACTGCCAAACGTAACACCCTTCATTTCAATGACTGCTTCACAACCTGTGCCATATGGATCCTTCCCACCAACACCAGCTTTTCTGCATTGTGCAGGTAGAAACTTTCCCTGAAATATATCCTACGTTCCAGTAACCCTCCTGGCCGCAACCTTCGTTAGTCATTGTCCTCACCCATCCAGCCCCTTCCCTGTTCCCATTCCAGCACTACATAGGCCTCTTTCCACCATTACACCCAGTCTTTTTACTTCTCTTCATTTCTGCTACCCCCGCCCCTCCCCTGCCCTCCATCTAACGTCCCAACTGTACAAAGCTGTCCTACCCTCTCTACACCTCATCCCTGTGCACTTCCCAGCAGTACTTACTGTCAGTCACCCCTATCCTACTATCCTTCCCCCTCCCCGCCCCACCCTCCTCCTTACCGTCACCCAGTCACCACTCCCATCATGCACTGGTGCTGCTGCTCCCAGTGTGGTTTCAGTTGCCTGAGACAGCAGTCATGTGAGTATTAGTTGCATTTGCGTGAGTGTCTGTGTGTCGTCCATTTCTAACAAAGGCCGAAAGCTTTATTTGTGACAGTCTTTTTGTTGTGCCTATCTGTGACTTAGCATCTCTGCTATATGGAGAGTGAAACACATATGTTGTGTGGCGGCGATGGCGAGGCATTGCAGAGTCTCTGACCAGAGAGCTATTTGTCATTCCTAGTCTGCGCTTGATCGCGCGAGAGTTGCGAGCAGTAGTCTGCCGGTAGCAGTAGGCCAGAGTAGTCTGTCGGTAGCAGTAGCGCAGTTCAGTTGCTAATGGCAGTCTGTTAGCACTAGTAGTCGAGTGCGGTCGCGAGCAGGACGCAGTCGCAGGCGTCGACATGGGTCTCTGGTCAAGATGCTGAATGAGGTATATTGTTAATTAAGGTAACCAAGCTGCATTGTGCACATCAGATAATGTAAAGTTTATTTATTGTAATTAATTTTCAATAAGTGCCCCAATAATAATTATGATTTCAAAGCAATTTTTAACAAAAGAACCATTTAATTGAACCAACGATTTCTTTTAAAGAAAAGTTTCAGTGGCCAACAATAAGAGCACATGCAGTTTCAATGAGGCAAGAAATTAATTCTGATTTTTTGCACAGGGCCAAAGACCGACATTTCGGTCTAATTTAGTTTTCATTGTCACTGAAGTTTCATTAGCATTGAATTTTTTATTATTTTTGTGGGAGCTTACATCTTGAGTCAGATTGCGATTCTCATTTTCATTGTCATTAAATTTATTTGCTGGGAGGTTACATTAGGTTGTATTCTAGTTAACATTCAATTATTGTGTTTCAAAATTTCTCTGGGAGGTTACACTTAGCTCTATGTCCATTTACATTTGAGCATTATCTTTCATTTTTGCGGGGAGGTTACACTTGGCGACACCCGGTCCAGGATCGTATTTCGTTGAGAATCTTTTGAAAAACAGTCAGATATCTGCTCTTATTTGCTTAAATATAATTAGGACTTGGCGCAACGCTTTTACTAATTTTGTGACTTTCTTTCCTCAGATCATCGGCAATTCTTTGCTCTGTTGTATTTGTGTTTGTTGCTTTTTGCATCTGTGCTTATTTCTTTTGTGAACAATTGTGACTATTGTAAAAATGCCGCGAAAGACTGTGAATAGTGTATCGCGAGGTATTTTGAATGAAATTACCGACTTAAACAACGTGACCGATAGTAATTGTGACACGCAGAGTAATGATGACAATCCTGCGTTCACTGACAATCAATGCGTTCCAACCACTAATGATGACTTTTGTCTTAATTATGAACGAACGAGCTCGGTTATGTCCTCTGTTGATTTGACGACAATCGATGACGCGGGACGCTCTATTGTAATGAGCGCTGCCCAGCCTAACACACCCGGTTTACTAAATTTACGTGATGAACACACAAATTTGTCTAATGAAAATGAACAGGATACACAAAATACGACGGATTTATTTAATTCCGAAATAGTGACTGACAGTGTACGTTTGACTGACAAATCTTTTTGCAAATTACAGAATGACCAAATGGTCACACAGAACGTGACAATTGCATGTACTCCATCACAGAGCACTGAGAATGCAGCAGCTACTTTTGGTTTGGAACAATTTATGGCAGTAATGCTACAGTTTGAGAACGAATTTAGTGTAAATTCCAAACAACAGAGTGAAGATCTCAAACAACTTAGTGAGCAGAACAAAGAGTTTAATGAAAAATTAGACAACAATTCCAGACAGTTTAATGAAAAATTAAACAACAATTCCAGACAGTTTAATGAAAAATTAGACAATTCCAGACAGCTTAATGAAAAATTAGACGACAATTCCAGACAGCTTAGTGAACAAATTAGAGCCGTTGCCGCGCAGTGTCATAACACTAAGGAACAGTTACGCGAGGAAATTGAGGCTTGTTCAAAGAAAAGTAGCGAAGAAATTAGGTCTGTTGCGCAAGAATTAAGGGAAATGCAAACAGCCGCAACAGAAACACTTAGAGCGGAAATTAGTACAGTCGCTAAACAATGCTCTGAAAAAGCTACACAATTACGCGACGAGTTTAAAACAATGACAGCAGAACTTTCGCGCACAATGGATGAAAAGATAGACGCGAAATTCGAGCAACAGAACTCTCAAATTCAGTGATACGCGTTTCAGTAAATTTATTCAGGATCAAAATAAAGTAAAACGTCAGGTAATGGAAACAATCACTGCACAGAGACAGGAAGACAAACGTAAAATGTTTGCGAAGGCAAAAACATATGTAGACAACAATATTGCTACAGTATCGGACAAAATTAATACCATCGAACAGTCGAACACTGAATTACGTGATGAGATTTCTGACCTTAAATCGAAAACAGACACATACACAACAGATTTTCAAACAGTGACCGACAGACTCGAACAATTAGAACTAACACAGGATTCCGATGTCGTCAAAGCTGACGTTAAAAAACTGAACGAAACTACACGTAAGTTGCAAAAACAGATTAATGCGTCTGATTCTAAAACCGATGATCAGGTTAAAATACTGACTGAAAAATGTGATGAATTGGCCAGTCGTATTGATGTTATCGAAAATACTAATGACAATAAATCAGACGATACTGCACCGGTTTCATTTAACCAAACACCTGAATTTCAAAGTTTACAGCAGACAATTAATGAGATCGATTCATCTAATGACACGTTGCGTAGAAAACTGTCAAGTTTACAGCAAGAAGTAACAGAGTTGAAAAATATTTCAGTTAATAACACATCACAGCAGACGCCACCTTTCGAACATTTGTCAGACTCACGCAGCGCATATATAGATTCAGAACAAACACAAACAAATAGATTCTCTTACAATACAGAACCTGTTCCGTCATATAGAGACGATAAATTTGATTACAAACATTTTCTGTCAGTGAGAAAGTTTAAAGTGTTTAAAAATGACAGAACACAGATTCACCCACTGGATTGGATACAACAATTTAGCTTTGCCTTTCCACCGACTTGGCCCGTAACACATAAACTTGAATTTATTTGCAGTTTTTTGGAAGGCGAACCGGCAACCCGTATGAGACCGATCGCGAGACAATGTTACTCCGTAGAAGAATTCCAGAATGCTTTTCTGTCAGCGTATTGGTCGAAGACGACACAGCGCGGAATAAAAGATCAGTTAATTAGTTTACCAAATTATGAGAACTCAAATTTTCCCAGTGTTACGCAATTTTTTGAGCATATGGTCCAACAAAACCAGTACCTAAGTGAACCGTACAGTGAATCTGCACTTATACAATTATGCATTTCTAAATTACCACGATCATTAAGAGTGTCACTTCTAACGGGTCAGCAAAAAGAAAACATTTCGGCATTCAGAGATCTGTTACAGCTCTTGGAAGTACAACAATCTGATTATTCTTTTGTAAACAAAAATTTTTCGTATAATAATCATGGCCAACAAACTTACAGTAATTACGATCAGTCACGTAGTTTCAATAGTAAAAGTAACAGACGCTTTAGGAATGACAACCACCACAACTTTAATAACAGACAAAATTCCAATTATCAATACCGTCAAAGATTTCAGCAACAGGAACCACATTTTAGTAACAATAGAGGTTTTCCACCACAACAACATGAAAGCCAGCCGGTTGGAATACCTAACCAACAATGTAATGCACAAGGTCAACCTAACTTTAATGTTTCGCCGCGTGCACGTATAGTCCCGGATCCAACAAATAGTAACGCACGGCAGCAAAGGAACAACTACGTACAGAAAACACAGTATTTCAATTCCTATCGCAATGCACCGTATAGGAATGACTATTACGACAGACGTAAAAATAATGAGGACAATTATCAGCGTACGTTTAACAGTCGGTCTTACCAGCAACAAAGTAATCAACAAGAACATATTCTCATGAATGAGCCCGACAGTAGGTATCATCCAGAGCGTAACACGTCTGGAAGAAGTAATAGAACAGTTCAAATAGTAGAAATGCCACAACATCCAGCTGAAAATAGTAACACATCAGATAGAATCTGACTAGATACTGTACAAGTCGCATCTTCCAGTAACACAAGCACTACCTTTGACACGCAAAATGTAGTTCACGAAAATGTAATTACTTTTGATGGTATCAGAGATACTCTTTTGCAGGAAAGACCATTTGTTCAGAAAACTATTTCACATCCTGTCATCGAAATTAAAGTAGGTTCATCGAAATTTTCAGCAGTAATTGATTCCGGATCACCTATGTCAGTAATAAATGAAGAAACTTTTAAAGAGTGTAACAAAGAGAATACTTATCCCACATTACCACTAGGCAAAACGAAAGTGAAAGGAGCAGTATCGAGCAAAGGAGTAGACGTTAAATTACAGACGCATTTATCATTTTGTATTGCAGGTCATACTTTTCATTCAAATTTTTGGATTGTTCCTTTATTGACAACAGACGTTATTTTAGGTACGAATTTTCTGGTACAACACGACGCAGTTATTGATTTTCAGAATTCTTATTTAATGTTAAAGGATGAAAATGTGCAATTGGCTTTAGAATTTCAGCACTCATTATCTGCGGAAGAACAAACAATTAACCGCACAGAGGTCATTTCCGCAACACGTAACATAGACTGTAATCCCACATTGTTCACGGATACGTACGTACATAACTATAATACTCCAGACGAAGCTGACTACGACGTAATGCAGATGATTACTGATAAAGTTAAACAGAGCAGTGCAAATACAGACGACGAACGAACGCAATTACACAAAATTCTTTTAGAACAAGCTCCAGTTTTTGACAATGTTCCTGGTACTATGTCCGGCTTTATGTATGAATTTCAAGTCAAACAGCACGACACATTTAAAGCAAAGCATTATCCCATTCCGTATATTCATAGAGAGCAGGTTAAAAAAGAATTGCAGGATATGCTTGACCAAGGAATTATAGAACCAGCAGTTAGTCCGTACATAAACCCGCTACATATTGTTAAGAAAAAAGATGGCTCACTTCGCCTCGTACTTGATTCACGTCACATTAATGACATTATTATTAATGAAACAGATCGACCACAGACTTAAGAGGAACTTTTACAGAAATTTCATGGTACTGCTATTTATTCGACATTAGATTTGAAATCGGGAATTTGGCAAATTCAACTTCATCCGAATTGCAGAAAATACACAGCTTTTCTCTGTTTCGGCGACTGTTATCAATTTTGCAAATTACCATTCGGATTAACTATTTCTTCAGCAGCTTTTATTCGCGGTTTGAACACAATACTTCCGACAGAACTTAAGGACAGAATTACGACGTACGTAGACGACATTCATATCGCAGAAGTTAACTGGTCTGAACACAATATGATTCTTGAACGTCTGTTACAAACTTTTCATGCACAAGGACTCACAGTTAATCTCAGTAAATCGCATTTTGGTAAAACTTCTATAAAATTTCTTGGACACGTAATTTCAGCAGAAGGCATTGCACCTGATCCGGAAAAACTTCAAGCTCTACGTGACATTACTGTTCCTACGACGAAGAAACAATAACGCAATTTTTTGGGCTTAATTAACTTTTTTCGCAAATTTATTCATCACTCTGCTTTAGACACGCCTAGATTATGTCAATTAACAGGTAAAAACACTATTTGGTCTTGGGATAAGCAAGCACATTCTGAATTCGTGAACCTGAAACATGCTTTGTTGAATGCTCCACTTTTATCGCACCCAGATCTTACCAGAAATTTTTCCATTGCCACCGACAGTTCTAACACCGCTTTAGGCGTACACATTGTGGTGTCACCGCCAGACACCACACTTGCTAGGTGGTAGCTTAAATCGGCCGCGGCCGCGGTCCAATAGTACATGGCGGACCCGCGTGTCGCCACTGTGAGATCGCAGACCGAGCGCCACCACAAGGCAGGTCTCGAGATACGGACTAGCTCTCGCCCCCAGTTGTACGACGACTTTGCTAGCGACTACACTGACGAAGCCTTTCTCTCATTTGCCGAGAGACCGTTAGAATAGCCTTCAGCTAAGTCCATGGCTACGACCTAGCAAGGCGCCATTAGCCTTACATAGTTTGAAAGTTATCGTATGAGATGTCTCATCAAGAATGCTGTATTCACAACAAGGATAAATAAAAGTTAAGTATTCGAGGATCTGCATACTTTTCTTATTAGCATTCAATACTTATCCTGTTCCAGAATTCACGCCCGTCTGCGTTAGATAGCATGCATTTCGGCCTCCTCTATCTACAAGGTGTTGGCACATTTGCCAACACATCACACATTTTCCAGGAAATTGAAGAAGATGGTTCTACAGTAATTAAAAACATCGCATTTGCAAGCCGCATTCTGTCACCTG
The DNA here is from genome assembly GCF_021461395.2 of Schistocerca americana. NCBI lineage: Eukaryota > Metazoa > Arthropoda > Insecta > Orthoptera > Acrididae > Schistocerca > Schistocerca americana. Next base: position 849,811,951 of record NC_060120.1, read on the forward strand.
CTGAGCGAAATTATTCTGTTACAGAACTTGAAACATTATGCGTTTAATGGGCTTTCACGAGATTTAGGCATTTTCTTTATGGAAGACACACGACCGTTTACACAGACCACAGGGCGATACAATTCTTACTTTCAGCTAAATTTACGCACGACAGGTTAAGCAGATGGAAACTTTATTTACAAGAATTTAATTTTACAATAGTTCACATTCCCGGCACACAAAATGTTATAGCAGACGCACTATCCCGTTCTCTCAGCAACAATCAGCAAGACGTCGCAACCAACTTCTGCAAAGCAAATTTCAGCGTTATGTACATCCAACAAGTAGCATTTGAAAATTTCATTTCGTCGTCATTACAAGACATAGCACAAGAGCAAAATAAAGACAACGTGTGGAAAGAGATTACACACCTCTGGCAAGATAGGAATAATGTTACAATTAGAAACCATTACACTGTACGCAATGACATTCTGTTTCGCCGCTCTCATCCTGACAGCAACAACTGGTTATTATGCATTCCTGACGAACTGGTGAACAAATTAATCTGGTACACTCATTTAAGTTACGCACATTACGGAGCAAGAAAATGTTTTCTTATACTGAGACAGAACTGTTATTTTACCAACATGGAGAAACGTATACGACGAGTTTTAGCGTCATGTAAAATTTGCCAGAAAGCTAAGTCAGACACCACTTCACATATTCCTCCTTTATATCTCATGTACCTGTTAAATTAAAACATATGGCCGCTGTAGACATTTTTGGTCCGATTCCGAGAACTAAAAGAGGTTTTTGCTACATATTTGTCCCTGTTGAGCTCACTTCAAAATTTGTTACTTTCACTCCGTTACGCAAAGCTACAGCTAAAACTGTTTCGAAAGCATTTGTAAAACATTTTCTATTTCATGTAGGGCATGTGTTGAAAGTAATTTCCAATAATGGATCACAATTTCGTTCTGCTACATGGACATGTATGTTACGAGCTAGAAACATTTCTCCGATTTATATATCCAAGTACCATGCTTCTTCGAACCCCTGTGAAAGATTAATGAAAGAAATTGGTAAGCTGTGTAGAATAAACTGCCACAAAAGACATATTAATTGGGATACACACATACTCTCATTCCAAGATGTAATTAATTCCATTCCAAATGAATCCACTATGCTATCTCCGTCTGTTATACTGAAAAACGTTGAACCACCAAACAAAATTAAAGAATTAGTAAACTTCCCTACCTGTCGTCGACTAAGACACCATGAAATAATTGACATTGCGCTGAACAACATCAAACGTGCCGCAGAGCGCCGGAGAAGACAACAAAAACAGGTTTGTACGCGCCGAGACTTTCACGTTGGACAGAAGATATTAGTACGTACACACTATTTATCCAGCAGAATAAAAGGTACGCAGGTCCATATCGGATTCGCAGCATCCCTCACCCCAACGCTGTACACGTCGAAACTTTGAGAACCAGAAAATCGAAAGGCAATCACCATATCTCAAACATTAAACCGTTTATTGAATGAAACCACTTTATGATGTAACATGCTATGGTGCCATTTACTAATCTTTATGACCACTTATGCAATTATATTCACATGACTAACTACTGATGATTATCGTATTTTTCTTGGCAAGTGCCCGGCAAGGTAAGGTTAGCAGGTCGCTTTTCTTGTCGTTATATATCAGACTGTGCACATTTTTTTCCAGGGACACTTACGTATTTTATGACTAATTGTGCAATGTTATCTAATGACATGTTAATTTCATTACATTTTTTCTCCATTAAAGGCTTTAATTATCGCCTCTATTAACTACACTACATACAAGCTGAACACAATGAACATCACATTTTTTCTTTCTTATATATATATATATATATATATATATATATATACGATTATTTCATGTTTTGTTCGTATGCATTATGAAATGGTGAAGACATAGCAAACACCAGTCGACTTTGACATTTTTTGCCTTATGACATCTCAAGATCGTGACTGTTTTACATTTTTTGCTGCTGCATTGTGATATTCTGTGTACATTTTTGCATTTGAACACTGTCAATGTCTTTGACATATTACGTTTTCTGTCATGTTATGCTGTATGCTTAATTATGTTACCTTAAACCAGTCATTATTTAGTGAGTATATGATGTAAATGCAGGATATTAAACTCTGTTCATCATTTTCAGAAAAAAATAACGTGTAAAGGAAATAAATTACACAGAAATGGGAACTTCACCTACGGAATGATCGAAAGAAGATGCAATAACTTTATGAGGAAGAGTAAATGGATCAGGATTAACAAGCATTAACAAGAATATACTATACACATCGTAGAATAGCAGTCTTAAGTAATTTTTTCTTTCAGAATACAAGGTGATTGATGCAAGCTGTCAGACAGAACTACACATCCTAATTTTAAGTGATGAAATATGCTAGAGATAAGGAATAGTTGTGTAATGACTAATGAAGTGATTTTTGCAGATGATAATGAATGCTGATGAAGAGTAATGATGAAGGATGTGCTACTATGAACAATGAAGTTTTTCTTTACAGGTGATGATGATGATAATGGAGTTATGATGATATGGATAATGAAGTTTTCTTTGCAGATGAGGATAATGTTGAAGTTATATTTATGCTATGTAGTTATTTAAGTATTTGTTGCAGTTCGTTTTGACAGCAGGTGTTATATTGCACAGTATAATGACTGAAGGTTTTGGAAAGGACAGCTATGGAACACATTTTTTATACACATTTCACTACCTGTTAATTCGAAGTTCACTACTTTTCAGCATAAAATGCATTTCTCTTTTCAGCTTAATAATCCATTTTTATACATTTTTTGCAGGAGAAATTATTTATGAGATTAATGTGCTATAAGCAGTTGTTCATTAAATCTATGAAGGTGATTACATATACTCTACTTGTTTCATAATCTTGCCACAGCTGACTTATGACAGATGACGTTACACATTTTCATTTATACCAACAAACCAGAAACAAATTTTTTCTTCTTGCTTTCCCCTATAATTACCCTAAGCAATGCATTGCTAACAAAAAATGTATTACCAGTCCCAAATAATGATACCAGTTTAAGAGAGTTCTGAGTAATGCTGATCAGCTATGAATAGTATGTCACTTCAGTAATGACTTCTTAATGATACAAAAAAAATATATAAAATAATGCTTTGTAACTGGCTAATAACTGCCACTGTTTATTGTAATGAGACTACTTATAATTCCCATGATTATTAATGCTATGACTGTAATTAACTGATTTTTAATAATGACTTCTTAATGATCTGAATAATACTGAATGATGAACAATGTTTTATACTATTCAATACTTGCTGGCCACTGAGTGCCAATAATTAATGTCACTAAATGAATTATGTTATTAATTATGCCATTAATTAGCTCCTGTTTTCAATGATGATTTTTCATGTTCTATAGCTGGCCACTGAGTGCCAATAATTAATGTCACTAAATGAATTATGTTATTAATTATGCCATTAATTAGCTCCTGTTTTCAATGATGATTTTTCATGTTCTATAACTGGCCACTGAGTGCCAATAATTAATGTCACTAAATGAATTATGTTATTAATTATGCCATTAATTAGCTCCTGTTTTCAATGATGACTTTTCATACCTGGCCAATGAGTGCCAATAATTTGTATAACTCAATGTATTATGTTAATGCTAGGCCAATAATTGACTTTTTTTTTTTTAATGAAGACTTCTGATGAACATTATTCTGTCATACTAAATATGCTTTGTAACTGGCCAAAGACTGCCGCTGTTTATTGTAATACGATTACCCATGATGCCAATAATTTAATTTTATGAACATTATTCTGTAATACTGAATACATGGTACAGAAATGTTCAATAACTGGGCTATGAATGCCGCAAACTACTAATGTAATTCCTAATCAAGACTAGTATGTGACGTAATGTCCTTCACCTTCTGACCTCACTACCCTGAATTACTGCAATATCCATTTGTCCTGTACATCCTCCTGATCATGGAGCACTATATTTGGTTTTTGCACTAATTCTACATTGGTGTGCCTTGTAAGAGCGTGGTGTTGACACGACATGCTGTCCACCACCGTGAGTGATGGAGACGTTATTATGGTCCCACTGTTTGGTGTACCTGATGTACCGCCAAAACGATAACATGGAAGATTACTACGACATTTCAGTGTCTTGGCTATGCTGATAAATACTAATGGAAAAAGAACTTCAAATTGTGTCACTTGGTGTTGTACTTCTGTGGAAAGATATGGACTTTCAGAGCAGCTATGTGCAATCTAAAGTGCTACAACCATGATGCAATCCTTCCCTTTCCTATCCTAATACTTGTCACATAGTGAAGATCATTTTTTGCTAACCTCATTTATATTCAGGACCTATACATTTTTTTGATTTGATGATATGTTCTAAACTACAGTACATGTGCACTTATGTCATGTGTTAATATGCTTTCTACTGAACTTCAGTGCCTGTGCACTTTTCTCATTTTTCAATATGATTTGTACTCATTCTGTATACATTTTGTGATTTCCTGATATGTTCAATACTTCCGTGCGTATGCACTTATGTCATTTGTTACTTATTGTATATACATTTCCTCATTTGCTGATATGTTCTGAACTGCAGTGCATGTGCACTCATGTCACTTGTCAACATGATTTTTTGCCATTCTGTTTATTTGTTCTGAAAATGCTAAAGAGTTATTCAGTGCGTGTGCACTTTTGTTATCTATCAAATAATTTGTATATACATTTTTCTGATTTGCTAATATGTTTTGGACTCACATTTTGTCATTGTCTAATATGTTTGGTACTCGGTGCATGTGCACCACATTTAATTCATGTACTATATCTGTATATATGTTGTAACTGTAAAGTTAATTAGTTAAAAAAAAATAAAAAAAAATTTTCTTGCAATGGCAAGTTCAAATGACTCACCATCGCTGCCAAATTTTTGCCCCCCCCAGTGGAGGGTTATGAAACACGTATGTTGTGTGGCGGCGATGGCGAGGCATTGCAGAGTCTCTGACCAGAGAGCTATTTGTCGTTCCTAGTCTGCGCTTGACCGCGCGAGAGTTGCGAGCAGTAGTCTGTCGGTAGCAGTAGGCCAGAGTAGTCTGTCGGTAGCAGTAGCACAGTTCAGTTGCTAATGGCAGTCTGTTAGCACTAGTAGTCGAGTACGGCCGCGAGCGGGATGCAGTCACAGGCGTCGACATGGGTCTCTGGTCAAGATGCTGAATGAGGTATATTGTTAATTAAGGTAACCAAGCTGCATTGCGCACATCAGATAATGTAAAGTTTATTTATTGTAATTAATTTTCTACAAGTGCCCCAATAATAATTTTGATTTCAAAGCAATTTTTAACAAAAGAACCATTTAATTGAACCAACGATTTCCTTCCATTTCCTTTAAAGAAAAAAGCCGTGGCCAACAATAAGAGCAGAAATTTGACATGCAGTTTCAATGAGGTAAGAAATTAATTCTGATTTTTTGCACAGGGCCAAAGACCGACATTTCGGTCTAATTTAGTTTTCATTGTCACTGAAGTTTCATCAGCATTGAATTTTTTATTATTTTTGTGGGAGCTTACATCTTGAGTCAGATTGCGATTCTCATTTTCATTGTCATTAAATTTATTTGCTGGGAGGTTACATTAGGTTGTATTCTAGTTAACATTCAATTATTGTGTTTCAAAATTTCTCTGGGAGGTTACACTTAGCTCTATGTCCATTTACATTTGAGCATTATCTTTCATTTTTGCGGGGAGGTTACAAGAGTAGCAACTTTCCTTTTCATAATATTGTTACATTCCATCCTGGATTTTCCGTTGTTTGATTTGTTTTTCTAAGCTGTTTGTCTATGTGTTCAATCATCTCTACTCTTCTGTGTTTCATTGATATCATGTGCCTGTCACACTTGCCTTTCCCGACAAAGTTTTTTACATATATTTTTTTTGCATATTTTGGCTACTGCTGTGTACTGTCCTGATAACATTTGCATCTTCCTGGTGCAATTTTAAAAAGTATTGGGGAAACAGTACCTGTTGTTAAGAAACAAAGTACATCCCTTATTCAGTATGGATTTTGACATGTACATGACGAACATTCTCTGATGTGCCTATTATTCCAACCAGTTTTGTCATGGCCAGTATATATAAAATATATTTTGAAACGTAACAATAACCAGTACTTGCCTCACATTGTTTGTAAACTTTTCATTCAAATCTTGCTCCATTTAATGGATTAAATTGTTCATATGCTAAATATCATTTATATCACATTGAGGATGTGTCTATACTGGCATTTTCATCCACGGTGTGAATTTATTTAAATTTAAAATTCCAAGGGTTGATGACAGGTCTTATCCCTCAAAGACTGTCAGTACTGTCAGCAGTTTCATTATTGCAAAAGTGTAAGCACCTCAAAATATGTTTAAATCTGTTAAGAGGTATTACTTTTTTAAACACTGGCGTTTCTGCTACTGGTCTTTTTAGACATTTGGATTTTTGACCTTCAAACATGAGCAATCAAAAAGCCTTCCACCATCCACATTTTTCCCTTCATTGTCTATTATCTGACATTTGTTTACATAACAAATTTTTCCCACAATTTGTCATCAAATGTAATAATAATAATAATCCTGGGTGTTCAATTAAATGTTTTGAAACATAAGCTTTTATGCAGCGAGTCTCAGCATATTTCTAAATGATTAGAGTATTTCTCGCTATAAGTAAATGTTTAGCACGCTATCCGTTTTTTACAATCACGTCACGGTCACCGAATTCTTCATCACTACTTCCATGTAAACGCCTAATCTTCAACAAGAGAGTGTTAAGTTTTTCTTCTGGAACAAAGGTACAAAACCACTACTAAGCTTGCTTTATAATGTAGATATAAAGAACTGTGACCAATCCATGTGGTGTAAAGGTAAAAACTAAACCACAATTGTAACTGACAAGTGTTAGTCTCAAAGGTTAGACTGGTAATGCTAACGCTTGGTCCAAATTTCATTCCCATCAGTGTTTACGTTTGGCTTGGCTTTCATTCCTGCACATCTGACTCGTGATGTTTACATCTGGCCCGTCATATTCATGTCTGGTTCAAAATGGTGAACTATCTTGAATGATATCTGGGTGCATGAGGATTTTTGTGTAGAAGGTCAACAACACATTACATATGAAAACAAAGGACATGGATAAACTAATGGCTTTAAGTTGCAACATACATATGTGATAGACAAAATTCACGGTGTATAACATGGGAAAATAAGGGGGATAATCAAATAACAATGGAATAAGAATTGGAAGACATAATACATACTCTTATAACAGCAGGCAATCGAGAATAGGTCCCAGTTGTAAGCACCTCAACTGCAGCAGGAATATGGAAGTTGGGCAAGCGAGCGTGCACCAGAGTCTCCCTAGCCATTCGAGCCAACATATCGGCAGTGTCCACAAACAACATAGACTGCTTGTCCAGGAATGCCATTATTTGCTAGAAAAGAAAAAAAGCTATTAAGACACATGATAAAATCTTTGATAACAGCACACACTCAGACAAAATATACACAGTCTAACTGGTGTATTTCTATACATGAACATTACTGAAACTGTTTTTCCCTTATTTCAATTGCCTTACTAGAATACAGGAGACCACTGTAGTAAGGTTTGAAAGGGAAAAAGCTGAGATAATGAAGTAATATGACTGATTTATAGAGAGGAGTGGTGTGCAGGGAGAAGGGTATTCCTGTATTTATCATCTGAATGAAACTCCAACAACACAAGTTCTCAGAAAAGCTATACAAGTAAAACTACTCCAAGCAACAAGGTGATACTTGAATTGTGTTGCTATGCAATGTGCACCAACAGAATACTTCCAAAAATGGGGCTAAGGCAAATAATTATATCACAAGGTATGTGAGAAAAGTAATGAGACTGACAACAATATGAGTGATATGGCAAGGCTGCATTGTTCTACTTCTATAGAATGTTGTGTTCATCCCTTCCAGGTACTCAGTCCAACTAACAGCTCTGTACAGCTATGGTGTGATTTTTGAGAGCACCATCAGCACAGTTGCATTTTTGCTGTGTGTTACAAAAATGGCACAGCAGAATTAAGAGCAATGTTACGCAGTCTAGTTTTGTGTTAAACTTGCGGAATCCTTGAGTGGAACCTTTGAAAAGTTGAAACAGGTCTACGGGAAACACTCCTTATCAAGAGCACAAGTTCTCATTTGGTTTAAGTCATTTTTGGAAGGCCGAGAACATGCTGAAGATGAACCTCACTCAGGGAGACCTTCAACTTAAAAAAATCGATGGAAATGTCGAACATTTGTGTACCATTGTGAGATCAAACTATGTAAGGATGATGGGTGACCAGTTAAACTTCAGCACTTTCACTGTAGAACAAATTTTGACTAAAGATTTGCAAATGTGAAAGATTAATGCCAAAATTGCACCAAAAGACCTCACGAGTGAGCAGAAGGGCTACTGGAGAAATGTGTGCGCTGATCATCTTGAGAGGATTGCCAATGACCACGAATGGTTCAGTCATGTCGTCAAAGGTGATGAATCCTGGATTTTTGAATATGATCCGGAGACAAAGCAGAAAAGTGCGAAATGGCACACTGAGACATCTCCTCAACCGAAAAACGCTCACATTAACAAATCAAAGACCAAAATAATGCTGATTTGCTTTTCTGACAGTACGGGTATCATGCATAAAGAATTTGTTCCTCCACAACAAACTGTCCACTGTGTTTCACACAAGTTCTTGAAAGGCTCAGGAAAAGGGTGAACTGAGTGGGACCGGATATGGCAGACAAGTAGATACTGCATCATGAGAATGCCCCACATTACATGGACACTTTCATCACAGAATTTTTGATCCCGAAAGGCATTCCCGTTGTTCCACAGCCCCCCCCCCCCCTTTTCACCTGATTCAAAACCTTGTGATGGGACAATATTACTGTTTGAGAAAAATAAAAAAAACTTTGGCGTGTCACAAAATCAGTCTCATTAATTTTCTCACAAATATCATATTGTGGGAAACTGAGTGACTTTACACTTTACATACTGAAGCACAATCACTTATGGTGTCAGTGGCTTTTCTGCTGGCCGTAACCAATCAATGATAATATCCGGTAGCCAATAAGAATTACTGAATCTAATGACTAGTTTTGGGGGAAGATATGAATTGATTACTTCTGTTTCTGACATGGAGCATGCAAGTCTGACGATTATGATTTGGCTATTACGAATTATAAGATTGGCTACAGGTGTTCGTAGTTATTTTTTGTATTGTTTGTTTCTGGGAATATGAGATTTGTTAGAATATTGGTTCATATTCCAATGTTCTATTTTGGCTGTGAGTTGGTAGATCCAACGAATGTGATTGGAGGAAAACTGGCTGTGGTATCGGACTGCTCAATTGCTGTTTCAAAAACTTCATCGGATATTTTCAGAACAGCCTGATTTCCAAGGCAATGGTCATGCAGAAACCTAAAAACTTCGTGGGATATTTTCAGAACGCCCCGATTTCCAAGGCAATGGTCAGGCAGAAACCTAACAGTACAGTTTCAACTTTACAGAATATTCTGTTTTATGTGAAAGCATCCCACACAATATATTCGATTATGCCAACATGTATTTTCAAACAGTCCACATCACGATGTTTATCAAATGCTATTTTCACACTGGTTCTGACAGTGTGTTGAATCATCCAACTATTGTTCACTTCCCATCATTCACTGTGGTACCAGTTGACAACTACAACCGCAGCATGCAACAAAAAAAGTCACAGCCTTTAACTTACAAAATAATACACTCCCTACCAGAAGATGGACAAAACCCACATTTATTCCACCAAGAATTACTGGACTGGTTGCTTTTTTTCTTGTACATATCATTTACTGAGTGCAAACTGGTCTAAAATTCGCCTTTCTCATGACTTTACTGATATTCAGTACTTTAATGTAATTAAATTTTAACAGCTATAACACCTCATGGAAAGCTCACCACAACTTTAACCTTTAGCTACTATACTTACAGCTGATTTGTCAACTTTTGAGGCACTGTTTGCCCATTTCACAAGTGCCAGCAGCCTCACAAATAGCTGACGAGTTCTGGCAGAAAAATTATAAATCTCTATCTTCCTCTCCATGTCAGTCTTACGGGGTAAGCTGTAATTGAAAGTTTTGTTACTTGTACTTTTTAATAAACACAGTAAAAAATTATTATTCTTATTGTTCAAGGAGTACTCCCAGTCATATAACCTATAAACTACAAACTTACAGCTCAGCCAAAACTGTGAGCTCATGGTAAGTCCTCTGTATGATGAAATCGATAAGGATTCCCAAGGATATGGAGCCCCCTCGGGATGCTTCCTGGGGCACATTGTTGGCCACAGGGGTCTGATGGCCCTCCAGAGGAACTGGGGCCATATTTCCCTCCGTCAGCTTTGCCAATTAATCTGTAACAAATATATTAATCCATCACAGAAAATTTAGCAAGCACAAGTGCTTGACTTAAAAATTAAAGTAGCAAAAGTGTCTACAAATCCACAGCAGGTGTGTAATATATTCAAGCCCCTTGAGAGATCTATTAGCATTGCATTTCTAACTGTTATGAAAACAGATAATTTGCGATTTCATGAAAAAACACCCTCAAATTCTTAGCACCTACTTCTTGTTACTAAAAAATTCCAGAACTAAAGCTGAGCAGACCAATAACACCTCAAATAATGCTGCAATTTGCATGAAAATGCTGTGAGACGATGTAGCCATTTGGAACCACTTCTGATAACTTTTCTTAGGTCTTGACCACACTTTTATTTTTCCAACAACCTTACACATTTTCAAAGTCAGCATTATGTTAGTTGCATGTAATTGTTCATAGATACATTGCACCACTTCAACATTCTCAATCACAAGACAAATACAAATTTGTCTGAGAACAGCTGTCGTCTATCAAGTATAGTGTATATGGCTCCTGATAGAAAAGGTGAACATTACAGAGTAGGCTGTAAAACATTCATGGACATATTTTGTGTTTCAAAGAGGATTGCAACGTTAACCAATAAACTGAAGATGGATCAAGTGTCGTACCCTGATAACAGATGTGGTGCATATAGCTGCAAATATAATGATATCTACTAATAAAGTAACATATACTGTCAGTTCCAAGAAAGGAGACTCATTATGGAAGAAGGAAGTCTTCTAAAAAATACCTCAGCTGTGATCTTAATATTAGTCGCTTATACAAAGCATTTAAAGTCAAATTTACAGAGACCAATTGTAAGACATGTGACTCGTTCCACATTGAGGGGAAAGGATACTCACCAGAGAACAGAAAAGCTCAGAAAGCACTAGAACTGCATCACAGGAAGGCAGAAAGTGGAATGTCTCACATGGAGAATGATGATGTGATGTCTTTGACTATGCCTGGAAGTAACATGTGTACATTAGCAATCGATCTGCAACAAGTAGGCTATTGACCACATTGTTCCAATTCTTACAGGCCCGGATATGTTCTACTTACACCACCTTTCATGTTACAATTTCTGTGTTCATACTCATGACAACAGTGAGGCAATAATGTGTTTGTGGCATGAGGATGATGGGTCTCGTGGAGCTAACAACATAGCATCATGTCTGTTCCATGTCCTGAATTGCACTAAAAATGCTGTCAATGTAACTGGTAACAAAAGGAATCTTGTGATTTGAAGTGACATCATAACAAAAGCTGTGTACTTACATATATGTACATGTTCATTGTGCATAAGTATCTGGTTTCAGGCCACAGTTTCCTATCTCGTGATAGAAATTTTGCCCTAATAGAAAACTGCAAGAAGGTTTATGAAATGTAATTACTGCAGCATGCCCTTCTTTACCATTCAAAGACATTCAAAATGATAGAAAAGGACTTTATGAATCCCAGGCTGCTGCTGATAAAGTCGTCCACAACAAAGCTAAACATCAGTTTTCCTGCACAAATTAAAATCACCTCACTAGTTGCATACTGTTTACACCTCTCATATTTAGGTAGCCTACATTTTGTCAACCATTACAGCTTGATAGCTCTGTTGGACTTAGCCCATTTAGTCTGAAAAAGGTAATGTGTAAGACACCTTCTGCTCTCAAGTTTTTAATTTTCTTTTTCTGGCCAATTCAATGCAATTTTCTCTGGACTTGAAGTAGAGTTTATAATTCTCGGATGTTAATAAATGTATTAACACAATAGATTGTGTGTGCTAATTTCATAAGTCATACAATACCGTTTTTTTTAATCTAAAAAAAAAAAAAAAAAAACATTTCTTTTGGTCCTCAGCACATTTAGAGTGTTAGGTCTTCGAGTTTTCTAGGCAGATAAATGTTTAAATTAAAAATGTACGTGTTCATCAGTGAAGATGCTTAGAATTCTGAAATAAAACTTTAAGTAGTATCTCTATTTTTAATCTAGAATGACAAATTAGGTTCTGTTACCTTCATATTGTTCCCATTAAAATAATACAGTATTATAAATGTGGTTCAATCAAGTATAACAACACTACATAAAATGTTTTCCTAAGGTATAAAACAAGTCTTTCTTCTCAAGCCATTGCTGGTCCACGCGGGAGGGCAAAAAGCAGTCCAGGATATCCTTCTTGATCACATTCTTGACGAGGGCAAAATACCACCTGTCATCATATAAAGCTGCTACAAAACAGTTTAATTGAGGATGAGTGCATGTCCATTGCGGGACATTTTCATACAACGAGGTAACCAAGATTTTAAGAACAAGTTATTATTCTAATATCTAATCAATCACAGGAAAGTGTTTGTAATTGTGAAAATTTAAGGTACCAGGTACTATATGAGTTGTCAAAAACCTCATCTCAAGGTTCTTGTGTAGAAAATCTACATTGATTTTCTCTAAGAAGGTGGGGGAGGGGGCAATTTGTCAATATCAGTCTTGCAGAAATTGTGAACACCAGATTCAGTTGTTGTTTGTACAATATCCCCTAGATGAAGTCTAGCTTTTCTCAATATATCTTTTACAGTTCCTCCTACTCAATCACACAGAGATTTGCCACGGCTACCAGCTAAAAAGGAATAATCAATGTCAACAGAAAAATCAATTTTGTGTTCACTCAAGTTATTAAGGCTTTTTCTAATTGTATATTTAGGCAACGGCCGTGCCGCAGTGGATACACCGGTTCCCGTGAGATCTCCGAAGTTAAGTGCTGTCGGGTGTGGTCGGCACTTGGATGGATGACCATCCAGCCGCCATGCGCTGTTGCCATTTTTCGGGGTGCACTCAGCCTCGTGATGCCAATTGAGGAGCTACTCGACCGAATAGTACCGGCTCCGGTCAAAGAAAACCATCACAACGACCGGGAGAGCGGTGTGCTGATGTGCTGACCACACGCCCCTCCTATCCGCATCCTCATCTGAGGAGGATACGACGGTCGGATGGTCCCAGTGGGCCACGTGTGGCCTGAAGACGGAGTGCTTTCTTTTTATTAAGTAGCACATCCATCAGTGAAATAAAGCAGTTTCTTGACTCATGGGTATCATTTCGGCAACCCTTTCCTTCTGAGCACCATTTAAAAATCCTACAGCATGATCCATATCATTACTTATAAAGCAGTGATTTACTATTACCGGTCTATTTTCCTCTTAATCACTCAAACAGAATGGACTGTTCAGCTGCTTCTTGTCCAGTGGTAACTTTGGATTTCATTGTGAATTACAAAGCTGCAGTTTTCAGCATCATGTATTAAAATAATCTGTCATTGCTGGAACATTAATTAAGCTTGCCAGTAACTACGATGGAAAATGAATTCTAACGGCACTGCAAACAAATATGACCTGCCTCACAGACAGACAAACATAAACCGAGGCCAAATGGACTGAGTGTTGCACGTCACTGATATTGAACATTGCACGATTTTGCAATGTTTTCACACCTGTACAGGTTAAAAGCAAGCTATCACAGGCATATAAGGAACACTTCCATATCACTGTGAGCAGGAGGTTAGCTGCACAGATAAATAGGATTTAGTCTAATATAATACTTCAAAAATTAATGACTTATTCAAATGAAATAAATTACTGACACTTAAAGTTCATTTATTTGCTATTTAAATATGTTAATTTGATATCCCTAAATCTAAGGCAGTGGGTGTCAGGCATGAATGAACTAACAGAGAATTATCCTTTTTTTCATCACAGCAAAAATGATTTAGATCTCCAGTTTATTTGTGTGTCTATTCATGTGAAACTCACCTTTATTTTTATTTTATCAGAGAGAGAACAATCTTAGGAATTGTTTGAGAGCAAAACTAGATGCCCTGCATGTTGGAGCAATATCTTCAGCCTTGTAATTTTTCCATAAATGGGAAAGTGACACACATTACTGGTTTTTGTAGCTGCTTTACTGCCTAAGTAATGGCTTTTTCTTTTCTTTTTCACTATAAGTCTCTCTTAACTTCTGAGAAAAGTTATAAATCAAAAAGCTTCATAAAGACCTGAGTTATGAGTATGTCTCTTGAGAAGTTTCACTTACCATGGACATTCTCAAAGAGCAAAATTATCAAAACATAATTACTTTGTAAATGTTACGAATCCAAGGCAAATGTGGAAAGTTTTGTGAAAATCTGTAATGGAGGGTTACAAATCCTAGTTATTGGTTGATATAACATGGAATGGGCAGAATTCAGTTTGAAATATTATTCTAGAACAAGTGACACTGCAAATGGAGATAACATAGCAAAATTAGACTTACTGATAATCTTACAGAAAAGCTGGGGTAAGTTTTTGTACTATAGAAAATTTGCCACATAGAATTACCAAGGCATAGGTACATAGACTGTGTTTCTTACGAGCTACACAATTGTACAATGTGAGCACGATGAGAACTGCGTAAGAAATATACAAAAAAATAAAAAATAACTACGGTTTGTACTGAAGAAAACAAAATATCACAAGAGTACATTGGGATCGAGACCTTCTTTTACAAACGTCATTAACGCAACTTATACGTCTCTGGTCAAATAATCACAGCTTATCACAAATTTAATTCCGAGATCGTGCAGAAAATTCTGATCCTCTAGATTGGGGGTTAAGGTGTTTGGCTAGTAAGTCATCACTTGGAAAAAAGTTAATCTCTGCTAAAAATCTCAGTACTAAGCCTTGGTAGCAGGACGGAATTTTTGGTACACTGTCCTGGCAAAAGAAAATGTTAACGAACTTCTGAGACGGTTTCTTAAAAACATTCAATCAGATCAAAACTTCGTACGTGACAATCTTCATATCAATGGCCAAACGAAGCCTAAATAAGTAAAACTGTAGCTTATTTTTGGCTTACAGCTTACATTCTAGGTTTATCAACGCAATTACACACATTTAAGACAACGGTATTAAAAGCCTCGAGCTCTCAATTCTAGTTAAAAAATTATTATTTTGCTAATGTCCCTTAAATAGAAACTGAAACACATATAATGTAATGAGAACACTTACCTCTTTACATTTATCAGCCAAAACAACAACTACTTCCCTTGCATTAATATTTACACATCAACATTCAACAACAACACGTACAATCATGATCGCAACTACTGAGCAAACCAGCGATGTGTAAACTTTTCGTTGCATCTTCAGTTGACAAGCACTTTCAGGAAACATTCCTCACACACAAATAAAGAAAAGATGTTATGTGAACATGTGTCCGGAAACGCTTAATTTCCATGTTAGAGCTCATTTTAGTTTCGTCAGTATGTAGTGTACTTCCTCGATTCACCGCCAGTTGGCCCAATTGAAGGAAGGCCATGTTGACTTCGGTGCTTGTGTTGACATGCGACTCATTGCTCTACAGAACTAGCATCAAGCACATCAGTACGTAGCATCAACAGGCTAGTGTTCATCACGAACGTGGTTTTGCAGTCAGTGGAATGTTTACAAATGCGGAGTTGGCAGATGCCCATTTGATGTACGGATTAGCATGGGGCAATAGCCGTGGCGCGGTACGTTTGTATCGAGACAGATTTCTAGAACGAAGGTGTCCCGACAGGAAGACGTTCGAAGCAATTGATCGGCGTCTTAGGGAGCAAGGAACATTCTAGCCTATGACTCGCGACCGAGGAAGACCTAGAACGACGAAGATAACTGCAATGGACGAGGCAATTCTTCGTGCAGTTGACGATAACCCTAATGTCAGCGTCAGAGCAGTTGCTGCTGTACAAGGTAACGTTGACCACGTCACTGTATGGAGAGTGCTACGGGAGAACCAGTTGTTTCCGTACCATGTACAGCGTGTGCAGGCACTATCAGCAGCTGATTGGGCTCCAAGGGTACACTTCTGCGAATGGTTCATCCAACAGTGTGTCAATCATCATTTCAGTGCAAATGTTCTCTTTACGGATGAGGCTTCATTCCAACGTGATCAAATTGTAAATTTTCACCATCAACATGTTTGGGCTGACGAGAATCAGCACGCAGTTGTGCAATCACGTCATCAACACAGATTTTCTGTGAACGTTTGGGCAGGCATTGTTGGTGATGTCTTGATTGGGCCCCATGTTCTTCCACCTACGCTCAATGGAGAACGTTATGATGATTTCATACGGGATACTCTACCTGTACTGCTAGAACATGTGCCTTTACAAGTACGACACAACATGTGGTTCATGCACGATGGAGCTCCTGCACATTTCAGTCGAAGTGTTCGTACGCTTCTCAACAACAGATTCGGTGACTGAAGGATTGGTAGAGGCAGACCAATTCCATGGCCTCCACGCTCTCCTGGCCTCAACCCTCTTGACTTTCATTTATGGGGTCATTTGAAAGCTCTTGTCTACGCAACCCCGGTACCAAATGTAGAGACTCTTCATGCTCTTATTGTGGACTGGTGTGATACAATACGCCATTCTCCAGGGCTGCATCAGTGCATCAGGGATTCCATGCGATGGAGGGTGGATGCATGTATCCTCGCTAACAGAGGAAACTTTGAACGTTTCCTGTAACAAAATGTTTGAAGTCATGCTGGTACGTTCTGTTGCTGTGTGTTTCCATTCCATGATTAATGTGATTTGAAGAGAAGTAATAAAATGAGCTCTAACATGGAAAGTAAGCGTTTCCGAACACATGTCCGCATAACATATTTTCTTTCTTTGTGTGTGAGGAATGTTTCCTGAAAGTTTGGCCCTACCTTTTTGTAACACCCTGTAGTCAGAGCAACAGCTATAGTAAAACATAATAATATCAACATTCATTGTAATAATGAAGAGAAAGTAAAATAGCTGAAGCAACCAGAAGTAATTTGGAAAGTTTACAACAAGATTCTGTGAAATTCGTATACACGAAGAGATAAGCCTACTTATTAAATAATATTACGTAAATCAATGAATTCGCATCACAAGAGCTCTATGGATAAAGCATAGTTCTAAGAATATGAATTTGGAGTAGTGGACAAAGGCAATTGAGAAAATGGCGAAAGAAAATAAATAGCTATACCAGAAGTGGTTAAACATAGAGACAGTGAAGAAAGGATGTGCTGTGCATGATACAACAGAGACATTGAAAAAGAAATATCAAGACCAAAACATGTGATTTCGGACAAAAAAGTATGAGGAGATCTATAGGTATTTGAGAACTACCAATGTAAGAGATGCCTGGAAAACAATAAAACACATTAGTGCAGCTAGAGTAAAAACGCTACTGTTACAAAAAGGAAGCGAGAATGAACAGAAAAGAGTACTCTGAGTATACCAGTTGAAATGTGGAGATAACCAGTGGTACAGAACGCAGCAGAAAAGATTGTCAGATGGGCAAAACATAATAAATCCACAGGACTGGGAGCCAAAGCTATGGAGTTAACAAAATATGACCAGTATTTTCTAGGAAATGCTGGTATGCTTCTTTAATAAACTGATGAGGAATGGTGTAGCGACACCAGAAGATTTTAATATAAATTCCTTTTACAAAAAAGGAAACTGAAAACGCTGTAATAATTATAGAAGCATCAGTGTAACCAGCTCGTTAGGAAAGTTGTATGGATGGATTTTGCGAAACTGAATCGCAGCAGAAATATTACAGACATCAAACAGCACAGTGAATCTAGAGCAGGCAGATCATGTATTTATAACATATTCTCCCTAAGTCAGTTGATAGAAAAAGAGCTGAAAAAATCTGGAAAAACATTTAGTGTTTGTAGATCTTGAAAAAGCATATAACAGCGGCCCACTAAAAAAGCTGTTTGAAGCACTGAAACTATATGACAGTTACCCGTAATATAATAGGTGTCCCTCCTAGGAATCTTATCATGTCTTTCATGCGATGCCCAGTGTCGATGGAAAGTGCTTGTTTGTTCCTCACTACAAACAAAATGATAATTAAAGAGGAATTTTAAGTACCTATTCGATACAATTCTCCCAAATTAGTCTAGTGCGATATTTGTTTTATCGATATGTATTAACAGGGATAGTAAAATGTGAAGAACAACCAGTAGTCCGGTAGCGACAGCTATGCCCTGGACAGTGTTGACTGCTATCGTAATGAAGCAGCGATGCTCTGATACTGCTGGAATAGGGGGCATTCTTTGTGTTTTACTGTCCCTGTTAACACACGACTAAAACAAATATCGCATAAGACTAATTTGGAACTGGTCTATCGAAAGAGCATGTAAAATACCGTTGTAAAAATAATTCTGTTCAGAATGGGGAACAAAAAGATGTTTTCCATTGACACTGGGTATTAAAGATGTGATGAGCAATACTTCTTGTGGCTGGCTCCAGCTACACATTGCTAAATTGTAAATACGTTCCAAAACATCAAGTAAAATACACCTGACGACATTTGGGAGACATACTCGGTATAAGAAGTATATATAACATATATAAAGATGTGCACAGAACAAGAAGGGTAGGATCTATCATCTCTAAATCGTTTAAAATAAATAAAGGATTGAAACAAGGGTGTTATATATCTCCAACACTATTCAAAACCTATCTACAAGCCGCATTACAGACTGGAATTCAATTAGAATACTGCAGTGTGTATACACTTTTATTAGTTGATGAATAGATGGTGAGAAAATTAATAGAAGAATGTATCAAATGGTGAGTGAAGTTTAACACAAAGAAGATGGAATACTTAATCATGTGAAGGCAGTGCGTACTTCTTGAAATATCAGACAATGAACCATAGATAATTGTAAAATATAAAAATACCTAGACAGGATAAATAATAAATGTTTAACATGTGAAGATGACTTTAGAAACAAATTGAGCTTGGGAAGGTCCACAAGAATCGGATAAAGAATCAAACTTAATATATATGAAGCCATTATTGAGCTAATTATTATCTATCATTTGGAGTGCTGGTTAACTGGGAAGAAGAACCACAAGGAGATCAAAGCCATGGAAACCCTTATGAAACATATATCAAATGAAAATGTGTGGAAAATAATACAAAAGAAAGATAGCACAATATATGAAATAGAACACATACAACTTTTTCGGTTTGAATACATAATGAGAATGGGACAAGAAAGAATACCAAAAAATGTATTTTATTATAGAACGACAAACAGGAGGCACAAAGAAAGACTGAGTACAACCAATAGAAATTTGACTCTTGAAGATACATGTAATAGCTTATTATGGAGGCCGAGACACGATACGTGGCAGGAGCCATAGGGTACCTGCCAATACATGTAACTTATTTACTACACTGCCAACAGCATAAATCTAAATTTTATGTGAAATTCTGGCTGCTGTTTACATCCTTGAACTTTTCTGACATAATGTTTTGCCTAACCTTTGTACTATTGTGCAAAACCGGTCATCATACAATGATTGCACCATTTGTTGACATAGGATATTTTTAAGTCTCAGATGGCATAAACACATTTACTGTTTCCATTCCAGTGTAACATCTGTTTTCAATGTCTAAAGAAAAACGTATTATCATTATTCAAGAATCAAAATAGCTTTACAAATTTGACATTTCTGCAATAATGTGTACTTCTGTAAGCCCATACACTCAGTTACAACACTTCTGGAATACGTAGTGTTGCCGTCTTCCTTTAATGATGATAAATGATTTTAATTGTTTACTGAATGCTAGAATGAGGTTCCTATCCCAAGGCTTAAGAACATTTCGCCACTTTAGAAAGTATTTATTTACTTAGCTGAAGACAAATCTCATATTTTTCGTATTATGCTATTCCATACACAGACAAACGATTGATTTGTGTGCTGTCAGAGGGATGAAATCAAAATGACAGCAGATCTACCTAGCAGCAGTCGTTCAAGCTCTTGGATGGCAATAGAGGAAGATGTTTGAGGCTAGTAAAGCTAATAGTTTCTTACTTTTCAGACTGGCATTTCAGATGGCATGACAGCGAGCTAGTAGAGTATTCCAGAGGCAAGTTGTCTGGCCAATACTGAGAGGTGGGGCAAGGGGTGATGAATGTGCAATTTTTCCTTGCCTGTGGAAACAGGTCTTAATTCTACTATTTTTTTAACTTTTTTACTGTGCTAATGGGTATTATTAACTTTCTTGTATTTTTATGATGAAAAGGCAGAGTGTGAAGGGACCTCCTTGATTTCCAACATGACTCTGTTATTAAAGAGTAGCATACCCATACAGTGCAGTAGTTATTACCATTTATTACCATAGCTACACCGTTCGCCAGCCAAGACCGGACAGAATGTGTCTGTGTTACAAGGTTAAGATTACACAATCATTATAATGGAAGAACGAATTAGCCCAAGTACACATAATAATACAAAAACAAATTTATATAAATATAGCATACCACTTAATGACATATAGAGTGAGAACTTTTTAACAAGTACATGTTCACTTCATTTCATAAAATAGTGCATTGTTTAGGCAGCCAAGTTTGCTGTTTCACTGTCAAGGAACTCATTTCAACTGTACTGTGGTTTTTGGTGTAGATTTTGCGACATTTTTCCACGAACATTCAGAATTCTAGGGGTAAGATAAATACCGCCTACAGGAAAATTAAAGAGACCTTTGGAGATAAGAGAACGACTAGTATGAATATCAAGAGCTCAGATGGAAACCCAGTTCTAAGCAAAGAAGGGAAAGCAGAAAGGTGGAAGGAGTATATAGAGGGTCTATACAAGGGCGATGTACTTGAGGACAATATTGTGGAAATGGAAGAGGATGTAGATGAAGATGAAATGGGAGATATGATACTGCGTGAAGAGTTTGACAGAGCACTGAAAGACCTGAGTCGAAACAAGGCCCCCGGAGTAGACAATATTCCATTGGAACTACTGACGGCCGTGGGAGAGCCAGTCCTGACAAAAATCTACCATCTGGTGAGCAAGATGTTTGACACAGGCGAAATACCCTCAGACTTCAAGAAGAATATAATAATTCCAATCCCAAAGAAAGCAGGTGTTGACAGATGTGAAAATTACCGAACTATCAGCTTAATAAGTCACAGCTGCAAAATACTAACACGAATTCTTTACAGACGAATGGAAAACCTAGTAGAAGCCAACCTCGGGGAAGATCAGTTTGGATTCCGTAGAAACACTGGAACACGTGAGGCAATACTGACCTTACGACTTATCTTAGAAGAAAGATTAAGGAAAGGCAAACCTACGTTTCTAGCATTTGTAGACTTAGAGAAAGCTTTTGACAATGTTGACTGGAATACTCTCTTTCAAATTCTAAAGGTGGCAGGGGTAAAATACAGGGAGCGAAAGGCTATTTACAATTTGTACAGAAACCAGATGGCAGTTATAAGAGTCGAGGGACATGAAAGGGAAGCAGTGGTTGGTAAGGGAGTAAGACAGGGTTGTAGCCTCTCTCCGATGTTGTTCAATCTGTATATTGAGCAAGCAGTAAAGGAAACAAAAGAAAAATTCGGAGTAGGTATTAAAATTCATGGAGAAGAAATAAAAACTTTGAGGTTCGCCGATGACATTGTAATTCTGTCAGAGACAGCAGGGGACTTGCAAGAGCAGTTGAATGGAATGGACAGTGTCTTGAAGGGAGGATATAAGATGAACATCAACAAAAGCAAAACAAGGATAATGGAATGTAGTCTAATTAAGTCGGGTGATGCTGAGGGAATTAGATTAGGGAATGAGGCACTTAAAGTGGTAAAGGAGTTTTGCTATTTGGGGAGCAAAATAACTGATGATGGTCGAAGTAGAGAGGATATAAAATGTAGGCTGGCAATGGCAAGGAAAGCGTTTCTGAAGAAGAGAAATTTGTTAACATCCAGTATTGATTTAAGTGTCAGGAAGTCATTTCTGAAAGTATTCGTATGGAGTGTAGCCATGTATGGAAGTGAAACATGGACGATAAATAGTTTGGACAAGAAGAGAATAGAAGCTTTCGAAATGTGGTGCTACAGAAGAATGCTGAAGATTAGATGGGTAGATCACATAACTAATGAGGAAGTATTGAATAGGATTGGGGAGAAGAGAAGTTTGTGGCACAACCTGACCAGAAGAAGGGATCGGTTGGTAGGACATGTTCTGAGGCATCAAGGGATCACCAATTTAGTATTGGAGGGCAGCGTGGAGGGTAAAAATCGTAGAGGGAGACCAAGAGACGAATACACTAAGCAGATTCAGAAGGATGTAGGTTGCAGTAGGTACTGGGAGATGAAAAAGCTTGCACGGGATAGAGTAGCATGGAGAGCTGCATCAAACCAGTCTCAGGACTGAAGACCACAACAACAACAAAACATTCAGAATTCTGAGTACTGCATTTTAGTATTTAATTGTTTGAGCATTTTAATAGCTACTGTTGGAAAACTGTCCCATGTCACGGAAAGCTGACAGCTTGAGTTGTCTATGTTTTCCTTATTGCATGTGTTAGAATTGTGGACGACACTACAGTTGATGAATGTTTCATGATTTTATTTCTCATACGTGAGACAGGTAAAGATATATTGACTGAAAATGCTCATAACTCCTAGACTTGTGAAGATGGTTTGCAGTGGACCAGCTTTCTTCTTGATGTAAAGATTCTTATCGCTTTCTTTATTTTGCAGTAATAGTAGTGATAGTAGTATTTTCTTGCAATCTGTAGATTGATTCCATAGTAACAGGTGGCTGTGGAACAGTGGATAATGTACTATCAGCAGATACTGATCAGTTATCACATGCTTCAGTTTCCTCATCTGAGTTTGTCACATTCATGTGCAGTGTGTTCTTGGCAAATGCGTTTACTATCCACCATGAACCCAAGAAGCTTCACATTTGCTGAAAAGTTTAGGTATTTATCCTTTGTCACAGAGGCCACATACTAATTTTTGTGTTTGCATTGACTAGTTCTAACTAGTTGAGATCGAGGTTATTAATAGAGTGGCAAACAACCAGCTGCTATGGAACAGTACATTCTCCATTCGTCATATCTGTAAATGGACAGATCCAAATTAAAGATTTTCTTAAGAAAAAATAAATTTCTGATGTTAGCAAACGAGCTGGTTGGAAGTGAATGGTTGGCAAAAGAAAAAAAACTGAGTATTTGGAGATATATGTACCATATTGTAGCAATATATTTCGTGGCAAAGAGATATAGGTGCATGAGGTGATTTGAACTGATTCCTAGTGGTTGTTTGAAGAACTACTTAACAATAAATGTTTTCTCTTTGGCTGCGAAGAGATGCAAGTGCACATACATCTGTTTGGTTACAACTATTTTGTAAACTGTTGTGGACAGGTGATTTGGTGCGTTAGAATGTGGCAGATCAGAAGCTGTTTTTGCACTCAAGACTTTAATACAGAGTCTGGAAGGAGGGAGGACGTATTAATAAGAAAGGAGACAATGAATAGAGAGCCCATGAAAATGCTAATAGTGATGGTATGAAAATATTAACATTTGTTTGTTAATTACGCTTAGTAATGTGTAGGAAGTTATTTTTGCAGCTTTGTCACGAAGTTGCTTGTCATAACAAGTCTAAATATATGGATGTCTGTACAAAAATATATAATTAAATATATAAACAGCATTTAAATACTGAATATGTGTATATTGTTTTATTTACAGATCTGGTAGCTGACACTGATAGTGACATTTAGCCATACTCTCCTGATTCTACAGAAGTATATGAAGCGAGTAGAAAAAAGGTAAGAAACTGAATAGCTGAAAGAGGAATAGGACAAGAAAGTGCAGAAACACAGAACAGGAATGTTCAGGAAGAGACAAAATGAGTATCTAGCATTACAGTATGTCGCAAAGATGTTTCTATGGTTCTCAGACTAAATAGTGAAAGGGTATGCAAAATGTTTATCCTTAAAACATTTGATGTCAGAATGAAAATGTATGATAATGTTCTCAAAAGCTGAACAAATGTAGTGTCCCTCAGACAGTTAGGAGAGGAAAGCATACACCAGCTAATAAAACTTTTACAAATGATGTACAGATGGCCAAGCCACATACTAAGTCCTTTGCAAGACACACTAGTCATGACTCTAGTAACAAAAATCCGTAGACAAAACATCTTTCCCAGAACCTCAGTATTCAGACAATGTATCAACATTATTTAGGGTTCTGTAAAGAAAAACAGATCAACAGCCGTTTTAAAGAGAGCCTTTACAGTTACATACAGGGTGTCGCAATTTAGGCGTTATGAAGTTCTTTTTTTACTGCGACATTATATGAGGTGATAGATTCTTGTTATCATATTTATGCTACAGGAGAGAACCTAAAATTTAATAGAATGGGGTTTCAAAGTATTTTCCTCCAGCCCAACAAGTGTGCAGGGTCTTTAACTAACTGAATTCCGCAAGGAATTGCTGAAGTTCACCATTTTCGACTGCAAGGATCTTTCTGGAAATTGCTGTACGAAAGTCCTGAAGGGTTGCAGTTGCATCTTCGAACACTCTGTCCTTTATATATCCCCAAAAGAAACAAACATGCCCACTGAGATCGAGATTATAAGGGTGCTATTCCACACAATGTCCAGCAGCTTGAATGTACGGACTGTCGGTACACCAGTGGCGCCAGTTCTGTTTGTTGATGTCCCCAAAGAGATGAAAGCATGCCTCATCACCGAACCTAATCCTTAACGACTGTTCCATTTCCAGTGGCCTCAGCCATCTCATTTGCAAAAGAATATCGCTGTTCCACGTCACTGTCCTTCAAAAGTTGGCACAGTTCAATGTTGTAAGATGAAAGGTTAAGTTTCTGTTTTATTTATCCTCAGGAGAGAAAGTCGTGACACCTTAAGCTGCTGTGTTGGCTTTAATTAGAGAGAGAGTACTGAACCCTAAGACACCAATTCAGATGATAAAGGGGAGGTCAAGGTCGAACCTTATCTCATGGCTCATGCAGTCAGTTTGTGGCCATAGTGTGAGATGGTCACACTCGCCACATGAATGAAGCAGCGTGAATACACAAGTGATATTACCGATTTATGTTTCATTTAAAACAGTTACTAAAAGCAAGATGGTAAGTGCTTACAGCAAAACGCATCTGCCACGAAGACAATGCTGATTTCCTTGCAGCATCAAAGCTGCAACTGAATGGGGCTGTGGCAACAGTGGTTCGACCATTTATGACTCCATAAGAAGTACCCTCTGGTGAGCTCCCAACCCCAAAAAGTAGGTCATGTGCATCTCCTGACATGTGAGATTCCACAGTTCAAAGTGGTGAGAGAGACAAGACACTCCGCAAAACGAATCTACATGCTTTGTCAAATGCAACTTTGAACAGATAATTTGGAGGTCCAGACATGATTGTAGAACAATAGAGCTAATGAAAAAAGTATATCTTACTTCTTTAAGGATTCCCACATAGAAACTGGCATCAGTGATCATTAGGCATTTGTAGGAACAATGATTATCCAAGTAGAAAGAAAACTAAAATAAATAGGAAGATTTGCTCTTTCAGTAAACTAAGTAAAGAGGCAGCACTCTTATATCTCAAAGTGGAACTCGCAACAAGCATTTAGAGGAAACGTGGCTCAAATTTATAAGAAGACCTCAGAGAAAACCCACAGAAATTTTGGTTATATCTTAATGCCGTTAGTGGCACCAAAATTAGTGTCCGAACAACCATAGATGACACTGGAATTGATATTGGGGGTAGTGCGGCAAAATAAGAAATGCTGAGCTCCAGTTTCAAAAGTTCATTTACAGAAGGAAATCTAGGAGTACAACCCCAGTTTCATTCATTCAGTACAGCAAAGATGAGCTATATTGGTATTAGCTTCAGTGGCAATCAGATTCGTCTATGAGAACATCAGCAGAAGTGACACAAAAACTACTGTTCGATGTCATTGATGTCCGTCTCTTGTAGAACCTTAGGTCATATCCTGAGCTCAAATGTGATGAGGTTCTTGAACACAAAGATCTCCTCCATGCTAACCAGCATCGATTTCGAATACAATGGTCATCTGAAACCCAACTCTCACTTTTTACATTGACATCCTGAAGCTAATGAATCAAGGTAATCAAGTGGATGCAGGATTTCTTCATATGAGAAAAGCGTGTGACTCATTACCACACCCACGATTATTAAGGATAGCCTATGGGATATCAAATGCAGTTCCTGACTGTACTGAAGATTTCTTGTTAAGGAGCAGATAGCATATTATTTTGGATGAAGAGTCATAGACTGAAATTGTCAATAAGTTAACTATTACAAATCATATGAACTCAGAATTGCTGAGGAAGAACACTACTTAAAACTTGCAAATAATTGCATAGTACTGACACACACACAAAACATAAGTGATAATGAGTAGTACCAAAGACTAACCAAGATTTTCCCACATGCAAGGAAGGCTTCACTTTGCTGGTACTTGAGAGGCAACACAACAGTTGCACAAAGAAACATCTAAATTCCTATAAGCTAAAATAAGCATTTGCAGTGTCTAAATCAATGAACATGACAAACCATTGAATTCTTATAACAGTAGTGAATTTGCAAGTTCAGCTAGCGCCCAATGGACTGGTTTTTGGAAATCGTATAGCAAATGTATGGTCGTCAACAAAATAAATTGTACTAAAACATATCACTTTCTTTTATGTATCTTTAGAAAAACTACCGTGTACATAATTCAAAATGCAAGTGAGATAAAGTGTGAACTTGGAATGAACATAATTTCATTAATGTACTTTATCAATATAAAAGAACTCGATCATTTCATGCTGTGCGGTAAACATGCAGCTAACAACAACAAAATCATGTAACATAATATTTCATTCTTTCCATACAGAGAGCACCAGCATGATGTGCCTGTTTTTAATATAAATTGCATGTGAATAGCACCACCATAACATGTTGTATATTTTAACAGGCATATCTCATCACCTTTCTACACTGAAGGTTGTTGGTAACTGGAGATTTTGCCATTGCAGTTTTCAACACAAAATGATTCATTTATATGATGAAAGTGTACGATATTTCCATCATCTGATGCATAGATTATATTTGTATATGAGTAAGCAAGTACTATTGAGTTATTAGTGAAAGTTGACTTCTAGTTTTAGAGCATCCCACTTAAGTCTACAAAGGATGCAAACTAATGCAATACTGTTAGTATAGTCAGTGTCTACTACTGACAACATAAATACGCTTAAACAGCCGTTCAGTGAATCAGAAAGAGGAAGTGACAAGGTTCAGCTTGATTGTAGCTTTTAATTAAAAAAATGTGAAAATCCAGTCAGCAACTATATAACAGTGTCCATTAATGCACTTGCAGAAAGTGTAAGTCCAAAATTAATTTCAGTATAGAATAGCTTCTATACTTCATCTTATTTAACGATGTAGGATACAAGAGCGAATGTAGACAGTAGTATCACATTAATGCAACCACTGCCTTTGTTTGACACCAGCGTGTAGTACCCACTCACACACGCAGGTGGTAGCACTTGCGGTGGATGGTATATAAAACTTATTGTGGGGTTCCAGAAAATAGTGTAGTTGTTGTCATATTGGGAAATGGAGTGACTCATCTGTAATCCAAAGGGGCATGATCACTAGTTTTCGAGACAATAGTGGAAGTGTTTTCCAAATGGTTAATTTTGTAAATGGTTAATGAGCTGCCACAGTTAAAGCATATCATGCATGGAAAAATGGCACTATCCAAAACCAGTGGCAAGACAACTGGTGCACCACAGTCCATAAATAACTGGAGTGAATGATGGTTGCAGAAATGTGTACAGGCGAATGGAAGTGCGACTGTTGAGCAACTGACTGCGCAGATGAGCCAAATGGCGACCAACAGTATCTCCTCAACGAGCACACCCCTTCCCCTTGGGGAAGCAGGGAAGCATCTGCTGTGGGTGTATGCCACATTCGTTGCGTCCTTGTGCAGTCCTCAGTGGCATTGGTGACTTGGAGCACAGGAGCATACAGACGAAAACGCCCTGGCTGGCGACGATGGTTGCATGGTGTGGACTATGGCAGCAGAGCCAGTGCAGTAGGAGGGCCAGCGGCATGTCTTCATCTTCATCCAGAATTATTCGTGTCACCCTCTGCGGCTGGGTAACGCCTGGGGTAAGTCGCTCTGGTTGGGGTGTGTTGTAAGTCAGCTGGCTGTGAGCAAAAGGCATGTATAAGTCTTGTGTTACTCCGGCTGGGTGGCTCGAGATAAGATGGGAACTAGGTGACTGGTGATGGTGGTGTGGAGAGGAGGACAGGAAAAAGTCTTGGGAAACTAGTCAGGGACGAATTGATTGGCATCTCACAGAACCTCCTAGTCCAGAAGCTGCACCCAAAAACCATCCAGTCCTGATGCTGGACGATCGTTCCTGGAATCCAGGCTGGTTACTGGCCAAATCCTTTTGCCCACACCAAAGTCCCAGGGGGTAACTTGGAAGAAGGCAATAGTGGCGCTGGCCATGGTGACAACATGAGAAGGCTCAAGATGCTCATGGGCTGCTGTCTGTAGAGAATTTCCACAGGACTTTTGTGTCCAATGGGTGTGGACCAGTAACAGCTTAAAAAACGTCAGTGATGCAACGGTGGAGTGACAATGGAGGTATTTCTTCATCTGAGTTTTGAAAGTATGGACCATCCTCTCAGCCTCTCCATACGACTGTGGATGGAAGGGGCGTTGGAATGTTATGAGTGCCATGCTTGGCGTAGAATCCACAAAACTCCTTGCTATGGAATTGTGGACTACTGTCAGTTACAAGCACTTCCTGCAGACCTTTCAAATAAAACAACCCCTTGTTTTACATTCCTGTTTCAATACCCTAATGAAATACTCTCCGAAGAGACAATATCTAATAAGTGATTTCGTGTATTACATTAATCTCATAAAATTTATTATTTCGTTTGGTTACTTGTATGTCATGTTTGTCAAATATATGTTTGCAATATTTTACACTCACTAATGAAGCATTAATTAAGAAAAATTAGGTTAGCATTGTTGTTTTTCAGTATTTTATGTAATATGATGTATATTTTATGTAAAAATCTTTTATATTGTATACGTCAGTTTCGGCCTCAAATACACAAGGTTTTGTGGATAGTTACTCATAATAATGTTAAGCTTATAATTGTTAATTTCATAAATTTGGACTATAGTTTTGTTGTCTTCATTGTTAAAAACGCATAAATAGGAGAAGCACAAGGCTCAGAGATGTTCAATAGGAGACAGTTTTGAAACTCAACCACTGTGTCGCATGTCTGTGTAGTAATCTAATTGCTGTAATACAATATTGTGACTATGTAGCCAGTTATGTGGAGGAGGTTTCCAGTAAGAAAAAATGGTGCAGCTTGTCATAAAGAAACCACTATAAAACGACTTGGTACCTGGATTATTTCATGGAATTCACGTAACTTGATCAAGTTAGCAGTTGAAATGGACCATGACAATGACTACTTCAGCAGCGGTAGCAGCAGGAAGCAGATTACTCGGAGTTACACCCAACTAAGATACATACAAACAATGAACTGAACTATGTATGTGTCACTGCAGAACAAATTACTAAAGTGAAATGTTTGGAAACTGTTCTAGCAGTAAACATATGCATTTGTCTCGAAGTTATCTTTGAGTGGTGGAGGCCAAAGTGATCAATAAGATATCCCCATGATCACGCGTTCTTGATGTCTATGGAAGACAATTCCAACAACAAAATTTTGAGGTTTTTTGT
This sequence comes from Schistocerca americana, assembly GCF_021461395.2. Lineage (NCBI taxonomy): Eukaryota > Metazoa > Arthropoda > Insecta > Orthoptera > Acrididae > Schistocerca > Schistocerca americana. Next base: position 849,842,082 of record NC_060120.1, read on the forward strand.
TTAAATAAAATAATCTCTTTCAATGTCAGGATTTTTACCACAATACCAATTTCACAGTTTGTTACAGCTTCAGGCGCAAAATTTTTTTTCTTAGCCTATGGTGTTGTAGGCAGTTGACACGGCATTGCATCGGACAATGTAGAGAAATCGGGAGTAAGCATCAACCACTATGAAGAACATGGCTTTAAACACTGGCCCAGCAAAATCAATGAGTACCCACTCCCAAGGGCGAGCACGTGAAGCAAATGAATGTCTTGGGGGTGCCTGCTGGCTTTGGCAGGATGAACATGTTTAGGCCAGTCGTTCAACCTCCTGGTTTATGCCCGGCCAGTAAGTGAACCTGTGAGCCAGGAGTTTAGTTTGGGACACCCCTCATTGACCTTTATGCAACAGTTGCAGACCATGCCAAAGTAAAGAATAGGGAAACACTACTCGTGAGTGTCTGTCGTCAGAATCGAGTAGAATTACTCCATTGATCAACATGAGCTGATGGCGGGCGTTAAAGAACTGACAGAATGGCGCAGGAGCCTTGGGAGGCTGTTGTTTAGACCATTCATGAAGTATGTGACTTTGGACTTGTTGGAGTACCTCGTCGTTACCAGTTGCGTCTGTCACCTGGGAGCTGGTAATGGGAAAAGAATCTATGACGGCTTCTGCTTCTTCATAGATGTGAGAACACAGAATTTCTTCTTTGTCGAACTCTGGATTGGGCCCCAAGGAAGACCAGAGAGGGCATCAGTGTTGGCATGATCAGTCGGCTTCAGAAGTGAATCTCATACTGGTAGCGCCCAAAAATAGAGCCCTGCACTGGAGGTGGCGAGCAGTCCTGTCTGGAATCTTTGCCGTGTGATTGAGAAAAATCATTCAAATGGCTCTGAGCACTATGGGACTTAACTTCTGAGGTCATCAGTCCCCTAAAACTTAGAACTACTTAAACCTGACTAACCTAAGGACATCACACACATCCCCGCCCGAGGTAGGACTCGAATCTGCGACCATAGCGGTCGCTCGGCTCCAGACTGAAGCGCCTAGAACCGCACGGCCACACGGCCGGCCGTGATTGAGAAGAGGGATCAGCGGTTAATGTCTGTGATGAGGTGAAACTTTGTGCCATAAATAAAAACGCGGAATTTCTTTAATGCGAAGATGATAGCCAGCGCTTCCATTTCTATTTGCGAGTACCTGCGTTGGGTGTCAGTCAACGGGTGTCAGTCAACGTTTTCGATGCATAGACCACATGATGCTTAGAGCCACCCGTCTCCTGTGTGCCTGGACCGCTCCGACGCCTGTATCAGATGCGTCCATTGTAAAAACTGCTTTGTTGGATCGAGGCATGGGGCTGCCAACAACTGAGGTTTCAATCTGTGGAAAGCGCGCTCGCTAGCTGATGTCTATGGGACAGGCACGGCTTTTTTGCGTAACTGAGACATGGGGGCAGTTTCTGTTGCTTCTGCGGGTAAGAACTTTCGGTAATACGATATATTCCCCAGGAAGGAGAGAAATTGCTTAAGTGCTGTTGGTATAGAAAGTTTGATTATGACTTCGACATGTTTATCCAGAGGACGAATGCCAGAGCTGGAAATAATGTGGGTGAGGTACTCATTCTCAGGCTGGAAAAAACAACATTTTTCATTTCTGCATTTTGGGCCAGCCTTCCTTAAGACACTGAATAAAGATTTCAGATTTTGGTCTTCCTCCATGGTTCTCTCTGTTACAATGATGTCGTCAAAATCCATCCACTTTAGTACTACTGTTCCAAAAACCGTTGAAAAATGGCGGGGACACTTGCCATACCAAACATTAGGCGTTTCAAACGACAAAACCTGTGTGGCGTGTTAAGTGTAAGAAACTGTTGAGGTTCTGCATGAGTTTCCACCTTTTAATTGTGATATTACTTCTTCCTGCTTTAGAGTTGGATATGACTTCATCTCTGATTGGGAGTTGGTAGTTACTTTAAAATCGCCGCACAGCGGATCTTCCCACATGGATTTTGCACTATGACTAATGGGGGTAGCCTATTGACCATAACGAATAGGTTCTAGAACTCCACCTGCACGTACGGTGATGGTATGTTTATTATACACCACTAGACGTCTCTTTGTTCCTTGCAAGGGAGGAGCTTTAAGATTCAAATAGGTGCCATAATTCAGAATGCTAACGGCTGCGCCGGGTATATACTTTTAACTGAACTGGTTTCTCTGCAATTTGCAGTACTCAAAAAGGTTAATGGAGGTCTCTTGATGGTGTATAGTGGCTACCAGATTAACATCTATCTGTTGGACAGGAGGAAGTCTTGCCTGATAGGACTTACGACATACAGAAGCTAAATGGTCACTAGCAGAACAATTTTGGCAATAGCCGCATCTGTCGGGACAGTCTTCATGTTGATGTTTTTTAAAACCATCTGGACATGACAGCAATCATTTCAGTACCCAAGACCGGTTTGGTCGCCTCGAGCGGGGTGGAGGATATTGTTGGTTAATGATACAGCGTCCCGGCTGTACAGTTGCTACGTCCAAATCGCCACTAGTGTGGCCATTGGCTGCTATGTCAGATGTGTTTACAGTGACGGCTGCTATGTCAATCCATGGCTCCAGTTTCTTGCCTGCTGCTTGGGTCACTTTGAAGCTTTGTGCTAAGTCCGAAACTTTGTCTAATGACAGGTTTTCAAGTTGAAGTGCCTCGTGCTGGAAATCCCTGTCTGGAGTACCCCAGATGGCCATGCCCCTGATCATTTGCTCTGAATATGACTCCTTACTTTTAAGGGTAACAAAATGTCATTTTCGCCCTAAAACTTACAAGTCTGTGGCCCATTCGCTATGAGTCTGGTTTGGCTGTTTCCTGCACTGGTTAAATGTTACCAGAGAGGAAACAACATGGGTATGCCGCTGGTAATATTTAGTCAGTAATGAATGAATATTTGAAAAGATGAACTCAGAAGGCTTACGTAAGGAGGCCATCTTGCGCTGTAGCCGATAACTCTCAGGTTTTGACCATGACAAAAACAAAGATGTCACGATGCTGGCGTCAGTTACCTTGAATGCATGGAAATGTTCCAGTAAACTTGATTCGTAGGCTTCCCAATCTTCTAAATCCTGATCAAAGGAAGGAAAGCAGCGCTTACTGTGTTGCTTGTGTCTGCAGTAAGCTTTGAAGAAGTGGTTGGAGGGTGTACAGTAGCAGCTTCTAGTTCTCGTCCTGCTGATGAATAAGTTGCGTGAGTAGAGCTTCCAATGTAGATGGTTGCTGGTTCGTCGCTATTTTACTGTGTTACTAGGAATAACACAATGAAATATATCACTGTTACCAAGCGCCCAGTTGTAGATGAACACTTTATGGAAAATTATATAAATTGATTGTGCTTATACCAATGTCCAGGAAGTGCAAGTGAAATGCAGAATTCTGTGGGAAATCATAAGTCCGCTGACATATTAAGCCTAGTGAGCGTTGAGTCCAAATTCGAGTATAGCATTCGGATTCTAAGTCCAGAATTCAGCCAAATCAACATCGAACAGCAGGTCCACCGCAGCATAGTATTTAAGAGTACTGGAGTAGAAACATGCCAAGACGAGAACTGGCTTATAGACGCCTGGGGGGGGGGGGGGGGGGAGGGGCGATAAATAAGGCTCTGTAGCTAATGGAGCCAGTGGCTGGGGTCATTGTATATTCTGGGTGGTCAATCGCTTAGTTTTATGGGTGGCCAATCACTTTGTTTTGATGTGCGTGCCGAAGACGTCCTGCGATGTTAGCAGCAGGCATGGAGAAGTGCGGCCAACGATGCATACCTCGACCGTGCATAATGGAGCGCGCCGTTGCTCGGTTTGGAGAATTAAAACTGGTGGATACCACAGGCACATTGGTAGGATACTGGAAAAATGAGATTAGTCTACAAAGATCACTTACCCTTCATGCTACCTATTCTAGGACATTGTAAAATTGTACATAACTCATATAAAACAGGACTAACAGACGATATTGATAACATTCAAAACAGGAGAACCTGTCTGGCACAGTTATTTGATTTACAAGAAGCGTCAGGGATAAAACCTGGACTGCCAGATGCAGGAAAATATGCCCCAACTATCCACAAAAGCGTACATACAAAGCAGGTGTTGAGTGAGAAATCTACCAAAATACTGTGACACCCTACAGACCACTCCCCAAGCGTCTCCAAATACAAAATTAGTCTAATTACAGCAACCACAGAGGCATTTAAGCAGTCATTCTTCCCTCACTCCACAAGTCGTTGGAACAGGAGAACGCACTAAATGTGGTACAATGGGAAGTATTTTTTGCCATACACTTCACAGTGGTTGGAAGAGAAGTAATGTGAGTGTATGTGGAGAACTAGCAGTTCCATATGGAATAGCTCAGAAATAGACTCTAGTTCACAGCATGCTTCATAGGTAAATTTTATTCACCTGTTTCCTTAGTCAACTTGCAGTTCTTGTCTTTGTTATTGGAAAGTCATCTGTTTTGACTGTGCACTGCATTTGCATAAACCAGAAACATCGTTTCACCGCCCAGCGGTGATGGAATTTCTCCCTCTGGAGTGTCATGTAGAACCCTGGGTTGAGCAATAAGTCTTGCAAAGTTTCTTCCCATCCTCTTGAAGTCTCTCCTTCAACTATTCCCAAAATACAGTTCTTATTTCTGCAACACATTTGTGACTTTTATTGTGAAAAATTCACCAAGCAACATATCTTTATCCAAAAACTTAAACGCTAATAGTGACAACCAAATCTTTTTAAATCTAAGTTGAAGGCTTTTTGAAAGGCAAACTTTTTCTTTTCCCTGCAACGATACATTAAGTCAACTTAATTGTATCACAGAAACACAGTTAACTGAAATAAATGGAGCAGTTATACAATTGTTGACAAATTAAAGTTTTTGATCTTTTGGTTTATATTGTTGTAGTTACAATTTGTAGTGTATCATATTGAACTTGCATGATTTGTGAAGTTTTTTGTCTCTGTTAGACATAATACAATATTCACAGGTGTTGGGCATATGGAAAATTTGGTATATCTGTCGTCCTTCCATCCTACTCCCTAACTGTAAGAAATTATAAAAGCAGTATACAGCCACTTCTACATCATATTTTCTCTCTATTCTCCCTGGCTGATGTTCAGAAGATATTTATTTTAAGTTACGTAAAGCACTGATTGTACATCATTAAAATAGTGAATGATTGTTTGTCAATATAAATAATCCTGACTTAAAAGATATTGAGTACTACTATTGAAAATAATTTTCCTTTTGATGAAAAATCATTTAGTAATAATAGAGTACCATAGAGTGTGGTGGATGTAAATTTCTTTCTGGCAGGTATGATAAACGAGAAGGAACACTACTCACTTTTCTTATGGCATAAATTTCGAAACTACATCTTCCTGATAAATTTCAAAGAGTAAACTCATTGTTTGCTCCAAATGGACTTGAATTACTTTCTGTCTTGTACCACCAGATAGAACAAGCAAATGTGCTGTCATTAACTCTGCTTCTTAATGCATTACACATTATAAATAGCGACCATGACAGGACTTTTGTAAGGAATTAATTGATTTATGACTAAAAGTATATGGAGTTTTTTTCTGTTCCATGAAATTTATGATGACCAAAACAAGGTGGAGACTACAAAAGAGAGAATGTTAAAAATAGTGGCACACAAAGTAGAAATGGATTATCGGTGGTGGAGTGCTACCACAAGTTCACAATTTACATGTTCTACTACTGGTTTGCTTAAAGCAGTTCAAAGTTCAACTTGAAAGTTTTAAGCATTTTTTAGTTTAATTGTATGCTGTATTTAGTAATTTTATGTAGTGAGATAATCAGACCTCCTCACCAGTTGCATTTAGGTTGTTTTTCTTAACAAACTTATCGCCATGCAATCACCATTGTTGCAGGTCATTGAATGAAGCAATAAATACTCTTATTATTTATTCCAAAATAGAAGGAAGTTACATTTTTTAGATTTCGATTAAATCTGGATTGCAGTAAAAATAACAAAGCAAAACGTAATCACAGATTATACCAAGAATAACATAGTCGAATTGAGGAGCCGCAAGTGGAAGAAACTACCATTCCAGGAGGTCAGTCACAAGATTAATTAGCTGAACTTTTTAAGAAAGTTAGCACCAATGTCTTCTACCATGTTGATGGTGTTAAATCGCTTAAGCGAAATTTCGACAGTGCAAGTAGCGATGTAGACCGAAATTTGAGCTATATCTTCAGTAAAGGCTGAAATTTCACATTAGCAGGGCACTGTCGTGCCCAAATTTATCAAAATTTCACAAAAGCAGAAGGCTGGCGCATCAGAAATGACAGGAATTTTATAAAAGCGGGACGCTATGTCTTTCAAGATTTCAAAATAAACATGTTGCTATGCTTGCAAAACTTCTAGCAAAACAGTGTGATTTGTCGAAAGAAATTCTGCAGCCAGGCAGAGACTGGGTTGCAGAACGGTATGAAGAAATTAAGTCAGGATTTGTCACTATGCTGTGACACTGTCTGTGAACAAATAAAAAACTGTGAAAATGGGAGTAGTAGAGACAAAATATACAGCACAAGAAGACCAATGAACTGAATATAGTCCATTAGAGAATTACACTTCGAAACCGATGGTGAACAGGCCACAGCGAGTACAACACGAGCCATTCGCTCAATTATTGCACTATTTACTGTACAATATGAGGTTTGCACCACATATTGTACACACATCAGAGGTTTCAAATGTTATTGCCCGACAAGAAGAGTGTTCACCCTGTTGTGTTTATTCAAGTATTCTGAGGAGCAATGACAGGCTCATTGTCAGGTGTTCAAAAGATAGGCTTTGTCAGTGGCTACATCCAGAAGGACACCACTCTGTGGCCCAAGGAGGTAGCAGAACACTGACGCATGTATGATGAATTCGAAAAATCTTTTCGAACTAAATACCGTTCTGCCAGGCTGCAGGAGCAACTTTGTAAAGACGTTTTCAATTCAGAGTCATTCCAAGCCTGTCATGGTAGTTTATGAAAATATTTTGAGGAGAACGGAAATAAGATGAGCTACTAGGCTAATCCCATGCCTTACCTTGATATGTTAAGAATGCTGAAGAAGAAATTGCCAAGATACTGCATGTCTGGGAGAAGCAGATAAATATACTGGTATCAAACATTGAGCAGATCATGCCTGTTTTGGATTCCATAGCTATTATCCACAGACATGCAAAAGCCATGGTGCAGAATTTAAGGCTTAACAACAATAATAAAACAACAATACAAAGCAAAATCATCACATAAATGACATAACACACTGGGACAGGAGCATTGTGATGATTATGATGATGATGATAATAATAATAGCCAACAGAACCACTATAATCACTTCAATCAATGTAAGAGAAATGTCATGACAGTGAATACAACCCTGGCTATACAAATCATAACAACCGTAGACAGCAGCACGACCAACAGTAGGGCCATCAAACGAATCAGTGTTAGCACAGTCCAGTTTTGGTCAAGAATGTGGCAGACGATGGAAATCGACTGTCCACACCTACTGAGGAAAACTAACTATTACTGAATAAAGCTTTGAAACTGTAATTGAGGAATAGAGTATGGGCAGTGACCAATCAGTTAACCTACTTACATATGATAATGGGCATGGCATTAGGGATGAGCTGTACTCTGAGATTACTAAATACAATAGATGACATCAAACTGTATCACAATCTGCAACAAATGCATATATAGGGGCTATTCCAATTACAATGATAGTAGAAACAGGCACTGCAGACAATGTACTCTATACTGACTTGTATAAGAGCATATGTGAGAATATGGATATACCAATGTTGCTCATCAACAACTGTAAGACACTGAGGAAACAAGCACTATGTCTCACAACATGAACTGACAGTCTCACAAGTCACTTAGGCTAGGAAGTGTAGTAACTTCATGCACATTCCTAGTAACCGATTTTTTGGTGGTGGAGTGTACCACATACCGGAGATTATTTATTAGGTATCCTTGAATAAATGAAATTAAAGATATGTATCCATGGCAGGACTTAAATAAATGCTTCTAACAGTGTTTCACATGGAGATGCGCATATAGTTATCTGTATAAATGTAGTCATATGTTTTATAGAGTAGGTCTGTGTTAATGAACATTTCACTGGAGACGTAGAAGATTAGATCTGTCACTGCTAGTTCTGGACTGCCAGAGTATATATATAGTAGAATATAATGTACTATCAAAGTAGCACAAGTGTGCAATGTACACATGTATATAAATGTACAATACAGTGTGTATAAGTACATATGTAGCATTAAGTAAGGCTTCTACAGTAGAAGAAATCTGAAGTGATATGTAGATAGTGTTTCTAGTGAATTAGTTATTCTTTACATACATTGGTGGACTATGTCTTATGTATATGTTGGAAAAGCGATGAACATAAAGGACATTCTCGATCAGAGAATGATACGAATATATCTCCAGAAGGACAGTTTCAATTAATGAACTAAGGATAGCCATAGTAATGTACCAATCATAAGGAATTGATTTTCTCATTTCAAACAAGGCAGTATTTTAAGTAAACACTGGTTAAGTCATATTCTGTGCTGTCAGTACATGGATTGGTTTTGTATGCTTAACTGGTTGAAGGAGAATAAGATTCTTGAGATAATTCATCTGATGAAAAAGTAATTAAGCAAAGTCCAAACAACACAAGTTGCTATCCATTTAATAAGTTAATTATAAGTCAAGAGAGCTAGGTTTTGGGCGATTCTAAGTTGAGCAGGGCACTGTAAGAAAGGCGTAAGGTTTTGTTCGAAGTTGATATGCTGTCCAGTATTCTCTGCCTCACTTAGCTTTGCTGTCAGTAGCGTGTCTTACTGAGCTTCGTGCGTGGGAGTACAGTACAGAAATGGTTGAGTGAAGAAACATGCAGTACTCTGTACTGTCTATATTTGTACATGAGAACTAAATCTAGACAAGGGTCTACACGAAACAGTGAAGAGCAGAGTTGCTTGCAGAGTTTTTAATATTTGTATCTTATATGGTTGGCTTGTCGTAGTATGTTCGTTTAGTTTCAGCACAGAATAGTCTACAATCACACAGCATTTAGGACAGCAGTTTAAATGTCACATTGTGGGGATGCAATATTAAACTGTCAGGTTTATCTACAAATAGACAATATGAGCATTCAAACATTACTTGAGTAAGCCACTGTGTGAACTGGCTTTACACTGAAAGTAAAGAATGCTAAACTGCAGCTTTAAATACATAAAAAAGAAAAACGTTTTGTGAGTAACATGTGGTTCCAAGTTGCGAATCCAAACTTAACGAAGTGAATTTCTAATGGAAGTACTGCCATTCACAAACATAACTTACAGTGTGTCATGACGAAAACCCTCTGCATTCTTCAAGCGAACACACGTATATATCCACATACCCACTACATCTACATCTACAGCCGTACTCCGCAAGCCACCTGACGTTGTGTGGTGGAGGGTACCTTAAGTACCTCTATCGGTTCTTCCTTCTATTCCAGTCTCGTATTGTTTGTGGAAAGAAAGATTGTCGGTATGCCTCTGTATGGGTTCTAATCTCTCTGATTCTACCTCATGCTCTCTTCGCGAAATATACGTAGGAGGGAGGTATGTTCTCGAAACTTTAACAAAAGCCCGCACCGAGCTACTGAGTGTCTGTCTTGCTTATCTATCATCTCCATAACGCTTTCGAGATTACTAAATGATCCTGTAACGAAGCGCGCTGTTCTCCATTGGGTCTTCTCTCTCTTCTATCAACCCTATCTGGTACGGATCCCACACCGGTCAGCAGTATTCAAGCAGTGGGCGAACAAGTGTACTATAACCTACTTCCTTTGTTTTCAGACTGCATTTCCTTAGAATTCTTCCAATGATCTCAGTCTGGCATCTGCTTTACCGACAATTAACTTTATATGGTCATTCCATTTTAAATCACTCCTAATTCCTACTCCCAGATAATTTATGGAATTAACTGCTTCCAGTTGCTGACCTGCTATATTGTAGCTAAATGGTAAAGGATCTTTCTTCCTAAGCATTCGCAGTACATTGCACTTTTCTACATTGAGATTCATTTGCCATTCCCTGCACCATGCGTCATTTTGTTGCAGATCCTCCTGCATTTCAGTACAATTTTCAATTGTTACAACCTCATGGTATACTACAGCATCATCCGCAAAAAGCCTCAGTGAACTTCCGACGTTATCCACAAGGTCATTTATATATACTGTGAATAGCAACAGTCCTACAACACTCCCTTGTCGCACACCTGAAATCACTCTTACTTCGGAAGACTTCTCTCCATTGAGAATGACATGCTGCATTCTGTTATCTAGGAACTCTTCAATCTAATCACACAATTGGTCTGATAATCCATATGCTCTTACTTTGTTCATTAAACGACTGTGAGGAACTGTATCAGACGCCTTACAGAAGTCAAGAAACACGGCATCTACCTGGGAACCCGTGTCTATGGCCCACTGAGCCTCATGGACGAATAGCGCGAGCTGGGTTTCACACCATCGTCTTTTTCGAAACCCATGCTGATTCCTACAGAGTAGGTTTCTAGTCTCCAGAAAAGTCATTATACTGGAACATAATACGTGTTCCAATATTCTACAACTGATCGACGTTGGAGATATAGGTCTATAGTGCTGCACATCTGTTCGACGTCCCTTCTTGAAAACAGGGACGAGCTGTGCCATTTTCCAAACTTTTCGAATGCTACGCTCTCCTGGAGACCTACGCTACACCACTGCAAGAAGGGGGGCAAGTTCCTTCGCTTACTCTGTGTAAAATCGAACTGGTATCCCATCAGGTCCAGCGGCCTTTCCTTTTTTGAGCGATTTTCATTGTTTTTCAATCCCTCTGTCATCATTGTCGATATCTACCATTTTGTCATCTGTGCAACAATCTAGAGAAGGAACTACAGCGTAGTCGTCCTCTGTGAAACAGCTTTGGAAAAAGATATTTAGTATTTCGGCCTTTAGTCTGTCATCCTCGGTTTCAGTGCCATTTTGGTCACGGAGTGTCTGGACATTTTGTTTAGATCCACCTACCGCTTTGACATAAGACCCAAATTTCTTAGGATTTTCTGCCAAGTCAGTACATAGAACTTTACTTTTGAATTCATTGAACGCCTCTCGAATAGCCTTCCTCACACTACATTTCGCTTTGTGTAATTTTTGTTTGCCTGCAAGGCTTTGGCTATGTTTATGTTTGCTGTGAAGTCTCTTTCCTTCTGTAGCAGTTTTCTAACTCGGTTGTTGTACCACAGTGGCTCTTTTCCATCTCTTACGATCTTGCTTGGCACATACTCATCTAATGCAAGTTGTACGATGGTTTTGAACTTTGTCCACTGATCCTCAACACTGTCTGTACTTGAGATAAAACTTTTGTGTTGAGCTGTCAAGTACTCTGAAATCTGCTTTTTGTCACTTTTGCTAAACAGAAAAATTTTCCTGTCTTTTTTAATATTTCTATTTACAGCTGAAATCATCGATGCAGTAATCGCTTTATGATCGCTGATTCCCTGTTCTGTGTTAACTGTTTCAAAACGTTCGGGTCTGTTTGTCACCAGAAGGTCTAAAATGTTTCGGTTCTCTGTTTAACTCCTCAACGTAGTTTGCAGACAATGCACTTTAAAAAATTTCACTCGATTCTTTGTCCCTGCCACCTGTTATAAATGTTTGAGTCTCCCAGTATAGATCTGGTAAATTAAAATCTCTACCCAGAACTATAACATAGCGGGAAATCTACTCGAAATATTTTCCAAATTTTCCTTCAGTTTCTCTGCCACAACTGCTGCTGAGCAGGGGGCCTATAGAGACATCCAGTTACCATGTTTGAGCCAGTTTTAACTGTGACCTTCATCCAAATTATTTCACATTTTGGATCTCCATCAATTTCCTTCGATACTATTGCACGTTTTATCGCTATAAACACGCCTCCACCTTCACTGTCCAGTCTATCTGGTTTCAGCCAACTTTCCGTCCCTAGTACTATGTGGGCATTGTGACGGTTTATTAATGAGAGCAGTTCTGGGACCTTTCTATAGACGCTCCTACAGCTTACTATTGCCACATTATTATTGTCATTCCCTGTTGCGTTTTGCCTACTGCTACCTTGTTGCATCTCATTATAAAATTGCAGCGAAATGCAGGAAGATCTACAGCAGATAGGCACTTGGCGCAGGGAGTGGCAACTGACCCTTAACATATACAAATGTAATGTATTGTGAATACATAGAAAGAAGGATCCTTTACTGTATGATTATATGATAGCGGAACAAACACTGTTAGCAGTTACTTCTGAAAAATATCTGAGAGTGTGCGTGTGGAACGATTTGAAGTGGAAGGATCATATAAAATTAATTGTTGGTAAGGCAGGTACGAGGTTGAGATTAATTGGGAGAGTCCTTAGGAAATGTAGTCCATCAACAAAGGAGGTGGCTTACAAAACACTCGGTCGACTTATACTTGAGTATTACTCGTCAGTGTGGGATCCGTACAAGGTCGGGTTGATGGAGGAGATAGAGGAGATCCAAAGAAGAGCGGGTTGTTTCGTCACAGGGTTATTTGGTAAGTGTCATAGCGTTACGGAGATGTTTAGCAAACTCAAGTGGCAGACTCTGCAAGAGAGGCGCACTGCATCGCTGTGTAGCTTACTGTCCAGGTTTCGAGAGGGTGCGTTTCTGGATGAGGTATCGAATATATTGCTTCCTCCTACTTATACCTCCCGTGGAGATCACGAATGTAAAATTAGAGAGATTCGAGCGCTCACGGAGACTTTCCGGCAGTCATTCTTCCCGCGAACCATACGCGACTGGAACAGGAAAGGGAGGTAATGACTGTGGCACATAAAGTGCCCTCCGCCACACACCGTTGGGTGGCTTGCGGAGTATAAATGTAGATGTAGATGTAGATGTAGGCATCTTGTCGGGCCTAGAGAGGGAATTCTCTAACCTAAAAAACCCACATGTGCACTCCACATGTACTCCACTACCCTTGTAGCCGCTTCCTGTGTGTAGTGCACGCCTCACCTACTAAGGGGGACCCTACATTACTCCATCCTATAGTGGAGGTCGAGAAATTTGTACCCCAAATCTCCACAGAATCGTCTGAGCCTCTGGTTTAAGCCTTCCACTCGGCTCCAAACCAGAGGACCGCGATCGGTTTTGGGGACAGTACTACAAATAGTTAGCTCAGATTCCACCCCGTGAGCGAGGCTTTCCACCTTCACCAACTCCACCAACCCCCTGTATGAACTAAGGATGACCGCTGAACCTAGATGGCAGGAGCCATTGGTGCCAACATGAGCAACAATTTGCAGTTGGGTGCACCCAGTGCTCTCTATTGCCGCCGGCAGGGCCTCCTCCACATCTCAGATGAGACCCCCTGGCAAGCAGACCTTTCCGCTATTTCCCTAAGGGGCCCCATCACCTGCCTAACATTCGAGCTCCCAGTCACTAATAGACCCCTCCCTCCGTGTGCCTGCTCGGACCTTACTGAAGGAGCGGCCACATGTCCACTACCTAAAAGCAGCCATCACAAAGGCGACAATTACATTTGCTGACTGGCGTTATTATTGCAAGACTGTGTGCACTAGGCACCTTAAAATTATACATATACATGATCAAACTTCATGTAACTGACTACAGAGATGCTATGAAAGTGTGCTGATAGCTGTTATTACTAGTACTGTACTATTAAGTTTGTAGGCAGTGCTATGAGGCATGAGATGACAGACAGTGACCTAGTTTAGCCAGAGGGTAGATTTCTAGTACTACTGTAAGGCAGACGTTATCGTTGACTGTTTCTCTCCACTCCACATGATTACAGTTTATGTTAGGTTAGGATATCTTTGACAAGAGAGCACATGGTACCTCTGCCTCCAATTTGACCATTAATTACTATTTTCTTTTCTCCCCAGGATGTCATTATTGTTATGTGTTTTTGGTGGTTTTATGAAATTGGTTCTGGAGTTCCTGCCACCTGAAGCTGGATGGGAGATTCTGCAAGCTGCATTTTCTGTCATCCCAAGGGTCATAAGATAAGCCATTGTTGCCTAGAGCAACGAGAGGCTGCACCACTGACGACCATATATGTCATCCACATGAATAACTTTAAGTCATAGCATTTTTAAAGCAAGAATTACCTAAAAATTCATTTTGTAAACATCCAAGATGGACAAAATCAAATTACAAACCCAAAAACATATTTAGAAAATTGATCATGAAAAATTGTATCTGAATTAATATAGCTCCATTTGATCAGCAATACAGCGAAAAAGGAACGCAACATAAATCATGTAGGTAATGTGATCTTCTAAGAATGCTATTCAAATGTTTAGAAAATGTATATGACTGTGTCAAAATAGTTTATGCAAAAGAAAATTTACTAAAGAAAACTTTCACATGTAAATATCCAAATTTAGCTGGAAAAAGTTATGTAATGATGCTATTTTATGCAAACTGGGTGAATATTCCGCGAAGCTGAAGGCCCTTCTCGTAGTTTTACCCCCTTGAAACTAGACTGAATGGCGGCACAAAATAAGAAATTAATTGGGGGTGAAACAAAAAATCCCAACTCAGAAGCAAAATGACACTGATGCTGTGTAATGCTGATGTTATGTACTGTTCAAAAGTGAATCAGGCTGTCATTCAATGATGTGTGTACACTTCGAATATTATTCCGTAAAACCACATTTATTATTCACTCAAGACACAAAGAAATTAATGACTTCAGCTGCCAGTGGGCATTTATTTAAATCAATGGGCAAAGTTTAAAAGTGTGCCAGACCAGAAGTCGAATCTGGGTCTCCTGCTTACTAGGCAGAGGCACTACATCAATAGCTTGTGGAAAAGTTGAGAAGTTGGATCCAATTGGAGGGGTACTAGGATAGTCCATGCAGTTGCGATGACCACTTTGCCTGGATGGCACACTGGTCAGTGCAATGCATCTGCCTAGTAAGCAGGAGATCCGGGCTCGATTCCTGGTCCAGAACAAATGTTCAACTTTCCCCATAGTGTTCAGTGAATGACCAATTGCAGCATTTAATATCATTAAGACTCTTCAGACTCTTCTGCTTGAATCACCCATCCAAACTTGGATTTTATATTGGATTACCGTATTATCACAGGTGAATATGGAAATGATTTGTACCCATAGCTCATGGATGACATTTTCCCTTTCACTTGCTAATTATTAAGTTATGTAAAATGGAAAAAATTATAAAAATGTGCATTAATTATTAATATTATGACAGTTATTACTAATATTTATTTTTATTTATGGTTGGCTATAAATGATTAACATACAATCTCAAAAACACCAATTGAGGGGAATGAAAGTAGGAGGAATCATAATAATTCCTAATAAGTGACAATAACCAAAACCATATTGACAGGGCTGGTACATACAAGAATATGGCACTAGAGGCATAGATATGATCCCTCCTAGTTAAATCTGATATCATACTAACAGCCTGATTGCACTCACCATAAGATACAAACTGTGTTGTGTGAAATAATGGCAGAGGCCAGAGTTCACATATGAAAGAACCCATTGGTTCATCCTAAGTCAATCACTTCCACAAAAAGTTGCTTAACACTTTCCAATTGACAGGAGATCTGTGGCATATGCCAGAGTTCGTTTAGACTACGAATAATAATGTGCACTATTTCATATTGTTCAGGATTATTGATGATCTATGGATAAGACTGCAGTTCTGCAGTAAATATATTGATGGTCTTCTGAAATTAGATTTTAATTATTCTAACTGCTTACTGCACTATCTCTGGCTAACATTGTATATCTCTGTCACTTCAGTCTCATAAGCTGAACTGTTTATTTTGTGTGATGTGTTACACTGTGAAGTGGAAAAGGCTTTGTATCAGTGCAGTGCACATTCATTTTAGAATTACAGGAAGTATAAAGGGTTTTTGCCAGTCTTGTGGTTTGTTAAATAAAAGGAGTACAGTAATTATAAAAAGTAAAGAGAGCAATGTGATTAGTTATTGTAGAAATACAAGGAGGAGGAGGAGGAGGAGGAGATTAGTGTTTAACGTCCCATCGACAACGAGGTCATTAGAGACGGAGCGCAATTTTGGGTGAGGGAAGGATGGGGAAGGAAATCGGCTGTGCCCTTTCAAAGGAACCATCCCGGCATTTGCCTGAAGCGATTTAGGGAAATCACAGAAAACCTAAATCAGGATGGCCAGAGACAGGTTTGAACCGTCGTCCTCCCGAATGCGAGTCCAGTGTGCTAACCACTGCGCTACCTCGCTCGGTGAATACAAGGAAGCAGATAAGTGTCAATTAAAAAATAAATTAAATTCTTTTCAGACAAATTATACAAAAAACTGAAAAGAATTATGGGTCCATCCAATAGTGGAGCTGACACTGACAAGGTACTGGAGCCAACATGTCATGAACTTTTCACAATGGAAGTAAAATTTTTTAGCACCATTAAATTAAAAAAGTGTGTACTTCTTGTATTTTTAAAACTGAATCTAAATAAATAAATGGTTTGCAGAGATAATCGCAATTATAGGTGTAACCATTTGCGAAAGTACATGAAATGAACGAGTGTTCATGTTCCAAAAATTCTGATAGTAGCTTTGGTCACTTATCCTCAAGATGATTAGTAACTTTTCAGGTGTCAGTCTTTCTCTCTTCATATACCACTCCTTCACCCATCTACACTTCCTCTTTTCCTTACGCAAAAGAAACCCAGTCAAAGAGCCAAATAGCAGCTGGTATCCATACGCACCATGTTTTCACATCTGAGATTTGACACAAAATTTGTGCAATAGTTCTTCATTGTCTGGAGCCAACCATCAATACATTGTCTAATATTAGTGGTAGTCTAGGGACTTCCTAAGGAAAAAACCTGTTGGATCACTCTGAGTCAGTCACTGCCACAAACAGTTCCTTAGCACATAGCAGTTGGCAGGTGCTCTATGGCTGGTAGTTGCCTGGCTAATCACTACTAAAAAACTGTAGTTTTTGCTATGTGTAACAGTACAGATAAATTTTCGTGCTAATCATATATATTATTTAAAAGTCAACATCCCTCTTTCTCAGCGCATACCAATCATACAAGGATGACTGGGGTATCTTTAGAAACGTTTTGTAACTAGTTTCTATAATTGCATTCCGATTTTGCGCTAAAACTTACTGTTTGCAGAAAATTTTAACATAAAAGTGAATTTTAGCTATCATAGGTGAAAGTGCATCATGGATGCCCAGCTTCATACCATACATTACAAAGCTAAGTTGTTAATCACCAATAAGTGACTCCTTTTTCATATTATCTTATTACAACATCATTCTATTTTCTTCAAAGTACTTATTAACTCAGTAATTCGTATATAGCATTGTCATAGATAATAACCATGAGCACTGTGGTAGTCCATTATTTCTGTCTCTCATACAAGCTGACGTTTCTAAGCTGATATACTTTCCAAAACGAGAAAAATCCTGTAGATTTCTTACAGTCATTAGATCTGCCAGGATAACCGCCATATAAAATTACATTAAAGAAACACACTATTATTATGTTAAGAAGAAACCTGAACGCTAAAAGGGCTCAATCACATGATTGTAACAAAACTCAGCGAATGTATAATTAATGCTGAGCTTACTGATTCTGGCAACACTGTTGTAATACCATGGATAACTTAATACCATCTGATCCAAGCATGTCTTTTCAGTTGACAAGATGACAGTCATCTATTGAAATTGCATATACTATTACTGCAAATGAGTCACAGTGCCAAATGCTTGAAACGGCAGGACTGTATTTCTCAAATCCCATCTTTACACACGGACAACTGTAAGCAGCTCTTCCAAAGCTAACTAAGCCAACTAACATTTTTATATCCCTTAAAGGAAAAATAGAAAGTACATGAAGATTACATTCTTACTTCAAATATTGTTTATAATGCGGTTCTGGAATGCTCTGCTAAGACTTTTGTTGAAAACTGTGTGCGTGGAAATGTATATAGAAAGATATATAAAAAATTCATGATTATTATTTCACGTCGTTTGGTTCATTATTCAAGATGTTTTCTCTTAATTCCTGCAACTGTCTTTACCTGTGACTATTCTTGTTTCAAATACTGTCATTATTTAAGACGAAACTTTCACATGGGTGCCCAAGTAACACACCATAATCTGACAACAAAAAATCGAATTTATTCAGTGCTATAGTTTGCGTCACTTAAGACTGGGCTTATGTGCATAGAGACGGAGCAGTGGGGGGATGAATACTGCAAATGTGCAGCACCAGAGAGCAGGCAAACAAAGTCCATGTTGCCGAACTACATTGCTGGGGACAACAGCCAGGCTCATTTGCCTGCGGTACGTTTATTATAGATTCAAACCTACGAGGGAAATAGTGAATATTAAAACCAATTTCGATCAGTCATATGAGAGAAATATTAATTTATGTCTTCATGACGTTGCGCCTACTGCTCCACAGATTTACTCTTCATGACGTCAGGAGGCGAGAACAGCTGACACAGCTTTGTGAAGACGTGAAGTACAATTTTTCTCAAAATCACAATTGTCTAACGACAAGATTATTGAAAGTGCTTGCAACAGTTATTATTTATTGTGATTGGAACTGCATAATAAGGAAAAATTTAATACACAACAGAATTAACTTCAGCCACAAACGAAATCATAATACTTGCTTGACAGCTGGTTCTACTCAATAGAATTTTTTAATAAAATGTGTATAAGGTATGTGTGTTGACGTGTTTGACTGTAGTTAAGTGTAATTACTTCGTGTAAAAAAGAATCAGTGATAGGAAAAACTAATGAAAAGACTATTGTAAAAATGGTCAATAAGTTGTCATATTTTTCGCTGTTTACGTGCATTACGAGTGTAAACTAACTAATTCGACATTACAGTGAGAGACTGCATTTACAATCCATTGGACAAGCAAACAGTTAACCATCATCTGCGAATAACTCCAGGAATGATGACCAATAACATCGAAAACCAACGACATCTCGACGAGTAAGAGTTACTGTCATATTATGGTCTTATTGAGTTCGTTCCTTGAAAAGGACAGGGGTTTACGTGTGGAAATATTTGACTTTTGATGAATTCATCCAGCTGCTTTCTCGCATGTTATTAGAGCATACAACATGGTAGGAGAAGCTTAACTTCTCCTTGGGCGATATGTTGAACATTATAGTTTGTATAATTTAAAGGAGACAACGTTCTAATCAAAAAGGCTAAAAAGTTCTCATTATTCTGTATGCAGCTGATACATTGACAAACACATTTTTTAAACTGCGGGTCTTTAAAACCAAGAAATATTATTACTTTGTTCAAAAGTCTACATTGTAAGACCACCGTCACTTCTATTTGGGTCTGTTTCCAAACAATCTGACTGTAAATTCACGATGATAGTTTCAAGGCTTATATCCATCATCACTTGCAAATTATTCTTTCTGAAGCTTTTCAGCATGCTGCACAGATATGTCCACGCTACAGGTGGAATGTTGTCCTTTGCCTCGTACATAAGCGACATTATCTTGAATGTTTTGTTCTCTCATATAGCCTTATCCTTTGCCTAAATTAATTCCTTAGGGCTTCACTGACAGTGACACGTGGGTAAACGCAGAACTGTGTGACCCATTCACTCTCAAGGAAGTCAAGTTTGTTTGTTCTGTCATATGACTTGTTTAAATTGATGAACTGCAGGAGATCGGCACGAGTCTGGTTTATACTTTGCTTAATATTTTTGTTTTTAAGCCAGGAAAAAATCCGGTTTTTTGATGTTTATACCTGGTGCTTTCTCTGTTGCATTATAACTGGCAATGACCGACTTTGATGCAAATATGACAAGAATTGTGAATCACGTCACGAAACTGATAGCGTTCATTTATGAATGGTAGTCACTGCTGTTTTTCTTGTACGTAAATACAAGTTTACTCTCAAAAACAAAACCAGAAGAAGAGTCAGCATGCAGAATAATTGCCTGAGAACCTAATCCTATGAAGACTTTAAAACCATCAGTACCATCACTCATTTTCTAGCAGATCTTCCTGGACTGATTCGAATTGGCCCATGTTTCATTAAGGTAATACACTGTTGAACTACTTCTTTCTCTTGAATCGTGAATCTTCATATGGGATGTAGTTCGTGCTGTACCTATGTCACTTCTTTGAACTAAGAACTCTCTTCTTAACATATCAGGGGCCAACGTCCTTTAAAATTCTTAACATTAACAAAGCGTATACCATTGAAGCTATTTTTCTCCTACATAGCTGTAACACGTTTTTGTGATGTTGGGCATTCATCATTCACATGGATCACTTTGAAACATCATTGTTAAAACCATCCATTTGTGTTACATGTTCTTTGCGATTTCTGTGCTTTCCAGACGACACCAAACAATCTTTTTCGACAGTTCCTACAACTCTGGAACTTTTTTCGTTTACAATTCTCTTTACATTTCTCTTGCCGACACCACATGGTTCTGGAGTCTGTTCTTGTGTCTTCAACTGTCTACAGTAGGAGACCTGTTTTCAAATTCATGGTTGAAAAAGTTATAAATGCGGTAAATAATCCACCTCGCCTGCTTGTGAAGCACTTCACATTTATTGCCGTACCCAGCTTCTTCTTTTTTAATTGCACTTAACCATTTACAGATATACATTCACACCTATACAGCTACAAGAAAAAAAAACGGACAGTTGGATAAATAATTCTGTTATCGCGAAGTACGGCAACAGTGCAGCATGTAGGAGCAAGATTCTCGCTGTCTAGCTGTAGCTCGCTGCTAACCGCTCGGAAAGAGAATTAATATTATTGACTGCCTGTGGCTAGTGGAGGGGGATGCGCAGAACGGCCGAAAATTGGACCACTTTCCAACAGACACGGACTTTACATCCCATGCAAGTGTCTGTATAAATTCAGTTCTAGCAGTTACATTCTGTACATTATAAGAAATGCTCCAAACATTAATATGAAAAGTACCATGAGACCTGACTGATTTGTAAATTTTCATTGATCTGTGCACTTAACCAAGGGAACACAATGTATAAAACAATCATATAAAACTTAAACCAAAGCAAATGTGTGAACAGGGGCATGTCTGAGAAATAACTGTTCAATTCTAATAACCTTGTATGTAAATCAGACTTTGTGTAAGAATTCTTACTACTTTGTGTTCGTTCAGAGGTGTTCGTATCGCTTTACAAATATTAATGGTCTTCGTTAGTAATGATGTACCATGTTGTCATTGTTGTGGTCTTCAGTCCAAAGACTGGTTTGAAGTAGGTCTATTTTGAGCAACAGACTCACCTCTGGGTTACTACTGCAATTAGATACACTTGAACCTGCTTACTTTGTGTCCCTCTACAACAGGCCTCCACCCCCCCCCCCCCCCCACACACACAGAACTAAATTGACCATTCTTTGATGCTTCAAGGTGTGTCTCATCAGCCAGTTTCTGGCCTATCTGCACAATCTTCAGTAGTCTTCTATAACAACACATTTTCAAAAGCACCTATTCTCTTCTTGTCCATACTGCCTATTGTTGACATTTCGTTTCAGTATACGGCTACATTCCTCAAATTTATATTATACGTAACAAACTTCTCTTTTTTTGAACAACTTTCCATGCTGTTGCTACTCTGCATTACACAGGGTGGTTCAGAAATACTTTTCTAAACTTTGGTGACAGGTCCTTACACCAAAACAAGGTTCAAATGGCTCTTAGCACTATGGGACTTAACTCGTGAGGTCATCAGTCCCCTAGAACTTAGAACTACTTAAACCTAACTAACCGTAGCGGTCTCGCGGTTCCAGATTGTAGCGCCTAGAACCGCTCGGCCACCCCGGCCGGCACCAAAACAAGGAAAAATTGTATATGGACAAATGTTCGAAGTCTTTCATTTTCGAGTTGTTAATGAAAGTTGGTTCAAAGACTTTCCAGGCACAACCAAACGATTTTTTTTGTAAACTCCTACTTTGTGTTATCTGAAGTAATTTCAGTATGTATCGCTAGACAAGTATTTTTACCACCTGCCTTTTAAAACAACTTTGTTTCAACCTCTTTAATATTTTTAGGCGGTTCATTATACAGTTTTATTTCTTCGGTGTACAATACACTATTTTTTGTTTTGTATTTGTTCTTTCCTGGTAAGTTATAATTTGTTGCAACGGCTCGTTGGACTGTTTGAATCATGGAGGTAGAATGAAGTAGTGTGAAACAGCCATGAAACCAGCGATACTATGTTTCACTGGTCTCTAACGTCTCTGACCCAAAGTTAACTAGTTCCAGTATTGTGTAATCGAGACACTTCTGGCGGGAACTGAATTCAACAGGTGTTTGTAACCATAAAGTGAGTGTGACAGTGGGTGACTGTTCAGTGTAGTGGAAAATTATCTAACCGTTACTAAACTATCTCCGCCTTACCATGGCATCTAACGTGGGCGTAAGTTCTATAGATGTAGCAAATACTGACCCAGAGTCGCTGAAATTAATGTTGAGTTCAATCATGAAGGAGGCACGTGAGAAAGCGGAAGAATTAAATCGTAAAAACTCTAAAAAGGGGATCAAAAGAGGTGCCAGAACAGAGTATATATTTAAGCGTGATCAGAAATTCATCCTAAATCGTCGACGTTCTACTAGATTGAGTGGCCGTTGTAGCTCAACAGGTTCTGAAGTTGATATTGATACCAACGACTCTGAATCTGATACCGAACGCAAACCGATCTTCAAAATGAGAATTAAGAGAAGACATACAATTAGTGTAGCACCACCTCCTAAGGCAATACCAGTTGAAGAAGTCACCGATGAAATGATAGAAAGGATTCATAAGTATGGGATGAAGGAGTATAACTCGGTACACGGTGTTCTGTGTCATCAGTGTAGGCAGAAAACCATGGACACAAAGACTATGTGTAGGTCCTCTCGGTGTGTGGGCGGTCAAGGGTCGTTTTGCGGCCCTTGCCTAAGCAATCACTACGGAGAAAGCGTTGCGGAAGCACTTCGGGATCCAGAATGGACATGCCCCCCGTGTAGAAATGTTTGCATTTGTTCAGTGCACATGAAGATGAGAGGAATGCAGCCTGCTGGTCAACTTACTCCCATAGCAAGGTCGTTGGGCTATAAGTCAGTTCTGGACTATTTAGTAGCCAAGGAAGAAATAAAGATAGGGGAGGAGGGGATAATTGTGGAATCAGAATAAGTTGTCACTCAAGTTATGGCTGAGCCATATATTTGTGAAAGAACTGTACTCTGGAAGACATACTGGTTCCTTTTGTAATGACACGGAATTACTACTATTCCAAGACTTAACTCTTACTTTAAAATTATACTTTAAGTGAATTACATTTGCCGTAAAATGGAATAAAATATTGTGATGATGTACGGGTTGTTGTTACTGGATTACCTAAATTTAAAGTACAAGCTCAGTATGTAATTAAGCATAAAATATTCTACAAAATATTTAATTGTTTCAGCTTATTTGTTTGTAGTGGAACAATTCACAAATCCTTCTGGTTACCATTAAACGTAAGAGATATTAAAGTTTTTCATGTACAATGCAAGTATTACCTGTTACGTGTGCTGTACAGTTATAGTTACATAGTACAAAACGATTGGGTCTTGATATGTATCAATAACTGAAGTAACTTGCAGAACCCCTTTTTGTGTGTGCAGAATCTTTTTTGTGTGTGGGCCCACAGCCACTGTAATTCCCGTAAATATGCCTTTTCTTGTGTACATTGCTCTATTTTATTTTATTATCTAAGTTAGCAGTTTGCTAATTTCGCCATTTTCGGATAATATTGAGCTATTTCACAATAAAAATGATTAACTTTACAGCACATGAGTGTGGATTGTAATGTGCTGTAAGTATGGCAATTTCCACAAAATGAAAGAGCAGCCCATGCATGAAAATGATTTCGTTTTAAGGAACACACAAAGCATGACTTAAAATGCCAAAGAAAATATAGAGTGAAAAGTTTTTAGGAGCCATTGATTTTATATTGTCACATGGGACATGAATGCTTTATGATAAATAAAATTTCATGTATAAGGTACATTAATACTCGGCAAATTTTTTATGAATTGCATTATTATGTCTAGACCAGAACAGCTTCTGTGTTCTAAATTTTGGGTCAGTATAAAATGTATTCAGGCACACCATATGAAATACTGAAATGTAAGATATTTTGTAGTACTGTTTTTACAGGAAAATAGATCAGACATTAAACTATAGAAGCTGTAGTGACTGCTAAAGGGCACACATAAATAAAAACATTTTAATACAATGATGTAGACAGTTTTAACTGTGTCCTGACCCATTCAGAAAGGTCTGTTCATATTTTGCTAGAAGCTGTTAAGCACTTTGTTAACTAGTGTGTAAACATAGACAATTGCAGATCTGATTTCAAATGTTTGTATTTTAGAAATAGTGGAATAAATATTATTGCTTTGGCAGTGTGTGTGTTATTGAAAACTGACGAGTAAAATAGCGTTTTACTTTATTTTCAGGTCTTTTAATGGTGATGTAACATTATCATGAAAAGCTAATTTTAGTGTTGTGATGAAACTCTTAATGTAAAATGATCCTAGTATTACTGATGTTCCTAATGCCTAAAGACACTGACTGCCACACGAAAAATGATAGATGTTTCGTGGCCAGACCATGGCGGCAGTTGAGTGTGTCTGCTATGGCTGCCAGAAGGCACACAAGAGTTAGGCCTAAGGCTATGCTGCGACCTCGTGACGGTCAGCATGTTAAATGATTGATACACTTGAAAAGTTCCACTGTATACAAAGACTTTTAATTTATGCTATACTGTGCAATACCTCATATCCGACTGCGTTTGCAATGCCATCTCTGTCATTACATTTAGGTAAAAAGTTAAAATTTAACTTAAAAGTTTTAGTATTTTTTGTCGATGGCTATTGGCATAAGGACCAACAAAGGGGGGTGGGGTACATGACAGAATTTATATGAACAATGATAGTGGCCTGTTTCTTAAGTTGCTTAAGTTATAGATATTGCTGGAATTACTTGAATGCCTTAAAATATGGCTGAAGAACTGTAGACCAACTATAAGCTATCACTGAAAAAGACCTATTTTATTTTGTGTGAAGTTGTTAGAAAGGTCATTAAGAAGCATAGTACAAAGAACTTTGGGGAGTGTAATTAATTTAACAAATCAGAAATAATTGTAGGGGCATTAAGTATTTTGTATAATGGCTGGAAGACTATAGAATTATTTTGAGTCGTGCATTATGATTGTGTTAACATTGAACAGTGCTTGGCGATGAGTGAAAGATGTTGTTAATTCTGTAACTTACCTCTTTTTTGTACCAGAGTTAAATTCTTTAGGATAAGGACATCTTATCATTAATTAAGGTAAGATGACTGGTATGTTTCATGCTGTCATAATGAACAGGGCCGTTGGATGTGAGTGTCGGTGGAATATGCATACACTGAAGTACTGCAGAGGCAAGTCTCTTGAGTTTCTTAAAATGGTTTGACAAAAGGTTGATGGAAACAGGCTAATAATTCTGAAGACATGTTTGTGTTGTATTTTATGTATCCAAGAAATTGCAGTTTGTGTAATTTGAGCATGTGATATTGGACAAGTCACATATACCTTTTTACAATTTGCTGCACATAAGTCTGTGTAATATTACAAGAAGGTAACAGGTATCACATGTACTTTCACTTGTTAGGTGGGTTGTAACTTCTTTTTACAATGCTATGAAATGCGAGGGAACAGGTGGGAGCAAATACAGACCATTATATTACATATTTTAAAGAAAATGAACATTTGTTATACTTCAAAGAAAGACGCACATAGCTTTTGGCCATAGCCTACATCAGGGCGCGCGCGTGCCCACACACACACACACACACACACACACAAACTCCAGCATGGCCCATGTTGCCACTTGTGGGTGTGAGGTGTGCTTGGTTTTATGTCTGCGTGTGTTTGTTTTATTTATCTCATAACATATAGAAGTTCAGAAAATATGTCTGATATGTCAAGGTTACAATTTGCTTATTTGAAATTTTGTCACATTTACTGTATTACTTTGAGAAGAATTTACTTATTTAAAATTTGTCAAACTTATAATATTTTTGTCCACTGTAACTGACATAATTTTTTATTCCATTTTAGGGATCTAGCTCAAAGTATTTCTTCATCCTTCATGAAACCTTTCACAGAGTAGTAGCATCTTTCAATTTGAAAATCGCATAAAAAATATTAATCTTCATATTCCTATTCCCTTTTGTGTTGAGTTTTCATGGCCATATACTGAGTAGTCATATAGGAGTGTTCAAAATGATTTTTTAAGAGATTAGCTATGTTGCGTTAGAAAAGAATCACCTCAAAGATGTATAAAGAGAGGACAGTTAATATTTTTAGGTCTTTAAATAAAGGTCGACGTGATGCCCTCGGCACATGCTACGAATGATTCTATTTTGCAACTTTATAATTCATGTAATGTTTCCTGAGTTTTCCCAAAAATTATGCTATATCTAATAACAGATTTAAAGTAGCTACAATATGCTATGTTCCAGGTGTCCACATGAGTGGCAGTGGCTAAAATTTCCATTCCAAATGCAAAGCTGTTATATTTATTTGGTAGATGCTTGGTATAGGAATTCAAACTCAAATTTCTAAATTTATTCCTAGGAATGTGTGTGTGTGTGTGTGTGTGTGTGTGTGTGTGTGTGTGTGTGTGTGTGTGTGTGTGTGCTACTGCACAATTCATATTATCCCAGAATGCTGTTACACGTGTCTTGCTTTGTTCATTCTGAAGAGCTCTCTCCTGCAGGGTGATTTACCCCCCAAAACATGATACCTTACTGTATGAGGAGTGAAAGTAAGATGACTATATTGCATAAGGACTAACTTGGTAACTTATTTGCTTAGTAAACTTAAAATATAATACACAGTTACTAGCTTATGAGAGATACAGTTGACATGTATTTTATTAGATGTTCTTCAAGCCATACACAAAGAACTTAACAGAGGTCATGTGGATAGATCTTGTTTGTTTAGGAGCACGTTGGGGCTTTCTCTTTTTTGAGATGCGAGTTGTTTCTTTGTACATTTATGAGATTATTCTCATTGACTCATTTGCTCAGTCAAGACATAACTGATTCAACCTTTTGGTCATGGTCAGCTTTGTCTGCACCTATTACCAGAATATTTGTAATCAGCAAATAGTGTAGAATGCTCTAAAGTAAGGTTGTGGTTGTTGTTGTTGTTGTTGTTGTCTTCAATCCAGAGTCTGATTTGCTGCAGCTCTCCATGATACTCTATCCTGGCAAGCTTCGTCATCTCCCAGTACCTACTGCAAACTACATCCTTCTGAATCTGCTTAGTGTATTCATCTCTTGGTCTCCCTCTAAGATTTTTACCCTCCACGCTGCCCTCTAGTACTAAATTGGTGATCCCTTGATTTCTCAGTATGTCCTACCAAACGATCCCTTCTTTTAGTCAAGTTATGCCACAAATTCCTCCTTTCCCCAATTCTATTCAGTATTTCCTCATTAGTTTTGTGGTCTGCCCATCTGATCTTCAGCATTCTTCTGTAGCACCACATTTCGAAACTCTCTATTCTCTTCTAGTCTAAACTATTTATCGTACACGTTTCACTTCCATACATGGTTACACTCCATACAAATACTTTCAGAAACGCTTTCCTTGCCATTGCCAGTCTACATTTTATATCCTCCCTACTTCGACTATGATCAGTTATTTTGCTCCCCAAATAGCAAAACCCATCTACCACTTTGTCTCATTTCCTAATCTAATCGCCTCAGCGTCACCTGACTTAATTCGACTACATTCCATTATCCTCGTTTTGCTTTTGTTGATGTCCAACTGCTCTTCCAAGTCCTTTGCTGTCTCTGACAGAATTACAGTGTCATCTGCGAACCTCAGTTTTTATTTCTTCTCCATGGATTTTAATACCTACTCCAAATTTTTCTTTTGTTTCCTTTACTGCTTGCTCAATATACAGATTGAATAACATCTGGAATAGGCTACAACCCAGTCTCACTCCCTTCCCAACCACTGCTTTCCTTTCATGCCCCTCGACTCATAACTGCCATCTGGTATCTGTACAAATTGTAAATAGCCTTTCACTGCCATTATTTTACCCCTGCCATCTTCAGAATTTGAAAGAGAGTATTCCAGTCAACATTGTCTAAAACTTTCTCTAAGTCTTCAAATGCTAGAAACGTAGGTTTGCGTTTCCTTACTCGTATCATTTAAGATAAGTCGTAGGGTCAGTATTGCCGCATGTGTTCCAATATTTTTATGGAATCCAAACTGATCTTCCCCGAGGTCGGCTTCTATCAGTTTTTCCATTCGACTGTAAAGAATTCGTGTTAGTAATTTGCAGCCGTGACTTATTAAACTGATAGTACGGTAATGTTCACATCTGTCAACACTCGCTTTCTTTGGGATTGAAATTATTATAATCTTCTTGAAATCTGATGGTATTTCGCCTGTCTCACACATCTTGCTCACCCGATGGTAGAGTTTTCTCAGGGCTTGCTCTCCCAAGGCTATCAGTAGTTCTAATGGAATGTTGTCTACTCCCGGGACCTTGTTTCGACTTAGGTCATTCAGTGCTCTGTCAAACTCTTAATGCAGTATCATATCTCCCATTTCATCTTCATCCACATCCTCTTCCCTTTCTATAACATTGCCCTCAAGTACCCTTGTATAGTCCCTCTATATACTCCTTCCACCTTTCTGCTTCCCTTCTTTGCTTAAAACTGGTTTTCCACCTGAGCTCTTGATATTCGTACACGTGGTTCTCTTTTTTTCCAAAGGTTTCTTTAGTTTTCCTGTAGGCAGTAGCTATCTTACCCCTAGTGAGATAAGCCTCTACATCCTTACATTTGTCCTCTAGCCATGCCTGCTTAGCCATTTTGCACTTCCTGTCGATCTCATTTTTGAGACGTTTGTATTCCTTTTTGCCTGCTTCATTTGCAGCATTTTTATATTTTCTCCTTTCATCAATTAAATTCAATATTTCTTCTGTTACTCAAGGATTTCTACTAGCCCTTGTCTTTTTACCTACTTGATCCTCTGCTGCCTTCACTACTTCATCCCTCAAAGCTATCCATTCTTCTTCTACTGTATTTCTTTCCCCCATTCCTGTCCATTGTTCCCTTATGCTCTCCCTGAAACTCTCTACAACCTCTGGTTCTGTCAGTTTATCCAGGTCCCATCTTCCTAAATTCCCACCTTTTTGCAGTTTCTTCAGTTTTAATCTACAGTTCATAACCAAAAGATTGTGGTCAGTGTCCACATCTGCCCCTGGAAATGTTTTACAATTTAAAACCTGGTTCCTTAATCTCTATCTTATCATTATATAATCTATCTGAAACCTTCCAGTATCTCCATGCCTCTTCCATGTATACAACCTTCTTTCATGATTCTTGAACCAAGTGTTAGCTATGATTAATTTATGCTCTGTGCAGGAGGATTCTACCAGGCGGCTTCCTCTTTTAATTTCTTACCCGCATTCCATATTCACCTACTACATTTCCTTCTCTTCCTTTTCATACTATTGAATTTCAGCCACCCGTGACTATTAAATATTCGCCTCCCTTCACTATCTGAATGATTTCTTTTATCCCATCATACATTTCATCAATCTCTTCGTCATCTGCAGAGCTAGTTGGCATATAAACTTGTACTACTGTGGTAGGTGTGGGCTTTGTGTCTGTCTTGGCCACAATAATGCGTTCACTATGCTGTTTGTAGTAGCTTACCTGCACTCCTATTTTTTTTATTCATTATTAAACCTACTCCAGCTTTACCCGTATTTGATTTGGTCTTTATAACCCTGTATTCACCTGACCAAGAATCTTGTTCCTCTTGCCACCGTACTTCACTAATTCCCACTATATCTAACCTATTCGTTTCCCTTTTTAAATTTTGTAACCTACCTGTCCAATTAAGGGGTCTGACATTCCACGCTCCAATCCGTAGAACTCCGGTTTTCTTCCTCCTGATAACGATGTCCTCCTGAGTAGTCCCCACCTGGAGATCCGAATGGTGGACTATTTTTACCTCCGGAATATTTTACTCAAGAGGATGCCATCATCATTTAATCATACAGTAAAGCTGCATGCCCTCGGGAAAAATTAAGGCCGTAGTTTTCCCTTGCTTTCAGACGTTCGCAGTAGCAGCACAGCAAGGATGTTTTGGTTAGTGTTAAAAGGCCAGATTAGTCAATCATTCAGACTGTTAACCCTGCAACTACTGAAAACGCTGCTGCCCCTCTTCAGGAACCACATGTTTGTCTTGCCTTTCAACAGATATCCCTCCATTGTGGTTGCACCTACGGTATGGCTATCTGTATCACTGAGGTACGCAAGCCTCCCCGCCAATGGCAAGGTCCATGGTTCATGGGGGGAGGAAAGTAAGCTTTATATCCTAAATGTATGGCAAAATAAGTATGGATCCCAGGATTGAGCCTTGCGATACACCATATCTGACAAACATTATCTCAGAGGAATCCACAGTACACTCATGGTCATGAGTATTCTTTTTTTAGATTTCATTTTGACTTTGTGTACTGTGTTTGAAGACGACATTCAAACCGTTAGTTTGCAGTTCCTCTGTTAGCTAAGGAGTATGTTTTAGTCAGTAACGTAAAAAGCTTTAGGCAGGTCTAAAAAACACCAGTAGGAGTTCCTTTAACAGAGAAAACAATCAATTATTGATAAGATTATTTAATTGGATAAATACAAAAATCTATTCACCAAGTGGCAGCAGAACACATACATAAAATACTGTTGTGATTGGCAAAGCTTTCAGATCCAGTGGGTCCTTCAGGCAGGAGGATTGAAGGAGAAGGGTGAAGGAAAAGGACTGGGGAGGTCTAGGAAAAGGGGGAGATTTCGGGAAAGTCACCCAGAACTGCAGGTCACGGGAGACTTACTGGACAGGTAAGTACGGTCTTTCCTTCTCATCCCATATGGTAAGTCTCCCATGACCTGCGATTCTGGGTGATTTTCCCATAATCTCCCACTTTTCCTAGACCTCCCCAGTCCTTTTCCTTCACCCTTACCCTTCTGCCTGAAGGAACCACTGGCTCCAAAAGCTTACCAATCACAAGTGTTTTATGTGTGTGTTCTGCCGCCGCTTCGTGAGTAGATTTTTTTATCTATCCAATTAACCCAGAAACATCAAGCACAGGCAAAAATTGCCCGTACATTTTTATTTTTTAAAAATGTCATGGCAAATATCCTTATGTTTTTGAGTCTCTTTCTATTTGTCTGTTACCTTATAATACACTATGCTGTACGTTTCTATGGTTAAATTTGTATAATTGCAAGTACAAAAAAGGAATTTTACACGCAAGGGCACATTTTGTCCTGGGTTGGTACTCCACGTGACCATAATTCTTATTATCTTCCCTACAACCACCAAGCATGGGCAAAATTTGGCCGTATGTGTTTCTTTTTTTATTCAGTTGGCAATCTCGAACATGAGTTTTACAGTGGTTGAGCATCTAATTGTTGAGTTTCACTTTCATTGTTGATTTTAGACTTGCCATTATTACTATTAGCAGTTTGTCACAGTAGAGTGATGCCTTTATCATAAAGTAGATTTTGTAAGATGAGTTATAGAGGCTTGAACGACGCAGAAGTTCTTGCAGAACTGTTACTCGATGACGAATTATCAGATTTAAGTGATTTTGAGTCAGATCATACAGAAGTAGAAAAGGATTCCTGTGAAGAAGTGAAGGACAATGAAGAAGAAACAAACCATGCAGGTAACACTCCAAATAAATATGTTACAAGTTCTGGCACAGTGTATCTTGTAGAAGCTCAGAGACATAGTAAAAGGGATTTTGGTAACATAGTCTGTGAACGTCAAGGAATAACCAGTGTTGGGAAAGTAACAAGCATATGTGAATCATTTAAAAAAAATTTCACTTGTGAATTAGTACGGAAAATACTTGACCATACAAATGAAGAAACTGAAAGAGAGAAATTATCTCCCGCTAGCGATTCTGAAATATATGCATTGATGGGAATTTTAATTCTAATGGATGTCTACCAGGACACCAATATTTCTTTATCTGATTTATGGTCAAATTTATTGGGAAGAGCAATTTATAGAGGAGCTATGGGTAAGACAAGAGCATGTCAGTTATTGAAAATTCTTCACTTTGATGATGAATGCACCAGGTCAGAAAGATGTGTACGTGACAAATTTGTGCCGCTGCGTGAAGTATTGAATGGAATATTCCCATGGTACTTCAGAAGTGGATCTGACAATACAATTGATGAAATGTGTTTCTTCAGAGGTCGTTATCCTTTCAAAGTTTTCCTCAAAGACAGACCTGGAAAATGTGGAATATTAGTCAGATTGCTTTGTAATGCAACTGAACGATGCATAATAAAAATTGGAGTGTATGCTGGAAAAGACAGTAGACCTGCCAGTGAACGAGGTCCTCTTGAGATTGTGAAGAGACTGGTGGAGCCAATAAAGAATACAGGCTACCATGTCACAACTGACTGCTTCTACACTTCTGTGGAGTTGTCGGACATTCTCTATCAAGACTACAAACTTACATTGGTTGGAACACTCAAATCAAACAGAAAACATGTACTGCAGGAATTTAAGATGACTGCAGGCAGAGAGCTGTATTCCTCCAAATTCGCATTCACGGACCCATCTTCTAAGAAGCCACCAGTAACGATTCTCTCTTACATCACAAAGGAAAAACCAAAGAAAAATCTGTTGATGTCTACACAACATCAAAATGCAGGAGTAGAAGTTGATACACCAAAACAGATAACACACATAAACCTTTACTATAAATCCACTAAGGGAGGCGTGGATGATGTAGATCAAATGCTTAAGACATACTCTACAAAAAGGGGTACGAGAAGATAGGCATTGTCAATGTTCTACAGCCTACTTGATATAGCTGCAGTTAACTCGTACACACTGTTCAAGATGAATGCACCTAAATGGAATGAAGGGAAACCAAATGCCAGAAAACTGTATTTCCATGAATTAGGCCACAAACTTTTGAAACCATACATAGAAGAGCGAGCCATGGATTTGAAAGGACTCCAGTTTCCTACTATTTGCATGACGGGAGTGATCCTAGGAAAGAATCTAGAGGTAAACAAAATTGCTGCAAATGAAGAACCAACTAGGAAAGCAAGGTGCTACTTATGCTTGAAGAATGCAAGTAACCAGAGAGCAAAGAGACAACATCACAAAAACCAAGTTAACATGTGGAAGCTGTGGGTGCCACATTCAGAATCAACCATTTTGCGTGCAGGAGGTAAGTGTCATCTGTAAGTGAAAATATTCTCTCAAAGTGAAAAGTGTTTTCCGAGAGTTTTCAATGTACAATAACAAGTATTTTAGGAAGTGTTTTCATTTCTATTTTAGAAACTTACTTTCAATGACAAAGCTGTATTATTCAGTTAATAGATCAAAGAGTGCATAGAAACTTTAGACAGCCTTTGTATTCAGTTACAAACCTTCTTATCTTGTTTACAGAAACTTTCATTGACCATTCTTGGTTGTTATATTCACCCTATGAGTGTTAAAAAATTAAGCTTTCAATTATGTTGTCACTATTTCCTGTTAAACTAATATCTCAATGGGAACAGAATTGCATAAAATAAATACATATTACAACAAATTATAAGATTTACAACTTATTGTAATTCGGGCAAAATTTGCCCTTGTTTGGTGATCCGTGTAACCTAAAATACCTTCGTGTTTCAAGGGTTCAATAACAGTAGTAGTTTCTGTGTTATCTAATGACTTTGACTGTGTTGAGCTATTCAGACTTTGCTTAGTTTTTTTCCAATGCTATGCTGGTGCTACAATATTAGAGAGACTGTCAGTAAAACAATTTCTCAAATATTTTTGAAAATTTGCTCAGTTGTCCTACTGGCCCATAATTAGCTACATAATTTCAGGTCCCTTTTTATGGAGTCAGTTAACTTCAGGAACTTTCAGGATGCCTGGAACAGCTTCACTACTAAAGGATGCATCAATTAAGAGATTTTTCTGGTTCTGATCTCATCATTTAGATTTATAGTTTTTTTATAGCATGTTGGTTGGTATTGGTTTCATTTTTCACAGATTTGCAAATGCTTTTTATTTTATTATTAGTGTCTTTTATTCATTTATCATTACATTTTTTTTGCTTGTTGAAACAGCACAGTAAGACTTACAGTATGTTCTAAAATTATCAACTTCTTGGTCTTTCACATAGTTCTTCAGTTAGTGCTTGTTTTAGCTAGTGTCTTATCCCTTTTGTCACCCATGAATTTGTGCCTTTGCTTCCGATTCTCCTTGACTTCAATGGAAATGCAGTATTGAAAAGTGGAGATATGTTTTATGAAAGGAATCAATCATCCTGTTAACATCATTTTCTTCATATACCTCTGTCCAATTCATAGTCCTTGAAAGACAATTAAAAAGCTTTATATTTTCATCTTTAAATTGCCTTTTGATTGCAGTTTTTATAGGCCATTGCTTTTTTGCCATTTAAATTCACTGTTAGCATCTGAGCTTTGTGATGACTGTAACCTGTGTTAGTGATTTCAGTTTAGTGGTATAGTTTTATCTACAGTTATGAAAATCTGATTGAGGACCAATTTTAAATGTTTAGTGATCATCTGTACATATTCAGTATCAGTATGTCATAGTCTGTCAAGGCAATTAAGAAAAATTAGCATTTTACTGTGCTTTGTGAGGCATTTGAGCTGTTCCACTTCCCTTTAATATTGTCAAGAATAACTAGCTAGATTAAGAGGTGCTCGTCTGTTTTCTATTCAAGCAGATGGCTTTGACATGTGCTTGCTCTAATTTAGCTTTATAGAGTTTACTTTCTGCACATGCTGTATTTTGGTGAGCTGACACTTCAGATGTAGATCTTGGCGGAGTTTCTTTTGTTAGGCTAGATGATGATGATTGTATCACTTCCCGGTTTAATCCTTGACAGTTTTGTTTTGCTGCATCTTTTTTGAGCGATTGTGTTGTATGGTTCTTTCTTGTGGCCCCTGGTTTTTCGTTTGCTTCTGCCGAGATGACTGAGTCTGTTTTCACTGTGGATTTTCTTGTATTTTCACTTTCATACTTGCTGAAAGGTATTCACACTCTGACTGTTAGTGTTGGTATTTGTAAACAGGTCTCTAGTACTAGCTATAAATGTCTACATAATTTCTCTTTGCCTTCCTTTCACAAGTGAAGTCCATTCATGAAATGCATTGATGTCCGATACCGTCACATGCTTGTAATTTCTCGCAGTGCTCATTGAGAATTTGGTTGCAGCAGACATTCAGTTACTCAGTTTTTGTACATAGTATGTGTACAGAATTGTGTAAAAGATTGCTTTTGTGTGTACTGACTTTTGAAAAGGATCTGTTCGTGTGCGTTTGAAATCCTCAAATTTCTTTGTGATGTTGTTTGCTCCATCTAGTCTGATGACACTCAGGTTTCATATATTCTTCCTGTCTTTTAACTGAGCATTACGTTTCATAATACAGGACACATAGTATTTCAGTTATCAAAATTGTTCATAATTTTAGTGGAGTGACGTATATGACTGCTAGGATGAATTAATATCTTCTGATCCTTGTTATCACTTTGTATCTTTTTTGAGGTTCTATTCAATTGCATTTTTTTGTAGTTTTTGCCTGTATCAACACTGTTGCTTCTGTCATAGCACTTCATAATACAAACATTTTAATCTGTTGCTGCAGTTTTTTTTCTTCGTTCTCCATACATTGTAGATATAAAATAGACACTGAATGCACCAGTCATCAGCCACAGATTCTAGCATGGGTGCGTCCATGTCTGTTACAGGTACCTAAATCAGTATCTCGCTGTTATAGAGGAGGAAACACTCTGTGATTGAGTTAGGATTGAGAAAAGAGTGGATAGAATAGAAATTCATTTGTTCAGTCGTGCAATGTACCTGCATAATAAGGTAAAGTTTCAGACAAGATGAATGCTCAGGATTTTGTGAATATAGTAAAGCAATTACTGTAATCTGCTTATACAGGACACAATACTATTAACAATAAGGAGACAATGAATGGCTAGTACTTACCTTCAGGGGACAAAATTGCAGTTCTGCAAAAGACACATTGATGCCTTTCTCTCATCAGGGTGTCTGGTATCCTGGAAAATGAAATACTCGGGGAATTTTTTGTTCTGGAAAACCCAGGAAATATTTGGATTTTGCCTAAAAACCCTGGAGAAGGGGGTCTCATTTGACTTTGGGCATACACATTTGCTTTTCTTCTGCTTGACTTAAAGCAGTGCTGTTGGTCTGATTGCTTTGTGTACGAATAGTATTGATCATACATTTTTAACGATAGACATAAAATACTGTAATTAGGTTCCTAATAAGCAGTCATTGGGCTTTGGCATACGGTTGTTTAGTCAACATTGAGCTAAAGCCTGCAGGGCAATACAGTTGGCCGGAGGGTGAGGACTGTGGGAGTAGGGGCCTCATGCAGTTTTTTTTTGGGGGGGGGGGGGGGGGGGAGGGGGTGAGGGCGAATCTTAGTGTCATTTCAATCCTTGCTAGCTAATATTTCCAATGCTGATGTAGGTCTTAGTCAACATAAACTACTTTCAATTACATGCATGTAAGGAAGATTTTATTGACTTACTTTGGATCCTCTCAGGGAGAGATGTTGTAGAGGGATTAGGGTGGAAGTTGCTCATAAGAAAGAAAAAAGTACTCATTGTGAAATTTTTTAGTAGCTTTCCATATTGGTGAACTGTTGGCCACATCTATCTCTATTGTTTGGATGTGATCCTGTCTAATATGTATGTTATCTCAGGGATTATTTGATGAACTGGAAGTAGGTGTCAAACTTCCGTGGACTGAGGATCTGGAATTCTGGTGGACCGCAGCACACATCTGAAAAATTCTGTGTCTGGTTCACTCTGTAAAACTAACTTTTTGCTCAGGAATATAGGGAAGTATGCCTTGCCCAGTCATGAAAAAGAAAGAAGCATGCTGTGCTCAAGGTTACTAGAAAGGTTACAGTGTCTATATCAATGCTAATTGCCATAAATAGCCATGGCCCCAATGCTGCTGCCTCAGACGTAGCCCTTGCAGTTCTGCCTGCCACCTCTGGATGCCCTCAGCTGATTGCCATCTCCGGCAATGGAAAGGACAATCCTGATGGTGCCCTTGATTCAGCAGGTGACTCGGAAATAAAATTACCAGTGTGAATGAAGAAAACTAGTATATCTAATTAGTGTTTGTGCATTTTTAGTTTACTGCAGCACAGGTAGGGAGTGTAGCATGCAGTTGTGATGTGTCCCACCAACCAGTTGTTACCCCAAGGCAGTCACATCAAACACTTACTGAAGGAACTTTTAGACGATGGCTGATGATGCTAGATTACGTGCTGAGGGTGCCGTGATGAAAGCGGAGATCTGTTTATGTCTGTTGGCCGCTGTGAGACACCGATCTTCTGGGGACATTGGTAACTTGTTAGTCTCTTATCAGATGTGTTCCCATACATTAACATTGCCTCCAAAATGCAGCTTAAAAAGAAAAAAGTAAATTATGGCGTGGTGTTCTGACTGGAGCAGTTTTTCACTAAACAACTACAGGAGATTGTTGCTGCCTGTGACTATGGAAGGGACTGAACCTGATCTATTTGTAAGTTTTTGGGGTAGTGAGTTGGGCCATGTTTTTTAACAGGCACCTCACATCAGTGTTTTTGTGAAAAAATGCTGCAAAAAATTTAGTTGATTTGAGGCAAATGATCCCAGGAAGAGTTAAATCTGAAAAGGCAAGTTGTTCAGGTGTCCATGGGTAGCCTTAATGTTAATAAGACATTACAAAGAGAACTGAAAAGCAAGCTTAAACTTCAGGGCAATACAGAGGGTCCCAGGCTTTTGGACTTTGACACCTTACTTACAAACAGGGCATGGACATTTTGACAGGTTGTACTAGCGTTTGTTCGAAACTTGTTCAGTTTCTGAGAGCTTTATATAATATATTTAAAAATGTCCCGCCAAGCTGATTTCAACAATATTACAAGCACCTCTGTTTTTCCATAGAAGTTTTGTGCTGTTTGGCGAGTGAAAAATAAAATGGTATCAGTCTGAGGTCGGCAAATATTAAACACCCATGAAAAAAGTGTAAAGGTAGTATAAAGAGTAAAGAAGGAACAGAAGTAGGCAAAACCAAAACTTAAGGTCACTACTGGAACTCCTGAGTGTCATAGCTATTGAGGGGGAGGGTGTGTGTGAGAGTGAGAGTTAGCTCACAATGTAAATCAGTTCCAACCTCAGCAAGTGGAGATCAAGTAAGAACAAAAATAGCTCTGGGTTAATGTGACATATCGGAGAAACGTATCTTGGCATTCAGTAGCAAGTGTCTTACATTTATGAATAGTATGGTGTCCAAAATACTGGATTAATCTTGGCCCCTCCCCCTCCGGCTTGTTTCTTTACAAAGGGCATTCCATGTTTAGTCCCAGAAGTGGCAATTAATGCCGACCATGAGAAGAGACAGTTAGGCATAGCAATGACACATCTCACTACCTTAAATTGCTTTGGTGGCCATGAGGATGATGCTACTACCCGTTCCAAAATCTAATAGAGATCATATCAGTAATGGAAATCATCAAAGAATATGATAGAGTGTGTGTCTGCATCAATCAGTTCTAAATGATGCTCATTTGGGTCAAGAGTGGACATGAAAAAGCAAAGAAATTTATCAAACTTGCTTGCAGTCTCTTCCATGGGGATGCCAGAATTGAAAGAGGTTTCTCTGACTACTCCATTCTGGCCAGAAAACAGAAAATTGGTTGAAGCCTCTTTCATAACCATTTGTGCTGTTCACCAATGGTGGCAAGGTTGCTGGGGGTGTTGAATCTGTAACTGTAACAAAGCAGTTAATACACAGCCTCAGAAATACACTTGGTAGGTATAGTGAAACAATATCAGAGAAAGGGACAGCTGAGAGGTTCTCAAAAGAAAATGAGAGCAAGAAGAAGTGGGGAATAGAAAAGCCAAGATAATGTCCATGTTTGTGTCTTTAGGAGACTAGTCTGTTACTGTTTCTTCCATAATTGTTTTATTCAAAGGGTATTTGCATTTTATAGATAGATATCTTTGTAAAATGTGTAATTTTTTACTGAAATATATGATACTGTGTGCTCCCTGATTTACACTAGGAACAATGTTTATTGATCACATTTACTTCCTTTCCAATCTAGCCTCGTTCTCCACTGTCTAGTCACATTAATGTAACCACCTCTTAAAAGTCAGAATATGTTCCCCAAGAATAGATGCCTACTTTTGTTGATCCATTGTGCCTTTCTGAATGACAGGATGCCCCGGGGAATGCCATGAAAACATTCCCGAGACTATAACACTTGTTCCTCCAGCTGGGACCCTCCTGATGATGATTGAAGGGTATTTGCTTTTAAGCATTTCACGCCATACACACCCACAGCCATCTATTCGATGGAGCATAAAAGTTGATTCATCTGATAAGGCCGCCTGTTACCACTTGATGGACATCCAGCTGTAATGGTGTGCAAATTGCAATCTTCATAGCCAATGAACAGCAGTCGGTGCATGAACTAGGCGCATGCTGCGGAGCTCCATAAGCATCAATGTTTGCTCAACAGTCATTGAGGGGATACAGTTGCTAGCCCCTTGTTTCTTCTGGGTGGCAACTTGCTGAACAGTTGTGCATCTGTTTGCTCTTACTCTTAATTCCAATGGCAGACCCTGGTGTATTTATTTCTTGATTAAAGTATATCATGTTCATTTTAAGGTTTTTTCTTTTAGTCCCCATTACATTTCTATATATTGACAAAATTTGTAATTTTTTTGTCGTGAAAAATATTAAAATGTGTGTGAATTTCTAAGGGACCAACTGCTGAGGTCATCGGTCCCTTGTCATAAAATCAATCAAAATTGATTAGGGTCTAATTACAATGCAACCCCAGAAAAATGAAACACTATAAGTCGTTTGCGTATGGTTGTAATGATGATGATGATGATGATGATGATGATGATCATAACGTTACAAAACGTGGCATATTCACCACGATTATACCATTCTTTCATTAAAATATAGGCAGAGACAGGTTAGTAACACATGTGGTGCAATATTGGCCTAGAAGATTTGTAAAATAAATAAAGTGGAGTTTTCATTTAGTGGATTTGGATTGGATTGTTTTGGGGAAGAGACCAAACAGCGAGGTCATCGGTCTCATCAGATTAGGGAAGGACGGGGAAGGAAGTCAGCCGTGCCCTTTCAAAGGAACCATCCCAGCATTTGCCTGGAGCGATTTAGGGAAATCACGGAAAACCTAAATCTGGATGGCCGGACGCGGGATTGAACCGTCGTCCTCCCGAATGCGAGTCCAGTGTGCTAACCACTGCGCTACCTCGCTCGGTTTCATTTAGTGCTTTTTAATACTAACGTAGTACACTTTTCTCTTAAATTCTATTAGCACACAAGTGATAAACTTGAAGCTCTAATTTCAAATGGGTTGCAGCTTTTACAGTTATCTAATTCAGCTACAGTTTATTTACTGGTACTCAATTTACAAAAGTAAATGTATACTCATCAAAGAATAAACGGAATGATCAACTCCTAAAGGTTAAGGGATATAGAATCAGCAGGAATTATACTCCCGTATTCCAATAGATATGTAAGAGTTGCTGGCAAGATAATTTTTTTTTGGAATTTAGTTTTGAATTTACTGGGTACCCATTTCTGTACCAATGCTCGCAAGCAATTTGTTGAAGACATTTGCAACAGAGTTCAAATTTCTATTTTGAAATAAAAATGATCATACAAAGGGTGCACCAAAGTTGTTTTCTTGTCTATTTTGTTACTGTTCCATAGGTACCTGTTGGATTATATTGTAAGAGAGAAGGCAGTTAAATTATTCATAATATGTCTGCATCATTATCTGATATTAAATAGATTTAAGAGATATTTAGAAGTGCAAAGCAAACTGAAATGTTGTTATAACTCACTTATCAACATATGTTTATTCCATTTGCAGTTGCACATTTACTATGCAGTGGGATATTTTTTGTTGTTTTGACTCAGTGGTCAAACACTATCTCCAATACCTAGATGTGATGGTAGTTTACTTGAGTGCTATCGGGTTGTATAAGAGTAAAGGTGGTATCCCTGAGCATGTGTTACACTGATGAGCAACTGAATTACCCTGCTACAGTATTGAAGAGAGGGTGGTTCTGGCAACATGACAAATTGAAAATTTCAATGTAAGTGATGAAAGTGGACATTCTGCTGGTCCTGTGAGTGTCATCTATGAATAAAATTGGTAATACAATATACGGGTATTCGATCACAGACCAGATATGTGATGCACTAAATCTCCAAAGTTGTGTAGACATTGATCATTATATAGCCCACAATTTCATCACCTGTAATTTCACAGTGTGTGAATGGTAGATGCCCTAAACTAGGCTGGTCAAGTCAATGCTGGACTACAGGAATGTATTGCAGTATTGGCTGCACCTTCAAGTAAGCATATCGCCAGTTACATCACTGTGTTTCCTACAGCCACCACTGTGGCATGAGGGCCTGCCAAGAATGATTATGCTGCTGCCAGTGAGATGCAAACATCTCCTCTGCAGAGGAGGTGTACTTAAGTTCAGACATCAATGCACTAATCCCATTCTGTGTGTTTGCCTGTTGAATAACATTTACAAACTTTCATAGTGGCCAGGTCTCAACATCTTATGAATAGCCATTCTGTTGAAGAGTGACAGATTTATAAATCTTTTGTATCTGTATGTATTTCTAAATTCAAATCTACTGTTAGCAACTGACATTGGAACTATGGCAACGAAGTTATGTGTATTTTTACTATTTGATATTAGACATAGAAAAAATTAATATCTGAATTCTCTGTTCATGAATGGCATCTGTCCCTCATTCCTGTATACACTGAAGAACAACACAGCTTACAAAGGAATTAATAACACATATGAACAACCACATCTTCAGTAACAAACTACTAACCCCCCCAAGAACCATAGACCTTGCCATTGGTGGGGAGGCTTGCGTGCCTCAGCGATACAGATAGCTGTACCGTAGGTGCAACCACAACGGAGGGGTATCTGCTGAGAGGACAGACAAATGTATGGTTCCTGAAGAGGGGCAGCAGACTTTTCAGTAGTTGCAGGGGCAACAGTCTGGATGATTGGCTGATCTGGCCTTGTAACACTAACCAAAACGGCCATGCTGTGCTGGTACTGCGAACGGCTGAAAGCAAGGGGAAACGGCAGCCGTAATTTTTCTCGAGGGCATGCAGCTTTACTGTATGGATAAATGATGATGGTGTCCTCTTGGGTAAAATATTCCAGAGGTAAAATAGTCCCCCATTCGGATCTCCGGGCGGTGACTACTCAGGAGGATGTCATTATCAGGAGAAAGAAAACTGGCGTTCTACGGATCGGAGCGTGGAATGCCCGATCCCTTAATTGGGCAGCTACTTTAGAAAATTTAAAAAGAGAAATGGACAGGTTAAAGTTAGATATAGTGGGAATTAGTGAAGTTCGGTGGCAGGAGGAACAAGACTTTTGGTCAGGTGATTACAGGGTTATAAATACAAAATCAAATAGGGGTAATGCAGGAGTAGGTTTAATAATGAATAAAAAAGTAGGAGTTCGGGTAAGCTACTACAAACAACATAGTGATCGCACTATTTTGGCCAAGATAGACATGAAGCCCACACCTACGACATTAGTTCAAGTCTATATGCCAACTAGCTCTGCAGATGACGAAGAGATTGATGAAATGTATGATGGGATAAAAGAAATTATTCAGATAATGAAGGGAGACGAACATTTAATAGTCATGTGTGACTGGAATTCAATAGTAGGAAAAGGAAGAGAAGGAAATGTAGTAGGTGAACATGGAATGGGGGTAAGAAATGAAAGAGGAAGCCGCCTGGTAGAATTTTGCACAGAGCATAACTTAAATCGTAGCTAACACTTGGTTCAAGAATCATGAAAGAAGGTAGTATACATGGAAGAGGCATGGAGATACTGGAAGGTTTCAGATAGATTATATATAATGATAAGATAGAGATTAAGGAACCAGGTTTTAAATTGTAAGACATTTCCAGGGGCAGATGTGGACTCTGACCACAATCTATTGGTTATGAACTGTAGATTAAAACTGAAGAAACTGCAAAAAGGTGGAAATTTAGGAGGATGGGACCAGGATAAACTGACAGAACCAGAGGTTGTAGAGAGTTTCAGGGAGAGCATAAGGGAACAATGGACAGGAATGGGGGAAAGAAATACAGTAGAAGAAGAATGGATAGCTTTGAGGGATGAAGTAGTGAAGGCAGCAGAGGATCAAGTAGGTAAAAAGACAAGGGCTAGTAGAAATCCTTGAGTAACAGAAGAAATATTGAATTTAATTGATGAAAGGAGAAAATATAAAAATGCTGCAAATGAAGCAGGCAAAAAGGAATACAAACGTCTCAAAAATGAGATCGACAGGAAGTGCAAAATGGCTAAGCAGGGATGGCTAGAGGACAAATGTAAGGATGTAGTGGCTTATCTCACTAGGGGTAAGATAGATACTGCCTACAGGAAAATTAAAGAAACCTTTGGAGAAAAGAGAACCACGTGTATCAATATCAAGAGCTCAGATGGAAAACCAGTTCTAAGCAAAGAAGGGAAGCAGAAAGGTGGAAGGAGTATATAGAGGGACTATACAAGGGTGATGTACTCGAGGGCAATGTTATAGAAAGGGAAGAGGATGAAGATGAAGATGAAATTGGTGATATGATACTGCATGAAGAGTTTGACAGAGCACTGAACGACCTAAGTCGAAACAAGGCCCCAGGAGTAGACAACATTCCATTAGAACTACTGACAGCTTTGGGAGAGCCAGTCCTGACAAAACTCTACTGTCTGGGGAGTAAGATGTATGAGACAGGCGAAATACCCTCAGACTTCAAAAAGAATATAATAATTCCAATCCCAAAGAAAGCAGGCGTTGACAGATGTGAAAATTACCGAACTATCAGTTTAATAAGTCACCGCTGCAAAATACTAATGCTAATTCTTTACAGATGAATGGAAAAACTGGTAGAAGCCGACCTCGGGAAAGATCAGTTTGGATTCCGTAAAAATATGGGAACACGTGAGGCAATACTGATCCTATGACTTATCTTAGAAGCTAGATTAAGGAAAGGCAAACCTACGTTTCTATCATTTGTAGACTAGGAGAAAGCTTTTGACAATGTTGACTGGAATACTCTCTTTCAAATTCTGAAGGTGGCAGGCGTAAAATAAAGGGAGCGAAAGGCTATTTACAATTTGTGCAGAAGCCAGATGGCAGTTATAAGAGTCGAGGGGCGTGAAAGGGAAGCAGTGGTTGGGAAGGGAGTGAGACAGGGTTGTAGCCTGTCCCCGGTGTTATTCAATCTGTATATTGAGCAAGCAGTAAAGGAAACAAAAGAAAAATTCGGAGAAGGTATTAAAATCCATGGAGAAGAAATAAAAACTTTAAGGTTCACCGATGACATTGTAATTCTGTCAGAGACAGCAAAGGACTTGGAAGAGCAGTTGAATGGAATGGACAGTGTCTTGAAGGGAGGATATAAGATGAACATCAACAAAAGCAAAACGAGTATAATGGAATGTAGTCAAATTAAGTTGGGTGATGTTGAGGGAATTAGATCAGGAAATGAGACACTTAAAGTAGTAAAGTAGTTTTGCTATTTGGGGAGCAAAATAACTGATGGTGGTCGAAGTAGA
Source organism: Schistocerca americana (assembly GCF_021461395.2). Lineage (NCBI taxonomy): Eukaryota > Metazoa > Arthropoda > Insecta > Orthoptera > Acrididae > Schistocerca > Schistocerca americana. The sequence continues at coordinate 849,886,942 of NC_060120.1, forward strand.
GAGGATATAAAATGTAGACTGGCAATGGCAAGGAAAGCGTTTCTGAAGAAGGGAAATTTGTTAACATTGAGTATAGATTTAAATGTTAGGAAGTCGTTTCTGAAAGTATTTGTATGGAGTATAGCCATGTATGGAAGTGAAACATGGACGATCAATAGTTTGGACAAGAAGAGAATAGAAGCCTTCGAAATGTGGTGCTACAGAAGAATGCTGAAGATTAGATGGGTAGATCACATAACTAATGAGTAGGTATTGAATAGGATTGGGGAGATGAGGAGTTTGTGGCACAACTTGACTAGAAGAAGGGATTGATTAGTAGGACATGTTCTGAGGCCTCAAGGGATCATCAATTTAGTATTTGAGGGCAGCATGGAGGGTAAAAATCGTAGAGGGGGACCAAGAGATGAATACACTAAGCAGATTCAGAAGGATGTAGGCTGCAGTACGTACTGGGAGATGAAGAGGCTTGCACAGGATAGAGTAGCATGGAGAGCTGCATCAAACCAGTCCCAGGACTGAAGACCACGACAACAGCAACAACTTTGTGATTGACAGATCCCTAAGCTTATGCTGTCGATTTAAATCATGTTCTGGCTTATCTATACCCCTCCACCCCACATAACTTAACTCATTTGGCAAGACTGCAGGTCAAGCGACACAGCCTGAGAAACGACTGCAATTGGGTAGACTGTGACACTTACCGACCCTCTTGGTCTAACTTCAGTCTCAGTTTTATTTTAATTGGGATACCTAGATTTAAAATAGGATGTCAAACCAAACACCTTTCAGTCGTCTAATTTCCGAACTATTATTTTATTTGGCTACCAGTTTCAGCAATCTACTACGCCACCTTCAGGGTCCCTGACCAATGTGTAGGAAGATTCCAACCTTGGTTGTGGTTCAAATAGGAGCCAGCATTCAAATACTGGTATCTGTAGACTTCTGCTTGATACAGCGATCACTTCAACCATTATCTGCCCCTATTTTGACTGAAACCGCAGTTGGAATCTTCCTAGACGTTGGTCAGGAGGCCTGAAGATGGTGTAGTAAATCGCCGAAACTGGTAGCCAAATAAAATAACAGTTCGGGAATTAGACAGCTGAAAGGAGTTTGATTTGACATACTGTACTGAACAGCCAAGTCCTGCATCTAACTCCGAAAAGAGTGAAGGAACTCTGCTACAGACATGGAAAATCAAATTGGAATTGCCATTGGCTTGAGCTTCACATAGATTCTGTTTGATTTCAAGTACTTGTACATCATCTTTTGTGGGTCTTATCATAATGGGAGAACCCTCGGGATTTTAATAATCTGACAACTGATTGGGATGATTACAGTTTTGTATGTGATGGGTCTGATTAGACATCCTGCAAAATAGTACTAAATGCATTTTCAGAAAGCTACTTGCAACAGTTAGTTCAAAAGCCTGTTCATGATGGAAATGTAATAGATCTAGTGGCAACAACTTTTTCCCATCCTTTGATCACTTTTTGTATTAATATTGTATATGTCAGGACATACATATTCATTTTCCAAAATGTTTGGTATTTACGTTAAAGACATAGAATGTACACTATTTTTCAGGCATTTCTCACAAAACTGTGACATATTAAAGTTTACACCATAAAAAATGAAAGCAATTTTCAAACATATGCACTAAAATTGTAGTTTGAGATAGAGTTAAAAACTACCGGCTGAAACGAGACAACACCTTAGCTTTTGTCTTAATGCAGACAGTGCTTTTAAGTTCGCGATGCTGCGTAGGAGTTTGTTATAAAATATATTCCAGCTATTTCAGGATCATTATTACTTAACATCCATCTGTTTGTTTGCGTGTGGTAGATGTCTTTACACATAGTGCAGAAATTTTATATAATTTTGTTCTGCAAAGCTGTACAGTTTATTTTTGAATATATAATTGTTCCATATATGTACAGTGCAGGCACTGTCAGTAATTGGAATTCTTTAAATTTATTTCTGCAGGACTGTCTTGGTGGCTTATTTCCAATCCACCTAATTGCCTTCTTTTGCAATTCAACATGTTGACTGCTGTACACATAGCGAAGGATGTTTCACCGGTGGGCGTACAGTTTCAGGCGTGAGTGAAGCTCTGCTGTGGCCACCAGCAGATGCACGGCATCAAGTGTGAGGCTGCGGTGTGGCTGTTGGCAGAGTCATGACAGTCAGTGTCTTAAGTAATCGACATACAGTAGAACCTCAATCAAGATTCGCTTTTAGGACCAGGGGGTGATTAGAATGCTAAAAAGATCGCATAATCGGAGGAGAATGAGACAAGTCCTGTACAGAGCTCAAAACTATGTAATAAATCAAAATTAAGTAAAAAAGAAATTACAGTTGTAATATATTGTTGTTCTTGTCTTCAGCCCTGAGACTGGTTTGATGCAGCTCTCAATGCTACTCTATCCTGTGCAAGCCTCTTCATCTCCCAGTACTTACTGCAACCTACATCCTTCTGAATCTGCTTAGTGTATTCATCTATTGGTCTCCCTCTACGATTTTTACCCTCCACGCTGCCCTCCAATACTAAATTTGTGATCCCTTGATGCCTCAGGACATGTCCTACCAACCGGTCCCTTCTTCTTGTCAAGTTGTGCCACAAACTCCTCTTCTCCCCAATTCTATTCAAAACCACCTCATTAGTTATGTGATCTACCCATCTAATCTTCAGCATTCTTCTGTAGCACCACATTTCAAAAGCTTCTATTCTCTTCTTGTCCAAACTATTTATCGTCCATGTTTCACTTCCATACATGGCTACACTCCATACAAATACTTTCAGAAATGACTTCCTGACACTTAAATCCATACTCGATGTTAACAAATTTATCTTCTTCAGAAACGCTTTCCTTGCCATTGCCAGTCTACATTTTATATCCTCTCTACTTCGACCATCATCAGTTATTTTGCTCCCCAAATAGCAAAACTCCTTTACTACTTTAAGCGTCTCATTTACTAATCTAATTCCCTCAGCATCACCTGACTTAATTCGACTACATTCCATTATCCTCGTTTTGCTTTTGTTGATGTTCATCTTATATCCTCCTTTCAAGACACTCTACATTTCGTTCAACTGCTCTTCCAAGTCCTTTGCTGTCTCTGACAGAATTACAATGTCATCGGCGAACCTCAATGTTTTTATTTCTTCTCCATGGATTTTAATACCTACTCCGAACTTTTCTTTTGTTTCCTTTACTGCTTGCTCAATATACCGATTTAATAACATCGGGGACAGGCTACAACCCTGTCTCACTCCCTTCCCAACCACTGCTTCCCTTTCATGCCCCTCGACTCTTATAACTGCCATCTGGTTTCTGTACAAATTGTAAATAGCCTTTCGCTCCCTGTATTTTACCCCTGCCATCTTTAGAATTTGAAAGAGAATATTCCAGTGAACATTGTCAAAAACTTTCTCTAAGTCTTCAAATGCTAGAAACGTAGGTTTGCCTTTCCTTAAACTATTTTCTAAGATAAGTCATAGGGTCATTATTGCCTCACGTGTTTCAACCTTTCTGCGGAATCCAAACTGATCTTCCCCGAGGTCGGCTTCTATCAGTTTTTCCATTCGACTGTAAAGAATTCGTGTTAGTATTTTGCAGCCGTGACTTATTAAGCTGATAGTTCGGTAATTTTCGCATCTGTCAACAGCTGCTTTCTTTGGGATTGGAATTATTATATTCTGCTCGAAGTCTGAGGGTATTTTGCCTGTCTCATACATCTTGCTCACCAGATGGTAGAGTTTTGTCAGGACTGGCTTTCCCAAGGCCGTCAGTAGTTCTAATGGAATGTTGTCTACTCCCGGGGCCTTGTTTCGACTCAGGTCGTTCAGTGCTCTGTCAAACTCTTCATGCAGTATCATATCTCCCATTTCATCTTCATCTACATCCTCTTCCATTTCCATAATATTGTCCTCAAGTACATCGCCCTTGTATGGACCCTCTATATACTCCTTCCACCTTTCTGCTTTCCCTTCTTTGCTTAGAAATGGGTTTCCATCTGAGCTCTTGATATTGAAACAAGTGGTTCTCTTTTCTCCAAAGGTCTCTTTAATTTTCCTGTAGGCAGCATCTATCTTACCCCTAGTGAGATAAGCCTCTACATCCTTACATTTGTCCTCTAGCCATCCCTGCTTAGCCATTTTGCACTTCCTATCAATCTCATTTTTGAGGCGTTTGTATTCCTTTTTGCCTGCTTCATTTACTGCGTTTTTATATGTTCTCCTTTCATCAATTAAATTCAGTATTTCTTCTGTTACCCAAGGATTTCTACTAGCCCTTGTCTTTTTACCTACTTGATTTTATTCTGCCTTCACTACTTCATCCCTCAGAGCTACCCATTCTTCTTCTACTGTATTTCTTTCCCCCATTCTTGTCAGTTGTTCCCTTATGCTCTCCCTGAAACTCTGTACAACCTCTGGTTCTTTCCGTTTATCCAGGTCCCATCTCCTTAAATTCCCACCTTTTTGCAGTTTCTTCAGTTTTAATCTACAGTTCATAACCAATAGATTGTGGTCAGAGTCCACATCTGCCCCTGGAAATGTCTTACAATTTAAAACCTGGTTCCTAAATCTCTGTCTTACCATTATATAATCTATCTGATGCCTTTTAGTATCTCCAGGATTCTTCCATGTATACAACCTTCTTTTATGATTCTTGAACCAAGAGTTAGCTACGATTAAGTTATGCTCTGTGCAAAATTCTACCAGTCGGCTTCCTCTTTCATTCTCTCCCCCAATCCATATTGACCCACTATGTTTCCTTCTCTCCCTTTTCCTACTCTCGAATTCCAGTCACCCATGACTATTAAATGTTCGTCTCCCTTCATTATCTGAATAATTTCTTTTATCTCATCATACATTTCATCAATTTCTTCATCATCTGCAGAGCCAGTTGGCATATAAACTTGAACTATCGTAGTAGGCATTGGCTTCGTGTCTATCTTGGCCACAATAATGCGTTCACTATGCTGTTTGTAGTAGCTTACCTGCACTCCCATTTTTTTATTCAGTATTAAACCTACTCCTGCATTACCCATATTTGATTTTGTATTTATAACCCTGTATTCACCTGACCAAAAGTCTTGTTCCTCCTGCCACCGAACTTCGCTAATTCCCACTATATCTAACTTTAATCTATCGATTTTCCTTTTTAAATTTTCTGACCTACCTGCCCGATTAAGGGATCTGACATTCGACGCTCCGATCCGTAGAACGCCAGTTTTCTTTCTCCTGATAATGACTTCCTCTTGAGTAGTCCCCGCCCGGAGATCCGAATGGGGGACTATTTTACCTCCGGAATACTTTACCCAAGAGGACGCCATCATTATTTAACCATATAGTAAAGCTGCATGCCCTCGGGAAAAATTACGGCTGTAGTTTCCCCTTGCTTTCAGCCGTTTGCAGTACCAGCACAGCAAGGCCGTTTTGGTTAGTGTTACAAGGCCAGATCAGTCAATCATCCAGACTCTTGCCCCTGCAACTACTGAAAAGGCTGCTGCCCCTCTTCAGGAACCACACGTTTGTCTGGCCTCTCAACAGATACCCCTCTGTTGTGGTTGCACCTACAGTACGGCCATCTGTATCGTTGAGGGACGCAAGCCTATCCACCAACGGCAAGGTCCATGGTTCATGGGGGTAGGACAGTTGTAATATAGAGAAACAGTTGTAATATAGAGAAACGAAAACAGAAATTTTTAGACCCTGAAAATCTATTTAAAAACTGTGAAATATTTTTTGTTTCAGTTTCTTACACCAGGGTTTCATGGCTGCACCGTGCAACTTCTTTGCCCACAACATGTCCACAGCTGTAGCAGTTGGCTGTTGTTCCAAGTATTTAAGGACAGTCTCTGACACATCTTTCACTGCAGAGTGGCTGATCTTTTCGTCTTATTCCTTTACTTCATCATGTGACTCCTCTTTCTCAGCACTGTACTGTTGCAAAATGAGATTGATGATCTAACCATTTGCAAGCTCTTCATTGGTAACAGCAGCAACGTCACCTTCTGCTCCCCATTCCTCTGCATCTGCAGGCTAGGTACCATTCTGAACAGTTTACAAAGCAGTGACTAGATCTGGTGCATCTGACGTATAAGTTTCTGGAAGTTCTTGTTCATGGTTTAGGTTAGGACAAATCTCCTCCAATGATTTTTGTTGAGTGTTTTTCATGCATTCTTGTCAAGCTTGAGGAACTGGGTAAATTGCAGTGTTTATGATGAGGCTTTTTATTGCTTCAAGATGATCACAGCCCTCTTCTGTTTTCTCTATCAAAGTACTCCTTTTCTGTCTCCATGACTATTTTTCCAATCGTTGCTTGCTTGGAATTCATCTTCTCCCCCTCCAACTGCCCCTGTTTCTGGTGCAATGAAAAGCTTCTTTTATGATAGGGGCTGTAAAGAGTAAAAACTGTAGAGGAAGACAGAGATTGGAAAACATCCACCAAATAATTGAAGATGTAGGTTGTAATTGGTACTCTGAGATGAAAAGGGTGGCACAGAAAAGGAAGTTGCGGAGGGCTTCATCAAACCAGTCAGAAGACTGGCGACTCAAATAAGAGGCCTGAAAGTGGGGTCCCCTTCTGTCGTTCCTGATGACAAAAAACAGACACACAGTATCATCCAAGAGTTCAATTTGTGGCTTTTTTCAATACTTTTCTAGTTGTTAAAGCATTTTCACCATCAACAATTAACGAAAAAGCTCAAAGGTATTTCGTTTCTTTTTCCAGTCTTTAATGGTTGTGCCTCCAACACCCATTTTAGATACTAATTCAGTAACTGACTTGCCATTGTCAAGTCTTTGTAAAAGAGTTCCTGTACAATTGTGCACATGACAAATTTTCTTTTCTGATTTGCAGCTGGAGCGTAGAGTCTGACACGGATATTGCGGAGATTGGGAGGGTGATGAAAAGCTATTCTAGATGTGGTGGGCAAAATCTTATACAGAATGGATTCATTTCAGGGCATGATTTTAGGAAGTCATGGTCTTGTCAAAAGCAGCTGATTAATACATTCCAGACCAAGAATATGCTGAGTGACTGTTGGTGCACTCCGTAGTTGTTTCTTTGGAGGGATCAGCATTACCAGGATTGCATGTGATGGCCTAGGAAACCAGCTTTTGAACTGCAGGGTGAAATATCCGTTCTGCAAATGTAATTTGTTTGGTGCCTGTTCTAGGCAATAGGACTGATTTATGCATTTATTGCTTGTCTATATCTATACTCTATGAGATAGAATACTAGCTAGAAGTTACCTTCAGGAAGCGAAATGTGTAATACTGCCAGTAGACACACGTAGAAATAAGACACACAAAACAGCCCCACTTTTAAAGTCATTCTCAGGCACAGGATCAATAAGTTACAGTTCATAAGCTGCTGGAATTGGCCTCGATTGTTGTCAAGAAATTAAATGCTGCTTTGAATAGGTGTGTTGGAGGGCTATTGAAATTCACATACCAGAGATACTGACGATAATTCAAGTACTTCCCTTTTCCATAGATTCTGTCTCCTCTACAGGATCTATCACCACAGTCAAATTAACAGGGACTGACATGCCAGTAGTAGGTCTGTGGGCCCTGAACAGAAAAAAGAGAAACCAGGGTGAACTCAGGGGATTACACCAAACAAAAAATTCAGTGACTTGCCTTCCAGTGAAACTGAGTCATTGCCAAACACCTCACTTTTTGGGGAACCTACTATGCCCATGTCAAGGGGAGGCAGACACAGATTGGTTGTTGTTGTTGTTGTTGTTGTTGTTGTTGCTGTTGCTGTTGTGGTCTTCAATTCAGAGACTGGTTTGATGCAGCTCTCCATGTTACTCTATCCTGTGCAAGCTTCTTCATCTCTGAGTAACTACTGCAACCTACATCCTTCTGAATCTGCTTAGTGTATTCATCTCTTGGTCTACCTCTATTATTTTTATCCTCCACAATACCTTCCAATACTAAATTGGTGATCCCTTGATGCCTCAGAATGTGTCCTGCCCATCGGTCCCTTCTTTTAGTCAGGTTGTGCCACAATTTCCTCTTCTCCCCAATTCTATCCAGTATCTCCTCATTACTTGCATGATCTACCCATCTAATCTTCAGCGTTCTTCTGTAGCAGAACATTATGAAAGTTTCTATTCTCTTCTTGTCTAAACTATTTATCATCTATGTTTTACTTTGATAAATGGCTACACTCCATACAAATACTTTCCGAAAAGACCTCCTGACACTTAAATCTATACTAGATGTTAGCAAATTTCTCTTCTTCAGAAATGTTTTCCTTGCCATAGCCAGTCTACAGTTTATATCCTCTCTACTTCGACCATCATCAGTTATTTTGCTTCCCAAATAGCAAAACTCATTTGCCACCTTAAGCGTCTCATTTCCTAATCTAATCCCCTCAGCATCACCTGACTTCATTCGAATACATTCCATTATCCTCGTTCTGCTTTTGTTGGTGTTCATCTTATATCCTCCTTTCAAGACACTGTCCATTCAGTTTAACTGCTCTTCCAGGTCCTTTGCTGTGTCTGACAGAATTACAATGTCATTGGCAAACCTCAAAGTTTTTGTTTATTCTCCATGGATTTTAATTCCTGCTCCGAATTTTTCTTTTGTTTCCTTTACTGCTTGCTCAATATACAGAGTGATAACGTCGGGGATAGGCTACAACCCTGTCTCACTCCCTTCCCAACCACTGCTTCCCTTTCATGCCCCTCTACTCTCACAACTGGCATGTGGCTTCTGTATAAATTGTAAATAGTCTTTCGCTCCCTGTAATTTACCCCTGCCATGTTCAGAATTTTAAAGAGAGTATTCCAGTCAACATTGTCACAAGCTCTCCCCAAGTCTACAAATGCTAGAAACGTAGGTTTGCCTTGCCTTAATCTATCTTCCGAGATAAGTCATAGGGTCAGTATTGCCTTGCTTGTTCCAACATTTCTATGGAATCTGAACTGAGCTTCACTGAGTTCGGCTTCTACCTGTTTTTCCTTTCATCTGTAAAGAATTCGTATTAGTATTTTGCAGCCATGACTTATTAAACTGATAGTTTAGTAATTTTCACACTTGTCAGAATATTTTGAAGCTATGACTTATTAAACTGGTAGTTCGGTAATTTTCACACCTGTCAACACCTGCTTTCTTTGGGATTGGAATTATTATATTCTTCTTGAAGTCTGAGGGTATTTTGCCTGTCTCCTACATCTTGCTTACCAGATGGTAGAGTTTTATCATGGCTGGCTCTCCCAAGGCTATCAGTATCTCTAATGGAATGTTATCTATTCCTGAGGCCTTTTTTTTACTTAGGTCTTTCAGAATGGTAGAGGTGTATTAATCATCAGCAGTGCATTTGTATGGTGAATACTGGAGCCCCTTAAGAAAATGGCAACAAGCCATTGGGAGGATCATCTTGTGAACTCTTTGTGTGTGCTTGGAGCACTCATTCAGCATGTTAAGGAGGACCAGGTTTCAACCAATTGCAGATTGTGACACATACATTGGTATGAACTATGTCTTTGGTCTCCAAAGTCCTACTTGGGCCATACCAGCAAACTGCAGGAAGGCTGAGAAGACCAACCCTGCTTGTGGAATTTCAGCAACATTCTCAATGTGCAGCAGTCCTCAGAACTAATCACGACCTACTGCTTCTGAGTCTAGTGGAAGGCTTAACTCAGAGGCTTCATTGATTCAGTGACAAACTAGGCTGTGAGTTCCTATTGTTGCACAATAGGGTTGAGAACTGAGAGTCCCCCTAAATGAGTCAGGTGTGCGTTACACATCAGAGGTTGCTACACGGGTAGCTAATTGTGTGTAGAGTGCACACGAGGTAGTTTTTGTTCTATTTCTTTTTTCATGTCTCCCCCCCCCCCCCATAAAAAAAAAAAAAAAAAGATGAAACTATTAAAATGTGGAGTCCACATGACACTTGGTTCAGAAAGATTAAAAATTGACACAACTGAGAGTTTTGTGTTCATTTAAGTGCATAGTTAATGCAGAGGAGATATGGAGGTGGTATATTTATTACAATAGAAGAGAATCTCAAACTACCGATGTAGAAATTGAAGTCACTATAACGATTGTTTTGGCAAGACTCTGAATCACAGGTAGGCACACATTTTCACTTGGATACTTTTATTAACTCCCAGAATCATCCCCATATACTGTATAACCAGAAGCTTTCAAGAAAACCTCAGCTCTCTGGTATGTATGTACACTAACCATATCATCTTTGGAGGAACCTTTAATCATCCTAAAACTGATTGAGATAATTGTAGTTTAGTGGCATGCCTGACTAGACATCCTGTGAAACAGTACCAAATCTCCTATCTGAAAACTACTTAGAACATATAGTTTTCAGGTGCACTGATGATGGAAATACAGTGTGACCCAGAACTCCACCAACAAACTTTCAGAGCTTGTTCACAGATACCCTCTCAATATTTTGATACAAGGGCCCCATGGTCTCCAGCATTTTATTACAGAGTAATAATGCAATTGTAGTTTATTTGGTTTGTTACCACAGTCACCCTTGTTTTTGTGGAAATTCATTAACTACAGTGAATAAACCTGTAATATGTAAAAATCAACTGTACAACACATAAAAAACAACACAGAATACTACAACAAACCTCAAACAAAATCCAAACACATAAATTGTAGTGTGTTCAGTCTTTTCTGTCAGTATACAGTTCAGCATGTAACAAAAGCAGAATGATTTCTTTAGAGGTTTTCTCCAAAATTTTGACAACCTTATAAAACATTCATATGACCCATCCTAGAATATTGACAGGTGTGTGTGACTCTTACTGAATCAGATTGACAATGTGTAATGAAGCATAACAGAAAACACTATAATGAAGCAATCAATGCCAGGACTGACACGCAAAGCTAATATACAAGTTGCACATAAAACACATACTTTGTAAATTACTGTTAACATGACTGTACTTAATTTCACTTGAATATGAGTTTGTAATAGTCATTACACTTAATAAGAATTCGTAGTTTTCAAATTATGTTTATTTTACGTAAATCTACTTTTATACAAAATTCAAGAAAGTCAATTTGACATCATTTCCTGAGATCTTGTTCCCAAATTATTTATTTTTGAGACAGCTGTTACATTGTGTCAGTTACTAGATATGAATTCATTGTATATTTTAGCATCAAAAGTAATTTTATAATTGAAAATAAATTAATGTTTTATGAAATTAATTGTTTATGAAGCACATTTGATAAAATTTCATATAGGAACAAACATTTAATAGAGACTCTGTTTATGAGAAAAAATGACAATATTATGAAAAGGATAGGCTGTTACTCACTTTGTAGCAGAGATGTTGAATCACACATAGGCACAACAAAAACCTTTAAACGAGAAAGCTTTCGGCCAAAAGGCCTTCCAAATTCTAACATACATGCAAACATTCAAGCAGTCTGGCCTCAGTAGCCAGAGACAGTGTTCATCGATCTGTGTGCGCACATTTGCTTGGATGTATGTGTGTATGCTGTCTAATTCAGAAGAAGGCCTTTTGAGCAAAAGCTTACTTATTTTGAAAAACATATCTCCATTTTTTGTAAAGCACATTTCTGTACCAGGAAATTTGTAGAATCATAATTTTAAATTATAATTTTAATTATTCACAAGTAACCATGTTATGTAATATGATGGTTGTTGTATTTGATTTATAGACTGGTGTTGGAACAAATCAGGCAGTCTGAAGTTAAGTGCGAGCTCTGTGTTACGTAGACTCGGTTGCAAAAGTTTCTCAATATCAATGCATTTTTCACGACTTATGAGGTCTGTTCAAAACATTCCAGAACATTCGTAATTTCACACTGAGGGTGTGTTGGAGTGAAATGCGGTTGGCATCCTTGCACATGCCTGTGTTTGAAGTGTATCTGCTAGAAGTTACATTGTTGTATGTCTGTTAGTTATTGTTCAGTGTTGCATTGAGTAGAGTGTTGTGTCACACAGTTTGGGAATTTCGAGATGCAGAGTTAGAGGAGCAATCCATCTACTTTAAATTTAGTGTGAAACTCAAGAAAATCTTTACATAGACACACCAAACAATGTAGGAAGCCTATGGTGGTGAGTGCTTAAGCCGAACTCTGTGTTGCAAATGGTTCACATGGTTTAAAAATGTCCAGACACAAGTTAAAGATGACCCTCATTCAGGATGCTCTTTGATGTCTACCAAGAATGCTGATGTCAGGAATATCAACGAAACTGTGTGTGTCAATTGAAAACTGACTGACTGAGAGATTGCAGAAGAATGTAACATTTGAGTTGGATCATGTCATGAAATCCTGACACAGCATCTTGGAATGCATCTTATTACCACCAAGTTAGTCCCACGGCTCATGAGTCAAGACCAGAAAGACCTTTGCCTCATAATCTGTGAAGAGCTTTTGAATCTCACAAATGAGAACAAGATATTCCTTAAGAGAATCATAACTGGTGATGTGACTTAGGTCTACGGTTATGATGTTGAGACCACATTTCAATCTTCACAGTCAATTGGGAAAGGTTCTCCAAGACTAAAAAAAGCTCGTCAAGTTGGAACAAATGTCAAAGTCATGCTGATGAGATAAAAGAAAATTCCCAGGCGACAGTTCGTGCGATCCAGCAAGAGGCATTTCAGACTGCTTCCGCAAGTGGAAATGGCGTTGGGAGCGGTGTATTAATTGTTGAAGACAGTATTTGTATTTTGAAGGAGACCATGCACAATAAGTAAAAGATAAACATAGAAAAATTTTGTGCAAAAAGCTCGAGAATTTTTTGAGCAGACCTTGTATACTATACAATTGAAGATGAAACCCGAGTCAGATGTTTACTATTTCCTTAATTAAGTGCTTCAGCTAGTTCCTTCATGTGAGATCAATCTATTTGGTATGAACTGAAGTGAGGCAAGATCATCAGTAATCACCCCTACAATAAGCAGCGTTCTGCTATGAACAGTACCAATTATTTGTGAAATACTTTGAAAACCACTTAGAAATCAAGCACAAAATTAGCTATTTTTCTGTCAATATATTTAAATATTTTGTAGCAAAATGTTGCAAGTAGATATTGAACATGTACAAAGATTGTCAAAATGTTTGAAAACTTGAACAAGCAGATTCTTAAAAATAGACAGCAAGTATCCTGTGAATGACTATTTACAAAGTTTCAAGAATCCATATTAAGTGAGGAATTTAAGAATACACTAAAAACCTCTATGCACAGCTCCTGTATGAACAATGAAGACAAGCTTACATGAAGTGCAAAGCACATAGGCACATTTAACCAATTATCCTCTCTCCACTCCGTACAAGAAAGGAATGGAAAAAATCTTTTAATACATGGTACAATGGAAAGTATCTTCACTGTGCTTTCAGAGTAAAGGTGTAGATATAGTTGTGGGTTATATCTAGCAAGCAGAAGAGAAGCAGGAAGGAACTTCGATACAACACGTAATAGTAGACTTGACTTTATGCAGGACACTCACAAGACATATTAACTCTTTCATCACAAAAACCATCAAGTGACTATGTAATGTTAATGTAACATCATCCTGTGACTCGTCATATGTTGAACTACTTTTAAAGTGTCCTCAGCACATAATCTGTCAAATTGTAGGCTGTTGATAATCTGATCTCATCACATAACCAGTCTTATGATACCCCATGAATAGTGTGCCTACTGTATGACCTGACATATGAAAGGCCAATGATAACATGCTCTCACCAGGCACCTGTAATAGTATAGACCAGTGGTAGCTAGCCTCACAAGACTCATAATATGATGGACTCGTGAGAGTGCATTCTCATCACATGATCCATTATATGATGAACCAAAGACAGACTTCCCTCATCACAAGTTAATCATGTTGTTGTTGCTGTTGTGGTCTTCAGTCCTAAGACTGGTTTGATGCAGCTCTCCATGCTACCCTATCCTGTGCAAGCTTCTTCATCTCCCAGTACTTACTGCAACCTACATCCTTCTGAATCTGCTTAGTGTATTCATCTCTTGGTCTCCCTCTACGATTTTTACCCTCCACACTGCCCTCCAATGCTAAATTTGTGATCCCTTGATGCCTCAGAACATATCCTACTAACCGGCCACTTGTTTTTGTCAAGTTGTGCCACAAACTTCTCTTCTCCACAATTCTGTTCAATATTTCATCAGTAGTTATGTGATCTACCCATCTAATCTTCAGCATTCTTCTGTAGCACCACATTTCGAAAGTTTCTATTCTCTTCTTGTCTAAAATATTTATTGTCCATCTTTCACTTCCATACATGGCTACACTCCATACAAATACTTTCAGTAATGACTTCCTGACACTTAAATCAATACTCGATGTTAACAAATTTCTCTTCTTCAGAAACGCTTTCCTTGCCATTGCCAGTCTACATTTTATATCTTCTCTACTTCGACCATCATCTGTTATTTTGCTCCCCAAATAGCAAAACTCCTTTTACTACTTTAAGTGTCTCATTTCCTAATCTCATTCCCTCAGCATCACCCGACTTAATTCAACTACATTCCATTATCCTCGTTTTGCTTTTGTTGATGTTCATCTTATATCCTCCTTTCAAGACACTGTCCATTCTGTTCAACTGCTCTTCCAAGTCCTTTGCTGCCTCTGACAGGATTACAATGCCATCGGTGAACCTCAAAGTTTTTATTTCTTCTCCATGGGTTTTAATACCTACTCCGAACTTTTCTTTTGTTTCGTTTACTGCTTGCTCAATATACAGATTGAATAACATTGGGGAGAGGCTACAACCCTGTCTCACTCCCTTCCCAATCATGGCTTCCCTTTCATGCCCCTCGACTCTTATAACTGCCATCCGGTTTCTGTACAAATTGTAAATAGCCTTTTGCTCCCTGTATTTTACCCCTGCCATCTTTAGAATTTGAAAGAGAGTATTCCAGTCAACATTGTCAAAAGCTTTCTCTAAGTCTACAAACGCTAGAAACGTAGGTTTGCCTTTCCTTAATTTTTTTTCTAAGATAAGTCATAAGATCAGTATTGCCTCACGTGTTCCAACATATCTACGGAATCCAAACTGATCTTCCCCGAGGTCAGCTTCTACCAGTTTTTCCATTCATCTGTAAAGAATTCACGTTAGTATTTTGCAGCTGTGACTTATTAAACTGATAGTTCAGTAATTTTCACATCTGTCAACACCTGCTTTCTTTGGGATTTGAATTATTATATTCGTCTTGAAGTGTGAGGGTATTTCGCCTGTCTCATGTATCTTGCTCACCAGATGGTAGAGTTTTGTCAGGACTGGCTCTCCCAAGGCCGTCAGTAGTTCTAATGGAATGTTGTCTACTCCCGCGGCCTTGTTTCGACTCAGGTCTTTCAGTGCTCTGTCAAACACTTCACGCAGTATCGTATCTCCCATTTCATCTTCATCTACATCCTCTTCCATTTGCATAATATTGTCCTCAAGTACATCGCCCTTGTATAGACCCTCAATATACTCCCTCCACATATCTGCTTTCCCTCCTTTGCTTAGAGCTGGGTTTCTAAGCAAAGAAGAAGTTAACCATAATGTGGGTCAAAGATAGCCTTCCCTTACTTGTGATACATCATATGACTAACAAACAATAGTATGGTCTAGACCTCCAATGTAATGACCAAGAATAACTTCACTTCATACACAGGCAGTATAGGGTGACTATGTGCTACATGTTGGTGACCAATGAGAATTTTTTGGATATAACGTAGATTGCAGTAGAACATTTTGTATTCTGTTGATATTCTGCAGTGTTTTGGGAAAACAAAACATGTGCATGCAATTTTCAAGAGGGCTTGAAGGACTGTATGTCTGAGCAGTTGTTGAATATATTTAATAAAAGTGATAGTTTATATATCTAAAAACACAGATGATGTGACTTACCGAACGAAAGTGCTGGCAGGTCGATACACAGACGTGACAAAAGCCATGGGATAGCGATACACACATATACAGATGGCGGTTGTATCACGTAAATAAGGCATAAAATGACAGTGCATTGGCAGAGCTGTCATTTGTACTCAGGTGATGCATGTGAAAAGGTTTCTGACATGATTATGGCTGCACGAAAGGAATTAATAGACTTTGAATGCAGAATGGTAGTTGGAGCTAGACGCATGGAGTAATCCATTTCAGAAATCATTGAGGAATTAAATATTCCACGATCCACAGTATAAAGCGTGTGCCGAGAATGCCACATTTCAGGCCTTACCTCTCATCACAGACAATGTGGTGGCCGACGGCCTTCACTTAACGATTGTAAGTGCTAACAGACAAGCAACACTGCGTGAAATATCTGCAGAAATCAACGTGGCATGTGCAATGAATGTATCCATTAAGACAGTGCGGCAAAATTTGGTGCTAATGGGCTATGGCAGCAGATGACCAATATGAGTGCCTTTCCATGCAGCATAACATCACCTGTTGCATCTCTCCTGAGTTTGTGACCATATTGCTTGGACCCTAGACAACTGGAAGACCATGGCCTGGTCAGATGAGTCCAGATTTCAGATGGTAAGAGCTGACATTACGGTTTGAGTGAGGTGCAGTGCCCATGAAGCCATGGACCCAACATGTCAACAAGGCACTGTGCAAGCTGGTGGTGGCTACATAATGGTGTGGGCTATGTTTACATGGAATGGACTGGGTCCTCTGATCCAACTGAACTGATCATTGACTGCAAATTGTTCTGTTTGGCTGCTTCAGAGAGCATTTGCAGCCATTCATGTTCCTAAACAAAGGAATTTTTATGGATGACAATGCGCCATGTCACTGGGCCACAATGGTTCATGATTGGTTGAAGAACATTCTTGGCAATTTGAGCAAATGATCTGACCACTCAGACTGCCCAACTTTAAACCCATTGAACATTTATGGGACATAATAGAGAGGTCAGTTTGTGAACAAACCCTGCAACAGGAACAGTTTAACTATTATGGACCCCCGAGGGGGCTTGCCACTCTTTGGCAGGTTCGTGCTACCATGGGGTAGCATTTTTTTCCCTTCAGTGCTGCATGGCTATCCTCTTGCTATTCTTTTTCTCCTCCCTTGGGGAATGTTTGGGATATTATTGGGAATGTTCGGCATTCTGCTGCGCTAGTGTCAATCCTAGTTGAGGGAAAGGGAAATTTTATCAAAATTCAATGAAGGTACTGTTGGGCGATGAAATCTCGGGCCGCTGACAGGGTGTGGTAACATACAAAAGCCAGCAGGCCAGGCAAGGTAAACTTGGCACTCGTGGGTGTGGATCTGCGATGGCGGTATTGCACGCACGATTTTTTTGAGTGGAGCAACAACGAGCCAGGAAACTGCAGCGTTGCTTTAAGTTATTGCAATGTATGAGGCGGGGCACTAGGCCAGAGCCAGGAGTGGCGATTTGTAAATGGCTGATGTGTGGAAATTTATCCCTGCCATAGTTTCTGTCTCTCTCTCTGACAGTATGTCAGAAGCGAGGGAGAAACCAATGTAAATAGATGGGCAAATTTAGCTTGACAGTGTGTGCCAGGTCAGTCAAACGTTGGGATGGCTCTGTGCTGGTCTATGCTTATAGGGGCCAGTCTGGCAGCAATGGTATAAGTATTCTACATAAACTTGTACTTTGTTTCTATGTAATTGTTCAGACTATATTCCGCCTCTGGGGACACAACACCGGGGCGGGACAGAACGGCAGCCTGGAACTTGGAGATCACATGGTCTGCCTGAAAGAGGGCAGTGAGAGCAGTCTGCAGTGGGTCCAGGAGGGGCTCGGTTCCACTCTAATCTATGGGCCATCTTCACTTTCCACCTGGTGTACCAGGGTCCGGGCGCGGCAAAGCTGCAGCAGTACCAGAGACGGCGGCGGGTGTTGCCATCTGGCAAGCACCGCTAGCGGCAAGTTGTGGCACAGAATCCAGGAGGATGTGGGTTCAAGAATGGTCCTGTTCTGGGAGCAGTGATGGTCTGAGGACCATGGGTGACCAGTACACCCACCTTCGTCCCATGGTCAGGCAGAGCAGACCAAACGGGACGGAGGCCTGCGAGGACCAGGGCTGTAGCAGTCTCCGGAATCACGGGCAGCAGCGTGGCGCAAGACGCGATGCATTGGCAGGCGGCGACCAGGGAGAGTGCGGCTGACTTACAGCAGAGTGGCCTTGATGACAGCAACAGCTGCGTCGGCATACCAGGAGTTGCTGAACCAGCTGGACTCACGGGACAGCACTGCGGGCGGCACACCGACACTACGCTGCACCCATCGAGTACTGTAAATTAGCTGAATAAAGACATGCTACTGAATACCAATGTATCACTCTGCACTGTCCCTTGATGCTCTTGAACTTTCTCGGCCTCTTGGAAAATGCGGCGCGGTGGGTCCCGGCTTCAGCTCGGCCATCTGGAGTCCCAGGTTCAACACACTGACCCCGCAACAATTCTGTTGCTGACAAGCGAACAGTCTCACCTTTGGGTTTTGCTCCCTTTTTCTTTCTTTGTTTACCTTCTCCTCTTGTTCCTCCACTTCGGCATTTGAGGATCCTCTTTTTTTCTTCTTCCTCCCTGTGCGCTCCTGAAGGCCGACTCACACATCTGATGCATAACAGGTGACTGGGTAATGCGTGATTCCCAGCCCTGGGTTGACAGGTAGGGTTCGCACGTACTCCCTGGTACAGGCCAGGCCCAGGGAGGGGTGATTTCCTGAGCTGTAACCTTCCCAAATTGCCGATTGGTCCTTCTGTCAGGTGTTCAGGAGGTGTGAACAATCACCTAAGGCAGTTGCGCCCCCTTGTGCAGGGGGCCCTGAGTTGGAAGGAGCGTGCCATCAGAGACGCTGGCAATCATGGGGGAATTCCTTGTGAAGAGTCAATAATCTTCCCCCTCAACATCTACAAAACATAAATATAATGAGGCTAACAATTCAAAGGCCCTTCCCTCTCCACCACAGTTCCTCACGGTCTCACGTACTGAAGATGGTCAGCCCTTTGCCACGGTAAATCCATTTATTATTCAGAAAGGTGTAGATGCAATTGCTGGCCCTGTGAAATCCTGGTCTCGTTCATGGAATGGCACTTTGCTTTTGGAGACCACTTCTGATTCTCAAGTACAACAACTGTTTGCTGCCTCGCTTCTCCATTATTACACTGTTCATGTCGAGGCCCATAGAACTTTCAATTCTTCCTGTGGTATAATTTACACTAGGCTGCTCGACAGTCTAACCAAGACCAAAATCCAATCTTACCTCTCTGATCATGGTGTTATTGCTGTCCATCGTGTAATGAAAAAGATAGATTCCTCCATAGTGCCCACCCGCACTCTTTTTACACCTTTGACAGAGTGGTGCTTCCTTCCAAGCTCAAAGCAGGCTATGAACTTATCACTGTCTGGCCGTACATTCCGAACCCTATGCGCTGCTACCAGCCGTTTCAGTCACACTAGAACGTCTTGTCGACACCCAGCCACATGTGTCACCTGTGGTAGGAATGCACGCGAGGGCAATTGTCAGCCTCCTTCTCCCCACTGTATCAACTGTAATGGCGGCCATGCCGCCTCCTCTCGGTATTGTCCAGTGTATCTTGGTGAGCGAGCTGTTCAAGAGATCCGGGTAAAGTAAAAGGTGCCTTATGCAGCCGCTCACAAGGTATTGGCTAGTCGTAAACCCTGTAGTCTCCTGTCTGGTACCTATAGTTTTGTTCTTGCTACCCCTCGCTCCATGAAGGACATGGCCACACAAACATGCAACCTCCAATTCAGCTCTGAGGCTCTGAAATCACCCAGTGTCAAGGCAGCATCGCCATCCCCCCGTCCAACTGTGCAACAAGCCATTAAACTCTCACCTGAAGGGGCAAAGCCACCAGCTACACAACCGGTAGGCCGGAGGGAACAGAAGGAGTACTCTCTTGAAGACTTCCTCCGTCCCTCCAGCCACACAACACCCGAGTCTTCATCTAACCGGAAAGGCTCAAAGAAATCCACCAAAGACAAATGGTCTTCTCCTTCACCACCTCGAAGATCCTCTTCGATGGTGTCGCCATGTGGTACCTTAGCCTGGCCAGCCTCCATGTCGCTGGTGCACACCATCAACTGTTTTTCAGCATTGGACTCCACAGACAGACCGCACAAGCAAGCTGATGCTTCTGTGGACCCCATGGAGTAGAATCCTCCTGCTTCTGTGTCCTGTAGCAGCGCCTCTTCCCCAGCTGTCATTCGGCAGCCGCCGAGGTGACACCCCTACATCTCTTCGTCATCATGACTTTCCTCCAACAGAATGAGGATTTACGGCTGCTTTTAGCGTCGCAGCATCCCCTTGTACTCTGCCTTCAGGAAACAAAATTGCGCCCTCACGACCTCTTCGAGCTTTCACATTTCTTACTAATTCATTTTGATTTTCCCCCTGAGGTCAGCTTTCCACCACATGGGGACATCACGCTGCTCATACGGGATGACATTCATAGTCAACCCATCTCCCTGCCTGAGTGACTACCAGTCTACACGCTGTTGCAGTTCGCCTTTGCCTTCCGCACCTGACTTTTTTCCTCTGTACCATATATGTCCCTCCATCATTCGCTATCACCAGGGCAGACTTCCTTCAACTTATTGGGCAGCTGCCCCCCACCCCTTTTTGCCACTCGGTGACTTTAATGTGCATCGTTCCCTTTGGGGTTCTCCCTGGACCTGTCAGAGAGGTGCCCTCTTGGCTGACCAGGAACCAACTTAACCTCTTCTGCCTTAACAATGGAGCACTCAGTTTCCTTTGCGACTCTTTGCACACCTATTCCCTTTTGGACCTCTCCTTGTGCACTGCCCAGCTTGCACCTCTTCTTGAGTGGTCCGTTCTTCCTGACACCTACTCGAGCGACGATTTTGTGTGCTATCCATTTGCTGACTCCTACCCCATCCATGTGCACACCTAAATGGCAGCTTCCTAAGGCTGACTGGCTGCCTTACTCCTCCCTGGCGACCTTCGAAGAACGAGATTTCCCCAATTGTGATGACCAGGTGGAATATCTCACAAACGTTATACTTACTGCTGCAGAACGTTCCATCCCTGCACTTCCTCTTTACCACATCATGTCACAGTCCCTTGGTGGACTGAGGCATGCCGTGACACAATTCGCACACGGAGACATGCTCTCCACGTTTTTAACTGCCACCGTACCCAGGCAAACTGCATTCATTACAAACAGATGCATGCTAAGTGTAGGCATGTTCTTCAGGATAGCAAAAGAGCTAGCTGGATTTCATTATAGTTCCTTAACAGTTCCACACCTTCCTCTGTTGTGTGGGCCAACCTCCAACGGCTCTCTGGAACCAAGATCTATTCCCCAATTTCCGGCCTGGCGATGTCATTGTGGACCGTATTGCTATCTACACCTTTGGCCACCATTTTGCTGAAGTTTTGAGCTATTCCTACTATCACCCTGCCTTCTTCCATCAGAAACGAGCTGAGGCAGCTTGGGTGATGCCCTTCTCTTCTCCGAATCATGAGAGCTACAAAGTCGGCTTTACTATGAAGGAGCTAGATCATGCTCTCAGTTCATCCTGATCCTCTGCCCCAGTGCCAGATGCCATCCACATTTGGATTTTGCAGCACCTTTCTCCTGTGGGCAAGCACTTTCTGCTTAACACATACAACCGAATCTGAGCAGAGGGCACATTTCTTGGACGCTGGTGTGAAACCACCATCATACCCATACCTAAGCACGGTAAGGACAAAAACCTTCCTTCTAGCTATTGCCCCATCTCTCTTACCAGCTGCATTTGCAAGATGATGGGACGTATGATTCATGCCTGGCTGGTGTGGTGGCTTGAGTCTCACCATTTACTAACAAATGCACAGTGTGGATTTCGAGTGTGGCATTCTGCAGTTGACCATCTTGTTACTTTGTCCAACCATGTCATGAATGGTTTTCTGCGGAAATCCCAGACTGTGGCCACGTTTTTCGATTTGGAGAAGGCCTACAACACCTGCTGGAGAACTGGTATCCTCCGTACTCTTTATATGTGGGGCTTCCGTGGGCACCTGACCTGTTTTCTTTGGGCATTTTTACAAGACCGAGTTTTCAAAGTGCTCGTGGTTTCTGCCTTGTTGGACACCTTTATCCAGGAAAATAGTGTGCCTCAGGGTTCTGTCCTGAGTGTCGTCCTCTTTGGTATCGCCATTAAGCCTATAATGGCTTGTCTCCCGCTGGGCATCTCCGGCTCCCTTTTTGTTGATGATTTTGCCATCTATTGCAGTTCTCCATGAACATGTCTCACTGGATGGTGTCTTCAGTGCTGTCTTGTTTGTCTTTACTTTCACATTGCCACTGACAAAACTGTCTGAATGAATTTCTGGAGGCGCCAATGGTTTCTCCCACCAGCTCTCCATCTTGGGCCTATTGCCCTTCTGTTCGTTGAAACTACAAAACCCCTGGAGCTCATGCTCGATAAGAAACTCTCTTGGTCCTCCCATGTATCTTACCTGGCAGCCCACTGTATGTGGTCCCTCAGTGCCCTACATGTCCTCAATGGTACTTCCTGGTGTGCCGATCAAACCACCCTCCTCCATTTGTACCAGTCCCTTGTCTGTTCGAAACTCGACTGGGGTGTTTTCTTTATGCGTCTGCACACCCATCCCTCTTATGCCATCTCAACACTGTCCACCATCATGGCATCTGTTGAGCCACAGGTGCCTTCTACACTAGCCCGGTTGACTCTATATGATGAAGCTGCTGAACTACCACTCTCTTAACTGCCATGTCTTTCTCCTCAGCAGGTTTTCATGCCATTTGTCTGCCATGTGTGGCCACCCGTCCTATGCCTCCTTCTTTGACGATTCCTTTGATCATGAGTATGGGGCTTTCGGCCCTTATTATGGTGCCTTAACTTCACACTACCAGCGACTTTCCCAGTGGGTGTGAACCCTTCACCACCTTGGCTTCGTGAAGCGGCCCATGTTAACCTTGGCCTTCATTCGCTTCCTAAGGACACTACTCCAGCCTCGGTCTATCGCCTTCAGTTTCATGACCTTTTTATGGAATTTCGCAATAGTACTTTTGTATACACTGATGGCTCTCGGACTGACTGTGGGGTCGGGTGTGCCTTCGTCATTGGCACTCAATATTGGCTTCCAGCACACTCCTCAGTATTTGCAGCCATGCTCTTTGCCCTGCATCAGGCCACGGAGTACATCCAGTGACACAGGCTTTTCAATTGCGTCCTCTGCTCAGACTCACTCAGTGCCCTTCAAAGTCTATGTGCACTGTACACTGCCCATCCCTTATTCAGATGGTCCAGGGAAACTGTCACTTGCTCACTCTTGGTGGAGCCAGTGTCATGTTTCTGTCAGTTCCTGGTCATGTTGGGCTGCCAGGAAAAAACGCTGCTGACACTGCTGCCCAGGCTGCAGTTCTCTTACCTCAGCCTGCGAGTACCTGTATTCCCTCTGATGATCTCTGCTTTGCTGTCTGTCAGGAGGTGGTGTCCCTTTGGCATCGCCAATGGTCTTCCCTTCATGGGAATAAGCTCTGGCTTATTAAGCCTCTCCCAGTGCCTTGGATGATCTCCTGTCAGCCCTACCGCTGGGAGGAGATTATTTTAACTCGGCTGCATATTGGGCACTGCCCCTTTAGCCATTGTCATTTGCTAAGTGGCGCTACCCCACCTCTTTGTACATATTCCGCCAAAATTTTAACTGTTCGCCACTTCCTGGTGGACTACTCTTTTATTAACCATTTACGATCCAACTTGGGTTTGCCATATGATTTATCAGCCATTTTAGCGAATGGCTGTTGACCGTGTTTTACATTTTCCCACCGAAGCAATATGGTGAAGGCCATTTAATTTTTAGTTTTGGACCTCCGTTTCTGTATGGTGTCTTGTTTAGACCTTTTTCCACATGCCTGTTTTTAGCTATCTTCTCTTCTCTTCTGTCAATTGGGACTGATGTACAGTCATTTAACTCCTCTCTGTGTTCGTGTCCTATAGTTCTGACTTGGGTGCTTATGACCCCAGTTGTCTTTTGCGCCCTAAAGCAAAACAAAACAAAAAATTATTATGGATGGTTATAGAGGCAGCATGGTTCAATACTTCCGCAGCGGACTTCCAGTGACTTGGCAAAGGGTCTGCCATGATATTAGGAGGAATCCCATGACTTTTGTCACCTCAGAGGGGACTTAATCACAACCTTCATAGCTACTTTTTGACACAGGAAGAAAAATTGTTTCTGAATTGTTGTCAGACTCAAATGAAATTGACCTCCCCCAAAACAATGTAGCACATGTGTACTGTGTTATCTTGGTGACGAAGTTAATTTTATTTTGTTATATATTATTTTCTGAAAAAGAGTAATGTGTTAACATCACATATAAATTTAAACACTACGAAATTATTTCTCAAATTATTTGTCTGTATGCAACTGAAACTTGGCTAATAAACCATACATATAAGAAAACAGAAGCTTCTGAAACATAGTGCTATAAGAGAACGCTAAAGATTAGATGGTAGATTGAGTATCTAGTGAAGCGATAATGAATCAGGCCAGAGAGGAAAGAGTTATGGTATCATTTGACTTACTAAAGAGTAGATATCAAGGAGCAGTTAATTTGGTAAAGGAAGTAACTGTTGAGTGTAAAAATTCTAGAGGTAGACCAAGGTTTGATTACAAGTGAATGTATTTATGCAGGGATGAACAGATTTGTACAGGGTGGACTAGCATGGAGGGCTGCATGAAATCAGTGTTTGGACTGAACACCATTGTGTAGGCGAGAAGGATGGAGGAAATGCCTGTGAACTTAATATGGAATTCCTAGTTTGTGTAAGGATGCAAAGACTTGCATTTTTGCTGTCTCTCTCTTTTCTAGCTTTTATTGTATGACAAAGCAATAATTTTTATAGTACTTGATTGAACAACGTCCTATTCTATAAGGAGATACCACTTATGATGAACTTTGACCAAAGAGAACATTTAACATCATCGAACCCGGGAGAAGTGATGTAGAGAGACTGAGTTTTGATGCATAAAACTTACTGACAGTGCCTTGCCTCTAAGTTGGAAACCAACTTTTCAAAACAAGAGCCGCTGTTAATTTGCCATAGCTTCTGGAATTTGTTTTTCCCCCTATTTGCAGACTTAAGTCTGTTTCTGTTCAGAAGTAAATTATTTTCCAAACAATATATTCCTTCTAAAATGAGTACAACTGGAATAAAATTAATGGTATTATGAGGTTGCCAGATGGCTTATATCCTAGTTTTCATTGCCTTTAGGTGAACTTCCAGTGATATTGGAGAAAATAGGTTGAGGAAATATTAGATTATAGAGTGCATGATTCAAAAACTTATCACAAGAAAGGGTTTACCACACAACTGATGTGACATTTTGCATTACTTGTATGGTAAACTGCACAAAGGACCAAGTCTTGCGAATTTTTGAGTTGTGGTGAGCATGACTGGGATGCAAGTGGGGTACTGTCCAAGAAAATAGGGCCAGTATACTGAAAACAAAGTAAAAGAGAAGAGAATATATTGGCAAAGAAATGGGTGTCAAAATAGTAGTACACTCAATGTTGACAGACTACTGCATAATTAAGCAGTTGATAACCAAGGGGGGAAAAAACATAATACTAAAAAAAAGAAGTTTGTTAACTGTAATGTGTCCTTGAGTACACAAAATCAATAGGGGCAGAGGACATACTACCTCTCTATTTCATTACAAAAGTGTTGCTGTAATAATCTTCAAACTGAAACAAGAGATCATTACTATAAATGCATATTATTAACTTAGTGAGGGCCAACCTAAATGGAGGTTGTGAAATACCATATCATTCCACTGAACTGTTAGGGAAAATGTTGACAACAGACTCATGCCACAACATGCAGCTACCATAGTGCTCAAAAGGTTAAGACAAAATGTGGAAATATGACAAGAGTACCCAGCCTGAAGAATTCATTCAACACACACAAATAGGCCAAGAGAGTCTAGTCCTGCATGTACATGCTTACAAGACCTTGGAGACAGAAAAAGTTAATTGTGGGGATCTGTTGTCAAAATCTATGTATTTTTAATGAAAATCTGTTGTGATGCATTGGCACGTGTTGTGTGCGCCCAGTGACCATGCTCTTCTATGACAATACTGTGGGTTGCCTAACGGCTGATAGTATTTCAACAGGAAAGAAAGTAAGATGTTTTCTAAATATATGGCTGCACTGTTATGTTGGATTATTTTATTTTAGCTGTACACATAAGTACTAAAATAAATCAATGATTCCAGATACATATCAGTTCACCTTGTATTTTTCATAAAACCCAACATCTTGCAAGTTTTTGAACAATAACAACGTTTCAAATATTCAATCGTGTTATTCCACTACATAGAATAAATGTCTGCAAACATTATTAGTTATCAAATGAGAAAGAAATTTTTTGTCTCACATCAATTTTTATGATTCCTGGCATTTTAGCTTAATTTTTATAAGTGCAGAGAGGAAGTGTTAGCATTAAGTAAAGCTGTCACCACACCAAAGTTTGTTTTGACAGCACAGTACTTAACTAACAAGGGAACCTACCCATCGCATCCCCCTCAGATTTAGTTATAAGTTGGCACAGTGGATAGGCCTTGAAAAACTGAACACAGATCAATCGAGAAAACAGGAAGTTGTGTGGGAAAAAAAAAAAGCGAAATATACAAACTGAGTAGTCCATGCGGAAGATAGGCAACATCAAGGATACTCCGAGCGGAGGAGCGCCGTGGTCCCGTGGTTAGCGTGAGCAGCTGTGGAGTGAGAGGTCCTTGGTTCAAGTCTTCCCTCGAGTGAAAATTTTACTTTCTTTATTTTCGCAAAGTTATGATCTATCCGTTTGTTCATTGACGTCTGTGTTCACTGTAATAAGTTTAGTGTCTGTGTTTTGCGACTGCACTGCAAAACCGTGCGAATAGTAGACGAAAGGACGTGCCTCTCAACTAATCGCACGGTTTTGCAGTGCGGTTGCAAAACACAGACACTAAACTTATTACAGTGAATACAGACGTCAATGAACGAACGGACAGATTATAACTTTGCGAAAATAAAAGAAAGTAAAATTTTCACTCGAGGGAAGGCTTGAACCAAGGACCTCTCATTCCACAGCTGCTCACGCTAACCACGGGACCACGGCGCTCCTCCGCTCAGGGTATCCTTGATGTTGCCTATCTTGTGCATGGACTACTCAGTTTGTATATTTCGCTTTTTTTTTTTTTTATATAGTTCCACACAACTTCTTCCTGTTTTCTCGATTGATCTGTGTTCAGTTTTTCAAGGCCTATCCACTGTGCCAACTTATAACTAAATCTGAGGGGGGTGCGATGGGGAGGTTCCCTTGTAAGCATCTTCCTGTGAACTGAGAGACTTGGTCAGTTACTAGGGTATTGAAAGTTTACGCTGAAATCCGACCCACAGCAATAATTTTCATTTTTTACATACAGAAAAAAATTACTAACTGAAAAATAAACTGAGTAACCAGGGATGAAAAACAAAAAACTTTTAAATTCATAGCATTAAACTTGCCCACTAAGACACACGAGATTAGGTGGTACGCTGTTTCAATTGGTATTTTATCTGCTTGATGAACTTGCAAGTGTTCCTCTCTCTAATGGTTTATTTAAGGTCTTTCAAATGTAACTATCCTTTTTCTCCACTTCCAATGTTTCTCAAATGGACAATTTTTCTATATAAATTACAAGAACACAACAAATAAATCAAGCTGTGACATGAGTTTATAAATTTATTTCATAAAATACAAATGGAATGACAGCAATATACATGATCTTTAATATCAAACATTACACGGTTACATAGTGAATATTACTATTATGGGAATTAAATAAAGTCAACAATCTGATATGATGTTAAGAAAGAAATCTGCCTCTTCTTCATGAGCTTGATACATCTATTTACATAAGTTGATGAGAAGAGTTTCCTTTTCTTAACAGTCACACAGCTCAAAATTCATTACATTCTGAAGTACATCTGACATACACTAATTACAGCAGCAAGAAAATTTGACATTTTCTTCCCAGCACCTAAATAGGCACGACCCACATTAAAAACTGTGGGGTCAGTGTGTGTAAACATATTTAAATAGCAAACTTTTTTTTTTACAAATGTGAAACAAAATAACACTGAGACAAATACATAAGACACAGTTCACCTATACAAAGACCACAGAAGAATATAAATATAAACTGAAGTACTACTGACCTCAATTAACAGAACAGTAATTAAACACACAAAACAAATTGCCGTAACACAGTATTGTTACACTAAAATAAGATCATGCAATCAGTATTTTATTTCACATAGTGTTTCAGTCTTAAATGTATGTATAGTTTTAATGCATATAATGTGAAATGAAGAGTGATACACTTTATGGAATGAATGAAAATTTGTATAATATGAGAGCTGCACGCAACAGGATTAATTTGTAATGTGGAGAGGATTACAGTTCCATTTTATGAAATACTGTAAAATAAATGTGTGCCCTACACCACTGTATGACACGTTGACTTATGTGGTTGTACTTAAATTTAATAAAGTTCCACTCTTAAATGCAAATGGAAGAAATAATTATTACTAACTACAACCCCAACAAAATTATACCTTAGGTTGGTTCAGATCAATTCTGGTAACTAACTTAAAGGTACAAAATTTTATTACAAACAATAATATTTTAATTAAATCATACAATGGAAGTAAGATGAATTTCTTCAATGTTGCTGCATTATCCACATATTTCTAGATAAAAAATTATAAGGTACATTTTTAACTAATGGCAAGGCAATATTACAATCAACTGCTGAATATTAAATAAAAAATTAAGTTTTTCCTTTGAAGTAATGTATCCTTTTAATTTGAAAAGAAATTCAATTACTAAATCTCACACATAACATAGAATTTGAAAAATATAAGCTAGAATGAAGAAGTTCTTTCTGATTGCTGAGTATCTGACAAACTTCTAAAATTCCACTGATTGGCTAAAATGGTTTTAAACAAAAGTACTGCTGGTTTCTCTTTTTAAAAAGGATTAACATTTTTGCTGAATGTCATGTGCACCACCAACATGCACATGCTCACACACACACACACACACACACACACACACACACACAAACTTATTTGTATGACTGAAATGTTGAGCTCCAGAACATTAAAATGGATTCTTTTTTTTTGGTAGCTTCATGAGTATTTAACAATATGCTGATGTAATTCTTTGCAATTTTGAAATCTGCATAGTCAGACAATCAGTATTTCATTTATTCATATGAAAAGACACAGAGCCATAAAAATTTTTCAGCATTAAATCTTAATATGTATAATGATTAAAATATGGTTAAGTTAAGCCTGTGTATTGCCAGGAATGGTTTATTTCTGCTTGCATTTCTCAGCAGAAGACAAAAATATCTGACACCAAATACTTTCACCTGAAATTTGAGTACACAGTAATAATTTATGACTTCAGTAACAGGACAAAATACATTTGTAAATCAGAATTTCCAAACATCATCAACCATGTCTAAGAAAAGTAGCCACTGCTCCTGACTTTATAGTGTTAATATTTTATTACAGAATGAGGCTCACACCTCACTGATGTAATCATTTTTTTATTATTATACTAATATCACATCAGAAAACAATTATAAAATATGGGAAGCATTTTACTTTTCTTGCAACTTCAGTAAATATTGTGTTCATAATACCACAAACAACATATTGATCAATAAGGTTGTTCAGTCCAGTATTACCAGACTTTTCTTGAATTCAGGGTTGCTATCAAGTACCCTTTCAGTTATAATTTGCCAGAATTACCTAGCAAATGTGCACAGTAACACTTTACATGGTAAAGTCAAGCAAGTCCACACATCTGCAGCCACATCCTCCTTATGAACAAAAATATTTTTTACAATTTTTATTTACACAACATACAAACAGCAGTAAATTAATAAACTGTCTGAACGTTTTAAAACTGAATTTAATAATCAACTTTTTCACATGCGAGGAACAAATGTCTTACAGCAAACAACAAGAATTTCAATTAACTTTTGCGAACAATACTTTACACAAACACAGCACTTCACAAGATCCCATTGGTGAAATATTGGAAGCCATCATACAGCTTAGTGCTGAGAGAATGGATGCTTGATTCAACAAGATTGTTTACAAGCACTTGTAGCTGCTCTTCTGTCATGCTCATGTGGAAGCGCTTCTTTAAGTTTTGTACTGTAACTGCACCAGACTTCAAGCATGGTAGCTGGGAATCTAAAAGGGAATTAAGACATACAGTATACAATTATTACACCTTTAGCAATTAATTAGTGATACTGTTAAGGTATTAACAAAAGCAAAACAATGGTAATGTAATGTGGTCATGTTAAACCTAGTGATGCTGAGGGAATTATATTGAGAAATGAGATATTAAAAATTGTAGATGAATTTTGCTATTTTGGTAGTAAAATAACTTATGATGGCCGAGCTAGAGAAGATATAAAATGTACATTGGTAATAGCAAGAAAATTGTTTCTGAAGAAGAGAAACTTGTTAATATCGAATACAGATTGTTAGGAAATCTTTTCTGTAGCAGTACAGGGACAGCTCTCAAGAAAAATAAAGTACATCAACTGCTATCCCACAACTGTCCCCACTAACGACTGCCATTCTATGCTCCAACAACAACCTGCCCTTCCAATATGTTTCATTATTACTCTGCCAACAACAATACTTAATATTCACATTGTACTCAAACTGCTGTCGGAGTAAACTGCCCCACTGAGTCAATATTTTTTTAATATGCCTTTGTTTCTCTCCAAAACTATCAAAAACTTCAAACAACGGTGAGACAGTCTTATAACATCACTATTGTTATCATAGAGTCTGCATCTACCAGTTGTTTCTCTATTC
Organism: Schistocerca americana; assembly: GCF_021461395.2. Classification (NCBI taxonomy): domain Eukaryota; kingdom Metazoa; phylum Arthropoda; class Insecta; order Orthoptera; family Acrididae; genus Schistocerca; species Schistocerca americana. Next base: position 849,917,828 of record NC_060120.1, read on the forward strand.
TCTGTTTCCCACTTTTGGTTTAACTTTGTTGAAATGGTTACTGTCAAGTTTACATTCTAAAAGTTATGTATATAGTTTGGATGACTGTTTTCCACAGCAATTGTTACCATCATTGTTTTTCCTTATACTACAAATTGAAAAGTTCTATCAGGTACTTTCTGCTTTTACTGATGAAGTTTTGAGCATTTTTGTTCCTTTTTACATAACTAAAGAGGGTAATCAGTCAATAAAAGCCAACAAAAGACACATTGCGATATATTTTCAATTTATTGAGCATTTTCCAAGGAGGGAGGGGGTGGAGGAATTTCATACTCAGTAACAACAGTGCAATTTTTCTGCTCGTTAATGATTTATATGTTTTAGAAGCAACTTACCTGAGCACATAACCTCCACAAGACTGACTATTTTATCCATATGCTTTCTTGCAGCTACTAAACCCTGCAGGATCAAAAACTTAAAATAATTAAACATGTCTTCTTCTCCCATCACATCCACAAACTCTTGAGTGAGCTTAAATGGGGACATCTCAAACCCAAGGTTTCTTGGTGAAGTTGACAACATGAAGCCAAAATCAATGTGTATAAGACGACCTTCGTTATTCAGGAGGATATTGCCATTGTGCCTGCAAAATAATCATTCTTCGTGAACCAATAATCAACAAAAATGAGAATTGCAATTACTCTTAACAAACTAAGGACTGGCAAATCTACGTAATGATAGTACAATGCCATTTACTGAAGACTGACTTAAAATGTTTCATCCGCTAATTCCAAACACAACTGCTACTTTGCTACTATATTACTAGCAAGTATCACATAACTGTGCTATTAATAAAATTTGAGAGTTACCAAAAATAAATTTTTAAATAGCCAATGAATCTGCATGTGTCATTAAACCTGATGTATGTTAAAAAACTATATTTGCAATCAATGTAATTTCGTAGTAACTAAATCACAGCTACAGCTTGTAAGCTTTCTTTTTACAAAAGCTTGCAAGATGTGGTGCATCTAAACAAGCACATTTAAAAATTACCCCATTTTACCGGTTCACTGCAGTGACAACATACTATGGAAATCCCAGTTTTTGGGACAGGTATGTTATTCTACATATGTTTAGAACTATGGAAATGAAACGAATATATTTTAATTCTTTCAAGCTACTACAAACATGGAGATTTTAAAAATATGAAAGTGGACGTACTATTCCTGGTCAAAATTTCTAGTAATTAAAAAAATCAATTGTCTGGTAAAGTGTCAGTTTACCCGCAAAGCATCTATAACTGTGTCAGAAAACAGTAGTACAATTTTGAAATGAAAAAAGTAATACTAGGTATCACCAATAAACTAGGGAGGGGAGGAGTGCTTTATTAATGAAGGCTGTCTTGAATGTGTAGACGCTGAGCAGTTAACTCTCAAAAAATTTAGCAGAAACAAAAATCAGCCTTTTGGAGAGCTAGCAAGTGAAAAATAAATTTATTGTTAACACGAAAAAACATAAATTTTTAATGGTTTATATGAGCAAATAACAAAGCTTTAAAAGTTACAGTATCTAGGAGATAATGAAAAAAAAAAGTTTTAAAAATTGTTTGCTATAGGTGGTACTTGAAAAAACATACAGAATAACCATGAACATATACAGTAAAAGAGTGTCCATGCAAAACTGCGAAACTAGCATACAATAACAGAACTGAAACCAGAATGCCTCTATGCAAGTTATACCCAGGCTGCTGAAACACGTCACTTCAAGGACACTCCCCAAGTGCCGTAGAGTTGGTAGTATAACTAACAAACAAGTGAGGAACGGGAGGTGCCACGTCTTCTGAACCAATAACAGCACCAAACAAAAGCCGGTTCCGGCGTCAACACTACCACATTGCTGGCTTCCGTGTAAACATTGTATGTTAGTGCGCGAACACCTGCTGTTATGTTGTGTTACCACCTCGGCTACAGTTTTTGTTTGTTAAACAATGTCACCAAAATGATGTCATTCACCATGCGACAATCCGTTGTGCTGTGGAGTGCCATTAAATAGTCAGGCTTTGGAATTGCTACAGAGGACGCACAAGTTTTACGAGCACGGAAAAGAATTTGTTTCTGTTCCTGGGCACGCGTCGATTCCTGCCGATAAAGTTTTAGAGTGTACCTCGAAAACTGTAGGACTTAGTGAAAGAACAGTTATAAGGAAAGGGGTGCTACTTCAAGACTTACACGATAGTGAAGTAAACAGTGTGGAAAAAAGCCCGTGTGGAAGAAACAGTGTATTTTTAAGTACTCCGGGGGGGGGGGGGGGGGTAAAAGAGAGAGAGAGAGAGAGAGAGAGAGAGAGAGAGAGAGAGAGAGAGAGAGAGAGAGAGAGAGAGAGAGAGAAAAAAAAAAGAAAAAAAAAAGCAGCCTCGTCCTGTTACAGGTATTGATTCTTTCCAATCCAATGCAATTTGTCGGCACATATAAAGGTACTATAAAAGGAAAGAATATCCCACAATAGCGAAGTTGCTAATTTCTTTAAAAGAAAGTGAACCTTTCCAAGGGGGCAAAACATCATGAATAGCACCGGTCATCAGCCAACAGGAAGAGGATCCCGATTAATTGTGGCCGATGCAGGATCTTCAGAGTCAGGAGTATGTGCTAAGGAGGGGTGGTTTGGAAGGGGGGGGGGGGGGTGTTGAAGGGGTAGGAGGAAAGAGGGAGGAGAGATGTTGAGAAGGGGAGAAAAAGACTTGTAGGTGCATCGATGGGATATAAGGCATGTGTAATGTTGGAGTGGGAGCAGGGAAGGGAACAAGTATGTGGAGGATAGGAACTAACTAAAGTTGAGGCCTGGGCAGGTTTTAGAAGGAAGGATATGCTGTAGGGAGAGTTCCACACCAGTGGTCCAGCTGTCTCTTGACCACAGTTTACCATTCGCCATTCATAGGGACAGTCAGCGCATTAGTGGTCATACCCACACAGAAAGTGGCACAGTGGTTACAACTTAGTTTGTAGATCACATACCAGCTTTCACAGGTAGCACTGCCTTTGATGGGCGAGGAGATGCCTGTGACAGGACAGGAGTGAGTGGTAGTGGGTGGCTGTATAGGACAAGTCCTTGCACTTATGTCCATTGCTAGGATATGAGCCATGAGGCAAGAGGTTGGGAATAGGGATGGAAAAGGATATTGTGTAGGTTCAGTAGACAGTGGAATACCACTGTAGTTGCGGGAGGGAGAGGTGGTGGTAATGGGGACAGTGTCATTCAGTTTCTCCAGTCCTAGTTGGTACCGAGTTAAGGGAGGAATGCTTCTTTGTGGCCAAACAGTGGGTATGGAGGAGTTGGTAGGTGACTGAAGAGACAAGGCATGGGAGATCTATCCCTGGACCAAGTTGGAAGTGTAATTTTGGTCTTTGAAGCTCTTAGTGAGACCTTTGGCATATTTGGGGATGGATTGCTCCCCTAAAGAAACAACAACTTTGGGTGGCTAGGCTGTTTGGAATGGACTTCTTGGTATGGAATGGGTGGCAACTGTCAAAGTGGAGGTATTGTTGGTTATTGGTGTGTTTGACGTGGGCAGAGGTACTGATGTGGCCTTCCTTGAGGAGGAGGTGGACTGTGTTGAGCTTCTGGAGGAATGGGGTTAGGGTGTCCTCTCCCTTGGTCCAAATCATGAAGAAGATGTCAATGAATCTGAATCAGATGAAGGGTTTGGTATTCTGGATGGCTAGAAAGAATTCCTCTAGATGGTACATGAACAACATATTCTTCATTCCCATAACTCCCCTGGCCTCAACCTTTGCTAGTCTCCCTTTCCTCCATCTACCGATCCCCTTCTCTCCAGCCACTCCAGCACTACATATGTTTTATACACCACTGATGCATCGACAATGCTTTTTCCCTTTTCTACTTCTCTTATCTCCCCCCCTGCCTGCCCCCTCCAGCACAGCTCCCCGAACTCTTGACTTAGCAGCCCACCATGTCCCTGCAAACTCCCACAGGCAGCACAGCATCTTCCCCCACCCCAACAGTACTATCACTGTCTGTCTCCCCATCCCCACCCCATGCCTCCTCCTCCCTCACCACCCACAGTCGAGCAGGTTGCCGCTCTCATCACATGCAGTTGCAGTCTACTGTCGGGTCCTAGCACTCCAAGACAGTAGTGTGTGTGTGTGTGTGTGTGTGTGTGTGTGTGTGTGTGTGTGTGTTTTCTGTTTTAGGAGGAGGACTTGTGTGAAAGCTTACATTTTTGGGATTTCATAAAGAATTATGATAACAGGCTATTGAAACAGATACCGAAGCACAACAGAAAGATACAATTTTGATATGAGAATTTAAAATAATTAAAAAACATATGACATGAAAGAAGAAGCATACAAAATAGTCCAGTAACCGTTGTGCATGAGCTGCACAAATTCCATCTCTTCTGTTTAACACTTCAGCTGCATCTTCTGGTCCCCCTCAGAATGAGCAAATTCTCTCTGAGGATGGTTGGATAATATGCTGCTGAAATATTGGTAGAAGAGATGGAGTCTGCATGCATGAAATTTAATGTATTATTCAATCACACCGTGCAAAGCTGAAACTGCAGAGTACACAAATTGTTTCCAAAATAGTAGTTTTACAGTTGGAAAGATTCCAAGATAACACCAAGTAAGAGAAAAAGAGTGAAACAGTTTGGAGAAAGAAAACAGTCATAGTAAAAAGATGAAAGAATATTGGCAGGAAAGGAATCAGAAAGGATTGAAATTGCCATGTGTCATTAAATACCTACAACAATAAGGAAAAGATTCCACAACATTCAGGTCACTGTATAATGCTGCTGGACTTAGCAAAGAGCAGACCGAACACGTGGCAAAAGAAGCATTCACAGAAAATTAATTACAAGTCTATGACACTGTTGTAAAGATGTGCAATGAGACGGAACAAAGGGATTGAGATTTACATGCAAAATGGAAATTAGCACTCTGATCTGACACATTAACAATTTATAGGGCTGTAAATCACCCTAAGACTGTTAGGCAAAGCCATATTCATCTATGCAGTCTAACATGCTTAAGATGCACATACATAATTTCAACACACTAATCTTACCTGTCTTTGACTTGTATCAAGTAGCAGACGAGGCAGTAAGCAGCACAGCTCTCAACAAAATTCTGACGAGCAGTGAGGAATGCTTCAGAATTCTGAGGTCCGTACTCTCGAATAAAATACTCAAGAAGTGAAAGTTGACAGTGCTTTTTGATCTGATGTAATGAAACTGTGTTTGGTATAGTTTCTATGAGCCCACTGTCATTAGACAAACACAGAATCCTGGAAAAACAAAAATGAAAGATGAGCAAGTCACTTAACTAAATAATGAGGAAGCATTTTTAATCTCTCAAATTTACAAGGTACATCCTGGTTTCCCCCAATCAGGTACGACTGCAATGTATAACAACTGTTTGTGTATCAAGAGCCAATGAAATAAATAACATACATATAAAGGAAACTAACAAGTCACGACTCTGCAGAGGGATTCACAGCAGCTCCTGTCTGAAAATAATGATGATTAATAGTATGCTTATGGGTGTTCTGCTGAGTTTTGTTTCTGTTTTATGCAATGCATTTCAATGGAAAGTTTCAAAGACAACACCATCGTCAAGTTTCATGGTCACAGATCGATTTTTTGTGATAACTAAAACTTAATGATTAGCCCTCAGTTTTCACCTGGGGAACCTTCTCCCTGAAGTTTTATCTCATTAAAACTCTTCTGTAAGCATTATGATTTGACAACAATAATGGTCATTCACCCAACAGCTACAAGAGGCTTCTTGAACAGCTGTATAAGGCAGTTACAGCTGTTCCCAAAGTGGCTTGGACTGTTTCTCAGCTCCCCTTCACAATGTTAGTTCTTACACCAAATTTACTAACATACTTATTCCTTTCAATGGATTCAGTCATTTGCTCTTATACTGCAACTAACTTACTGTTGCCACAATTTCTCTCTACTTGCTCTCTATTCTACTAAGAGATGTAAATTCCCCGTCACTTTCTCTTTCACACATTTACACGTCAATTATTTGTTGGAACCTCCTAACAGGTCTCACTTTTGCATTTCCTATTAAACCATGAGAATCTTCCTCCTGACTTATTAATTTTTCTGTTTTGGGCTATGTTCTCAATAAAGCTTGTTTCTTCATGAAGTATGTCTTTCTTCCATTCAATGTACTCTTACATTTATATGTCCCTATGAAAAGACATCTGCTTATATCTACATCAGAAGATCCACTGAGCTTGGAACTTTTCCAAAGTCATGTCTCTCAAGTCCAAGAGCATGGTACTTTCTGTAGTGTTAACCTTTTTTTTATTTTCGTTAGGCTGCTTTCCCACATTAACAAGATATTTAACTTGTGCAATTGCTCACTTATTAGTTATAATACAGACAACAGATAATGCTAAGAACGACAGTTCCTTATTTGACTATTTAATACAAAGCTAAAATTTTCAGTAACCCCTCTGGACACCCTGAAGTTAACACACAAGAGTTTATTGCTAATGGTTAGTTTTACAACATTTCAGCAACCTGTCTCACCTATATGGGCGCACCCAAAGGGGTACTCTTTCTTCTTCCCATATCCTTTTTAACATGGACAGGAGCTGTGAAGCTAGAAGTTCCTGTCGAAGGTCATCACCACACTTTACAATGACAGACAGCAACCGCCATGTACTGAAATGCCCATATGGTGAAGCTTCACGCAACCTCCTCTCTTTTTCCTCCCAGGGCTCCTTCAGAGCAGCTGCTGATGGGTCTTCAGGATCATGTGTGAATGCTGCTCGCCTCTGATCATGCAATGACTCTGAAAGCCGCCTCCTAATGTCACCAGCTGCTATAAACACAGGTGGCTCCCTCGAATCACTTGATTCTTGGCTCAGCTGCGATATTGTGTCGCGATCCATTGGCTTCCGTAGCTGCATATACTGAAAGTCAGAGCAGTTTGTTAGTGGTGGGAACACTATTTCTTTTGATACAGCAAATGGCTATGGCAGACATGAACCAGAATCACACACGAGAAAAGTTTTAATTACCACCATACAGATGCAGAAACAAGAGCAATACACATGTTTCTCATAGTTTCCTTCAAAGGGATTTGAGAAATGAATGGCGAACAATACAACAATGATTTATGGAGGTAGGTAATTATTTCTACACAGGACCAAGTGACATTCATCACGGTCACCTTAAAATGAGCATTCCAGTGTCTCTGCATTACAGTGCATATGATGCAGCTATCATTTGTTAGTCACAAGGATAAGAAGTACAAGATGACAGAGCACATTTAAACATGCCACTTAGCACATGACCTGTGTTGCATAGTATAACTGTGCAACAGAATGGTACTCCTGATGCATGTGAGATAGATTTGAGACATTGTCAATTTCAATTCCGGGACTAACCTCCAGAAATCTTACACCTGGCTATAAAATTTTGAATGTATGGGTTCACAAATACTGTAAATTTCTTAAAGGAACTCATTTCCCACATAATGGAAAATCCAGGACAGAATAATGACAATATTATGAAAAGGACAGATTGCTACTCACCATATAGTGGAAATGCTGACTCGCTGATAGGCACAGCAAAAAGACTACTAAACAAATAAGCTTTCAGCAAAAAGCCTCCTCCTGAATTAGACAAAACACACACACACACACACACACACACACACACACACACAAATGCAGCTATGCAGCTATCACACACATGACCACTGTCTCTGGTTGCCTTTTTGGCCGAAAGCTTACTTGTTAAGCAATCTTTTTGGTGTGCCTGTCTGTGACTCAACATTTTCACCAAAGGAGAGTAGCAATCTATCCTTTTCATAATATTGTCCTTTTCTGTATACATTTTCTTAACTTTCAAACAAACATTTTATGTCATTACTTAGCAATCAGCTAGTTTTGACCCCCTTGGGCATTGTCAAGCTACTTCACAATATTAAGGGCATTACCAAATGCCGCTTCCCCCCTACAACCCCCCGCCCCACCCCCTTTCAATGCGACCCACCCTGACTTGCTACAAATGTAACATTTTTATTGTGATTTAGTTTGCCCAATGGGGTGAAATTAGCAAATTGCTAAATAATGAAATAAAGTATTTATTTCAAACTAAAATAAAACTGTGTATGCAAGAAAATTATTTCCTTTATAAAAATGAACTGTCTAATGATTTCCAGTTCAGATCAGTGTGAAGTTCCAAAATGGGGAGCATTTACAGTCATCATATGAAAACATTCTTAAGACTCCTCCAGTTTTTATTCACAATCACTAACATCTTAACTATGAACAGCATTCAGCAGAAAATATCTACTATTTCACATACAGTCTCACATTTTTGAATTGTTCATCTGCTTAGCCTATACTTGTATCTTTCATTTCCAGTTTTTAAAAATTATATTTGAGGTCACAGTTTACTAAGCAATGTGTTATCTGTTGCCATTTTTGCAAATGCTCACAAAGATGAAGAATCACAAACAAATACTACTGTCATAATACCTGCTGGGATATTTCATCATCCTCCTGTGACCAGCAGTCTGCTGTATCATCATCAGGACTACTATAAATGCTAAAAGCACACGAAGACAAACTTTCACACTGTACTTCTGCTACAAGGTTGTCCTCAGACTTTGTAGGTCGCAAAGTATTCATTATTTTTGCTGGCACAGGTGATGTATGTATGTCATCCACCTCCAGTACTTCCACATATATAATATATGGAGCCTGCAACAAAAGAAGCAATCAACAACTGGAACAAAATGTGAAACAACTACAGGGCTCTGATTTCACAAAAATGGATATTTCTGTGGGAAGTAACAATATAAGCCAATAAAATCAGTCATTTCACAGAAAACTTTTTTGCTGCATACTATCCAACTTAATTCAAAACAATAAAATATTATCACATTTTAGAAGGCTAATAGCTATAAATTACTAATATGAAGCAGAAGACATTCTTACCAAACACAAACTATAGCAAGAAGAACAGTATTCACATCATCACAGAAAGTCGAAGACACTGGATCTCAAACCAAAGCAAAACAATGAATGGGTTGCTATAAATAGTATTATTGGAAAGCAGAAATCACTAAGAACCTGTGGTCATAGGTACAAGATAGTAGTACTAACTACAAAACTCAGAGTAGTCAAAATTTCATGGTATGGCGAGTGCAAAACAATCCCTACAGCAGACACAGTGTAAAGTAGGAAAATGGGACTGGAAGTAGTAGGCAAGGTAGGCTGTGAATACTGAAAAGAATCTAAAGATTAATTGATAGAGAGTATCAAAAGCTGTCACACTTAACCATCATTATGATCCCATAAGTAGCAAATTGTTCTGTTTTGAAGAACATCAAGAAAATAGAAGGTTATCATAAGTTTTATGATATAGGCTACAGGCACTGTGACCTCCATTAAATGAAAACTAAAGTGTGCAATAGATTATGATTCCAAGAGAGCAGTGTGGCACACAAAGGACCCTCCTAATTTCATGCCTCCATTGTTGTCATTAATGCTGTGTAAAATAAAATGCTCACCGAGGAACTGTTAGAACTCAATATGAACGATGTAAAAACTTGAAGTGAGAGCAAAGCTAGTGACAGTTGACAATGGAAGAAATTTGCCGATATTTAAGATCTATTCAGTATAATGGATAATGGGATACATTTCACATTAGAGGAGTCATTAACTTAAGGAAAGTAGTGTTATCTGTTAGTGGATTTCCTGAAGAACTCTTTCATGGAAAGTGGCATCAAGCAAATTAGTATGGGACTAAGACTACAGTACACAAATTTATGCCAGAAGTGAAGTTACGCTTCTCCAAATTTCTTCATAGCACAGCTATAAATTTAGTAAATAAATGTGGCATTTTCTACATTTTGGCATTATTTATTTAAATTTGTGCAACTAAGATGAAATATAAATAAATACAGCCAAAGTGGATAATGTGATGTCACCAAGATTTATAAGCCTGGATAAAACTGATCAAAGTATAGAAGTATGGGCTACTGGTATTGTAGTCAGATTGGCAATGTGACAATAACTATAAAACAGTAACACCATATGTGAAGTGAGTACAGCAACCAACCAAGAATGAATACATAAGAGTGAAAGTGCTCAATACTTCAAATAAAATATGTGACGTTGTTCACGACATAAATGGTACACCCAGTCATTACTCGCATTTTTATAGGATTTTAGGTTGCTGCAGTTTACATAATTTTCTCTTTTAAGCTTCATCCCCCCTCCTGCCCTCAATACATGTCCTATTAACCAAAACTATGTGCATATATCTTTCAGTGCCACAGACCACTACTGATGCTCCACATACTATGAAACTTCCCACATTCAGCTACTGGCAAAGAAATATTTGCAATTGTGTTTCAGAAAACAAAATATTTCACACAGCGAACAGATAAATATGAATCTCAGGCTAATATTAAGAATAAGAGCAATGTGGGTCAGGACATTTTTCTGCTACGGCTAAAAAGTTATGTTACCAGTGTGTAAGATAATTTTAGGTAAGTAAAGAGGGACAATAATACAGGTAGTATTTTTTTTTTTTTTTGGTAATGGAACAGTTTTTTGCTGTAGCTATCACAGCATGCTGAATAATGCTTGCTTGCAAGCTGAGGTTAAGTAAGCATGGGAGACTTGCTTAAATTCCCAATACAAAAGTTGTTCGCATACTGTCCTGCCACTGGGTATATGTAATCAAATGTCAATGAATTATCATGCATTCCTCTCATATCTCCCAGTGAGTACTGCCAATTTTACTCTAAAATGACAACAGTTTCTGCCTGGACTGTTGTTAGATTTAATACTGCAGGGCTGTAGACACAAGCAGACAGAAAATGATTGCTCTAAAAACATGTTTGCCACAGCAATGGTTCTATTTGTAACTTTTACCTCAGTGGAGGGACAAAAATTTCGGGAGCATTTCTACTTCAGGATCACACTAACATAATAGCAAACTCAAACAATAAAAAACTACCTTAGTTCTTTGCTGCTTTTGATGGAAAGAAGTGTGCTGCAATTTTTAAATGATTTCTGGGAACACTTAAGACAATCAACAATGGGATAATAAGTTCATTTACAGATAACAGCTGTCACAGGGTGACCTCCTTTTATGGGGGATACAATGAACTAACCTTTGTAACTTATAAGGGCAAATGAGCTTAATGAAAGAAAATGTCAGTAACTTTCAAATTTTTAAAATTAGTCCGCTCTATCACCATATTACTCTCACCTGAAACAATACACCAGAATTATTGCAGGAATAACAGACATGTCACTTACCTTGTCTTTTGAATTGAGGACAGCAGAAGTCTGGGGTGGTATTCTAACAATGTGGTGAGGTACCTCACTATGAATGGGCAGCCATACCCGAGCTGGCAGATTCAAGTTCAATGTAGATAGCTCTGCTTGCAGTCTTGTAGTCTTGTCTTCTTTGACTGGAATTGTGCTCAAAAGTTTGCCTATTGATATTAGTGCCTTGAGGAACTCCAACTGAGGAGCCAGACGTGGAGCCTGGAATCAATATTTTACATAAATTAAAATAAAGAAACTTTCCCAAAACTCATTAAATATGAATGGGATGAGAGTAAGAAGAAGAGCAAGACCCCTGCATTTTAATATCAATGTCTCAGTGACACTGTACAACAAGTACTCTCCCACTTTCACAGTGACCCATAAACAGTTTTTTGAGGTCTGTCCGTAACTGTTACTGCATACATACATTATAAATACACGAAGATATGACTTTGTTTACTCTGCTTATGATAGGTGTAAGTAAGAACACAATGTAACAATAGTATGAAAAGGAAAGCTGCTACTCACCATATAGCAGAGATGCCGAGTTGCAGATAGGCACACCAAAAGGACTGTCACAAATAAATCTTTCAGCCAGTAAGGTCTTAGTGAAAATTAGATCTCACACACACACACACACACACACACACACACACACAAATGACTGTAGTCTCAGGCAATTGAGACCTCCATTGCCTGTGACTGCAGTCGTGTGCGTGAGTTGCGTGTGTGTGTGTGTGTGTGTGTGTGTGTGTGTGTGTGTGTTTTTTTTTTTTATAACTCTGACGAAGGTCTTACTGGCAAAACACTTTATTTGCGACAGTATTTTTGTTGTGCCTATCTGCGACTCGGCATCTCCACTATATGGTGAGTAGCAACTTTCTTTTCCATAATATTGTTACATTTCTTCCTGGATTTTCCATTGTAAAAACACAATGTTACAGAACAGTAAACCAATAAAAACATATAGGTAACAAAGAGAAAAACATAGTATTTTAGCACTCAAACTCTGCTACTGTTGCACAACATTTATGTATGTTAAATTAATAAATAAAAGAAAGAAGAAGAGGAGGAAGGAAGGAAGGAAGGAAGATAGGTTCCTATAATTATATGAATCTTCATACCCTCAAGTGAACAAAGTGTGCTAATTTGATTTTTGTACTTCTTTGCATATTAGTAACTTTCAGCACTTCAGAGAAAGAGAAACAATTTACTTATGTCCGAATAAATGTGCCTTACCTTTAAGAACAAATCTTGGTTAACATTGGCAGCTCTCAAATTACTCAATTATGCACTGGCCATATTATTTATCTCACCATGCCAAACATCATTATCTCGCTTTTTTAATAACTCATTATGAGCAAAACTTAACATTTTGTAAACACTGATCTGTCAATAACTTTTTATAATCAGTGTCTCAAAATTGTAAATAGACATCTCTCTTCAACTTAAATGTTTGTTCTCATGCAACTTTTGAAATATTAAAGAGACAGCTTTCACTCAATCCAGTGTCACCAGCTAGCTCAATTTTAATGGTGTCTGAGGGTGTGGTGAAAAAACGTATACACTCTTAAGCTAAAAGCGAACAACATTCTACATTTATACTCTGCAAGCCACTCAACGGTGTGTGGCGGAGGGCACTTTACGTGCCACTGTCACATTACCTCCCTTTCCTGTTCAGGTCGCGTATGGTTCGCGGGAAGAACAACTGCCGGAAAGCCTCCGTGCAAGCTCGAATCTCTCTAATTTTACGTTCCTGGTCTCCTCGGGAGGTATAAGTAGGGGGAAGCAATATATTCGATACCTCATCTAGAAATGCACCCTCTCGAAACCTCGACAGCAAGCTACACCGTGATGCAGAGCACCTCTCTTGCAGAGTCTGCCACTTGAGTTTGCTAAACATCTCCATAACGCTATTACGCTTATCAAACAACCCTGCGACAAAATGCGTTGCTCTTCTTTGGATCTTCTCTATCTCCTCTGTGAACCGTATCTGGTATGGATCCCACACTGATGAGCAATAACACTTTGACAATAGAGCCCAAGCCTCACTGGAGCAACAGAAAGGGAAATGGCAGTTGGTACCCGATTCAGCAAGAACAAAAAAATCTGCTGTTACCTTTGTGCCAACAAAACTTGGCCTTTGAGGAGCCAGTGGGCAGCAGTACACCTGCAAGAATGCCCTGTCCTTTTCTGGAAAACTTGTGAATTATTTTGTTACTCTCCGAAGGGCAAATATCATATACCTGCTTACGCTTGTTTCAACCTGTAGAGGACCTGTCACTTTTGGCTCGAATGTATGGTCTAGTATTATACACCTCCGGTAGTTATAATGGAGAATTTAGACACGTGTAAAATTACAAGAATGTTAGGTGAATTGTTTGACAACTCTATCTCAGGGGACTTGGATAATGGGTGATTTGTATGCAGGTTTCAAAGATTCTGAAGATATAGGTAATTACAAGTCCCCTATTTTTCTCATAGGCACAGTAGTTTGCAAAGATTTTTACTGTATTATTTCCAATAGCTGAATAAGACAATGACGGCAAATTGTTGCAGCCTCCTGTTTCAACTTCATCACCTCAGAAAAAAACGTAAAATATTAAATCAATACTGAACTTGGATGGAGTACCGTGGGTGCACTGCTTGCACTTCCTGTTTCCCAAGAACCTTCTTGATGTCAAATCAACTGTGTATTATTGTTTTTCATTGTTCATTCCACCAGAAATGTAAAGAATTATACAAACGGAGACAAATCAATATGCAGGTAGCATTACTGCAAAAAGATGAAGACAAAATACATTTCAGCATAAAAGTTTCTGGGAAAAGTGGGGAATAATGAAGGTAAATGAGATTTACTTGTTTCTTTGCTATTAGTATTTACATGCATGTCAGAAAATCATAAATGCAATGACTACTGCAGAAGAATCCAGTTCTCCACACTCCTTTTGCTGCTAGTATTATGATTCATGATCATTTCAAAGCAATCTTGTAAGTTTGCAACAATGAGTATTACATATCTAGCAACCATCCAAATTGTGACTGATAATTCAAAATGTCTTCTTGTCTTCATTTACACTTTGTGCTGCTGCGATTGTTGTTTAAGGTATGTATTGATTTAGAAGTTGTGTAAAATTCATCATATTCTTGAAAAACAAGCAAAAGAATTAGAGTAGAAAAATATTTCAGGTAGTGAGGTGTCAACAGATTAGCTTCTGAGAATGGAAGTATACACTGAGTAGTGAAGAGAGGAATCAGGAGTTACGGTTCTCTTGAAGGGTTTCATAAAGAACTACTTTGACAAGGGCTTTATTGTCAACATGGACTGGTATAAACCTGCTGAGTTCGATTACTTCTGGGATCGAAAGTCAACAGCTGACTACACCTGTATGGTGAACAGGAAGGAGATTTCTTCATGCAGTGTTGTCAAACAAACTGAGAAGACAACAAAAGCAACTGCTGTGCATACAATGGAGGAATACAAAAGACATATTAATGCTGCCTACATGCCACACTGTGCCCACCATTCATGTAACTGTGCAGCCAGCAGGGTCTATTACAAAGACCAGGCCCAACGCTGCCCTGGACTGTAGCATTTACAAGATACATGTTGACAAATCTGATTTCAATGAGAACAGCTGAAGTATTGAAAAAGTTATTCTTTCATCTCTTTTTGATTAGTACCACCAATGCTTTAGTACTGCATCAAGAAACCAGGAATGTGAATGAAAGAAGAAAGAAAAAAGAATGCATATTAGCAGTTTTGTCTCAAGTACAGATAGTGTTGAGGATCAGTGGACAAAGTTCAAAACCGTCGTACATAATGCGTTAGATGAGTATGTGCCAAGCAAGATCGTAAGAGATGGAAAAGAGCCACCGTGGTACAACAACCGAGTTAGAAAACTGCTGCGGAAGCAAAGGGAACTTCACAGCAAACACAAACATAGCCAAAGCCTTGCAGACAAACCAAAATTACGCGAAGCGAAATGTAGTGTGAGGAGGGCTATGCGAGAGGCGTTCAATGAATTCAAAAGTAAAGTTCTATGTACTGACTTGGCAGAAAATCCTAAGAAATTCTGGTCTTATGTCAAAGCGGTAGGTGGATCAAAACAAAATGTATAGACACTCTGTGACCAAAATGGCACTGAAACAGAGGATGACAGACTAAAGGCCGAAATACTAAATGTCTTCTTCCAAAGTTGTTTCACAGAGGAAGATTGCACTGTAGTTCCTTCTCTAGATTGTCGCACAGATGACAAAATGGTAGATATCGAAATAGACGACAGAGGGATAGAGAAACAATTAAAATCGCTCAAAAGAGGAAAGGCCTCTGGACCTGATGGGATACCAGTTCAATTTTACACAG
The DNA here is from genome assembly GCF_021461395.2 of Schistocerca americana. Taxonomy (NCBI): domain Eukaryota; kingdom Metazoa; phylum Arthropoda; class Insecta; order Orthoptera; family Acrididae; genus Schistocerca; species Schistocerca americana. Next base: position 849,933,507 of record NC_060120.1, read on the forward strand.
AGTACGCGAAGGAACTTGCCCCCCTTCTTGCAGCGGTGTACCGTAGGTCTCTAGAAGAGTGTAGCGTTCCAAAGGATTGGAAAAGGGCACAGGTCATCCCCGTTTTCAAGAAGGGACGTCGAGCAGATGTGCAGAACTATAGACCTATATCTCTAACGTCGATCAGTTGTAGAATTTTGGAACACGTATTGTGTTCGAGTATAATGACTTTTCTGGAGACTAGAAATCTACTCTGTAGGAATCAGCATGGGTTTCGAAAAAGACGGTCATGTGAAACCCAGCTCGCGCTATTCGTCCACGAGACTCAGAGGGCCATAGACACGGGTTCACAGGTAGATGCCGTGTTTCTTGACTTCCGCAAGGCGTTTGATACAGTTCCCCACAGTCGTTTAATGAATAAAGTAAGAGCATATGGACTATCAGACCAATTGTGTGATTGGATTGAGGAGTTCCTAGATAACAGGACGCACTCTCAATGGAGAGAAGTCTCCCGAAGTAAGAGTGATTTCAGGTGTGCCGCAGGGGAGTGTCATAGGACCGTTGCTATTCACAATATACATAAATGACTTTGTGGATGACATCGGAAGTTCACTGAGGCTTTTTGCGGATGATGCTGTGGTGTATTGAGAGGTTGTAACAATGGAAAATTGCACTGAAATGCAGGAGGATCTGCAGCGAATTGACGCATGGTGCAGGGAATGGCAATTGAATCTCAATGTAGACAAGTGTAATGTGCCGCGAATACACAGAAAGATAGATCCTTTATCATTTAGCTACAAAATAGCAGGTCAGCAACTGGAAGCAGTTAATACCATCAATTATCTGGGAATACGCATTAGGAGTGATTTAAAATGGAATGATCATATAATGTTGATCGTCGGTAAAGCAGATGCCAGAGTGAGATTCATTGGAAGAATCCTAAGGAAATGCAATCCGAAAACAAAGGAAGTAGGTTACAGTACGCTTGTTCGCCCACTGCTTGAATACTGCTCAGCAGTGTGGGATCCGTACGGAGGTAGGGTTGATAGAAGATATAGAGAAGATCCAACGGAGAGCAGCGCGCTTCGTTACAGGATCATTTAGTAATCGCGAAAGCGTTACGGAGATGATAGATAAACTCCAGTGGAAGACTCTGCAGGAGAGACGCTCAGTAGCTCGGTACGAGCTTTTGTCAAAGTTTCGGGAACATACCTTCACCGAAGAGTCAAGCAGTATATTGCTCCCTCCTACGTATATCTCGCGAAGAGACCATGAGGATAAAATCAGAGAGATTAGAGCCCACACAGAGGCATACCGATAATCCTTCTTTCCACGAACAATACGAGACTGGAATAGAAGGGAGAACCGATAGAGGTACTCAAGGTACCCTCCGCCACACACCGTCAGGTGGCTTGCAGAGTATGGATGTAGATGTAGATATTCTTATGAAGCTAGCGAACAGTTTTATTTTTGAAGGCAACAAAAACTTACAGAATAACAGTTTTTTTTGCAACCAGTACAAGTAGATTACAAGCTAAAACTTTCCTGACAAAATATCACCAGCCAAAAAGAAGACATATCCGACATGTTTATGTAGTGTCTACTGAAGTAAGCAGAAAACAGTGGAAAATCTTCCAAGAGGGTAAGTTGCTGGTGGTGTGCTAACACTGATGAGACACACTGTATGCAAAACTGTTTCAAAATTATCATAGACAGGCAAACAGACAGGCAAATACACTTAAAAATTTTATACACAAGTTTTTCAGATGACATTACAACTGCATTTTTAAACTGTCATTACCTTTCTCCACTTGCTAAGGTACAATAAATCTTAACATACACCGAAGAGCCAAAGAAACTGGTACACCAGTCTAATATCATGTAGGGGCCCCCCAGAGCATGCAGAAGTGCCGTGACATGATGTGGCATGGACTCTACTAATGTATGAAGTAGTGCTGGAAGGAATTGACACCAAGAATCCTGCAGCACTTTCCATAAATTCATAAGAGTACGAGGGGGTGGAGATCTCTTCTGAACAGCACATTATGAGGCATCCCCAATATGCTCAATAATGACCATGTCTGGAGAGTTTGGTGGCCAGTGGAATAGCTTAAACTCAGATGAGTGTTCTGGAGCGACTGCAGCAATTCTGGGCATGTGGGGTGTTGGATTGCCCTGCTGGCATTGCCCAAGTCCGTTGGAATGCACTATTTACACGATTGGATGGAGGTGTCATATACGTGTTGCTGAACGCAGTGCCATATTATGCCTGTTTACATATATCTTTATTTGAATAAGCACGCATATACCAGTTTCTATGGCACTTCAGTGTATTTCTACAAACAAATGATATTTAATTTACAACATAATCAGTGTATTTGTTTTTACCATTCCTTACAAATTTTTGAAAATCCTCTAGAATGTTAGTCTGGACAAGTCAGATTGATTGAAGAAGCCAAGAATGTACATTTTTCTTCAAATGAAATTCTCCCTCTCTCTCTCTCTCTCTCTCTCTTTTAAAAAAGAAAGAGTATTTCAATTTTTTTCTACATCACCCTTGTTCAGACATCTGTCATAACAGGATACCTACTTTTCAATGCCCTCTTCATAGAAAGATGCTGCCAATGAAGAAAGCCACTGCTGAACACCATCTTTTGTGTTGTTCCAAAATCATGCTTCAAGTTCAAGAACAAGAGGTAGACAGAGGATGAGAGATTGGGGCTGTACAGCAAGTGATCAATCTGTTCCCAACCAAATTGCTGAATAAGGTTTTGAGTGACGCCAGCAGAACAAGAATGTGTGTTGTCATGAATCAACACAACGTCTTGACTAACATTCCATGCCCTTTTGCTGAGAGCTGAGATTTACCTAATGTTTCACGGTATCGTACCGCATTGAGTGCAGAATGCCCTGCCTGCCCCAGAACACAATGCATGATTTTTTGTGCTGACAATGCTGTTTTGAATTTTTGTTTCTTGAAGGATTGTGCGTGCACCCACTCCAACAACTGTTGTTACGATTTTGGAATGACATGGCAAAACCAAGCTTCATCACTGGTCCCAATTCAGTTTAAGAACTCATCCCCCCTCATCACTATATCACATATGGAATGTCAAAGCACTGTCTTATCACTTCATTTTGTGGACATCCATAAGCATTTTCAGAACCCAAATGGAACACGAATTGCAAAAATTTAAATTATTTGTGACAATCTCAGGCACAACAGATATTGAAACTTGTGGAAAGTCATCACAAACTATTCTTATTGTGAACCCTCTGTTATCATTTTTTTTTCATTCATTTTCTCAACCAAACCATCACTGACAACAGAAGGCTGCCCACTCCATGCTTCGTCATGAACATTGGTTCATCCACCATTGAACTGTCTCGCCCACCTCCTCGTCATCCCATTAATCATTGCATTTTCACCACAACTCTCTAAAAAGTTGACAAATCTCACCTGGCTTAACCTTCTTTGTGTTCAAAGACTGTATTACAGATTGCACTTCACAGTCCATGAGCTCAGAGATTGTCCATAACATTTTGAAAGATCACTATCAAATGTACACACAGCACAAAAGAGCTTTAAAGGCATCAGTGGAAAGACAATGAAACAGAAATATGAGTGTGAATGTGTGGAACTGTGACACCATTGCTGCAGTGGCAGTACAATAAAACGGTACTTACTTTTCAGAGGCACCTCGTAGAAGAGGTGATACAACTCACTAGTTTGCAGAATGCTATACAGCTAGATGCTGGACATATTCCTTTGTGGGAGATATTTACATGGGATGAAGTGGGAACCCTTAATGCATCTGCCATCCTCTCTCACTGTTGCATCATACGGAAACCTAATGTTTTACCATGTGCCTCCATTTGTTGGTCTACAGTGTCCTTGATCACACGACTTCAGCACATCGACACTGAACCCTACCATTCCCAAATTCCAGCACTTAATAGATGTAAGGGTGCTTGCGTGGTTCCTCCTCAGGATAACTCAACCTGAATCCCACTGAGCACTTCTAAGACACCAGGACATGAAGTATACATCTTTGATTTTTCTGTCCAGTCTTCGTGAATTGTGGGGTAATGGTAGTGTGTTTGTGGATCAGGATGACCCTGCAACACTTTCAGTTTCTTACGAAATATATACCGAAGACACCTGTCACAGTCAGCACGGCAAAAAGTGGTGCTCCCCACTACTAAGAAAGATATTTTTAATTCAATTGCTCATGAGTACATTGCACAAATCAACAAAGAAAGCTGATAGTCTATCCAACTAGTATGTCTTGACTACTGCAGTGTTTTACATAGCATAGCTCTATTGGATGTAGTATAGCGTTGCCTTTCTGGCCTGTAAATTAGTTTGCAAAGGCAATGAGAAAGAAGGTACCTTACAGTTAACTTGGGATTTTGGACCACAAAACATCCTGGCATTTTTTCCCACTAAACATTACCTTTTGTGCTAATTCGATAAATGTAATAAAAATACAAACAAGCCCGTTAATACAAACAGTATATTTAAGCCGTGTAAATTATTTTTGGAAGCACAAATTTACTAAGTAAGCAGTAAAATGACTGTGATGCCAACCCAAATTTCAAAACGAAATTTGAAGGAGAATCATTCAACAATAACAAATGACTTTACATTTCAAGAAATAGGGTGTTGCAAAACTGGTATTATAAACATTAACCTCCATCAGTTTTTGCGGATTCAATACTGAAGCTAAGCTAAATAAGACTAATACATAATATAATTATGAATTACATTGCACGTGCAATCCGTCTTCTTTCCTTTGAGATCATTAACGACCCCCTGACAGGTGTCAAAACAGGTACAGCCATTGTCAAACGCACGTCCAGATGCTAAGTCACCTAAAGAGACTTTGTTGGTCGAACCTGCAAAACATGGGTGATGGAAAATACCACTGACTGCTTCAGCTATGGATTACTTATGCTACACATAAATAAAGCAGTGAAAACTCCTAAGATCACAGTATTCACTTCAAATCACATAACTATCAGTTTTGTTTATATTCCTTAATAAAGTTATATGTATGCATTTTTGTAAACAATGTCATTGCAGAAAAAACAACATATAACCAAACACAAACTTTACAAACTTTGAAATTTGCTTACCGGAAGACAGCATGCGTTTGCAACTCTGAAAGAGTCCTGTAGCATCAGATCGAGATCGCTGATGTGTCTTCTTAGCAACTGATAATGGAAGAGGAAGTGGCGGAGGAGGTGGAGGAGGAACTGTAGTAGGCTGGTCTGGTTTATGCTGTTGATGACCTCGAGGGCGTAATTCATCTGAGAGAATATGATTACGCAACTTTGTTCCATGGGACTTTTTCTTCGATGGTAAATGAGCATCTGAACTGTATGCATCAAGGAGCCAGGCACACTTCAGAGAAAAGTCAGCAGACTTTCTACACCTATTGATCAGAAACACATCATTACATAAGATGCAATTTTTATGTACAGATCTCAGTACATGGTGAAACATGCAATTAAAATTTACCTGTGTATAAGGTACGGATGTATTACTTCAGCAACATCATGCATCTGTATGTACATGCTAACCAACTGTGGCAAGTAAAAATCTACTTCATTGTCTGGAAAACTGAATATTTTGTTCCCTGCATGAGAAATAAAAATGTTAATTAGACATACAATTTAGAAAACGTGTGTACACTTGTACTATTTCAACATTCACAATCTGCACGGCATCCCTCTGTACCGTGTATTCATGTTTCTTCCCATTCCGTCCACATCCGCATGTGGAGTGCGGGAAGAGAGAGAATTCAAATACCTCTGCACATGTGGCAATTATTCTTATCTTGTCTTTGAGGTCCCAATGGGAGCAACATGTAGAAGGCAGTAATATAGTCCTAGATTCCTCACTGTTTGTAATCTTCCAACAGAATTTATTTTCAAGCATCTGCCTATCCAGATTTTTGAACATTTCTGTGACACTCTCTTGTGGGTAATATTCAAACACGTTAAACTAAACTCAATGCGCAAATTAAATTCCTTGATTTGACAATCATCTGAAGTACATTTCTCACACTGGAAAGTCACACTGAAACATAGCAAACTGGAGTTACTCCATCTGCTATTATTCTACTTCTCTTAAATAACTATTTTTTTTCTTATAATTCAACTGTGTTCTACTAAAAAACAAGCGAACTATATGTTGCATATATACAAAACTGTCAATACTTTTGCGATTTGAGTTCTTCAGCTTATTTAATTTCCAAGTTTGCCTTTATACTTTAGTTGGCCTAATTTTTCTGCATTGGATAGTGCATTTGGTTATCTAATTAAGCACACACACACACACACACACACACACACACACACACACACACACACACACACACACACGTGCGGACGCGCAAACGCAACTCACACACGACTGCAGTCTCTGGGTGAGAGTCTTTTTGTTGTGCCTATCTGTGACTCAGTACCTTCGCTATGTGGTGAGTAGCAACTTTCCTTCTCATAATATTGTTACATTCCAGCCTGGATTTTCCATAGTTTGATTTTTACCTGAAAACAGATAATTCACCG